>NC_091989.1:124465791-125065791 GCF_044704955.1 Pristiophorus japonicus
GGGTAGAGGGGTGGGTGTTGGTGGTGTAAATGTTTGTAAATGTAATAATGTTATGGAATGTTTGTTATTGTGCACTTGTAAATACACTCACATTGTTGACCCTTTCTTGGTGACTGTCTGTGTTTAGCGTCATGTGTGGTGCCTTGTGAGAAACACACATCTGTCTCTCAGGTCATCTGCTTTATCAGAAATATCTTCCCATCCACATATGACTGCACTATATAATGGGTACGTCCATCAGGCCATCGTAACACGCTTTATGTGCTATGAGGGTTATTCGATGTTCAGATTAATTACATCTCTCAGAATAGACTCATGTCATCACCACAACAAGGCATGCTGGGTACAGGTCCTTTGTGATGAATCAGAACAGATTTTATGAAGTGGTTTCCTTGCAGTACAAATAAAAGCACATTAACAAGGCGATAGTGACAGTCTAGTTGTTGAAACTTCAATGGTAGGCCACTGAGTCACCGTAGCACTTGTCTCTTGCTGTGTTCTATTGACTGTAGTCCTTCCTCAGTTTGGTCTGTAATCGCGCTATTCCTAAAGTCGAATAGCTGTAACTTTGTACCCTTTTCCTCCATACAAATGTTGTCAGAGTCTGCAGCTGTCTCAGGCTTACACTAGATCATTCTAACCCTAACCCTCTCACCCTCCATGTGATATGTGATATGTAATGCTTCCCTGAAAACTTCTTGAAGGACTGTGTCACAGAATTAATTAATCAGCTTGGATGGGCAAATTGTGACTTTTCACTTATTCATAATTATTTTGCTTTCGCTATTCTCAATGAAGGTCTTTCAAACAGGTCAAAGAAAAAAGTTTCCATCAGCCTAGACACATTTCAGTCGCTTTTATCACATTCAAATTAAACGTGACCATCAGCAATAAAGTAAAGCAACATCCACCTAACTTTTTTCCAGCAGTCCCACTCATGATGGTCCAGTATCTGCACCATAGCCGCGATGGGCAGCACTGCAGTGCTTGGAGCCCTTCTCCCTGCCGCCTGACTCACGGCCAGGTCAGACCTGCTTTTTGCGAGCGGTCCTTCTGGCGTCACACCGGCATATCCCTCCGCGACTAATCTCACGCCAGGCGAAACCTGGACGGCAGATGGGCAGTTCCGGAGGAATCGCCCAGTAAACATACCTTTCCAGCGGATCCTAGGCGGCTGCGGGCGCAACCTGCACCAAATTCGGCCCCTTAGGAGGTATTTGAGGACCGTGGAGGTGTACGGCTACACACAGCTGCTTTTTCAAAGAGCCAGCACAGGTACGATGGACCAAATAGCCTCCTTCTGTGCTGTAAGTTTCTATGATTCTATATAGGGGGGTAGTTGTATTGTACATTACCAGCCTTAGGCTCTGGGAAATCAGTATATGAAAAATATGTGCGGATGTGGCCTAGAGTTTTGCCTTTGCCAGGAGATTACATGGCGGTGTGTGGGGGAGGGGAGGAGGTTGGGAGGTTTCTAGTCATGATGCTCCAGGCATCATGAGTGCGGAGCAGGCTTGATAGACCAGCTGTTCTTTTTCTACCCGCCATTTTCATATATTCGTATGTAACAATTTTCCATTGCTACTGGGCTCAGTTTCACCATAAAAATCAGGGAAAGGAGGACTGGAAATACTGACTAACAGTTCGAGGAAACTAGGACTGAAGATGCCTGAATGGTCTTTCTGCAATTAATCTTAGTTGTGTAAATGTTGTCTAATGATATTTGTAAAGCTTCTGCAATATTAAAAAAAATGATGTAAAGTGGGATTCTGATGAAAAGTACACATCCAAAACTTTGTAATCGTCTTTTCTCTTTATAAATGTTGACTGACCTGTTGTGTATTTCCAGAATTTTCTGTTTTTATTTAATGAATTATAATGTAACATAAAACAGATTGGAAAATATACATAGGTCAGATGGCAAGAAATTACTCATCGGGCTAGAATCTCCACTTTTGTGCTTATCGCCCCAAATTGGGTGTTATTTCTGGCGTGGGCAGTAAAAAAGGGTTTTCAGATCGCCGGCTTCTCGCCCATTCTCAAAACACCTAGTTTGCATTTTTGAAAATGAGCGTTACCGTGAGCGATATCAAATGGGCGGTAGCGTTAAATTTTTTTGACCTTCTGCCGTAAATTATGGCCGTCCTTAGCAACGGCATGGCAATGCTCGATTCCCGCGATTCTGGAGGTCAATGGTCACCATGACATGCGCAGAAGAGGAGACAGAGAGAGGGGGAGCTCAGAGGGACTGAGGCATGTGTGGCTGGGTGTGGTGTGGCTGCTTTAGGAGGAAGGAGGGAGATTTAGAGCTTCACAGCAAGTAGGCAAACAAAAATTAGCTGTTACCAGCCACATATTTGACCGAATTTTCCCTATAATGAAGGGAGAGGAGGAGGCATCACAGCACGCTGTGGAGACTGACGCTGGAGAGAGCAGTGAGGGGGGAGAGCACATTGGAGGCCGCAAAAGAGCCAGGAGGTTCTTGGATGAGGCAAATACCTCCCTCCTGCAGGAAGTCGAGTTACACTGGGGTGATTTGATGCTGGGAGGGTGTGGGAAGCCCACCCCAAAGGCCTACCAGAGGATATGGACCGAGATAGCAGAGGTGGTCTCGTCGGTGACCAACGAGGTGCGTGAGGGCAATCAATGCCTCAAATGATGGAACGACCTTGTGGGATCCGCAAGAATAAGTATTACATTGATTTACATGTACTTATGTATTTATATAATTTGATTTATATAGTCATGAGTGACTATCAGCAGATGTGAGGTCTTGCACTTTTACCGGGAATGTTTTACTCAAAGCCTGCGGTTACGGTGTACGTCTTTAGATAAAGAGTGACAATAATCATAATAATCATGATTACATCTGTTGGTTATGTGTTGTATCAGTCTCTGTGACAGTACCTAGAAATGATATCATGCAATGATCTCATGCCATGTCATCCTGTCATCTTTTACAGAAGAAGCTATTGACGATGAGGTCCATGCAGAGGCGAACGGGTGGGGGGCCACCAGTCCCCAGCGACATCACAGAGATGGAGGAGCGGGTGCTCGCACTCATGGGAAGCACCCCCGAATAGCCACGGACGCATCTGCAGACCCTGAAGTGATGTCATGTGAGTAAAGCTTACACCATTGCATCATGTAAAGTCAATAGATGCCACACCCACTCATATCTGAACAATCATATATCATAGATGATTTGTAAAAGTGTCATAGAAATAATGCTGGCCGAATGAAAATCATTGCAATGCACAATGTGTTGATGGTCTTGAAATGTGATGTCTGCGATGATTTTGAGAGCAGTGGTGCTTTTGTCGTGCATATGCTGTGTATAGTGCTGCACTCACCTTGTGACCCTAGCACTCCCTTCCCCTCTAATAACCTCATTTGTGTCTTGCAGCTCAGCCAACAGCGCGGCCCCAGGCAAGGCCACAGAGGCCAGAAGGTGGGGACGATCCTACTACAGCTGTGCTGAAGAGCTCTGATTGTCGGCCATCAATCCGCTGGATCTGTGCTCCACGGATGAGAGCACAGACTTCAAGGAACCTGCATCACCACGCACCAGAAGCCATTCCACCCCAAGGCCATCTAATGGTCCTTCGATCATTCCCGCCTCCACTCTGGAGGTACCGTCTCCAAGCACCTCTCCACAGGGCACCCGATTTGTCCCCAGGACGGCGCCGACCCCACGGAGGCCTCGTGGACGCAGCAGGTCTGTTCCACGAGCGCCACATGACAGTGGAGAGATGATACAGTTGTCCAGGAGGACTGTAGACATTGGTGACCAGCTCATTAAAGCATTGGGGAGCAAATCCCGACACCTGACCACCATGACCGAGTACATTCCGCGCATGGTGGAGTCCCTGGATGCGATAGCAGGAACACTGCTGCCACAGGCCTCCCAGTGGTCCCCGAGCGCGGCACTCCACCCCAAGGTTCCGCACCACCACTGCGAACGACAGATGAGAGCAAGGACCAAGATCCTGCTTCTGCATCAGAGAATGTTGCCCCCTCGGCACCCCCCCCCCGCTCCCATACCCGTGAAGGAAAGTGAGGTGCATATGCGCAAGTGATGGCTGTGTTATATCTCTATCTGGGTGCATGCAATTTGTTGCAATGTATGGGGGCTAGGGACCACGCTCCTACTTTGCCTTTATATTCTGTGTTGGTGGACATGTTGAACATGTGATTTATGTCAATGGTGGAAAAAGTGAGTTGTGGGCAGGGGTTGGGTGTTATTGACTGTGATACTTATGATTTCAGACCAACGTTGGTATTACATTTTTGTTATTGAAAATAACCTTGTTGCGCATTGTCTCAGATAGCTGGACCATGATTCTTTACCATGAAAGGGTGAACTTAACATCAATCAATGCAAATTTTAACTGGCACCAAGGTGATGGGCATCATTGATCTCTGAGCTGCACACACACAGCAGTGTGTCAGCGTTGTCACTCACATCAGCGCCCTTTCAGGCAAATCTCTCCGATATCAGTTCCACACGTAAGAGTGGGATTTAATAAATGCCAGCCACACCGCTGGCATTCTTTCTGGGTGGTTTTTTGAGTGGGCGATATGTGTGCAAGGTGGTGAAATTGACGATGGGCAATCTCCATGGCCACTAGTCTAGGTAAATATGCTCTTTACGACAAAAAACAGCCGCCAGGCGTTCATATTGAATCTCGGCGTTAATTCCATGCGGAAAGTAACGCTGAGTAATATTATGGGCTTTGATTTCACCATTCTGCTGATTCCGCCCAAAAAAAGTATGTCTCAAATAAAACAATGTGACTGAGTACTGTAGATTTGAGTAAGTGTGACCTTAGTCTCTTTATTCTGACTTCAGAGTGCTGGCACAGCATGGGAGGCCTGCTTATATACAGTGCTCCCAAGGGATGCTGGGATCCCTTGGGACTCCAACAAATGCACTCTCTGTTGGTGGTAGAATGCTGGTTACGAGGTGTTGCATACATAACATCACTCCCCTCCAAAGTCAATAGTACATTTATTTACAGGGTGAGATGATCTGGGGCTTTCCGCTCCCTAGTCGATCATCTCGGTACAAACACAGGTGCAGGTGAGTTGGTTGGGCCTTCGCTGGGCTGCTGTGCAGCTGGCCTTGCTGGGCTGCTGGGGATGATGAATTCAGCTTCGTGGTCAACTGTGATGTCGGTTGCCACTTGTGTGTGTATCGGAAGGTCGAAGTTGGTGGTGTCCTCTTCAGGTTGTTCGTGACTGTCTGTGAATCGCAGTTTGGTTTGGTCCAAATGCTTTCTGCAAGTTAGTCTATTTGCAAGTTTGACCTCAAACATCCTACTCCCTTCTTTGGCTATGACAGTGCAAGCAAGCCATTTGGAACCATGTCTATAGTTGAGTACAAATACAGGGTCATTGACTTCAATATCGCGTGACAAATTTGCGCGATCATGGTACATGCTTTGTTGATGCCGCTTGTTCTTGATATGATCATAGAGATCAGGGTGGACGAGAGAGAGCCTTGTTTTGAGTACCCTTTTCATGAGCAGTTCGGCAGGGGGAACCCCGGTGAGCGAGTGGGGTCTTGTGCGGTAACTGAGCAGGACTCGGGACAGGCGGGTCTGCAGGGAGCCTTCTGACATGTGTCTTAAGCTTTGATTGATGGTTTAGACTGCCCGTTCTGCCTGGCAGTTAGATGCGGGCTTGAACGGGGCAGATGTGACGTGCTTGACCCCATTGCGGGTCATGAATTCCTTGAATTCAGCGCTGGTGAAGCACGGCCCATTGTCACTGACAAGGACATCAGGTGGTAAACATGGCTCGTAGGCTTTTGATGGTGGCAGTGGACGTGCTTACAGACATTATTACACACTCAATCCATTTTGAATAAGCATCCTCAACAACCAAAAACATTTTGCCTAGAAACGGGCCAGCGAAGTCAACGTGGATGCTAGACCACGGTTTGGAAGGCCACGACCACAAACTTAGCAGTGCCTCCCTGGGTGCATTGCTCAGTTGAGAGCAAGTATTACATTAGCGCACGCAAGACTCCAAATCTGAGTCGATGCCGAGCCACCACACATGGGATCTGGCTATAGCTTTCATCATTACTATGCCTGGGTGGGTACTGTGTCGGTCGAGTATGAATGTTTACCTGCCTTTCTTCGGCAAAACCACACAATTACCCCACAAAAGACAGTCCGCCAGTATGGACATTTTGTCTTTGCGCCGCGGGAACGGCTTGATCTTTTCATGCATCTCTGCTGGGATGCTGGACCAGCTCCCATCGAGGACACAGTTTTTTACAAGGGACAGTAATGGATCCTGGCTGGTCCAGGTCCTGATCTGGCGGGCCATAACGGGTGACTTTCCATTTTCAAATGCATCCATCACCAAGAGCAAATCTGCGGGCTTTGCAATTTCCACCCCGGTGGTGCGCAATGGTAGCCAACTGAGGGCGTCAGTGCAGTTCTCTGTGCCTGGCCTGTGGCGAATTACATCATTATATGCAGACAGCGTCAGCGCCCATCTTTGGATGCGAGCAGAGGCATTGGTATTAATATCTTTGCTCTCCGAGAATAGCGATATGAGCGGCTTATGGTCAGTTTCTAACTCGAACTTAAGCCCAAACAGATACTGGTGCATTTTGTTCACCCCGTAAACGCATGCCAGAGCTTCTTTTTCAATCATGCTGCAGGCCTTTTCAGCCTTGGACAAACTCCTAGACGCATAAGCGACCGGTTGCAATGTTCCCGATTCATGTGCTTGTTGTAACACACACCCGACCCCGTACGAAGACGCATCACAAGCTAGCACTAAACATTTGCATGGGTTATACAGAACAAGCAGTTTGTTGGAACATAACAGATTTCTGGTTTTCTCAAACGCAGTCTCTTGTGATTTCCCCATACCCAGTCATCTCCCTTGCGTAGCAACACATGTAGAGGTTCTAGCAAGATGCTTAATCTGGGTCGGAAATGATCAAAATAGTTGAGGAGTCCCAGGAACGACTGCAGCTCCGTCATGTTCTGTGGTTTCAGTGCGTTCTTGATGGCCTACGTCTTGGCGTCGGTGGGTCTGATGCTGTTTGCCTCGATTCTTCTCCCCAAGAACTCGACCTCTGGCACCAGGAAAACACACTTTGAGCATTTCAACCTGAGTCCCACATGATTTAGCCGACTTAGAACCTCTTCCAGGTTCTGCAAGTGTTCGCTAGTGTCTCGACCTGTGATCAATATGTCTTCCTGGAAAACCACGGTGCACGGAACCGACTTTAGGAGATTCTCCATGTTCCTTTGAAAAATAGCCGCGGCCGATCGAATCCCAAATGGTCATCTATTGTAGGTCAACAGATCTTTGTGCGTGTTGATGTAGGTGAGGCCTTTCGAAGATTCCGCCAACTTCTGCGTCATGTAGGCTGAGGTCAGGTTCAACTTGGTGAACATTTTCCCTCCTGCCAGTATCGCAAATAGGTCGTCTGCCTTGGGTAGCGGGTACTGGTCCTGCAGCAAAAAACGGTTAATCGTTACTTTATAGTCGCCACAAATTCTGACCATGCCATCGCCCTTGAGAACCGGAACAATTGAATTGGCCCATTCGTTGAACTCAACCGGCGCAATGATGCCCTCTCATTGCAGCCTGTCCAGCTCGATCTCCACTTTCTCGCACATCATGTATGGCACCATACGTGCCTTGTGGTGGATGAGTCATGTTCTGGGAACCAAGTGGATCTGCACCTTCGCCCCAGAGAAATTTCAGATGCCTGGCTCAAACAACAACGGGAACTTGCTCAAAACCTGGGCACATAAGGTGTTGTCGGCGGACGAAAGCACTCGGATGTCGTCTCGGTTCCAGCGGATTTTTCCCAGCCAGCTTCTGTTGAACAGTGTGAGGCCATCTCCTGGTACAATCCATAGTGGTAGTTCATGCACCGCTCCATCATAGGAGACTTTTACTGCTGCATTGCGAATTACAGGGATCAGCTCTTTGGTGTAAGTTCTCATCTTAGTATGAATAGGGCTCCGCTTGGGCCTTTGTGCCTTGTTGCACCATAGCCTCTCAAAGGCCTTTTTTCTCATGATAGACTGACTCGCACCCGTGTCCAATTCCTGGAATTTCGTTCAGTTCAATTGTTAACATGATCGGTGGACATTTCGTGGTGACGGTGTGTACCCCATATATTTCTGCCTCCTCGGTTCGAGTCTCTAGTTCAATTTGATCCGCCATGGATCGGTCTTCCTCTGCAACGTGGTGGTTTGCAGGGTTTGCAGCTCGTCTACACATTCGCTGGAGGTGTCCCATTGTTCCACAGCCTTTGCACACATAATGTTTGAAGCGGCATTAATGGGCTTGATGATAACCTCCGCAGCACCAACAAGGTGCTAATTGCCTCGCATTCACTCTTGATGGCGGACTCTGAGTCATCTGAGGTCATGCAGCTGCAGGCGTGTACGTTCTGCCATATGCATCCCTGCCTGAAAACAACGTTACTTTGTGTACAGTACTTGCCGATGCATCTTTATGCTGCAAAATTTGTTTGGTGTTATCGCTGGTGGACATAAATGCCTGGGCTATCGTTATGGCTTTGCTCAGGTTCGGTGTTTCAACAGTCAATAGCCTGCGAAGGATAACCTCATGGCCAATGCCAAGCAGAATAAAGTCTCTTAGTATTTGTTCCAGGAATCCACCGAATTCACAATGTCCTGCAATTTGCCTTAGTTCGGCGACGTAGCTCGCCACTTCCTGGCCTTCAGACCGTTGACATGTGTAAAATCGATACCTTGCAATCAGAACGCTCTCCTTTGGATTTAGGTGCTCCCGGACCAGCGTACACAGTTCTTCATACGATTTGGTTGTTGGTTACACCGGAGCAAGAAGATTCTTCACGAGGCCATAGGTTGTTGCCCCAAAAACGGTGAAGAGGATCGCCCTTCGTTTGGCAGCATTCTCATTCCCTTCCAGCTATTTGGCCACAAAGTATTGGTCGAGTTGGTGCACAAAGGCTTCCCAATCATCACCTTCTGAGAATTTCTCCAGGATACCAACAGTTCTCTGCATTTTTGCGTGATGGTTTGTTATCCCATCTTCGTCGCCAGTTGTTATGTCTCAAGTAAAACAATGTGACTGAGTACTGTAGACTTGAGTAAGTGTGACCTTAGTCTCTTTATTCTGACTCCAGCATGCTGTCACAACATGGGAGGCTTGCTTATATGCAGTGCTCCCAAGGGATGCTGGGGTCCCTTGGGACTCCAACAGATGTGCCCTCTAGTGGCGGTAGAATGCTGGTTACAAGGTGTTGCATATATAACGTCAGGGCGGTAATATTTTTTCCTGGCGTTAAGCCCATTGGGAAAATAACGCTCAGCGAAAAGTCTCCTAAAAAAGCCTGTCAGTTTCCATTTTGTGCCAAAATGGGCACTATATGGGCGTTATACGTCATTTCAGCAGTAAAATGGGCGTTGTGGGCATTAAGCATGCAAATAAAGTGGAGGTTCTAGTCCATCGTTTCTGAAGTGTGATGTAATGAATATATTTGGACAACCTAGTGCTACAGGAATTGTTCCATTTGTGAATTATGCCTCAGAGCATAATGGTGGGTTCAAAGGAACTTCAGGCGTTTAATTCTATACATTGTGAATTCCTGATCTTAGCTGGGCCGTCAAGGAAAAGCCAGGCATTCTCACTCATGCAAAGAGGGAAAACTAATGGTGAACCAATTTAAATATGCACGCAGACTCCAAAATGATGGTTATAGAGAGCCATCGGGAGAGATTCACGAGTAATTTGCCTTAGTAGCTTTTTAATTGAAGGATTGTGAATCACAAGGTATGGTTTAGAACATAAGAACTTAAGAAATAGGGGCAGCAGTAGGCCATTTGGCCCCTCGAGCCTGCTCAATAAAATTATGGCTGATCTGATCTTGGCCTCAACTCCATTTCTCTGCCCACTCCCCATAACCCTTGACTCCCTTATCGTTCAAAAATCTGTCCATCTCCACCTTAAATATATTCAATGACCCAGCTTCCACAGATCTCCAGGGTAGAGAATTCCAAAGATTCATGATCCTCTGAGAGAAGATATTCCTCCTCATCTCCGTTTTAAATGGGCGACCCCTTAGTCTGAAACTATGCCAGCTAGTTCTAGGTTCCCTCATGAGAGGTAACATCCTCTCTGCATCTACTCTGTCAAGCCCCTCAGAATCTTATACGTTTTAATAAGATCACCGTTCATTCTTCTAAACTCCAATGAGTATAGGTTCAACCTGCGCAACCTTTCTTTATTTGACAAACCCTTCATAAGAACATAAGAAATAGGAGCAGGAGTAGGCCATACAGCCCCTCAAGCCTGTTTCACTATTTAATACGATCATGGTTGATCCGATCCTGGACTCAGGTCCACTTCCATGCCCACTCCCCATAACCCCTTATTCCCTTATCGTTTAAGAAACTGTCTATTTAAGTCTTAAATTTATTCAATGTCCCAGCTTCCACAGCTCTCTGAGGCAGCGAATTCCACAGATTTACAATACTCTGAGAGAAAAAATTTCTCCTCATCTCAGTTTTAAATGGGCGGCCCATTATTCTATGATTATGCCCTCTAGTTCTAGTCTCCCCCATCAGTGGAAACATTCTCTCTGCATTCACCTTGTCAAGCCCCCTCATAATCTGATACGTTTCGATAAGATCACCTCTCATTCTTCTGAATTCCAATGAGTAGAGGCCTACTCAACCTTTCCTCATAAGTCAAGCCCCTCATCCCCGGCATCAATCTAGTGAACCTTCTCTGAACTGCCTCCAAAGCAAGTATATCCTTTCGTAAATATGGAAACCAAAACTGCACGCAGTATTCCAGGTGTGGCCTCACCAATATCCTGTATCACTGTAGCAAGACTTCCCTGCCTTTACACTCCATCTCCTTTGCAATAAAGGCCAAGATTCCATTGGCCTTTCTGATCACTTACTGTACCTGCACACTATTCTTTTGTGTTTCATGCACAAGTACCCCCAGGTCCCACTGTATTGCAGTACTTTGCAATCTTTCTCCATTTAAATAATAACGTGCTCTTTGATTTTTTTTCTGCCAAATTGCATGACCTCACACTTTCCAACATTATACTCCACCTGACAAATTTTTCCCACTCACTTAACCTGTCTATGTCCTTTTGCAGATATTTTGTGTCCTCCTCACACATTGCTTTTCCTCCCATCTTTGTATCATCAGCAAACTTGGCTACGTTACACTCGATCCCTTCTTCCAAGTCGTTAATATAGATTGTAAATAGTTGGGGTCCCAGCACTGATCCCTGTGGCACCCCACTAGTTAATGATTGCCAACCAGAGAATGAACCATTTATCCCGACTCTCTGTTTTCTATTAGTTAGCCAATCCTCTATCCATCCTAATATATTACTCCCAACCCCGTGAACTTTTACCTTGTGCAGTAAGCTTTTATGTGGCACCTTGTCAAATGCCTTCTGGAAGTCCAAACATACCACATCCACTGGTTCCCCTTTATCCACCCTGTTTGTTACATCCTCAAAGAATTCCAGCAAATTTGTCAAACATGACTTCCCCTTCATAAATCCATGCTGACTCTGCCTGACCAAATTTTGCTTTTCCAAAGGTCCTGCTACTCTTTAATAATGGAATAATCATCTCAGCAATCAACCTTGTGAACCTTCTCTGAATTGCCTCCAATGCAAGTAAACCCCCCTTAAATAAGGAGACCAAAATTCTACGCAGTACTCCAGGTGTGGTCTTACCAATGCCCTGTACAGTTGTAGCAGGACTTCCCTACTTTTTACTCCATCCCCCTTGCAATAAAGACCAACATTCCATTTGCCTTCCTAATTACTTGCTGTACCTGCATGCTAACCTTTTGTGTTTCATGTACATGGACCCCCAGATCCCTCTGTACTGCAGCATTTTATAATCTCTCCCCATTTAAATAATAATTTGTTTTTTTATTTTTCCTACCAAAGTGGATAACTTCACATTTTCCCACATTATACTCCATTTGTCAAATTTTTGCCCACTCACTTCATCTATCTATATCCCTTTGTAGATTCTTTGCGTTCTCCTCACAACTTGCTTTCCCACCGATCATCAGCAAATTTGGCGACATAACTCTCGGTCCCTTCATCCAAGTCATTAATATAGATTGTAAATAGTTGAGGCCCCAGCACTGATCCCTGTGGCACCCTACTAGTTACAGTTTGCCAACCTGAAAATGACCCATTATCTGGACTCTCTGTTTTCTGTTATTTATCCTATTCTCTATCCATGCTAATCTTCTCCTTCTTCTTCTTAGGTAGTCCCTCGGAGTTGAGGATGACTTGCTTCTGAACTAAAAATGAGTTCTCAGGTGACTGATGAGTCCAATGTGGGACCTACAGTCTCTGTCACAGGTGGTTGGGTTGTCGTGTGCTCCTTCCACTGTTTACACTTTGCTTCAGCTTGCTCCCGGTGAAGAGACTCGAGATGTTCAGCGCCTTCCCAGATGCTTGAGGGGAAATTTCTTCATGCAAAGGGTTGTGGGGGTCTGAAACTCACTGCCTGAAAGGGTGGTAGAGGCAGAAACCCTCACCACATTTAAAAAGTACTTGGATGTTCACTTGAAGCGTTGTGAGCTGCAGAGTTACTGACCTAGAGCGAGAAAGTGGGATTAGGTTGGATAGCCTCTTGTTGGCCAGTGCGGACATGATGGGCCGAAATGGCCTCTTTCTGTGCTTCTCCTCCACTTTGAGCGGTCTTGGGCCAGGGTAAACCCCAACCCCGTGAGCTCTTTTCTTGTGTAGTAACCTTTTATGTGGCACCTTATTGAATACCTTCTGGAAATCCAAATACACACCATCTACTGGTTCCCCTTTATCACCCTGCTTGTTACATCCTCAAAGAATTCCAGCAAATTTGTTAAACATGATTTCCCTTTCATAAAACCATTGTTGTCACTGGAGTTCAGAAGAATGAGAGGGGATCTCATAGAAATGTTTAAAATTCTGACGGGTTTAGACAGGTTTGATGCAGGAAGAATGTTTCCAATGTTGGGGAAGTCCAGAACCAGGGGTCACAGTCTAAGGATAAGCGGTAAGCCAGTTAGGACCGAGATGAGGAGAAACTTCTTCACCCAGAGAGTGGTGAACCTGTGGACTTCTCTACCACAGAAAGTTGTTGAGGCCAATTCACTAAATATATTCAAAAAGGAGTTAGATGTAGTCCTTACTACTAGAGGGATCAAGGGGTATGGTGAGAAAGCAGGAACGGGGTACTGAAGTTGCATGTTCAGCCATGAACTCATTGAATGGCGGTGCAGGCTCGAAGGGCCGAATGGCCTACTCCTGCACCTATTTTCTATGTTTCTGTGTTTCTATGCTGACTCTACTTGACTGTATTATGCTACTTAATAGTGAACTCTAGCATTTTCCCAATGACAGATGTTAGGCTAACTGGTCTATAGTTTCCTGCTTTCTGTCTCCCTCCTTTCTTAAATAGGGGCATTATATTTGCGATTTTAGAATCTGCTGGGACCTCTCTAGAATCCAGGGAATTTTGGTAGATTACAACCAATGCATCCACTACCTCTTCAGCCACTTCTTTTAAGATGTAGGCCATCAGGTCCAGGGGACTTGTCCACCTTTAGTCCCATTAGTTTGTTCAGTACTGTTTCTCTAGTTTCAAAAGGGAGAAAAAAAAAACTTTTAAGAAGGTGGAAGGGGAACAGGTAGACTTACAGCATCTAGAAGTTTAGTATTCTATGGGCTAAAATTTCCATTCTGGGCGGTATTGGCCATTGTGGGCGATAACCAAGTGAGCGAGAAATTCACTACCTGAGTTACGCCGGTGGTTGTGAGGTACCACTGGTGAGCGGACTGCCGGTGTGCACTGTCCACAGATCACCATGGCGTGATATTTGGCTCAGCGGTGACCCGTAGGTAAGTATGAGAAAAAACGCCCACGAGAATCGGCGGAGCTGGGCAGTAGGTGAGTAGCCCTGCAAGATAAAGGTGAGTAATTGTTTTTTTACTCATTATTTTAAAATTCTGTTATGGTGATTTAGGTTAAAAGGGTCTTGAGAATGTTTTAATCTTTTATGTGATGTTTTTTGAAAAAATATTTTTAGTGTTTTTCTGCTGCTAGGCCCAACCTGCAGCCTGGGGGTAAATTTTTAGTGATTTTTTTATTTATCACCCATTTTCTTTAGGAACCACCCAATCAGCCCTAAATTCCACTTTTTCGCCCAGAATGGGGGTGCAAGGCCCATGTTTTACGCTGGGTGGATTTTTTTCTTTTTTTGGGGCAAGTTTTCGCCGGCGATAATCTTGTGAATCTTAGCAGTCTTTTGGGCGGCAATCGGGTGCTGGCGGGCTGCTAGGAAATTCTAGCCCTTAAGATCATACTGTTTTACTTCTGCTTAACATTATACTTTTTCAGGCACTGTAATGTCTGTTAATTTCTAATTATAAAAATATATAACTGGACTCTGACACAATTTTTATTATACAATACAGTATTACAATAAATTGTTGGCAAGAAGGCACAGGACCACCAGAGAGCGCCATATACTTATCTTTCATTCACTTGTACAGGTACTGTGTTTCTTCTTCTTCTGCAGTTCCCCGGTGTCGAGGATGACTTGCTTCCACACTAAAATTAGTTCTAAGGTGACTGATGCCAGGTCCCGAACTTGATTTTAAAGGGTAGAAGATGCCTGTGTGTGAATTCTTTGAACGTGGGGTGGCCATTGCACACCAGTCACCATACGAACTTGACAGAGCAAGGTCTTGGTCCAATGGCAAGGGGACCCAAGTCGATTGGAGGCTCTGCTGCATGGGCCTAGCACACACACACACACACACACACACACACACACACACACATGCACATAAATATTCCTACTGACCCCCTCCCTCCCTCAGGTCCTCTCTCGCTGGTTTTCAGAGAACGCAGTGTAGGTGAGTGCATTGATCTTGGAACAGCTTGTGTATTTGTCCATAAAATACTGATACTGTGCCCCAGGCCACCTGGCTCTAGCTCCAGCTCCAGCACGCTGCTCTCCATGTGCAGGCTCTGACATGCTTTTTCCAATCCCTCTCTAGCCGCTCATGCTTTGGTCATTGGTTCTTTACTAGTGACCACGCGTATTTTGACCTCGTGTCCTGACCACACTGCTGACTCGTGCTGTACCTTCCCTGGATCCTGACCTTCCTGATGGCCCGTGCTGTGCCTTCCCTGGATCCTGACCTCAGTGCTGGCCCATTCTGTGCCTTCCTTGGGTCCCGACCTCACTGATGGCCCGTGCTGAACCTCCCCTGGGTCCCGATCTTCATTGTTGGCACGTGCTGAACCTTCCCTGGGTCCCGACCTTCCTGTTGGCCCGTGCTGTACCTTCCCTGGGTCCCGACATCACTGCTGGCCCATTCTGTGCTTTCCTTGGGTCCCGACCTCACTGATGGCCCATGCTGAACCTCCCCTGGGTCCTGACCTTCCTGCTGGCCTGTGCTGTGCCTTCCCTGGATCCCGACCTCACTGATAGCCCATTCTGTGCCTCCTCTGGATCCCGACCTTGCTGAGAATGACGTGAGTAGCACGTGTAGCGAGTTGGTCTTACCGCAGGTGAAGGGTCCACAGCTAGATAGGGAATGGAAGACCAGCAGGAAGAGTAGTACAAGGGGGGTGGTGCAGGGGTTCCCTGTGGTCATCCCCCTGCAAAACAGATACACTGCTTTGAGTGCTGTTGGGGGGGATGACACATCGGGGGAGGGCAGCAGCGGCCAGGTTCATGGCACCGTGGCTGGATCTGTTGCACAGGAGGGCGGGAAAAAGAGTGGGAGAGCGATAGTGATAGGGGATTCAATTGTAAGGGGAATAGATAGGCGTTTCTGCGGCCGCAACCGAGACTCTAGGATGGTATGTTGCCTCCCTGGTGAAAGGGTCAAGGATGTCTCGGATTGGGTGCAGGACATTTTAAAAAAGGAAGGAGAACAGCCAGTTGTCGTGGTGCACATTGGTACCAACGACATAGGTAAAAAAAGGGATGAGGTCCTACGAAACGAATTTAAGGAGCTAGATGCTAAATTAAAAAGTAGGACCTCAAAAGTAGTAATCTCAGGATTGCTACCAGTGCCACGTGCTTGTCAGAGTAAGAATCGCAGGATAACGCAGATGAATACGTGGCTTGAGCAATGGTGCAGCAGGGAGGGATTCAAATTCCTGGGGCTTTGGAACCGGTTCTGGGGGAGGTGGGACCAGTACAAACCGAACGGTCTTCACCTGGGCAGGACCGGAACCAATGTCCTAGGGGGAGTGTTTGCTAGTGCTGTTGGGGAGGAGATAAACTAATATGGCAGGGGGATGGGAACCAATGCAGGGAGACAGAGGGAAACAAAAAGGAGACAAAAACAAAAGTCAGAAAGGAGATGAGGAAAAGTGGAGGGCAGAGAAACCCAAGACAAAAAACAAAAAGGGCCACTATACAGCAAAATTCTAAAAGGACAAAGGATGTTAAAAAAACAAGCCTGAAGGCTTTGTGTCTTAATGCAAGGAGTATCCGTAATAAGGTGGATGAATTAACTGTGCAAATAGATGTTAACAAATATGATGTGATTGGGATTACAGAGTCGTGGCTCCAGGATGATCAGGGCTAGGAACTCAACATCCAAGGGTATTCAACATTCAGGAAGGATAGAATAAAAGGAAAAGGAGGTGGGGTAGCATTGCTGGTTAAAGAGGAGATTAATGCAATAGTTAGAATGGACATTAGATTGGATGATGTGGAATCTATATGGGTAGAGCTGCAGAACACCAAAGGGCAAAAAACGTTAGTGGGAGTTGTGTACAGACCCCAAACAGTAGTAGTGATGTTGGGGAGGGCATCAAACAGGAAATTAGGGGTGCATGCAATAAGGGTGTAGCAGTTATAATGGGTGACTTTAATATGCACATAGATTGGGCTAACCAAACTGGAAGCAATGCGGTGGAGGAGGATTTCCTGGAGTGCATAAGGGATGGTTTTCGAGACCAATATGACGAGAAACCAACTAGGGGGGAGGCCATCTTAGACTGGGTGTTGTGTAATGAGAGAGGATTAATTAGCAATCCTGTTGTGCGAGGCCCCTTGGGGAAGAGTGACCAGAATATGGTGGAATTCTGCATTAGAATGGAGAATGAAACAGTTAATTCAGAGACTACGGTCCAGAACTTAAAGAAGGGTAACTTTGAAGGTATGAGGCGTGAATTGGCTAGGATTGATTGGCGAATGATACTTAAGGGGTTGACTGTGGATGGGCAATGGCAGACATTTAGAGACCGCATGGATGAACTACAACAATTGTACATTCCTGTCTGTCGTAAAAATAAAAAAGGGCAGGTGGCTCAACCGTGGCTATCAAGGGAAATCAGGGATAGTATTAAAGCCAAGGAAGTGGCATACAAATTGGCCAGAAATAGCAGTGAACCCGGAGACTGGGAGAAATTTAGAACTCAGCAAAGGAGGACAAAGGGTTTGATTAGGGCAGGGAAAATGGAGTACGAGAAGAAGCTTGCAGGGAACATTAAGACGGATTGCAAAAGTTTCTATAGATATGTAAAGAGAAAAAGGTTAGTAAAGACAAACGTGGGTCCCCTGCAGTCAGAATCAGGGGAAGTCATAACGGGGAACAAAGAAATGGCGGACCAATTAAACAAGTACTTTGGTTCGGTATTCACGAAGGAGGACATTAACAACCTTCCGGATATAAGAAGGGTCAGAGGGTCGAGTAAGGAGGAGGAACTGAGGAAAATCCTTATTAGTCGGGAAATTGTGTTGGGGAAATTGATGGGATTGAAGGCCGATAAATCCCCAGGGCCTGATGGACTGCATCCCAGAGTACTTAAGGAGGTGGCCTTGGAAATAGCGGATGCATTGACAGTCATTTTCCAACATTCCATTGACTCTGGATCAGTTCCTATTGAGTGGAGGGTAGCCAATGTAACCCCACTTTTTAAAAAAGGAGGGAGAGAGAAAACAGGGAATTATAGACCGGTCAGCCTGACATCGGTAGTGGGTAAGATGATGGAATCAATTATTAAGGATGTCATAGCAGCGCATTTGGAAAGAGGTGACATGATAGATCCAAGTCAGCATGGATTTGTGAAAGGGAAATCATGCTTGACAAATCTTCTAGAATTTTTTGATGATGTTTCCAGTAGAGTGGACAAGGGAGAACCAGTTGATGTGGTATATTTGGACTTTCAGAAGGCTTTCGACAAGGTCCCACACAAGAGATTAATGTGCAAAGTTAAAGCACATGGGATTGGGGGTAGTGTGCTGACGTGGATTGAGAACTGGTTGTCAGACAGGAAGCAAAGAGTAGGAGTAAATGGGTACTTTTCAGAATGGCAGGCGGTGACTAGTGGGGTACCGCAAGGTTCTGTGCTGGGGCCCCAGCTGTTTACATTGTACATTAATGATTTAGACGAGGGAATTAAATGTAGTATCTCCAAATTTGCAGATGACACTAAGTTAGGTGGCAATGTGAGCTGCGAGGAGGATGCTATGAGGCTGCAGAGTGACTTGGATAGGTTAGGTGAGTGGGCAAATGCATGCCAGATGAAGTATAATGTGGATAAATGTGAGGTTATCCACTTTGGTGGTAAAAACAGAGAGACAGACTATTATCTGAATGGTGACAGATTAGGAAAAGGGAAGGTGCAACGAGACCTGGGTGTCATGGTACATCAGTCATTGAAGGTTGGCATGCAGGTACAGCAGGTGGTTAAGAAAGCAAATGGCATGTTGGCTTTCATAGCGAGGGGATTTGAGTACAGGGCCAGGGAGGTGTTGCTACAGTTGTACAGGGCATTGGTGAGGCCACACCTGGAGTATTGTGTACAGTTTTGGTCTCCTAACTTGAGGAAGGACATTCTTGCTATTGAGGGAGTGCAGCGAAGGTTCACCAGACTGATTCCCGGGATGGCGGGACTGACCTATCAAGAATGACTGGATCAACTGGGCTTGTATTCACTGGAGTTCAGAAGAATGAGAGGGGACCTCATAGAAACGTTTAAAATTCTGATGGGTTTAGACAGGTTAGATGCAGGAAGAATGTTCCCAATTTTGGGGAAGTCCAGAACCAGGGATCACAGTCTAAGGATAAGGGGTAAGCCATTTAGGACCGAGATGAGGAGGAACTTCTTCACCCAGAGAGTGGTGAACATGTGGAATTCTCTACCACAGAAAGTTGTTGAGGCCAATTCACTAAATATATTCAAAAAGGAGTTGGATGTAGTCCTTACTACTAAGGGGATCAAGGGGTATGGTGAGAAAGCAGAAATGGGGTACTAAAGTTGCATGTTCAGCCATGAACTCATTGAATGGCAGTGCAGGCTAGAAGGACCGAATGTCCTGCTCCTGCACCTATTTTCTATGTTTCTATTTTTCTATGATGGCCCATGCTGAACCTTCCCTGGGTCCCGACCTCACTGATGGCCCATTCTGTACCTCCGCTGGGTCCCGACCTCACTGATGGCCCATTCTGTACCTCCCCGGGTCCCGACCTCACTGATGGTCCATTCTGTGCCTCCCCTGGGTCCCGACCTCACTGATGGCCCATGCTGAACCTCCCCTGAGTCCCGATCTCACTGATGGCCCATGCTGAACCTCCCCTGGATCCCGACCTCACCGATGGCCCATGCTGAACCTCCCCTGGGTCCCGACCTCACTGATGGCCCATTCTGTACCTCCCCTGGGTCCTGACCTCACTGATGGCCCATGCTGAACCTCCCCTGGGTCCCAACCTCACTGATGGCCCATTCTGTACCTCCCCTGGGTCCTGACCTCACTGATGGCCCATTCTGTACCTCCCCTGGGTCCCAACCTCACTGATGGCCCATGCTGAACCTCCCCTGGGTCCCAACCTCACTGATGGCCCATGCTGAACCTCCCCTGGATCCCGACCTCACTGATGGCCCATGCTGAACCTCCTCTAGGTCCCGACCTCACTGATGTCCCATGCTGAACCTCCCCTGGATCCCGACCTCACTGATGGCCCATACTGAACCTCCCCTGGGTCCCAACCTCACTGATGGCCCATTCTGTACCTCCCCTGGGTCCCGACCTCACTGATGGCCCATTCTGTACCTCCCCTGGGTCGCGACCTCACTGATGGCCCATGCTGTACCTCCCCTGGGTCTTGACCTCACTGGTGGCCCATGCTGAACCTCCCCTGGGTCCCGGTCTTCATTGCTGACCCGAGATGAACCTCTGGTGCTCTGATCCTCGCTGCCCGCGGATTCTCGCCGGTCCTAGCAGAGAGGTCAATAACCAGGGGGCATAGATTTAAAGTAATTGGTAGAAGCGTTAGAGAGGAATTGAGGAGAACCTTTCCCCCCCAGAAGGTGGTGGGGATCTGCAACTCACTGCCTGAAAGGGTGGTAGAGCCAGAAACACTCATCGTATTTAAAAAGTATTTGGATATGCACTTGTCGTGCCAGAACCTTCAAGGTTATGCACCAAGTTGGAAAGTGGGATTAGGCTGGGTACCTCTTTGTTGGCCATTACAGACACGATGGGTTGAAAGGCCTCCTTTTGTGCTGTAAATTTCTTACTTTATTTAAAAAGTATATAGTAAATCGTTTAAAAGGGGGGCAATTAGTTCCTGGCCTCTATAAAAGAGGCCGTGTTTTTACACAACTCAGCTGTTCCAAGCACTGGCGTGTTGTGATTTTTATTTTGAGTAAATATGGCCGGCTTTAGCAACTCGGAGTTATGATCCAGTTTTGGTCTCTTCTTTTTTCTCATCCATATGCTTCTCCTTGATGGCACCATACGAAGACTTTGGCCCCGGTATTTACTCGGGGCAATGAAGAGAGCAGGAGGGAGGATTTCTCATTCTGCTGAGATTAATAGCAGAACGTCTGTTAAATTTTTTTCAGCAGGTCAACATCAGGTGGGAAGGCTGCCAAGGAACGACTGTATTTAGGCTAGAAATGAAATAAATACTTTTATAACTTACTGGAAATGAACATGTATATTACAAAAATTACTTTCACCACTTGAGGGTATAAACTTCCTTTCTTCAACTTATTTTCTCTCCACCTTTTTTCCTTGAGTTCCCTGAGCCATTCACCAACTATGACCAAGAGCCAATGCCACTCTGAGCCAGGTACTCGGCAGTGCATGATAGCGATCCATTAGTAACTCCAACTTTAGTTTCCCCCCTCGTAGGATAATGCCAGGTCCTGCTTGGTGCGTCTGCTGATTTTATATTGTCATTCATTTAGTTTGGATTCTGGGAGAGCAACGTCTCTGACCTGACCTCTCTCTTTCATTTACATTATAAAATCCGAGCAGTGAAATTGTAGATCCACAGGTTTTTGATTCCACCACTTGGATAAGTGGGACAGATAGCAGTGTAAGTGTAAGATTATAAGAATTAGGAGCAGGAGTAGACCATACGGCCCCTCGAGCCTGCTCCGCCATTCAATAAGACCATGGCTGAACTTCGACCTCAACTCCAATTTCCTGCCCGATCCCCATTTACCTTAATTCCTCTGGAATTCAAAAATCTACCTATCTCAGCCTTGAATACACTCAACGACCGAGCATCCACTGCCCTCTGGGGTTGAGAATTCCAAAGGTTCACAAACCTCTGCGTGAAGAAATTCCTCATCATCTCAGTCTTAAAAGGCCGACCCCTTACATGCCCCCTAGTACTAGACTTTCCAGCCAGGGAAACAACCTCTCAGCATCTAAGTAGCCACCTCATGGTTGCTGGTCTCCCAAAAATTTAACAAAATGAGCAGAAGTTTAAAAATGGCCATGCCACTGGGGTCAGAAGTTGTGTTTTGGATTATGGTCGTGAACCTACGTCTCAGTACTTAAAGCAGCATGAATTGTTCGTCCTATATCCTGTGTCACCACAACATTTATCACAAACACAGCTTTTAAATTAAAACAGCAAACACATTTGTTGTGACCACTTCTCTGGATTTTGCTCACACCCTCAAACAGGTGCATTGAAAGCAAATAAATGTCATAACAACATGATTAATGCTTGGCTGTTAATATCACCAATAGCAATTTCCACACTTACATCGCTCGTGGTGTAACAAGAAACAACACGGAACAAGTGTTAAGAAACAAGTATATACTTTTTTAATAACAGATAGTGCACATGATTTCTATCTTTACTAAAGAAGGCACAAATAACCTTCTGGAAATACTAGGGGACCGAGGGTCTAGCGAGAAGGAGGAACGAAAGGAAATCCTTATTAGTCAGCAAATTGTGTTAGGAAAATTGTTGAGATTGAAGGCCGATAAATCCCTGATAGTCTGCATCCCAGAGTACTTAAGGAAGTGGCCCTAGAAATAGTGGATGCATTGATGGTCATTTTTGTTGTGTATGTATAACATAAGTATGCTCCCTGTACACTCAATGTACAGTTACATAAGACTACTGGATGTACCTTCACACTGTATACACAATGCTTGTACCACCAGAGGGTGCAACTAGGGGTCACCTGTGCATGACAGGTAACTAGGGATAAAAGGGAGCTCACCATGCTGTACCCTCACTCAGGAGTTGTAATAAATGGACTAAGATCACCACAGTTCAAGTACAATACCTCACCTCATAGAGTCATTACTAGAGTGCTTCTATTTTGACATTGCATCTCACAATAAAAGGGATGCTGCTCCAAGAGAAAAGTCAAAGATGGTTCCTATAGTACATCCCAAATGGCCCTCCCTCGTTGACAGGATTCATACAAAACACCACAGTTGTAAATTCCAGATAAAGATGTCAGCTCTGCACACCTTTACAGAAAATATGCACCAGCAGCTATTTACTTTTGTAAAGACATACAGCTTGAGCTAAGCAAAAGATAGTTATAAAATACATATCAAAAACATGATTTATCACTAACAACTGGTGACGAGATTACAAATTTCCACGTGAAAATGGCTAACATTGGCACATTTCAACAATTCGCCGATGGGGACGATTGGGAGGCCTTTGTGGAAAGGCTCAACCACTTCTTTATTGCGAACGACCTGGCGGGCGACGACCCAACCTCGCTGGCTGATAACTGCAGAGCTATCCTGCTCACCAGTTGTGGGCCTTGTCAGGAACTTGCTAGCCCAGCAAAGACAACGACCAAAACATATGAGGAGCTCATAACGCTGATACAGGACTCTAACCCGGCAAGTACTGTGAACCGACTGGCACCTTTCAGAGGCAGGGCTGCTGAATGCAGTCTCTCTCAGGGGAGACAGAACAGAACCCCGAGTCCCGCAACCCTGAGTCCGCCACTTGGGGCCAACCGGCTAACCCCATGCTGGCGCTGTGGAGGAAATCACAGGGCCCACCAGTGCCGCTATAAAGACTATACATGCAAAGGCTGTAACACGAAGGGCCACCTCCAGCGAATGTGCAAGAGAAATCGTACTCACCGAGTCGATGAAGAGTTGGCTGATCATCCGGACTCGAGCAACGATAAAGAGAGAGTTCATGAGGCAGCTCAGCCCCACGATGAGGTGTATGGAGTATTTACCTGCACCACCGAGAGTTCCCCGTTGAAAATAGAAGTTGAAATCAACGATGTTTCAGTCACGATGGAGGTGGACACAGGGGCGAGCCAGTCACTGATGAATCAGGCGGCCTTTGAGAAACTCTGGGACAATCCAATCGAATGACCTAAAATGATCCCAATCCAAGTGAAGCTGTTCACCTACACAAATGACACCATTCCCAGTGGTTGGCAGCGTGTATGTCCAGGTGTCCCATGATGGCGCGATGCACAAGTTACATTTGTGGATCTTTACTGGTGATGGTCCAACGCTATTAGGAAGAAGATGGATGAAAAAGATCCGTTGGAGCTGGGAAAACATCCAGCCTCCAGCGATCGACGTCCGCTGCGACCCCAAAGTTGGATCCAGCACAGCACCTGAAAAACCAACCGCCCAATTCGACTGCGTGGAGATGACCCAGACCGCTCAACCCAACTACGAGATGATCCAGCCGAAATGACCCGACCTCACCTTCCAGGCTCCAGTGGCAGACCTCCGGAGGAAGAAAATCGGCGCAGAAGGCAACTTCCCTGCTTCCATGGCAAAACCTGGGGAGAAAAGGATCACCGCAGCCTATCTCGTGGAGAGAAAGAAGATGGCGCCTGCAACACAAGGTGAAGCACCTGAAGTAAAGATGGCGGCGGCCAGACCACGAGCGACAGCGTTGATGGAGCGAACCGGATTGGGGTAAAGATTGCAACTCCCTCTTAAAGGAGACCGGCAACCCATCACAATTAAAGGGACAGTTCCACTCTTTATACAACAATGACGGTGATAATTATTTAAAAGATGTTACTGACAGTTTCAAGTTTGTAAATGTAACTAACCATGATAAGTCGGGCGATTGCGGTCGGAACCAATGTATTGTGAGAGTAAACGAAGTGCTGATGTGCAATACTGGGATTTACATGCATGCCGACAAAACTAAGGGCAACCTCCGGTCAGAAGCACCCAGGTCCAGTGGGCTATCTGCCCATGCAGCCTGTGCCTCCGGGACCAATGTGATGCCCCAGGGAGCGTGGCCACACACAGAGGGAGAATACCAGCTGCAGGGCCAGCAATCAGCAGTCGGCAAAGGCACCACTACCGGTACCTTGCTCCTGATCGGCTCTACCTCTCTGGCCACCAGGGCCAGTATCGGGAGCAAGAGGCTAGCATCCTCCAGCTTTCCCAATGGGATCTGGGATGACCAGGCTCCCACTATCACTGAAGGGCAGCAAAGAGACACCGCAGCCCTCAAAGGAGGACAGGGAGGCCACACATTCCTGTGGCTCTGACCACCACTAGGCAACGGCAAAAGCCCTGAGACTCAGCCAGGTGAGCGATCCGAGCTCATCCAGCTGGCAGGGGGCACAGCGCTGCCATCAGATAACCTGGACACAGTCCGGTCACTCTGGAACTAGCATCCTCACCCACCTGCACCTACAAAACCCAGGGGCAAGACTGTGATACCACGTATGTACCTTACCTGTAAAATGTACTTGTTCCATTACTGCAGAACCCAAATAGTGATGTAATCAATTCTATGTTTTTTTTTGTTCTTTCTTTCTGTACATGTATGCACATGCATGTGATGAGCCACACACATGATCTATGCATGGGGGGGTGGGGGGATGGATTATGTAGCCATGGACACACATGGATCACACCCAGAACCCATTCAACCTCCACTGCAACCTCAAACCGTCCACTGCTGACCATTTCCCAATGTTGTGGCAATAAGGACTTGGGGGTCAACAGAGAGAGAGCCAAGCCAAGGCATAGACAAGGGCTTTGGGCACTCAAGCCGAGGGCCAGAGCACACAATGCAAAGGGCAGTGGCACAAGACTTAGGGGAGAGTGATGTTGTGTATGTATAATATAAGTATGCTCCCTGTACACTCAATGTACAGTTACATAAGACTACTGGATGTAGCTTCACACTCTATACACAATGCTTGTACCACCAGAGGGTGCAACTGGTGGAGATCTAGGAATCACCTGTACACGACAGGTAACCAGGTATAAAAGGGAGCTCACCATGCTGTACCATTACTCAAGAGCTGTAATAAATGGACTAAGGTCACCACAGTTCAAGTACAATATCTTACCTCGTGGAGTCATTACTAGAGTACTTCGACATAACAACTTTCCAACATTGTATAGACTCTGGATCAGTTCCTATGGACTGGAGGGTAGCTAATGTAACCCCACTTTTTAAAAAAGGAGGGAGAGAGAAAACAGGGAGTTATAGACCAGTCAGCCTGACATCGGTGGCGGGGGAAATGTTGGAATCAATTATTAAAGATGTAATAGCAGCGCATTTGGAAACCAGTGACAGGATCGGTCCAAGTCAGCATGGATTTATGAAAGGGAAATCATGCTTGACAAATTTTCTAGAATTTTTTGAGGATAGAAACATAGAAACATAGAAACATAGAAACATAGAAAATAGGTGCAGGAGTAGGCCATTCGGCCCTTCTAGCCTGCACCGCCATTCAATGAGTTCATGGCTGAACATGCAACTTCAGTACCCC
This sequence comes from Pristiophorus japonicus, assembly GCF_044704955.1. Lineage (NCBI taxonomy): Eukaryota > Metazoa > Chordata > Chondrichthyes > Pristiophoridae > Pristiophorus > Pristiophorus japonicus. The sequence continues at coordinate 124,491,834 of NC_091989.1, forward strand.
ATTCCTGCTTTCTAGTAGAGTGGACAAGGGGGAGCCAGTGGATGTGGTGTATTTAGACTTTCAAAAGGCTTTTGATAAGGTCCCACACAAGAGATTAGTGTGCAAAATTGAAGCACATGGTATTGGGGGTAATGTACTGATGTGAATAGGGAATTTGTTGGCAGACAGGAAGCAAAGAGTAGGAATAAATGGGTCCTTTTCAGAATGGCAGGCAGTGACTAGTGGGGTACCGCAGGGTTCAGTGCTGGGACCTCAGCTATTTACAATATACATTAATGATTTAGACGAGGGGATTAAATGTAGTATCTCCAAGTTTGCAGATGACACTAAGCTGGATGGCAGTGTGAGCTGTGAGGAGGATGCTAAGAGGCTGCAGGGTGACTTGGACAGGTTAGATGAGTGGTCAAATACATGGCAGATGTAGTATAATGTAGATAAATATGAGATTAATCCACTTTGGTGGTAAAAACAGGAAGGCAGATTATCATCTGAATGGTGACAGATTAGTAAAAGGGGAGGTGCAATGAGACCTGGGTGTCATGTTACATCAGTCATTGAAAGTTGGCATACAGGTACAGCAGGTGGTGAAGAAGGCAAATGGGCATGTTGGCCTTCATAGCAAGAGGATTTGAGTATAGGAGCAGGGAGGTCTTACTACAGTTGTACAGGGCCTTGGTGAGGCCACACCTTGAATATTGTGTACAGTTTTGGTCTCCTAATCTGAGGAAGGACATTCTTGCTATTGAGGGAGTGCAGCGAAGGTTCACCAGACTGATTCCCGGGATGACAGGACTGACATAGGAAAAAAGACTGGGGTTATATTCACTGGAATTTAGAAGAATGAGAGGGGATCTCATAGAAACATATGAAATTTTGATGGGATTGGACAGGTTAGATGCAGGAAGATGTTCCCAATGTTGGGGAAGTCCAGAACCAGGGGTCACAGCCTAAGGATAAGGGGTAAGCCATTTAGGACCGAGATGAGGAGAAACCTCTTCACTCAGAGAGTTGTGAGCATGTGGAATTCTCTACCACAGAAAGTTGTTGAGGCCAGTTCATTAGATATATTCAAAAGGGAGTTAGATGTGGCCCTTATGGCTAAAGAGATCAAGGGGTATGGAGAGAAAGCAGGAATGGGGTACTGAAGTGCATGATCAGCCATGATCATATTGAATGGTGATGCAGGTTCGAAGGGCCGAATGGCCTACTCCTGCACCTATTTTCTATGTTTCTATATTACCTCCCATACATGATGTATAGCGTACCCTAGAGCTGCCACAATTGGCACTTAACTGAGTGATATTTCTTTGTCTGCTATTTTAATGTAGTCGTTAACCATTTATTTTAAATGGGCTCATGCCTCTGTTAAGACGGAGGGCAAAGATATATTGCACAAACCCATCCACTTATATCACCAACAGAAATTTCCAGACTCTGGTCTCACAAAGAATCATGCATAATATAAATATTATACTGTAAATATAGCTCTCCATTACAACAAACCAGCCGATGGTCAACTACTTTCTCCTTGATCTGTGAAGAGCGTGCTCTATGAATCAGTAAGTGCACTTCCATTTGGGCATTACATTATCTACTAATATGTGCTTGTGCATAATTGGCATAAATGGACACGCCCATTTGACATATTGTGATGGGATAATTTTAGATAGGATTACACAGGATATGCTCCACAGAATCAGGCCATTCGGCCCACCCAGGTCATACCGATGTTAATAATCCACTCGAGCCTCCTCCAGTCATCCCTGTCGACCAACAACAACTTGTATTTATATAGCGCCTTTAAAGTAGTAAAACATCCCAATGGAAGGGAAAATTAAGTGTATTGGGCAGCTGATCCGCCATGGCCTGTTTTCCGTCTCTGCCAAAAGTGAAAATTACTCTCATTGAATATTTGATTGCTTTGCCTGTCCCATGGGTTCGCTACGGTATTACAATCCCCATAGAAACATAGAAACATAGAAAATAGGTGCAGGAGCAGGCCATTCAGCCCTTCTAGCCTGCACCGCCATTCAATGAGTTCATGGCTGAACATGAAACTTCAGTACCCCCTTCCTGCTTTCTCGCCATAACCCTTGATCCCCCGAGTAGTAAGGACTTCATCTAACTCCCTTTTGAATATATTTAGTGAATTGGCCTCAACTACTTTCTGTGGTAGAGAATTCCACAGGTTCACCACTCTCTGGGTGAAGAAGTTTCTCCTCATCTCGGTCCTAAATGGCTTACCCCTTATCCTCAGACTGTGACCCCTGGTTCTGGACTTCCCCAACATTGGGAACATTCTTTCTGCATCTAACCTGTCTAAACCCGTCAGAATTTTAAACGTTTCTATGAGGTCCCCTCTCATTCTTCTGAACTCCAGTGAATACAAGCCCAGTTGATCCAATCTTTCTTGATAGGTCAGTCCCGCCATCCCGGGAATCAGTCTGGTGAACCTTCGCTGCACTCCCTCAATAGCAAGAATGTCCTTCCTCAAGTTAGGAGACCAAAACTGTACACAATACTCCAGGTGTGGCCTCACCAAGGCCCTGTACAACTGTAGCAACACCTCCCTGCCCCTGTATTCAAATCCCCTCGCTATGAAGGCCAACATGCCATTTGCTTTCTTAACCGCCTGCTGTACCTGCATGCTAACCTTCAATGACTGATGTACCATGACACCCAGGTCTCGTTGCACCTTCCCTTTTCCTAATCTGTCACCATTCAGATAATAGTCTGTCTCTCTGTTTTTACCACCAAAGTGGATAACCTCACATTTATCCACATTATACTTCATCTGCCATGCATTTGCCCACTCACCTAACCTATCCAAGTCACTCTGCAGCCTAATAGCATCCTCCTCGCAGCTCATAGACTCATTCACATCTAATCTCTCCCTGTCAAACAAATCAAACAATTTTCTCACACTGCATGAGTACCTTAAGGTCTGGAAGACTGCCATGTGCTGCCCTCCGACTATATAAGTTTTACTTTTAAACATAAGAGCACTGTAATTGGAGATGTAGAGATTTAGCTTATGGAAATGTATTCCTGCAGTCTATTCTCATCACAGCATGTATAATGTAATTTGTATAATCCTGCTACTTTCCTTTCTAATACTTCCTTTATTATTGATACCATTTCTCTGTCAGGAATGCAATTTTTGCATGTATATTATGTTCTTCTACTTTTCAGTCCATTGATATTTTACATTTGTGATTTTTTTTTTAACGTTCTTCCGGTCATCCAAGTAAAGGACATAACACTGACACTGTCAGTGCTACATTGGCATACTTGGAGGTTAATTTGCATGTTGAGGGGCTCCTGATTCTCCATAAGCACATGCAGATCCTCCTCAATGAAACTGGCTTTGTGCTAGTTCAGCAATTCCCAGCTAGATTTCCAGACATTTTGAAGTTTAGAGAGGTTAAGCGGCTTGTTAGCTGCTTTAGATGTGTGAAAAGATCGTTAAGTGCAGAAGGGTCACGATTGGCTGTTACTTTTTCTTTGTCACAGTTGGGATGTAGGAATGCTGGACGCTACAGTGGTCTCATTAACGGATTGTTCCAGAACTTGAAAAATATGCTTTACGTCGGTGTTTTATGAACAAAGGACCATCAGGGATTACAATTTCTCCATCAAACTTTCTGGTTGTTTTAACGATTGGTTTCTGAAGAAGACATGCAGTTTTGAAAATTGAAACAACTGGGAATACAGTATTACACAGTACATTTCAGAGTGCTTTAATTTGTACATAATGAAATATTTTAAAAATTCAGAATGGAAGTCTGTTTTTGATTCGACTTTGGATTATCTCCGTCTGTTCCAATCTGCACATCATTTCATTGTGAATATTATTCACTTCTTCAGGGACTGAAGTGCAAAGTTGGTTACTCCATTGAAGATGAGATGCAGCAGAGAACTGAACTGACTCAGGTCTATTTGATCAGGTTTGTCACTAGGTATACAGGGAGTGGTTGAAGCGAATAGTATGGATGTTTTAAGGGGCGATTAGATAAACACATGAGGGAGAAGGGAATAGAGGGTTATGCTGATAGAGTTAGTTGAGGAAAGACAGGAGGAGGCTCCTGTGGAGCATAAACGCCGGCATGGACTGGTTGGGCCAAATGGCCTGTTTCTGTGTCATATATCCTATGTAATCCTATGTATTAGATGCATATATTTAAAGAACACCAGTTTGTAGAGAAGACGATAGCAATATGAGCAAAGTGACAGACCAAATGAATGTAAGCACCAATGTAATCCATCCCAAAAAATGATTTTTCAATCTCAAACCTGTTTTCAAACATTTAATTAAAAAGTTACGAAGAGAAGAATTAAAGGGCAGATATTCTGTCATTTTATTTATTTGCACTTTCAGTCACTTTTCTCCACTGATGCCCCTTTTAATTTCCTTCAGCTCAGAGGTTGGAATAGCCTGTCTGTGGACTTCACGACTGAGGCCAATGGGACTGAGATTTGTCCAGTCAGATCTTTGTTTCTGAGGGACAAAACCTGCCTGTTGCTTTTCCTTCCCTCTGAGATTCCACTACAAAGTATCTGGCAGTCCATTCAAGAGCAACTGAAACATTTGTATATAGATTAGTTGAGCGTGACAGGCAATCAAAACTGCGATTTAAACTCTGATCCTCTCCAGTAGTGATCATCACTCCATTACAAGAGTAAGCAAAACACTGGAGTTTCAATGTTAGATAAATATGGTGCCACACGGTCATAAAATGGGCTTGAAAGTTATAACTCAGTGAAACAGAAATAGTTGTGTGCCAAACTTTCAACATTAAGAATATTTAGACTCAAAATAAATGATAATTTTACATTTTGGCATTTTTTGTTTATTGATTTTAATTTTCACAATTTAATTCATAACTTTGTCATTAGTTTTACACAGAAGAAAAACGTTTTTCAAACATGTACAGTCTATTATAGTTCTCTGCCTGTTGTTCTGGTCTGATGTTGCCATGGAATATGTTTCCACCTCTTCGGTTTATTTTAGTTGCAATTCTATTTGGGTAAATTTATTGAATGAAAGAAAATATATGGGATCTCACTCTGATTCTTTGTAAGGAGATCAGCTTAAATGGAACACCACATATCAAAGAAATACTGAAGTCCAGCTATGGTAGAGGAGAGCTGTGCTGTGCAGACAGGGAACACCTATTTTCACCTACTTTCAGATTGCACAGCCATTATGTATTTATGGACAGTGCACTTTTAGCAAAAAGTTAATGATATTCACACACTTATTCACAATAGTGTGTCCAAGATAGGCCTTCAGCACAGAAAGAGATCATTCGGCCCGTCGTGCCTGAGCCGGCTTTCCAAAAGAGCTACCAATTTGTCTCACACCCAGCTCTTTCCTTTTAGCGCTGCAAATTTTTCCTTTTTAAGTAGAGTTCCAATTCCCTTTTAAAAGTTATTATTGAATCTGCTTCCACCACCCTAGAAAAACACAGTTTTAACTCCTTAATGCAGAGAATTGTTCCCAGAAGCTTTGTCAGTATAACAGTATAATATGGCCAAAGTGGCAGAAGTGAATTAGATGGATCAGGTTTCCTGTTGATTTCATCTTGGCTTTTGGGGCAAACAAGAATGTAAAATATAGCAGTGAGCCGATCCACTAGCTCCTCGGCATCTGCCACCACTTCCAGAACTTTCCATCAGACATGAAAGTGGATATATCTGGGTGGGCATATTCAAATGACAGCTTTAGGCCAAGAAAACACCATCCACTGTATTTCACATCATTGAGGCTGAAGTCTCACCACACAAAAGATGCATTCCAATGCTGCAAAAGCAGGAATATCTAGGCTCAGATATCCAGCCAGAAATAAAGACATGAGCAATGTACACCACAATTTACGTCTTGGGAATCATTTCATGTTACATTCAGGCCATGGGAAGGCTAATTTTATGAGCTTGTGAAACCACTAGATGCCTCATCCTCCTGTAGCATAAATCAGACCACGTACTGCACACAGCTTTCCGACCACTCATCAGACGAGGTGATATCGTCTATCTTCTTGGAAACATTTCACCTTAATATTTCAGCAATCAATCCGACTGCCAGTTTGTACATGCTCATATTTCACTTAAGTTGCTGCAGCCCCCCCAAAAAAACTTGCTTTTGACCTAATGAAGTTCTGAACAATGGCATAGACTGGAAAAAAGAGAACCCATCTCAGATAGTCAGCCCTCACTGTAATACACAGATAGGACTGGTCATTTACGTGCATCAACACTGACTAAACACACAGCGGTCTGAATCTCTATTTAAATGGAATTAATCTACCTGCCTAAATTGAAGTGACAGAAAAGACAGAACGCTCCTTATTTTGGCACAGATCCTTTAAGCAGTAGGCTATTGTAGAGAGCTTCTCTTTGCTTCCCATATCATCTGCCAGTCCCAGCCAAGAGAGCATCCATTCTCAGCCACACACAACCCCACGACTCAGAGGCATGGCAGCTGCTTTCACAAAGTTGGCTCAGCAAGAGCTTTCACACTGAGTTTAAAATATTACATTATGGTGGCTGATGTTTTTGTTTCAATATGATCCATAAATGATGATGTGGCACAGAGTAAAACAATATTGTTGCTGGCATTAGTACTGGTGCAAAATTCCTGTTTGCCAGGAAGAAGATTGACTGCACCCACATAGCCATAAATAGTGGAGATCTGTATAAATATTTGTAACTGCAATACTAGAGACTCTTGATTATGAGAGTCGAGCTATTCCCAAGACTTCAGAGCCAGTTCCCTATTGCCATTGGTATGTAGGTATGTCATGACCTGCACATATAGTTGTCCAGTTTAGTTCCTTCTTATGTCCCTATGATGTCTACTTTCATCTTGTACTACTTCAACTGTGGAATACTATTAGTGGTGCTTCGAACCAACTCCCATCATTAATTTTAACTGAAACTGCCAACTGCCATGAAATAAAAACAACAACCATCATTTACATTGCACCGTTAATATAGTTCAGCCTGAACAAGCAACTGCGGAGGGGGTGGAATCAGGGCCATAAATACGGAGCTTTTGCCAGTGGATGAACACGGTGTCTGTCCCAACGTTCTGGCTGATCCATGACTTAATGTTGCACAAGGAGATAACGCAAAGATGGTTATAGAGTAATAATTAGTGACGGGGAGGTAAAACCAGATAACATCAGTATACATATGGAAACTGATTGCATGCTTGCAGATAGTGTTGCTGAGGGGCAAAATATAAATTAAGTGAAGGAGAGGACCAAGAATGGAGCCTAGAGGTACTCTCGTGTGATCACATGAGGGATGATTGTTGGAGATTTGCTGGTTAATGGGGTAAATCAGAGTGAACCTCTCCCCCCACCCCAGGACAGTCCAATGGAGATGGACCATGGAGGAGAGGCTTTGGAATAGGATTCAGTGATCAACCTTTTTGAATGACCTGGAGAGATCTAGGAGTTTAAAGAGACATAACATTCCAAAAGATGTACTTTGTGACTTTGACCAGGGTGGTTTCAGTGTTATAGACATGGCAGAGGTGAACTAAAGAGATTTAAACACATAATTGTTAATGATCTTAGTAAGAAAAGAGAGGTTAGAGATGGGATAATAGTTGGAGAGGACCAGAGGGTAGAGGGTAGACTTTCTGAAGAGAGAAATTATGTTTGTACGAAGGAATGCATTAATGAAGTCAGCAAGCATTGGTTCAAGGAAAGGTAGTTCAGTGGTTTCGAATTGGAAAGGACATCAAAGGATCAGCAGATGGGTTATACTGATGAGACGATCCAGGTATCCAGGTAGGGGCTGGGGTGGGTGGGGTGGGGGGGGGTGGCGGGGGATGGTGAAAGGAGCCACTACACTGTTATAACTTGAGTTTTTTACATGCTCTGTCATTCCCTGAGCTCCTGTAAAAGTCTGTACTGTAAGAGTTCTTTTTTGTGTTCCCAATCATCATATTCTGCTGAAGTCTCAGAAGTGTTTCAGTTAGTCAATTTTTTCGTGCATTAGCAGGCATTTTGGCTATTTTTAACTCCAAGTAAAGATTACATGCCTTTAGGAGAAAACAAAAGTCTTGATTTTTTTTTTAAATGACAGAGTTGAAGTTTTATTTTCATATAAATCCAACAAAAATTATGACAAAAACAATACTAAAAATGTGAAGAAAATGTCCACAGTTTGGATCACTGCTTGAAAACAGCAATATGCATGTAAACTAGCATTCTCCAAGAACCTTTAACCCACAGCTTACCCCAGGAATAACTTACCAACAGCAATTTCCAGGCTGCAGTTTGTTGGTCTTGTCAGTTTTTTCAAAAAACATTTTTTAATATAAATTCAAAAGTGTTTTCAATCTGAAAGCATTTGGACTTATTATAAAATATATGTTCAGTTATCATGCACATAATTGCAACTGGAGTAATTGATACATTACAGCAATGTATAGGGTTAAATAATTCCTTATCTGATCATTTATTCTGGAATTAGTTAACATTAGCCTATCAGAGTTAAGCGATGACTTTAGAGCTCTGGGGAGTCATGTTTTGTCACCAGGAAACTTGGAATGAAAATTATGTAAGGAAATTCCTTTGCATTAATCAAGAAAATGAAAGCAGCCAAATATTTATAAATTCATTCCGATTTCGAGGAAAAGCATTGATTATGGGAGAGAATTTCGATCGCGTTGTCCCGATCTCCCACTGTAACTTTGATGAAAGATTGATCGAAACCCGGGAGAAATGGTGTAACTGGTCTTTTTCAGCTGGTTATGCTGTTTCTCCGGAGGTTCCTGCTGATCTTCTGCCGAAGTTACGGCAGCAGATCAGGAGAATCCCTGCATTTTGGTATGGAGATTTTACGTCAGTGTGATTAGAATGTGGAACTTGCTACCATGCGAATGTATAGATGCATTTTAGGGCAAGCTAGATGAGTACCGGAGGGCGAAAGGAATAGAAGGATATGCTGATAGGATTAGATGAAGAAGGATGGGAGGAGGCTCGTGTGTAGCATAAATACCGGCCTAGACTAGTTTGGTGAATGGCCTGTTTCTGTGCTGTAATATCTGTGTAATTCTATATAATTCTATGGTGACACCTTAGGCCTTGGTGCATGAACATGGTAATATCAGCTTCACACAGAACAACACGCAAAGATCATTGAAGCTGATGGCCCATTTGAAGGAAACATAAGTAAGTATTCCAAAAGCACCTTTAGGAAGAGGGATGGCTTCTTTTCCCAATGCTGGTCAGTTCTGGTTTGTATTTCAGCTTGTCTTTATTTTGAAACATAAATGAAGACTGCAACATACTGCCCAAAGTGCATCAGGAAAGGAAGAATATTGTATTTGTGTTCCAGAGAGGTGCAGCTCTTTTACAACTCATTTGCAATTTTTTCACATGCCATGCCGTCGTTCTTTTTCTGTGTGTGTTCTTTTTTAAACAAACATAATTAATGGTCCTGAAATTCCGATGTCCCAGGTCCGTACGAAGCATGCGCTGAAAACAGGCTTTTCCGATCTGTCAAGTTTCTGGCTTGACAGATCTCACGCATATTGGGAGCGAGGACATTTGCAGGGCAAGATTTCCGATATTTACGAATATCTTGTCCAGCAAATGTCCTTTAAAATCTTGCGCCTGAAAAAGCAGGCGTATAGCCTACTTTTACAGGTGCAAGTGTTTAAAAATACATAAAAACATAAAAATTAAATTAAATAAACACATATGAAAATATACTTTATTGTTAAAAACACTCCCCACTATGGTAAGTTTATTTTAAGGCATCTTTAAAAAAGTCAGGAAAAGATTATTTTTTATAAGAACTTTAATTTAAATGATTCTTAAATATGTCGTATATTTTTCTATTTTTTTATTGACTTTTTGTTTGTTTGCGGGGGGAGGGGGGGTTTCTCATTCATAATAATGGGAACTCCAACTTACGGATTGGCTGCCCAGAGCCATGTGACTACAGTTCCAGCCCTGCACACGTCCCAACGTGCAAGCGCTCCGATGTGTAGAGTGAAGACCTCAGGCTCGGAAGTTCGAGCGGGCGCAGCAGCAACAGGTAAGTGCGCAGTGTTTTACCTTTTTTTTTTTATTTTCCCACGGGAAGACCTCTAGCGGAATTTCAGGCCCAATATATTTTCTATTAGGTGGACTGAAAGCTGGAATCCCCATTTCTTTTTCCCCTCGTGACATGTCACACAGTGATGCCAATACCATGGCAGACTGTAGAAAAAAGATGTGATAGCGGCCTTGTAGAATTAAACAAAGCTCTCGTATGTGACTACGTGCCGAACTTCATTCACTGTGGATTGAACAGCTTATTTTTTGCGGTTACAAAAACTATTAATTGCTTCAGAGGAATCCTATAAAAGCATTGCGAGTCAAGTACATCAGTGAAAAAAATTGGTACAGCTTCAGACATGTCAGGGAAGAAAGTTGAAGTATTCACTCCATTCTTGATATTATATATAGAACAATGGCTGTACAGGAGTGCATTCCAAAGGTGCATGTAATCCCTTATTGGTTCTTGGCCAATAAATGAGCAAGTCACTACAACTTTGAAAATAGGCCAGCTGGGACTATGAAAACTTTGATAACAGATGTTACAAATTATAAATTTAGAATCTATCCACATACAAGTTTTGAGTTTGATGACTTGTAAGCTCACAAAGCAATCGAAAAATACCTAACGACTTACTTTCCTGTCCTTGAGCACATCTTTCACATTTTTCCCCCAAATCTTTTCAGGGACTATTTAACCTTCTCATCCACCACATGATTCAACCCCTGAAAATAAAAGTTCTAGCTCTAAATTTCAATATAGATAAGTGTGAGGTGGTGCGTTTTGGTAGGAGGAATAAGGAGGCCACATACTCCTTGGAAAATAAGAGTTTAAATAGGGTGGAGGAATAAAGGGATCTATATTTACAAATCATTCAAAGTAGCAACGGAGGTTAACAGGGCCATAAAAAGGCAAACAAAGCACTGGGGTTCATTTCTAGAGGAATAGAATTAAAAAGCGGAGATGTTATGTTAAATTTGTACAGAACCTTGGTTAGACCACACTTGGAGTTCTATGTACAGGTCTGGTCTCCATATTACAAAAAGGATATAGTGGCACTGGAGCAGGTGCAAAATAGATTTACAAGGAGAATACCAGAACTCAGAGGTTATAACTATCAGGAAAGACTGAACAGACTGGGATTCTTTTCTTTAGAAAATAGAAGACTGAGAGGTGACCTAATAGGTCTTTAAAATTATGAAGGGGGTTGATATGGTAGACATAGAGACAATGCGCTAGAACCTCCACTTTTGTGGTTGAGCGATAGTTCCGGCGTGTACGGTAAAAAAGGGTTTTCAGATCGCCGGCTTCTCGCCCGGCTTCTCAAACCACCTAGTCTGCACTTTTGAAAATGGGCGTTACCGTGAGCGATATAAAATGGGTGGTAGCGTAACATTTTTTTGTCCTTTTGCAGTAAATTGTGGCTGTCATTAGCAACGGCATGGCAACGCTCGATTCCCACGATTCTGGAGGTCAAGGGTCACCATGACATGTGCAGAAGAGGAGACAGAGAGAGAGGGAACTCAGAGGGAACTTCACAGCAAGTAGGCAAACAAAAAGTAGCTATTACCAGCCACATATTTGACGGAATTTGGCCTACAATGGAGAGAGAGGAGGAGACATCACAGCACGCTGTGGAAACTGACACTGGAGAGAGCAGTGAGGTGAGAGAGGAGCACATTGGAGGCCGCAAAAGAGCCAGGAGGTTCTCGGACGAGGCAAATACCTCCCTCCTGCAGAAGGTCGAGGTATGATGGGGTGATTTGACACAGGGAGGGCATGGGAAGCCCACCCCAAAGGCCTACCAGAGGATATGGACCAAGATAGCAGAGATGGTCTCGTTGGCGACCAACGAGATGCTTGAGGGCAACCAATGCTGCAAACGATGGAACGACCTTGTGGGATCCACAAGAGTAACTATTACATTGATTTACATGAAATTATGTCTTTATATAATTTGATTTGTAACAGTCATGAGTGACTATCAGCAGATGTGAGGTCTTGCACTTTTACCGGGAATGTTTTACTCAAAGCCTACAGTCACGGTGTACGTCTTTCGGTAAAGAATGACAATAATCATAATAATCATGATTACATCTGTCGGTTATGTGTTGTATCAGTGTCTATGACGGTACCTAGCAGTGATATCATGCAACAATCTCATGCCATGTTGTCCTTTCACCTTTTACTGAAGATGCTATCGATGATGAGGTCCGTGCAAAGGCGAACGGGTGGGAGGCCACCAGTCCCCAGCGACATCACTGACAGGGAGGAGCGAGTGCTCACACTCGTGGGGAAGCACCTTCGGACAGCCACGGATGCATCTGCACACCCTGAAGTGGTGCCACGTGAGTAAAGCTTACACCATTGCATCATGTAAAGTCTATAGAGGCCACACCCACTCATATCTGAACAATCATATACCATAGATGATTTCTAAAAGTGTCATAGAAATAATGCTGGCCTAATGAAAATCATTGCAATGCACAATGTGTTGATGGTCATGAAATGTGATGTCTGCGATGACTTTGATAGGGGCGCTGCTTTTGTCGTGCATATGCTGTGTGTAGCGCTGGACTCACCTTGTCACCCTGGCACCCCCTTCTCCTCTAATAACCTCATTTGTGTTTTGCAGCTCAGCCAGCAGCACGGCCCAGGCAAGACCACAGAGGCCAGAAGGTGGGGGTGCGGGGCAGGAGTCGGCGGATGATCCTACTTCATCTGGTGCTGAGGAGCTCCGATTCTCACCCGTCAATCCACTGGGTCTGTTATCCTCGGATGAGAGCGCGGACTTCGAAGAACCTGCATCGCAATACTCCAGAAGCCATTCCACCCCAAGATCATCTAGTTGTCCTCCGGTCATTCTCACCTCCACTCTGGAGGTACCGGCCCCAAGCACCTCTCCACAGGGCACCCCATTTGTCCCCAGGGTGGCGCCGATCCCGCGGAGAGATGGTACAGTTTTCCAGGAGGACTGTAGACATTGGTGACCAGCTCATCGAAGTATTGGGGGGCATATCCCAATAGCTGGCCACCATGACCGAGTACATTCCACGCATGGTGGAGTCTCTGGATGCGATAGCCAGGAACACTGCTGCCACAGGCCTCCCAGTGGTCCCCGAGCACGGCACTCCACCGCTAGGTTCCGCACCACCACTTCGAACGACAGATGAGAGCAAGGACCAAGATCCTGCTTCTGCATCAGGGAATGTTTCCCCCTCGGCATCCTCCGCTCCCGTACCCGTGCAACCACCGCATCTGCCTTCATCCCCCCCTCCCCAGTGAGGCACCGCCTAAGGGGCTCCTCGGCCAGGCACCATGGAGCGAGGAAGGGAAATGGTAGAGGTGGGGAGAAGGAGGAGGGGGGGGAAGGAAAGTGAGGAGCATGTGCTCAGGTGATGGCTGTGTTATATCTCCATCTGGATATATGCAATTTGTTGTAATGTATGAGGGGAAGGGACCATGCTCCTGCTTTGCCTTTGTATTCTGTGTTGCTGGACATGTTGACCATGTGAGTTATGTGAATGGTGGAAAATGTGAGGTGTGGACGGGGGTTGGGTGTTATTGGCTGTGATATGATTTCAGACCAATGATGGTATTAAATTTTTGTTATTGAACATAATCTTGTTGTGCATTGTCTCAGATAGCTGCACCGGTACCACACTAGTGATTCCTTACCATGAAAGGGTTAAATACAACTTAACATCAATCAACGTAAACTTTAACTAACACCAAGCTGATGGGCACTATTGATGTCTGAGCTGCACACACACAGCAGTGTGTCAGCGTTGTCACTTACATCAGCGCTCTTTCAGGCAAATCTTTCAGATATCAGCTCCTCACGTAAGAATGGGATTTAACAAATGCCAGCCACACCACTGGCGTTCGTTTCGATTAGTTCCGCTTTTTGTGGGTGTTTTTTTGAGCGAGCGATATTGTGGGCGATATGTGTGCAAGGTTGTGAAATTGGCGATGGGCGATCTCCATGGTCGCTAGTTTGGGTAAATATGCTTTTTACGACAAAAAACAGTGGGAGGTCGTTAATATTGAATCTCGGCGTGAATTCCATGTGGAAAGTAACGCTGGCCGATTGTAAGAGAAATTTGGCATTGGGGTACCAGCGGGACAAGGGTTAAAGTGCTGGTTCCTGCACCGACCCATAAGGAGGTAAAAGGCCTCTCTTCGGCCTTGTACCAAGACTCCAAAAGTTATCAATTCAATAATATTCCGACAGGATACGATGTGAGAACCTTATCAGACATTGATAAGACCTTGTGAAGAGGCTTGAGGTAGACTCACAGGCATCAAGGAGAATCAACAAATTCTGATCTAATGAAGTCATTCTAGTCACGGCATAAGGTGGTCACGAGGGTCTTGGCCTGTCAATCCAAAGTAGCACTAATAAGGTAGTCCAATTAGAGATCTAGGGAGGTCTTACCAGAGAACAGAGGGGTTTTTGAAATGTATAAAAGTTGTATGATTGTGCTGTTCGGAGAGCATCTCCACTCACAGGTGGCTGTGATAAGAGGTGTTCCCGGACGTTCGTAATAAAAGATCGTTATACCTTGCCATTCGTCTCTGTCTGCTAACTCCAGGGGCTGTTACGCGGTTGGGGCGAGCGTCGACCCTCTATATCAGTTGGCCCGCTCGTGGGAGTAGAAGCCTTCCCATTTTCCCCTTACATTTGGCGCTGTGAGCAGAGTACGGACTTCCCGAACGGAACAATGACCCAGCTGTTGGGGTGAGTATGTTTTAATTTACCACCTTCAAGTTAGAGCTGTGGCATTGTAAACTGCAAGGGAAGGACATCTGTACAAAGAACCATTTGTAACAGGTCCAGGAGGGACGGAGAAGGAGGACAGGGACGATCTAGGGGTAGAAGGGGGTCAAAAGGTGCATTCTAAAATGCGCGCATGGAGGTAGCATGGCAGTGCGAGGGTACGACGCAAGGGAAGATATAGAGGAAGGTCTATTGACCCGAAGCGGTACGAGCGCACGGTGCAGGGACGAGAGAGTGAGGACATGGAGACAACGTCCCTGCAGTGACGGGATATATTGACCCAAAGCGTGGCAGTACGAGTGTATGGCACCAAGGGAAGACATATAGATATAAATAACGTCCTGCATACCTAACAGGAATTAAAGGGAGTGCCCAAGATAGCCTCGAAGAAGATAAGTAACACGGTTATTAAAAAGGCGAATAAAACCAAACATTAATTGTAACTTGCGTTACTACGTAATGCCATAAATAAAGCTGATAGTGACTATCTTAAATGACATATGGATCCAAAAATAGAGCCGGCCAAAGCTTTGTTGAAAGAAGAGAGACTTTTGTGAATGTCTGTCGTTGAGTGAGAGTCCTTGTGTGATTTTTTGACTGCGGAATGAATTTTTCATGTTTCTGAAAGCCTGTTTGGAAAAATAGTGCAGCTCCACCCACTTTTCCAAACACAGTGAAAGTTTTTTTTAACCCTTTGTAGTGTGGGAATCCTGTATGTGGGAAGTTTTAAGACATTTTAAGTTCGAAACGCAGGTGTGGATTTATTCAGATGATAAGTTACGGAGCTAGGAAATGCACAAAGGATAGGTTTGTTGAGCAAAAGATAAAAAATACATGGTCCCGGTGGTTAAAAAAAATAATTTATTTGACACGCTCACTTACTTGTCGACAGAAAACACGCAATCATTGATTACATTGGGTTGAAAGACATAAATTTAGTCTAGGAATGAGATAAAGAATGCCTTTTAAAAAAGGCCTGTGAGGGTCTCTCGAGGCTGCGGGCTGGGGAAGTACGCTCCCATTTTCCTTTGTGTAAAACCTTGACACGAAAGCTTCTAGCTCAGTAAAAAGAGTTTTAAATAAAGATTGGCATTACAAAATTTGAAGTGGGATTTGGAGATATTAAGAAAAGGCACAGCAAAAAACTGAGATGGATTCAAACTAACAAAAACTATTAAATTAAATCTGATCTCTTAAAGAAAAAAGGAGGAAATAAAACTAAAAGGTTTGGAAACAATCTAGAAGTACCTTCAGGGATCAGATCAAACTCCTGGGCGAGTGGTGAGCTATCTGCGAAGGTGTAAAAGGGACTTTTGAAAAATGTTAAAACAGCAAGCTTTAGCAGTTTAGAAAAAAGACATTGTAATGACCTTGAAACTGGAACATTTTGAGATAACGAAAAGCAGCCCTCAAAGCCTACGTGCTAGACTCCATTCTAGTTATGGAGAAAAGAAAAAAGATAAAGACGCAACTTTGAAAGTAAACAAATTGAACGAATTTGAAAGGAAAAATGTCTTCGATTGTCTGATGATTTTAAATTAACAAATTAACAGAGACATGAGCCCTCCGTGTAAAATACAAAACCTAATTTGAAGAAAGGAGATCTGGAAAAAAAAATGACATAACGTACTAAATAGGTGCTGACAAAAAAAGGGTGTTTGCAATGGAAAAATACATAACTTATTAAATACTAGTTGATATCGGCTGTGAAAAATATATTGGCTTAATTGGAAAAAAAAAGAATTTGAAGAGGTAAAAGACATTCTCCATTGATAATGATTTTAAGTTACGAGAAAGTTTCACTGCAGTTTGAAAGATTTCCAAAATGGACGTTGTATATCAAGGAAAGTCCCGAACAGTCTAAACAAGTAGGAGGGTTTTGAAAATAACGAGGAGAAAAGATCTAAGCTATGCGAACTCAGCACAGAAAGAAAAAACTGGGAATTAGAGAATCTTACTGAAATTCTTATAGAAAATGGAACTGGCATGGAAGTTTAGATTTTGTGCTGAGAGAGAAATAAAACACAGTGAATGGGACCCTAAAATAAAACGAAATGTTGGAATGTATACAGCGTGTGTGAAAATTGGATTTCAATAAACAAAATAGCTATTAAAAATGTGTGGTCTCGTTTTAAATCAATTAAAAAAAAAAATCTTTGGCAAGTACTTGAATTAGAAGTTAAGAAAAAATTGGAGTTTAATCTAAAATGCTGTCTTTCCTGATGAGAAGACTTTTATTATGACGGCTTTACTAATGATTTCTGCTGTTTTAACGGATTCCTACTTTCTAAGCAAGTTTTGAAGGCACAAAGACTTAAAAAATAATTTTTCGGATGATTACGTGAAGTCACGTAATGACATCAGGCCTTCTTACAAACCTGTAAAGGAGTTAACCATTTCCATTGACAGCTGTTTTATACTGGACATTATTAATTTGGATTTCTAAATAGAATAAAAAAGACTAACCTGACAGATAGAGGAAATGGTGCGATTGTCAGAATAAAAATAAAAACAGAACTAGCCTATGTAATAATACTCGCCTGATACAAATAAAAGAAAGATACTCAAACAAAACAAATTCAAGAGTTAAAAGCTGAGATAAATAAGCTGGAAGAGATTTTTTTAAAATGGGACCAGACAGATAGTGCAGTGTGCAGCCATAGCACCATCACCTATGGCAATAGAGCCCACGGTGGGTAAGTGTAGTCCACAAACCCAACCTAACCCTTACCTCCGATTTCACAGAGTGACCGCAACATGCATGAATAAAAGATGAGTAGACCAGAACCTAACACCTGGTGACGACCAGGCTATCTGTTTAAAATTTGCAGATAAAACACTCGTCGAGATGCGACCGCAGTGGCTACTTCGACTCTGGAGACTCAGGATACTGGGAACTTTAAGGCCCACGCAAGCACTGGATGATACAGATGGACTACGAGAGATATAGCACACGCAGGAAAGACACAACTACATGAACTAGCTTTGCTTAATTTAACTGCCGAAATATGCATCCCAGCAGCCAAGGGAGCAAGGACAGAACTTATTTTAACACATGGCTATGTATAGTGTATTAAGTAAGGCTGTAATGCAGCAGGCTGCCAATGCCATGGGCGCCAGTAGATTCCGAGGACAGAAGCTAGTTCATAGGACCAAAAGGGGAAGGACGCAGAAATCCAACTGGATGGAATTTCAGTTCTAGAAGCTCATGCCTGGGCGGATGAAGCTGCAAAACAAGCCGCCAAATCCACCCAGCAAGAGAAACAGAAGGGTGGGAACAGAACGGAGTAAAAGGGGGGTGGGACCCCATGATGTTTAGGAAAACTGGCCAATGGGATAAAATGAAGACCAAGGGAGGTCTCTGGAATATAAGGTGTATGTCCCGAAGCGTGACACGGTAACAACACAGAGGAGCCGGTATTGATCATGTGCAGCGCAAACAAGAAGGAATACAACCTAAAAAGTGGGGCGGATGGCGTGTGGAGGAAAGATGACAATAAAGGTCTGGCTGGGACACCAAACACACCCAAAGGGACCCTGGAGAGCCCTACCACTACCCCGACAACCATCCTGGGGACAACAACTCTTCTCAGCACAACCACGCAAGTCCCCCCATAAGCCCGTCCATAAAGACCGGAGCCAAAGGGGGGCTAGTAATAAAAGAATCTAAAGAAAGGATATAATTTGAGGTGCGTCAGCAACTACTTAACCTAAATCTAATAGATATCATTCTTCGTAGCTTTTGTAGGAATGAAACTACCAGAACCTGACACAACGGATCCTCGAAGGCCCGGAACCCACTACCCTGAGATTTAATGTCAGAAAGGGAACAGGACAAGGTCGAACAAAAAGGGGAATACTGGAAACACTAGGCACGGGTTATGCGGCAGGGGTTACGACGATGAATTCCATCGACCTGTATGCAATATACGACCGGGTTAACAACTTAACGTAAACCTTGAGGGGTTTACTGGGGCGGGACATGGATAACCAAGCCCTACAAGCATGGTTGGGAGATGGCGCGGAAGGGGAACTGTTACAGGTGACCAATACATTACAGAAACATGCCAAGACAATAAATTTGATCCACGCAATGGGGAATGACATAAGTAAACGATTACAAGCTGAGATAGTTTGCTCTGGGTATGGGGCCTGGATTAAGTGAAGTACAACATAACTTGGAGCAACTCCAGAATGGGTCATACCAGATTGGATCCCGAACAGCATACTTAACAATTGGACTCTAGATAAAAAAATGAATAACACATGCGAGGTACAAAGGAATAGTCACACATGAGTGCCAAAATTTCAGATGTATTACTGGGCAGGTGAATATGATCAGATTTGTGTTGTCCATACCATAGTATGATGTAACAAAGAGAGACCTCTTATACCAGATCGATAATATCGGTGAAGTAAGAAACCAAACTCGGTTGCGTTACCATCAGCCTGCCAGACGGGTGATTAAAATTAACAATAGTACCAAAGGCATTGACATAACTGACTGCTATAAAATTAACCAAGTGGTTTTATGTCGAGGTTCGCCACGAATGACGAATGATGATTGCAGATTCCACCAAACAAACGGATGCATGCTGAGTATCACTCCTCTCGAACATGATTCCGAAACAATCGCTGCTCCACAAGGGAATGGAGATTTGGTGCGTGAGCACAGGAGCAGCCAACCCGATGATTAAGACCAGGGGAGGAGTCACCCCCTGTGTCATCACCATCCCTAACTTCTGTTTCAGACCCATGGGAAAAATAGACATAAATGGATACTACATACATCCCGAGACAACGGAAATCATCCATGGAACAGTCACGGATACCCTCCGAGAGGGGTACAAGGAGGCGGCATGGGAACTGCAAGGCAAACAGATATGGGAATTAAATGAAGAACAATTACGTTTGGTGCAAGGAATCCAGAATCAAAGACGACAGTATATTCGGCTGATGGAAGAAATAGACAACTTACAGGAAGACACTAATGCAATGCTGGCTGATCAGCCCTGGTACTCAAAGCTGTGGGACATTGGACTTGATATTCAAATTCACCCATGGATAAGAATAATATCACATGTACTTGTAGTAATACAGGGCCTGGTTCTGATGGTCATGATGGGATTAACATGTGCACGAATTAAACAGGCCAAACGATACGTCAGGGCACGCACTATGATTAAGGCCATAAGGGATGAAAATTTAAGCAGTCCTACAGGAAGGACTTACCTTATATAACTCTGCAGGAAAGGTCTTAGGACGTCCAGAAGCTTGGGAGATGGCCACCCAGGTGAACTGACCTATCTGGAACTTGCCTACAGGGAGATAGTTATCGGGAAATATGGCCAGCTTGGCATATATGGAAATATGGCCAGCTTGAGAACCTAAACAGACATTGATAAGACCTTGCAAAGAGGCTTGAGGCAGATTCACAGGCATCAAGGAGAATCAACAAATTCTGACCTAATGAAGTCATTCTAGTCACGGCCTAAGGTGGTCACGAGGGTCTTGGCCTGTCAATCCAAAGTAGCACTAATCAGGTAGTCCAATTAGAGATCTAGGGAGGTCTTACCAGGGAACGGAGGGGTTTTTGAAATGTATAAAAGTTGTATGATTGTGCTGTTCGGGGAGCATCTCCACTCACAGGCGGCTATGATAAGAGGTGTTCCCGGACGTTCGTAATAAAAGATCGTTATACCTTGCCATTCGTCTCTGTCTGCTAACTCCAGGGGCTGTTACGCGGTTGGGGTGAGCGTGACCCTCTATATCAGGGGGCCCACTCGTGGGAGTAGAAGCCTTCCCATTTTCCCCTTACAGCGATATTATGGGCATTGATTTTGCCCATTCTGCTGATCCTGCCCCAAAAAAGTGGGCGGGCAGTAAGATTTTTTCCCGGCATTAAGCACATGGGGATAGTAAGGCTCGGTGATAAGTTTCCTAAAAAAGCCCGCCAGTTTCCATTTTGTGCCAAAATGGGTGATATATGGGCGTTTACGTCATTTCAGCAGTAAAATGGGCATTAAATGGGCGTTTAGCATGCAAAAAAAGTGGAGGTTCTTGCCCAATGTTTCCACTAGTGGAGGAATCCAAAACTAAGGGCCATAAATATAAGATTTATTCTGATAGGAAATTCAAGAAAAACGTCTATTCTCAGAGAGTGGTGAGAATGTGGAACTTGCTACTACATGGAGTGGTTGAGGCAAATAGCATTAATATATTTAAGGGGAAGCTAGATAAGCACATGAGGGAAAAAGGAATAGAAGGTGTCATCTATGTACTTTTGGGATCACGAGCCACTAGATGGCATCACTGTTGGAGGCCATTGGGCTGCATGCACGTGTGTGCAGCCCAAGTATAAAAGGCCAGCCACTTTGTATATCAGTCACTTTGGGCCTTAATAAAACAGAGCCAAGGTCATAGCTCTTGGAGTTAAACAGTACTCAGTCTAACAGTTCTTGCATACACAACATTTGGCGACGAGGCAACAAGAACCTTTGCATGCAAAAATGAGCACAATTGGATTGTTGGAGCGATTTGTGGAAGGAGAAGATTGGGCAGTCTTTGTGAGACGTTTGAGCCGGTTCTTCGTGGCCAACAAAATGGAGGAGGTCGAGGCATCATCATCTCGAGATACAGATTTTACATGCACGTTCGCTTAGAGGGCCAGAATGCGGCAGAATTCATTGCCAACCTGAGACGTCTAGTGGGACCGTGTAAGTTTGGGGCTGTGTTGGCAGACATGCTGTGGGACTTCTTTGTAATCGGCATCAACCACGAGGTGATCCTGCGTAAACTACTGGCGGTGGAGACGTTGGACTTGAACAGAGCCATCACGATTGCTCAGACATGCATGACGACGGATAGCAATCTAAAGCAGATATCAGTGAAAAATCGAAACTCGGCAAGTACTGTAAATATGATTGATTCGGCGTTCGGCAGAGCGGCACATGGCAGGGCCTACCCGACTGTGTAGGCGAAACCTGCGGCTGCCCAATGTCCGCCAGCGGGAATGCATCCGATTTCTCCGTGTTGGTGCTTGGGGGAAATCACGGGCACCAGCAGTGCCGATTTAAGCAATATATTTGCAAAGGCTGTCTGAGAGTGGGGCATCTCCAGCACAAGTGTCCACAGATGAGCAAGCGTGTTGTGACACACCACGTGGAGGATGATGGTCAGACTAGCACGGATCCGATACGCAATCCGAGATACCAGAGGAGGAAGTGTATGGACTGTACTCGTTTCTAACTAAGAGCAAACCGATAATGATCAACATGAAATTTAACGGGGTGCCGGTATCGATGGAACTGGACATGGGGTCAAATCAATCGATAATGAGCCAGAGGGCATTCGACAAGCTGTGGGATACTAAGGCTGTGAGGCCCAGGTTGAGTCCAGTCAATGCCAAGTTGCGCACATACACCAAAGAACGTATAACGGTGATTGACAGTGCCACAATTAAAGTGTCATATGACGGTGCGGTTCACGAGTTACCTTTATGGATTGTCCCAGGCAATGACCGAACACTGTTCGTCAGAAACTGGCTTGAAAAAATCAGATGCGATTGGAACGACATCAAGGCGTTGTCATCAGAGAAAGATACATCTGCCCAAGTACTGAGCAAGTTCCCCTCGCTGTTCGAAACAGGCATCGGCAACTTCATGGGAGCCAAGGTGCAGATCCACGTGGACTCGGATGCAAGACCCATCCATCATAAAGCTCAGGCAGTTCCGTATATGATGAGGGAGAAGGTCAACATTGAACTGAACAGACTCCAGCTTGAAGGGATCATATCACCGGTTGAATTTAATGAATGGGCCAGCTCTATTGTTCCTGTGCTGAAAAGTGATGGCACAGTAAGAATCTGTGGAGACTACAAGGCTACGATCAACAGGGTTTTGAAACAGGATCAGTATCCGTTACTGAAGGCTGATGACTTGTTTGCAACGCTAGCCGGGGGGGGGGGGAAGTCGTTCACCAAACTGGATTTGACGTTGCCTACATGACACAAGAGCTGGTTGACACGTCGAAGAGACTTAAGTGCATTAACACGCATAAAAGACTGTTTATTTACCACAGGAGCCCTTTTGGAATTTGCTTGGCTGCAGCAATATTTCAGAGGGACGTGGAGAGTCTACTGAAATCCATTCCCAGTACCATCGTGTTCCAAGATGACATCCTGATCACAGGTCGTGACTCCGAGGAACATCTGAATAACCTGGAAGAGGTTCTACATCGTCTGGACAAAGTGGGACCCAGACTGAAACGCTCGAAGTGTGTCTTCATGGCAGCAGAGATTGAATTCCTGGGGAGGAAAATTGCTGCTGACGGCATCAGGCCCACGGACGCAAAAACCAAGGCCATCAAGAATGCACCCAAGCCGCAAAATGTGACGGAGCTGCATTCGTTCCTGGGTCTACTCAACTACTTCGGTAACTTCCTACCTAAATTGAGCACCTTATTAGAACCACTGCACATGCTGCTAAGAAAAGGCGACAACTGGGTGTGGGGTGCATCTCAAGACAGAGCTTTCGAGAAAGCCACTAATCTGCTTTGCTCTAAGAAGCTGCTGATACATTATGACCCATGTAAACGTTTAGTATTGGCCTGTGATGCTACGTCATGTGGAATTGGTTGCGTACTCCAACAAGCTAATGAGTTGGGTAAACTTCAATCAGTCGGGTATGCTGCAAAAGGTTTGTCGAAAGCGGAAAGAACCTACAGCATGGTAGAGAAAGAAGCACTAGCCTGTGTGTATGGGGTTAAAAAGATGCATCAGTACCTGTTTGGTCTTCGGTTTGAACTGGAGACAGATCACAAGCCGCTCATTTCACTGTTCTCTGAAAACAAAGGTATCAATACTAAGGCTTCATCCCGCATCCAGAGGTGGATGCTGACATTATCCGCTTATGATTATTTCATTCGCCATAGACCTGGCACCGAGAATTGTGCCGATGCTTTGAGCCGTCTGCTGACCGGAAGTGGAAACGCCACAGCCGGCAGACCTATTGTTAGTTATGGATGCTTTTGAGAGTGAAGGAACCCCTGTCATGGCTCAACAAGTTAAGACCTGTACCAGCCAGGACCCGATTTTATTGGTGGTGAAGAGTTGCATCCTCAAAAGTGAATGGTCTGTCATACCTAAGCAAATGTGCGAAGGGATCAAACCTTAAATTCGTCGCAAAGACGAACTGTCTATTCAGTCGAATTGTATACTGTGGGACAATCGTGTTGTTATGCCCAAGAAAGGGAGAGAGAAATTTGTATGTGAGCTACATTGCACCATATCCTGGCATTGTAATGATGAAAGCCATCGCCAGGTCTCATGTATGGTGACCGGGAATTGACTCTGAGCTGGAATCATGTGTGCATCAGTGCAACACTTGCATGCAGCTCAGCAAAGCACCAGCGGAATCGCCGCTGAGTCTGTGGTCATGGCCGTCCAAACCATGGTCCAGGATCCACATAGACTTTGCAAGTCCCTTCCTGGGGAAGATGTTTTTAGTTGTGCAGGATGCATATTCAAAATGGATAGAGTGTATAATCATGTCATCCAGCACATCCACAGCTACCATTGAGAATCTCAGTGTCATGTTTGCGACACATGGTCTACCTGACATCGTTGTTAGCGACAACGGATCGTGCTTCACCAGTCAGGAGTTTCAAGAGTTCATGAAACTCAATGGTATCAAACATGTTAGGTTAGCACCGTTCAAACCTGCATCCAATGGGCAAGCATAATGTGCTATCCAAATCATAAAGCAGAGTATGAAGCGAGTAACCCAAGGGTCACTGCAGACCCACCTGTCATGCATACTGCTGAGTTACAGGACAAGACTACACACGCTTACCAGGGTCTCGCCTGCTGAACTAATGATGAAGAGAGGTCTTAAGACCAAGATATCTCTTGTACATGCTGACTTGAATAATCATTTTGAATATAGAAGACAAAGTCAGCAAGGGTATCACGATTGCGCAGCTGTCACGTGATATTTCTGTAAATGATGCTGTATATGTTTTGAATTATGGTCAAGGTCCCAAGTGGATCACTGGTACTGTCATGGCCAAGGAGGGCAACAGAGTATTTATTGTCAAGCTCAAAAATGGGCAAACATGCAGGAAACATATGGATCAAACAAAGCTACAGTACACAGACGGACCGGAACAGTTGGAGGAAGAGACAATTGACGACCAACCAACCTACCCCCAGTCATCAGAGGACTCAGTGGTCATCAGTGAATCGGGACTTTCAATCACTGACATGTTCAATGAAAATGGGCTTTCAATCCCTGACATGGCCATTGCCACTCCCACCAGGTCAGCCACCCAGCCACCAGTCACAACAGACTCTGAACACTCACCCAAGGCTGGAGTTGAACTGAGACGGTCAACCTGGGAGTGTAAAACACAGAACCGTCTCAATTTGTAAAAGGCTGTGTTAATATCTCAGAGAGGGTATTGTCATGTATGTACTTTTGGGATTATTAGCCACTAGATGGCGTCACTGTGGAGGCCATTGGGATGCACGCACGTTTGTACAGCCCAAGTATAAAAGACCTGCCAATTTGTATATTAGTCACTTTGGGCCTTAATAAAGCAGAGCTAAGGTCATACCACTTGGAGTTAAACAGTACTCAGTCTAACAGTTATTGTATACACAACAGAAGGATATGCTGATAGGATAAGATGACGTAAGATGGGAGGAGGCTCATGTGGGGCATAAACACCGGTATAGACCTGTTTGACTGAATGGATTTTTACTGTGCTGTAAATTCTGTATAATTCTATGTAACCTAATGGGGGTCTTTTCCCACTTGTCTGATGTAACTTCGGTGGAGAAATGCACTAGCAGTGTTTGTGCTATTTTTCCAGGGTTTCTATTGTGGATAAGTGGGAGAAACACAGTGGATACACAGTGTTGTGTATCAGTAAAGCATGCACTCCCTTGTTCTGCCACCAGGGAGCGCACCCCCTGAAGTTCCAAGGGATCCCAGCATCCCTTGGGAGCACTGTATATAAGCCGGCCCCTAAGGCCTGTTCCTCACTCTGGAGTGTCTTATTAAAGACTGAGGTCACTGTTACTTTAACCTCCCTGTGTGCACTCTCATCTGTGTTAGGAACACAATAGAAAGTCACCCTCAATAAATAGCTGAAAACATTGAACACTTCTGAAAATAAACCACAAAACTTACCAGTTAGCTCTCCTATCTCATCCTGTGACACGTAAAAGAATTTTAGCTCTCACAGATTTCCCTTTTTTCTTGGACCTCTGGCTTGCCATCTTCTCTCTTTCAGTACCGTTTATTGTTGCCCTTCACTCCATGCATGTACCATCTAACTGCTTCTCTTCAATCTCACTGCCATTCTGTCTCCTGCCATGACACACCCATTTGCAAGTCACTGGGGCAGGCATTGAGTTTGTGCAAACCAGTGATAACAAGTCGGCAGCCTGTTTGGCATCTCTCTTGGTTTTACTTCCATTGAAGTCCCATTTTACACTACCACAGAAAGTCAAGATCGACCCCACTGAGTGAATGAAGCAACATGCTATCAAACTATTAATGAGGAAACTGTATCAAGAAAAGCTCTTTTCAAATCTCTAGACCCACAGAATCCAAACAAGACACACCAACAGATAAGAAATATAAGCACTAAATCTTTCTGGATTTCAAGGGCTGCATTGCTAAGGTTTGGAGGCCACAGCTTCGACACTCTTAAATTAGAGATTCTATTAATTACCATTCAAGGCTTTTCTCTCCAATACTCCGAAATGTAACTATGGCCCAGAATTTGCAGTCAGCGGCGAAGCGACAACAAGTGCTGATGATCTCGAAGAAAGTTGGCCACAAATATCTAGCAATCTCTGTGGTGTGAATTTCAGCTCTTCTGACCCAAATTTGAAACTGGTGCCATCTGGCGAATCTCCAGTGACCAGCAACAGTGATGTCAACAAGCAAGCTAAGCAGCCAATCACATTGAAGAGTTCTCACAGACAGAAAACCAGGAACCAAAATGCACAGATTATAATTTACTTTTTATAAATGTTACAGTGTGAAATAAAGATTGGGACATACACATAGGATTAGAAGCTGAAATATCATAAACAAACTTAAAAGTATATATATTATATTAAAAGCCATGTCATTCTTATCCCATTAATGGAAAAATTTGGCATTCTACAAATCTAAAATTCATTTTGCAGGGCAAGAATAGTTGTTCAACAGTCACCACACTGTTAACTTTTTCAGGGCGTGGAGAGTGGGGGGCAGTGACAGGGGGGCGAGTGTTCACAGCAATATTCCAGCGTAATAGGGGAAGTTTTAACAAGGGTCTCTGATTTGAATTGATTGCTAGCTCTGGGGAGTTCCACAGTGCAACCTATGGAGGAGCAGGGAATGACTGACCACAACTTCTGGATTATCGTATTCATCTGCACTCGTGCCGATTCTGGAAATTGCTGTCACTTTCAGAACAGTAATAACGACGATGCTAACAGTTTTGCCGTCATTAACACTGCAATTTCCGGACCAATGTTATTTCCCCTGCACTTCACCCTGTTTCTCAATCAGGCCAGGTAGTTGGAGGCCACTTCCTCCATTACTTCTGCTCAGGACTTACAGGACATAGGTCCGAATTTTGTTATAATAGTAATGATGAGGCTAACAGCGATTGCCGTTATTACAGGATAAATCTGACAGCAATTTCTGGCGTCCGCACAATCGAAGGTGTACGTGGAAATCAAAAAGTTGCAGTCAGAGATACTCAGCACCACCACATGGTGTGCTGTTGCAGTCCTTGCCGAGAGACTTGGCACTGAAATCAATGTAATGGCGTGAACTTAGGGTAATTACCCATTAGTCTCGCACTAAAGACGGATTAAAAAGTTAGGGCTAGTGAGTTTTTAAACAGCATAATAAATGATAATTACTGCTGAATAACCTCTCTGACCCTGAAAGATTACTTTTACAAGTGTGGCGCCTCAGAAGAAAATTAATGTTGCAGACAGTTAAAGTCCCAATCATTATTTCACTTCCTGTACAATTATTTAAATGTAATTGATATTCCTTGTTTTTTAATTCCTGATTTGCAGTCTGCATGTCTCAGTGAGGATTCTTCAATCAGATTGGTTGAAGAGCCTTGCTGTTGCTTGACCTGCTTTTGTTTTTACCAAAAAAAAAGAACCCATGACATTTCTCTCTCCTCAAAGAAAACAAACCCAAACATATTTTCGCAATGATGATGCCATTGAAGTGTTACTATTGTTCATATTTTGTGAATCAGGACAGCACCAAAAGCATGAATGGACCCGTGATGCCAGTGGGATGGGCTACCCTTCCCTTCATTTCCACACGCTCCGTGTGCATGGAAATGTTGTAGAGAGGCACGCTGCATACCAGGTGGTTGGGAGGAGCAAAATTGGGCAAGCCAGAAGCTCTTAAAGGGCTGCTGTTCATCATTAAAAGGGAGTTAAGCACCCTGGAGTGTATTGGCTGGGTCCCTTGAAGGTCCTGCTGCATTCATTGCTCTTAAAAATGGTTTCCCTGGGGCTGTTGTCTTTACCACCAGTGGAGGAAAACTCTGGGCTTAAAATCAGCAGGCTGCTATTTTTCAATTTGATATTTGGCTATTATGCTTCCCCCTTTATATGTATTGTCTGGTATGTTTTATACCTGTTTTATGAATAGAAAATTTAAATCAGTCAAGTGCAAGTGTGACATGGAAATTTGCATTGATTAAAAAGTATGATGCTGAAGTATGAAACCGATAGTGCGATGGATACATTTTGTCTGATAATGCTCCTGTGAAGTGCCTTGGAACACTTTGCTATGTTAAAGGTGGTTTATAAATGCAAGTTGTTGTTGTTCTTCTTCCTCATATTGTTGTGACTGTTAGTAATTTAAAGGAACGACCAAACAATTTTGAGATCAAAGGATTCTTTAATTGAGTCACAAAATGAGGCAAATTAAGATTCAGGACAGTGGCCATAGATCCCGAAGTGGTGGCTCCGCTGTAGAGTGCTGTGCACCACATCTGTTCGAGTTAATTGGAGCCTGCAGTAAATTCAGAACTTTATGTCCTTTTCTTATTGTCCTACTTCTTTCTGTTGCAGAAGCTACAATAAAGATTTACCCCATATCCAGGCAGTTACCTGTAAGTGCACACATCCCTATAATTTGAACCTGATGGCTAAAAAATTCACTTGCTCTACTGTGTTGTCTCCATGCATAATCAATGCACGTCTGCACTGAACCAGTTTCTGCCAGCAATATCGCACAAAAACCTTAATTGCAGAATTTCAGTCTCGTGATTGCAAGTAGATTCTGTAGCAACACCGTAAACATCTGATTACTCAGCTTAGGATCATATTTTTCCTATGATGAATAACAGATAGAAAGAAGTTTATATTATCATACTGGCTCAACGTTCAAGACAGATTGCATTTTTGCAATATTTACAATAAATAATTGTCTAAATTGTTTACTGATAACATAGTAGAGAATGTTGTTGCAGGAAAAGGTCTTGTTTATTGCACAGAAGTATTGGGCCTGAGTTCATTCACACAGTTAATGTCACCTCTAGAGTATACTTTTATCCCTTTCTTCACACCACCTCATAAACTTCACAGCTCACAGCTATGGTTCAGTGGTAGCACTCTTGCCTCTGGCTCAGAAGGTTGGGGGTTCAAGTCCTCCTCTGGAGACTGGAGCATAAAATCTCAGCCAATGCTCCAGTGCAATACCGAGGGAGTGCTGCACTATTGGAAGTGCCGTCTTTCAGATGAGATGTTAAACCTAGGGTCCCATATGCTCTCTCAGGTGGGTGGAAAGACCTTATGGGACTATTTCAAAGAAGAGCAGAGGAGTTTTCCTGGCCAGTATTTCTCAACACCACTAGTATCTATTATCTGGTCATTTATTTTATTGCTGTCTGCGGGACATTTCTGTGCGCAAATTGGCTGCTATGTTTCCTACATTACAACAGTGATGTAGGAAACTTCATTAGCTGCAAAGTGCTTTGGGACATCCTGAGATTGTGAAAGGTGCTATATAAATATAAGTCTTTTTATTTTATTTTACATAGTGCTAAGCTGTGGAGTTGAGAGATATATAAATATTTGAATTTAATTAAAGTGAGGTATACGGTGGGCTTCAATGCTAAATCCATCATCTTACTAGAGAGAATAGGTGCTCTGCTGTCAACCCACATGATGGCTTTAAAGGATGTGTGCGAGTAAGGACCTGTTATTACAACCTGTGTCGTTAGCCCCGAAAAAGATGGCACAGTACGGTGACACCAGCAACATCAGTAGCATACAGTCATCCAATCTATGAGAAACATGTCAGATCTTTGCAGTATTACAAATAGTGATGCCCATCCTTCATTTTAATCAACTAACAGCCTTCTACTTGCCTAAATGTTCCAAATGGCTAGTGCCAGTGCACGAGGCATAAAATAGTACATTTTCCTCTTTTCTCAAAAACGGGTGATATATTCATTTTTCATTCCAATCTATGACAGCTAAAGTAAAACATTGCAGGAGAGTGATGTATTCATCAGCAGTAATAAAAAAAAGCAATCAATGTGAAATTATACTCATGATCCTTTAATGCTTGCCAAGCAATAAAAAAACTGTTTAAGTCAGTATAATTATTGCAAAGGGTTCAATATTTATGCAGAATGAAGATTGAAGAAAAGTACAATCAAGTAACCAAACATGGGGCGTTTTGTTCACCGTTGTAATGTAATTATACACAGGACATGCTGGGCGGTCCACCGGCCCAATTAATTGGTCAATTTGGGTAAATGGCATTCAGATAAATGGCATCTGATAGCGCAAATCTCTCAATGGCAGGTGTTGCATCAGTAACTCACAAATTCCATCAGGTGGCAGCATTCACTACGAAGCTCACCCTAAACATGGTTGATGTGAATACAATTTTCTCCATCATTATCATAGGCAGTCCCTCAGAGTCGAGGATGACTTGCTTCCACTCTAAAAGTGAGTTCTCAGGTGACTGAGGAGTCCAATGCGGGAATTACAGTCTCTGTCACAGATGGGGCAGACAGTGGTTAAAGGAAAGGGTGGTTGGGGAGCCTGGGTTGACGCATGCTCCTTCCGCTGTCTATGCTTGGTTTCTGCATGTTCTCGGCAATGGGACTTGAGGTGCTCAGCACACTCCTCAATGCTCTTCCTCCACTTTGTGAGGTCTTGGGCCAGGGATTCCCAGGAGTCGGTGGGGATGGTGCACTTTGTCAAGGAGGCTATGAGGGTGTCC
This sequence comes from Pristiophorus japonicus, assembly GCF_044704955.1. Taxonomy (NCBI): domain Eukaryota; kingdom Metazoa; phylum Chordata; class Chondrichthyes; family Pristiophoridae; genus Pristiophorus; species Pristiophorus japonicus. Next base: position 124,522,953 of record NC_091989.1, read on the forward strand.
TTAAGCGTTTCCTCTGTCCACCTGGGGCTCGCTTGCCGTGCCGAAGCTCTGCGTAGGGCGCTTGCTTTGGGAGTCTCATGTCAGGCATGCGGACGATGTGGCCCGCCCAATGGAGCTGATTGAGTGTGGTCAATGCTTCAATGCTGGGCTGTTGGCCTGAGAGAGAACACTGACGTTGGTGCATCTGTCCTGCCAAGGGATTTGCAGGATCTTGCGTAGGCAGCGCTGGTAGTACTTCTCCAGCGCTTTGAGGTGTCTGTTGTATATGGTCCACATCTCTGAGCCACATAGGAGGGCTGGTATCATTACTGCCTTGTAGACCATGAGCTTGCTGCCGGGTTTGAGGTCCTGGTCTTCAAACACTCTCTTTCTCAGGCGACCGAAGACTGCACTGACGCACTGAAGGCGGTGTTGGATATTGTCAACCGAGAGGGATTATGGAGCATCCTCCTCCGTCTGCTCCATGATGACATGCAAATCGTGATCCAGAGCAATTGATCCACCACAGGCCCAATCCACGCCCGGACCGGGGTCAAGCAGGGCTGCGTCATCGCGCCAATACTCTTTTTGATCTTCCTTGTTGCAATGCTACATCTCACCCTTAGCAAGCTCCCCGCCAGAGTGGAGCTAAATTATAGAACAGATGGGAAACTGTTCAACCTCCGCTGCCTCCAGATCCAAGGTCATCCCATCCTCTGTCATTGAACTACAGTACGCAGATGACACTTGCGTCTGCGCGCACTCGGAGGCTGAACTCCAAGCCGTCGTCAACACCTTCACCGAGCCGTACGAGAGCATGGGTCTTACGCTAAACATCCATAAGACAAATGTCCTCCACCAACCTGATCCCGCCACATAGCACTGCCCTCCGATTATCAAAATCCATGATGAGGCCTTGGACAACGTGGACCATTTTCCATACCTCGGCAGCAGTCATACTACTTTCAGCAAGAGCAGACATGGACGACGAGGTCCATCACCGCCTTCAGTGCACCAACAATTTTTTACTAAAGAGCCAATTTCCCTTAAAAACGTAACAACCAAATACAACCTTGCAATATTCTAGCACTCGACATTTAATATTGGGATAGGCAGTTCTCTTGACATTGGGAGCAGTAATTTTGCTTGACAAAATCTTTTGGTTTTAGGTGACATTTCAGTAATTAGCTGAATGTTTACCGTAAGCCACATGTTCCGTGTCAGTTCTAAAATATCAAAAACATCACCACCATAGATAACAAACCACATCCAATGTTTTTATATTGATTTCCTCACAGATAACCATCAGTAACTCCACCTAAAACTGTAAGAAACTGGGCAGCAGCCTGATTGAATATGAAATTGAACATGTTTATCTCTAGAACTTGTTATTAAAGTCAGTAGGATAAGAAACAAGATTTGCACTTACTCATTAGCCACTTTAACTAATCTAATGCAGCTGTCAATCATATGAACACAACCAAGTTGGAATGAACTGCCTGTACTTGACAACGGATAATATCAGTGCATCTCCCTCTGCAAAAGAACATAAACCTTTCAACAAGAACACTTCAGCAATGATAATGTCTACATGCAATCCTTTCGTGGTTATCAATTAGTACAAATCGATCAAATCTTTGTTCGGTGGTTTTCGCACTACTCTGCCTCTCCTTGTCATTACAGTAGCCGGCTTGCTGTTTGCAGTACTGATGGGAGCCTTTTCCATTAAAGGTGCTGGTTGCTTTGCTGACTCACTGTGCAGTTGTCAATTGTCTTCTGTTGTGCTCAGGTGCTGTGGCCGGGGTTTATTCACTGTCGATTGGCTGGGTGACTTCACTTGTGTTACGGAGTAAATAACCTGACTTTCAGGAGTGTCCACAAATAATGGGTCTGTTTACCATAAGTGCTGGCTGTTCCTTCTAACCACTTTCCCATCTTCCGTTTTAACTCTGTACAATCCAATAACCACAGGCACTTGCACTTGTGTGACATCCCTTCTACTGGCTGAATTGCTATACGCGGGCCTGCTGGAAAATACAGGTCAGGTAGAAAAACCATGAATCCCTTTAATCTTGTGCGAAAGATCTTCTGGTTTTGCTGTGTTAATGGGAAACCATGGGCTAGAACCTCCACTTTTGTGCTTATCGTCCAAAAATGGGCGTTATTTCCGGCGTGGGCGTTAAAAGAGGGTTTTCAGATCGCCGGCTTCTCGCTCATTCACCTAGTTTACATTTTTTTAAATGGGCGTTACCGCGAGCGATATCAAATGGGCGGTAGCGTAAGTTTTTTTGAAATTCTGCCGTAAAGTGTCACCGTCCTTAGCAACGGCATGGCAACGCTCGATTCCTGCGATTCAGGAGGTCAAGGGTCACCATGACATGCACAGAAGAGGAGACAGAGAGAGAGGGAGCTCAGAGGGACTGAAAGCGTGTGTGGCTGTGGTGTGTGCTTGTCTGGCTGTTGTGGGAAGCACGAGGGAGATTCACCAGCAGCAAAAAGCCTACTAAGCACCAAGAACATAGTTGGCACCGAGGTTTTGTCCAACAAATAAGATATAACATGGAAGGGATGGAGGAGGCCCTGGAGCTGGTAGCCAGGAACACTGGTGGCAGAGGGATCCCTGTGGTCCCAGAGCACTGCACTGCTCCCCAAGTTGCCGCAGCCCCATTGCCAACCACATATGAGAGCCAGCAGCAATATCTTGTTTATGGCTCGAGCATATTTCCACCTTGGGACCGTCCTCTCCTGTATCTGTTCGGGGCGGGGGGGTGGGGGGGGATTGCGGGAGGCTTGGTTTGTACAGAAATACTAATGATTTCAGACTAATGTTCGGTTTAAATGTTTTTTTATTTAACAAAACCTTGTCGCACATTGGCTCAGATAGCTGCACCATTACACGCTGATGATTCCTTAACCTCAAAAGGTATAATCACTCTTAACTTCAATCAACTTAAACTTTAACTGTCACCAAGGTGATACCCAACATTGATGTATGACCTGCACACCCAGCAGTGTGTCAGCCTTGTAAATAACATCAATGTTCTTTCAGGCAAAGCGATCATTGATGAGCTCCTGATGTAAGGCTCTTGCAGCTATCATGCCACCATGGGCCCTTTCATGCGGTCTACAATGGGGCGGGGGCATGGCTTCAGCGTCAGCCTGATTGTCTGGCCCGATATCAGCGTCCGCCTCGTCATCCTCCTCTTCCTCTCTCTGGTGAGGTGGACTGTCAGACTCATCGGACAATTCTTGTCCCCTCCTGATAGCCAAGTTATGTAACATGGAGCACACCACCACAAATTGAGCTACCTGCTTAGGGTGGTATTGGAGCTCGCCTCCTGAGTGGTCCAGGCATCTAAAGCACTACTTCAACACTCCAGTGGTTTTTTCCATGATATTGTGAGTTGCTCTGTGGCTCTCATTGTATCGCCTCTCAGCCTCGGTGTGGGCGTCATGCAGGGGGGGTCATCAGCCAGGTGGCGAGACCATATCCTTTGTCCCCAAGCATCCAGCATTGACTTTGTGGCTCATTGTTAAACAATCAGATACAGTGCTCTCACACAGGATGTGAGCATCATAGATGCTGCGTGGAAATTGAGCATTCACTGCCAGTATAATTTGCTGGTGGTTGACAACCAGCTGGACATTCAGGGAGTAGAATCCCTTGCAGTTCCTGAAAACCTCAGCATCCTGAAAAGGTGCCTACATCGTGATGTGCGTACAGTCTATTGCTCCCTGCACTTTGGGGAAGTTTGCAATTCTGGAGAATCCAAGACACCTCTCAGTCTGTGCCTCCCTGGTCATAGGGAAGCTGATCAAGTGCCTCCTGCATGCGTACAGAGCTTCAGTGACCTGTCTAATGCAGTGATGTGTGGCATGCTGAGAAAGTCCGCAAATGTCGCCAGCTGTGGCCTGAAAAGAACCCGAGGTGTAGAACGACAGTGCCGCAGTTACTTTGATCTCGATGGACAGTGTAGTTCTAATGGTGCTGGTAGGTTGCAGATCTACCCTTACCAGCTGGCATACCTCAGTGATAACCTCTTTGTGGAAGCGCAGTCTCCGAAGGCAGGTAGTTTTGGGCAAGTCGAGGTTAGAATGCTTCTCTTTGTACTTGCGGGGGGTGTAACGTCTGGTCCTCCTCATCAGTCTGTCATTTTGTACATTGGGCACATAATGCAGTGGAGCATTCCTTCAGTGATGTCGAGTCTGCTGCATGTATTTGGTCATCAAGAGAGGATGAGAAAGGACAGGCCCCATTTCAGTAGCTCTTTGTTTTCTGCCGATTGTTCACAAACAAGGAATGTCCTGATAAACACATCTCTTCAATTCCAATCGGTCACTGTATGGTCAAGATGTTTTTAGCGGTGTTCACATCAACTCCAATGACCTGCAGAGTACATCCGAACTTCGCCGAAGTTGAAGCACAGCAGCCTTTTAAAGGGCTTGACATGTGATCTACAACATGGCGTCCATAACGTTGTGATTCGTCCCAGTTAGTTCCACTTTTTCTGGGCATTTTTTTGAGCGAGTGATATTGTGGGCGATATGTGTGCGAGGTGGTGAAATTGACGATGGGCAATCTCCATGGCCACTAGTTTGGGTAAATATGCTCGTTACGACAAGAAACAGTCGGTGGGCATTAATATTGAATCTCGCCGTTAATTCCGTGCGGAAAGTAACACTGGATGATATTATGGATGTTGAATTTGCCCATTCTGCTGATTCCACCCAAAAAAAGTTAAGCTTCCAAAAAATGGCTGATATATGGGCGTTATATGTCATTTCAGTGGTAAAATGGGCATTAAGTGGGCGTTAAGCATGCAAAAAAAAGTAAAGGTTCTAGCCCCATGTCTGGAAGAAAAAGCCACTAAAAACTGGTAACAAGAGTAACATTAATTTGTTGAAAATGAAGAGAAGTCCTGCTCTACGTTATTCCAATGACACAGCTGTAAGCTGTACCTGTGCCAGAAATGGCTTTACCGGCCGGGTTCTGTTATCTGCAGGTAAAACCCACAACAGTCGAATGCCTGCTTTAACACTAGGTTTGGATGTTCCTCCTAGCCAAAATACACCAGTGGTGAGAGATTGCAGTGCTGGTTTATTTATATTAACAGTTCTTATTGTGGCCCACATAAATGTGGCCATACAAAATTTCATTAGTGGCTGTAATTTTTGTAAACAAAGTCTAATTAGGATTATAATTGCACATTGTAGAGGTATTGGGCTAAAAATGCGATTGCGTAGCGCCCGTTATTTGGGTGCTATGGGTGCTGTTTTGGTTAAAAGTGCTGTCTGAGATGCAGGGGCACAGTTCTGGTAGGGGCCACACTGGGCGCCATCTTGGTAAGGGCATGAGCATCGGCGCTAAAAGTCTGTAGAGAAGGCAGATCGTGACTTCAATCAGTGTGCAATGCTGATGAGATGCCAGGGCTACCATTTACATCCTCCATGCTGGAACTAATGCCCTGTATTAACTTCGCACAGCTGAACATCCGTTCAGTAGCAGGAAGGACCCCCACCAGCGAAATTCCAAGGGATCATCAACCACTCTCACGTGAGTTGCTGATTTATTTCCACTGGCTATGAGTAAGTTTGTGGAAGTTTTTAGTGCTTTCTAGACTTGTTTAAAGTTGGTCAGGTGACAGGGAGTGGTGCTGCAAGTGGAGAAGGCCTTACTTCTGAATTCAAGGGTTCTGGTCAGACCACTTGCTCCCAGTCATGGGTGCTCTAGTTGTTATCTCCCTTGGCTATAACATGACAGGGAGATGGAGCAGAGATAGCAAAGAAGAGGATAAGCTACTCAGAGAGGGAGGAGGAGCGGGAGGGAGAAGGTCTCTCAGCAGGAGGCCTTACCCACCTAGGATTTTCCAAGAGCAATTTGCTTACCTCAACCTGAGCCAAGAGCGGTGTGTGAGGCATTTGTGCTTTACAAAGGAGGTGCTCACATAACTCTGCCACATCTTGCAACCAGACCTGCAGCCTCACTCCAGGGCAAGGACAGCGATGCCAGTGGCTGCCAAGGTGATCGTGGCCCTGAATTTCTTCACATTAGGATCCTTCCAGGGTGGAGCAAGCAACATCTGTAACATCTCATAGTTTGCCGTCCACAGATGCATAAGAGGTGACAGAAGCTCTTTATGCCAGGAGAGAGCACGTCATTGTCTTCTCTCTGACCAAAGAAAAGCAGCAGGAGCGTGCATGTGGCTTTGCTAGGATAGCGGGCTTCCCCATGGTGCAGGACGCCATTGACTTTACGAGCACCGCATCTAAATGTTGAGGTGTGCTGCAACTGCCAAGGTAATCACTCGCTGAATGTGAAGTTGGTACGCGACCATGCTTAGCACATCATGATGGTGAATGCCCAGTATCCTAACAGCAGTCATGATGCTTTGATTCTGCGTGAGTCCGCTGTTCCCTCAATCATTGAGTCAGCAAGACAGACTAGAGGGCAGCTAATGGGAAACAAAGGCTATCCAGTGACCACCTGGCTCATGACTCCACTCCATAACCCAACCACACATGGGCAGTCAGCGTAAAACGAGATGCATGTTGCTTCCCGAAATTTGCTAGTGTCCTTAAACAGCACTTCAGCTGCCTGGACCTCTTTGGACAAGCCCTGCATTACTCATTAGAATGTGTCTCAAGATTCAGTGTGGCCTGCTGCATGCTCCACAAGCTCACCATCATGAGGGCACAGCCCTTGACACCAGGCATACAACGACCAGCTGAGGCTGAAGAAGAGGAGGAAGCAGAAGGGCGGAGGCAACATGGATAGCCCCTTTATGCCCGAGCTGTCCGTGATCGAATCATCCCACAGTGACCACAACCCCAATTCCCCTTTCAACATTTGTCCCACACCTTCTCTTCTGTCTGTTACTGACCATTACAGTGTCCTCTTGGCCACAATGTTGAAATAAAAGCCACCACAAAAAAAATATTCCAATCCAACTTTATCCATCAATCCATCCAATATTACCAAGCAAAGTGAACTAATCACCTTGTGCATTCCCTTAGCGTCTATCTTCAGTGTGCCTTTGCCTGTCCTAGTGCTCCTACGCAGTGCTACCCCAGTGGCTGTAGCATGGCGGTGGAAGGATGCTGACTTTCAGTGGGGGGCACTACAGATGGCCTTGGAGGATGACCTTGAGCAGCTCTGGGCCTAGAAGGCTCGCTGTGGACTGCATCACCTCAGCATGGGCTCCAGCAGTCTGGGTTGGCTGTCTGACAGGCAACAGCAAGGGCACTGGTGGAGTGGCAGGGCTGGGAGGACAAATGTTGTCAGCCTGAGAGAGGACAGCAGGTTCATGCTCCATGGAGCCACTGCTCCTCCCCCAGGTAACACCTCAGCATTTCTAACCATCTGTTGGAGGACAGATGGCTGGACTATTGTGACACCCTGCAAGCCCCTTTCCACACTGGTAAATGCAGCCATGATGGCAGAAAGCTGAGCCTGTATGAGAGCAGTCTGAGCTTCCACTGCAGTGCTCAACGTTGGGTGGCTTGTGTTTGTGCTGCAATGGAAGCTGAGACATCAGCCATCAGATGCTACATCATGGTTGGGTCCACAAGAGGCATTAATAGATCTGCCCACTCCTTTCACTCTGGAATGGATGGGCTCCAAGCTCTGCACAAAGCCCTGTGCAAGATTGGAGCTGGACCCCTCCATGCTCCTTTGACATTGCACTCAGGTCTACCAATAGACCAAGCATTTTGTTGTGCATACTCATCAGCTTTCTTCTGTAGCCATCCCATCGAAGTCCTCATCTGAGTCCTCTGCAGCAGAACTAGTGTTCGACCTCACACTCCAGGGAGCTAACATCTATGCTATCCTTGCACCCTGCCCTGGCTGCAGCTCACTCCAGCCCGGTGACTCGGCACATGCAGATCGCACCTCTAAGCTACCCTCTAAACTCCGCATCGAGCCTATGGCTGCGAGGGTCAAATCGAGTGATGGTGTTTCTTCTTCATCACTCTCCTCTCCCTCTTCTTCTAGAACCACTGACTTCTTGGGTCTCTGAAATTGGGTTGTGAGGGGAGAGGGGAAAGTAAGAGGTGCATGCTTACACCATGTGCAGCTTGTAAATCAGAAGCGATTGTGGGATGAGGGGGAAGTAAGATGTGAGAAGGAGGATAATGTATGAGAATACAGGCATCTTGTATCCTTTCAGCCCTGCCACTGGCCATGGGCTCAGCCATGCCCCTCCCAAAAATGACAAGCAATGTCTCCTCCATGGGGGTGAGGTGATGCAGGCAAGCCTGTCCCCTGCCGGTTAGGTATTGATGGCGCTGGTTATGCGCCACCTTTTCCTGTAAGAGAAAGGGAAGTGTATCAGTGAGTGTGGTGCAATGTGCTTGGTTGAATAGCTGACAGTGTGTGCAAACTGTGAGATGTGGGTGTGAGGCTTGCAGTGGTGCTAACTGTCTGAGGGTGAGGTGAAGCTATGAATGTGGGGTCTGAGTCATGTTTTGTAGTTTGTTGGTAGATGAGTGATGGGGGGTGTGGCACATTGAGCAGTGCCTGAGGCTAGTGGTGTAGATGGTGAGAGATGGCATTTGAAGATTAATTCACTGATCTTGACCACTGTGAGATCATTAAATTTTTTCCTGCACTGCTTCCACATCCTCAGCGCTACACTGCTGGCATTCACCATAGCGGTTCTCTGTTCTCACTGCACTTTGCTATGCAGCCTGGTGGGCCTCCTGGCCCCATGTGGAAAGAGGACCACTCTCCTCCTATTGACTTCTTACACTAAGGTCTCCAGTGCTGCATCGGAGTACCTTGGTGCACTCTCTCTTCCCTGTTGTGCCCTCATTAATTATTATTTTCAAATGTCTTCCCCAGCCAGTTCAATGATCTGTTGCAGGCAGAATGTACCTCCACTTTAAGAGGTGAAGACTGCCTTTAAGTAGTGCAGGCTAGCTTTAATTAGCCTCGCATGAACTTGAACTTGGGCCCCTTGCTGAGCGTTCAGCCACTCAGCAGCATGTTCAGTGCTGGGCTGAACGCCACAATCATGGAAATGAGCAGGCAGCACCAAGTTTGGGTGCTGCTTGCAGTTCTCGAAACGGGCATGGGTTGATCACGCATCGCGATCCCCGTGCCCGTTTTCAGGGGCAAACCCATTTCTAGGTCATTGTCTATTCAGCTGGTGAGCTTAGGGGAGATCTGCTGTTGAATAAGGATTGCCTGTATGTGAATGATGATAATACATAATTCTGTGTATTATGTCATGAATCCTGATAAAATCAACTATCTTGACATTTTATACTTCCATGAGACTCCTCTGCTGAGCAGCTTCATGAGGTTTCTATTACAGTCCTTTTATATCATTAACTCACCAATTCACTCTAAAAGAAAAGCACATCAAAAACGTAACTGTGCATAGATGTTTAAAATAGATATTTAGGACTGAGATAAGGAGACACTTCTTTACTCGGAGGGTAGTGAATCTTTGGAATTCTCTACCCCAGAGGGCTGGGGTGTTCAGTCATTGAGTATATTTTTCAAGGCTAAGGTCGATAGATTTTTGGACTCTAGGGAATCAAGGGATCTAAGTATCAGGCAGGAAAGTGGTGTTGAGATCGAAGATCAGCCATGATCTTATTCAATAGCAGGCTCGAAGGACTGAATGACCTACTCCTGCTCCTATTTCTTATGTTCTTAAAATGTGCTGCTGCTGTCTCTCTTGGTGAATACTGGCAATAGATTAATGAAACTTCAAGCAGATTCACAATAGAAAAGGGGGCAAAAACTGTTTTAATGCCACTCTGTATTGTCCCGGGCGATGGCCCCACACTGCTTGGAAGGAGGTGGCTGGACAAAACCCGCTGGAACTGGGATGAGATCCGAACGCTATCACATGTCGATGAGGCCTCATGTACCCAGGTTCTTAACAAATTTCCTTCCCTTTTTGAGCCAGGTATTGGAAACTTTTCCAGGGCGAAGATGCGGATCCACTTGGTCCCAGAGGCACGACCCATTCACCACAAGGCACGAGCGGTACCTCACATGATGAGGGAGAGAGTGGAAATTGAGCTGGAGAGGCTGCAACGTGAGGGCATCATCTCCCCAGTGGAATTCAGCGAGTGGGCCAGCCCGATTGTTCCAATACTCAAAAGTGATGGCACAGTCAGGATTTGCGGCGATTATAAAGTAACTATTAATCGTTTCTCGCAATAGGACCAATACCCACTACCTAAGGTAGACGACCTATTTGCGACGCTGGCAGGAGGCAAGACATTCACCAAGCTCGACCTGACTTCGGCCTACATGATGCAGGAGCTGGAGGAGTCTTCGAAGGGCCTCACCTGCATCAACACGCACAAGGGACTATTCATCTACAATAGATGCCCGTTTGGAATTCGGTCGGCTGCAGCGATCTTCCAGAGGAACATGGAGAGCCTACTCAAGTTGGTACCACACATGGTGGTCTTTCAGGATGACATATTGGTCACGGGTCGGGACACCACCGGCCACCTACAAAACCTGGAGGAGGTCCTCCAGCAACTGGATCGCATAGGGCTGCGGCTGAAGAGGTCGAAATGCGTCTTCATGGCAACAGAAGTGGAGTTTTTGGGGAGAAAGATCATGGCGGATGGCATTCGGTCCACAGACGCCAAGACAGAGGCTATCAGGAATGCGCCCAGGCCACAGAACGTCACGGAACTGCAGTCGTTCCTGTGACTCCTCAACTATTTTGGTAACTTCCTTCCGGGGTTAAGCACCCTCTTAGAGCCCCTACATGTGTTATTGCACAAAGATGAGAACTGTGTATGGGGAAAAAAACCAAGTAATTGCTTTTGAGAAAGCCAGAAACATTTTATGCTCCAACAAGCTGCTTGCATTGTATAACCCGTGTAAAAGACTTGTGCTAGCATGTGACGCATCGTCGTACGGAGTCTGGTATGTATTACAACAAGCTAACGTTGCAGGGAAGTTGCAACCTGTCGCCTATGCTTCCAGGAGCTTGTCTAAGGCCGAGAGAGCCAACAGCATGATTGAGAAAGAGGCATTAGCGTGTGTGTTCGGGATAAAGAAAATGCAACGGTACCTGTTTGGCCTCAGATTTGAGATGGAAACCAATCACAAGCCCCTCATATCCCTGTTCGCTGAAAACAAGGGAATAAATACTAATACCTCAGCCTGCATACAAAGGTGGGCACTCGCGCTATCAGCGTATAACTATACCATCCGCCACAGGCCAGGCACCGAGAACTGTGCGGATGCTCTCAATCGGCTACCATTGCTCACCACGGGGGTGGAAATGGTGCAGCCTGCAAACTTGTTGATGCTGGCGCAGCCCGCAGACTTGTTGATGGCCATGGAAGCGTTTGAAAATGATAAATTACCTGTCACGGCCCGCTAGATTAGGACTTGGACCAGCCAAGATCCCCTGCTGTCCCTAGTAAAAAACTGTGTACTGCATGAGAGCTGGGCCAGCATCCCCGCTGAAATGCAAGAGCTAATCAAGACGTTCCAGCGGCGAAAGGACGAGCTGTCCATTCAGGCAGACTGCCTGTTGTGGGGTAACCGCGTAGTGCTACCAAAAAAGGGCAGGGAGACGTTCATCTCGGATCTCCACAGCACACACCCAGGTATAGTAATGATGAAAGCGATAGCCAGATCCCATGTGTGGCAGTCCGGTATCGACTCTGACTTAGCGTCCTGTGTATGACAATGCAGCGTGTGTGCTCAGTTGAGCAATGCGCCCAGAGAGGCACCACTAAGTTTGTGGTCCTAGCCCTCCAGACCATGGTTGAGGATCCATGTCGACTATGCCGGCCCGTTTCTCGGTAAAATGTTCCAGGTGGTGGTGGATGCTTTTTCAAAATGGATTGAATATGAAATAATGTCGGGAAGCACCGTCACCGCCACCATTGAAAGTCTGAGGGCCATGTTTGCCACCCACGGCCTGCCTGACATACTGGTCAGTGACAACGGGCCATGTTTCACCAGTGCCGAATTTAAAGAATTCATGACCCGCAATGGAACCAAACTTGTCACCTCGGCCCCGTTTAAACCAGTCTCCAATGGGCAGGCAGAACGGGCAGTACAAACCATCAAACAGAGCCTTAAACGAGTCACAGAATACTCACTCCAAACCTGCCTGTCCCGAGTACTGCTCAGCTACCGCACGAGACCCCACTCTCCCACAGGGGTGCCCCCGGTTGAGCTACTCATGAAAAGAACACTTAAAACCAGACTCTGGCTGGTTCACCCCTACCTGCATGACCAGATAGAGAGCAGGTGGCAGCAACAAAATGTAAACGATGGTCGCGCCACTGTGTCACGGGAAATTGATCTGAATGACCCTGTGTATGTGCTAAACTATGGACATGGTCCCAAGTGGATCACGGGCACGGTGATAGCTAAAGAAGGGAGTAGGGTGTTTTAGTCAAACTAGACAATGGACAAATTTGCAGAAAGCACCTGGACCAAACGAGGCTGCGGTTCACAGACTGCCCTGAACAACCCACAGCAGACACCACCTTTTTTGAGCCCACAACACACACCCAAAGGATCAACGACACCACGCCAGACCTGGAAATCGAACCCATCACGCCCAAAAGCCCAGCAAGGCCAGGCTCACCCAGCAGCCCTGCAGGGCCAACAGCACACCAGCCCAGCGAGGGCACAGCCAACATACCAGAACAGACATTTGTACCGAGGTGGTCCACCAGGGAAAGAAAGGCTCCCGACCGCCTCACCTTGTAAATAGTTTTCACTTTGACTTTGCGGGGGTGGTGGGGGGAGTGATATTGTGTTTCTGTAAAGCATGCACTCCCATGTTCCGCCACCAGGGAGCTCATCCCCTGAAGTTCCAAGGGATCCCAGCATCCCTTGGGAGCACTGTATATAAGCTGGCCCCTAAGGCCTGTTCCTCACTCTGGAGTGTCTTATTAAAGACTGAGGTCACTGTTACTTTAACCTCCCTGTATGCAGCCTCATCTGTGTTAGGAACACAAAACCGCCACTTAACATCCATTTTAATGCTGAATTGAGATGTAACGCCCATATATCGCCCATTTGGCCACAAAATGGAAAGTAACGCCCATTCACTTATTGCCGAGCGTTACTTTCGGCATGTACATAACGTCGATAAAGAATAATACCGCACGCCCACTTTTTTGGGGTGAAAAGATCAGAATGGGCGAAACCCATGCCCATAATATCGGCCAGCGTTACTTTTGGCACATAATTAACGCCGTGATTTAATAATAACGACCGCCCACTGCTTTTTGTCGTAAAGATCATATTTGCCGAAACTACGCCCAGAAAATCGCCCAGCATTACTTTCGGCACCTCGCACACATCTCGCCGACAATATCGCTCGCCGAAAAAACGCAGTGAAAAAGTTGAACTGACCTGACCTAATCACAGCGGTATGGACGCCATTTTCTAAATCACAGGTCGCATCATTTAAAAGGCTGCTCTGCTTCAACTTCGGGCAAGTTTGGATGTACTCTGGAGGTCTTTTAAGGTGATGTGAACATCTGGACAAACACCTTTTCATACTGTGGATGATTGAAATTTACTTTCGGTGTCTTAATGGGGACATTTATTGTTTGTGAACAATCGGTGTAATTCTCATATTTATTGGAATGGGGCCTGTCATTTCTCAGCCTGTCTTGATGAATCCGCACATGCTGCAGACTCGAGATGGCAGAAGGTACTATTGACAGCATTATGTGCTCAATGTAAGACATGCCAGACTGATGAGGAGGACCAGACATTACACCCCCTGCACTTACAGGGAGAAGTCTTACCACAACTTGTCCGACACTACCTGCTTTAGGAGACTGCGCTTCCAGCTCATCAGGGTGATCTGCAGCCTGCCAGCACCATCAGGACCGCACTGTCCGTTGAGGTCAAGGTCACCGCGACACTTTCGTTCTACGCGTCGGGTTCCTTTCAGGCCTCAGCTGGCGACATTTGCGGTATATCTCAGCATGCCACACATTACTGCATTAGACAGGTCGCTGAAGCCCTTTACACACACAGGATGGACTTAATCAGCTTTCCTATGACCAGGGAGGCTCAGACTGAGAGGGCTTTAGGATTCTACCGAATTGCTAACTTCCCCAAGGTGCAGGGAGCAATTGACTGTACGCACATCGCGATGTGGGCACATTTCAGATGCAGAGGTTTTTAGGAACCGCAAGTGATTCCACTCCCTGAATGTGCAACTCATTGTCGACCACCAGCAAATTATAATGGCAGTGAATGCTAAATTTCCGGGCAGCATCCATGATGCTCATATCCTGCGTGAGAGCGCTGTATCTGACATATTTACCAGTCAGCCACAAGATCAATGCTGGATGCTTGGTTACAAAGGATATGGCCTTGCCACCTGGCTGATGACCCTCCTGTGTGACACCCACACTGAAGCCGAGAAGCAATACGAGAGCCACAGAGCCACTCGCAATATTGTCGAGAAAACCATTGGAGCGCTGAAGCAGCGCTTTAGATGCCTGGACCACTCAGGAGGCGAGCTCCAATACCACCCTGAGCAGGTAGCTCAATTCATGGTGGTGTGCTCCATGCTGCACAAATTGACTATCAGGAGGGGACAAGAATTGCCAGAAGGGACTGCCGGTCCACCTCAGGAGAGAGAGGAAGAGGAGGATGATGAGGTGGACGCTGACCTTGGGCCAGACAATCAGGCTGATGCTGAAACCATGCCACCGCCCCCCTCTCAACTGCAGGAAAGGGCCCGTGGTGGCTACATAGCTGCAAGACTCTTACATCAGCAGCTCATAAATGAGCGCTTTGCTTGAAAAACGTTATTGTTTTTTACAAAGCTGCATCACTGCTGGGTGTGCAGGTCATACATCAATGGTGTACATCACCTTGGTGACAGTTAAAGTTTAAGTTGATTCAAGTTAAGTGTAATTATACCCTTTCATGTTAAGGAATCACCAGCGTGTAACGGTGCAGCTATCTGAGACAATGCGCAACAAGGGTTATGTCAAATAAAAAACATTTAATCCGACCATTTGTCTGAAATTATAAGTATAACTGTAAAAAACACCCCACCCCCGCCCCACCCCACAACAAATTTATCACATTTACATCATTACAATTGTCCCCATTTCCAGCAAAACAGAACACAAATGCAAACCAACAAGGTAGCTTCCTCACCCCTTGCCCTGACCCTCCCACCAAAATAGCACCAGCAACCTAAAAATATGCCCCAGACAACAACTATGGCCATGCACCTCACTTTCCTCACCCCCTCCCCCCCCACTGCTTCTCCACCCCACCCTCTCTTCCCTTTCTCCTCATGACTCCAAGCTGCCTGGCCGAGAAGCTCCTGAGGCGCTGCTTCTTTGGGGGGGATGACGGCAGAACCGTTGTTTGGACAGATACAGGAGAGGATGGTCCCGAAGTGGGAACATGCTCCGAGCCAGAAACAAGATCTTCCTCCTGGCTCTCATGTGTCATTGGCAATGAGGGTGTGGCACCTTGGGCTGCAGTGACACACTCCGGGACCACTGGGAGCCCTCTGCCACCAGTGTTCCTAGCTAACAGCTCCAGGGCCTCCTCCATCCCTTCCATGTTATATATGATTTGTTGGATAAAAACTTGGTGCCAACTACCTTCTTGGTGCTTAGTAGGCTTTTTGTTGCTGGTGAATCTCCCTCCTGCCTCCCACAACAGCCAAACGAACACACACCACACCCACACACGCTTTCAGACCCTCTCTGCTCCCTCTCTCTCTCTCTGTCTCCTCTTCTGCGCATGTAATGATGACCCCTGACCTCCTGAAACGAGGGAAATGAACATTGCCATGCCGTTGCTATGATCGGCAGAAGGTCAAAATTTTTTATCGCTAACGCCCATTTCGGAATGCTCGCGGTAGCACCCATTTTGAAAAATGGAAAGTTAGGGTTTTGGAAATGGGCGATAATCCGGCGATCTCAAAACCCATAATTACCACCCACGCTTGAAATAACACATATTTTTGGCCAATTTGCACAAAAGTGGAAAGTCTAGCCCATGAACTTTTTATCATAATGGAAAAATTTGATATTCTACAAATATAAAACGAGTGTTTCAGGGCCGGAGAGGTTGTTCAGCAGTAATTATGACTTAGTACACTGTTAAAAACCCAGTTACACCTCCTTCAAAAGGTTTAATTTTTGGGAGGTTTCACAGCAATAATGGAGCGTTAAAAACTGGAAGTTCATGTCAATTAACTGATTTCTAAAGATTTCCGTCTGCGGAGAAGCAGGGAATCATTAACAGCAACTTCTGGATTTACATGTTTAACTGCGCATGTGCGGTCGCCAGAAGTTGCGATCAGTTCCACAGTGTAATGACGGCGAATGCTGACAGTTTTGCCTTCATTACAACTGCAAATTCCGGGTGTGATAATGACCAGAAAATATATTTTTTTTACTCATGTTGGTTGAGGGATAAATATTGGCCAGAACATTGGGGAAAACTCTCCTTCAAATAATTCCTAACGTCCTATCGCTACAAAGCCTTATTTTTCTTCCCCTTTCTCAATGCTGGCACACAATCAGCTTCCTCCTTCTCCTCGGCTACACATACACCAGGAGTTAATTTTGCAAGACCTAGCTCCTGCTACACAGATGGTTCTTGGGAGCACATGTTAGAGGATGAGGCACAGAAGTAAATCTGTTCAATTCTCAGTGTTTCCGATTTACCGCCTATTTGATTTAATGACAAGAAAATCTGGAGCTAAATGACTAATTGTAATGATGGCAAACCTGTCAGCGTTTGCCTCATTACACTGTGAAACTGACTGCAACTTCCGGCGACCACACATGTGCAGTTAAACGCGTAAAGAAGTTGCTGTTAGTGATTCCCTGCTTCACCAGAAATCTCCTTCAAAATCGTGCAATGGGATCTTTTTGCGTCCACCTAATCAGAAAGATGGCACCTCCGAAAGTCCTTAGGTTGGAAACCATTGATGGTACTCATTAAACAGGAGCATCATCAATGAATGTAGCTAGATGTAATCCTCAAGGTGAGTAACACTTGTGAGTGAATTATGCAAGGCTCCACCTCTGCTAGCAGAACCACAGAATTGCATGCACCCTAGTCATTTAGCTCCAGATTTTCTTGTCATTAAAACAAATAGGCAGTAAATCGGGACCACTGAGAGTTGAACAGATTTACTTCTGTGCCTCATCCTCTAACATGTGCTCCCAAGAACCGTCTGTGTAGCAGGAGCTAGGTCTTGCAAATTGACCCCTGGTGTAGCCGAGGAGAAGGGGGAAGTTGATTGTGTGCAAGCATTGAGAAAGGGGCAGAAAATCATGCTTTATAGCGATTAGGACGTTAGGAATTATTTAAAAAGTCACATTTCCATGTCTTCATCTGCTTGCCACAGCTGATCACCCATTAGATTGAGATATTGCGAGTATTTTCCTACAGTTTCCTTCCTGAGGCCCTGTTCCCTCTCTTGTCAGCCTCAATTGTGAAATATTAAAAATATATCTGTTTATCTAGCTAGTGCAGAATGCTGTGACCGGATCCCATGAGAGAAACAGATAAAGTTATCTATTCATGATTGATTAAAGAGAAATCAGAGCCAACAGCAGGTAAGCAACAAATCTGTTCAGACTTGTGTGATTAATGTATTTGTTAATTCCTGCAGTAATATTCTTTGATATTTTAATAAGAGATAAGTTCCAAAGCTGTAATTGAATACCATGCAAGTAAAACCGCTTCCATCTATGTTTTGGCATGCATAAATAACATTTTCAAATATAGTATATGGACTGTTATCCTATTAATGTGATCTTTCCCACATTATCTTTCCATTATTTAGTTGTGACTCACGATGAACCTTTGCCCCATACGCTCAGTTCTGAGGAAAACAGAAATAAATCATTTGGCTTAAAATGAATCCTGCAATGTATTTTAAGAACATTTGACAAGACTGTCCACCTTCTTTAAGAAAATAATATTTTTGATGTTCCATTTTAATGAAAACCTCATGTGAAAAATAAAATATAATGAAATATCTTTTTCGCCTGACCTGATTTTCTCCCAAATACTGTATGTTTGTTCATGGGCAGCAAATGAACGTTTGGGTTTAGCTGAAACTTGCAAAGATCTGCCAGCAGGTCAGATATGGATGATGCACTTGAAGTCACTTAGCGGAGAACTCTTTGCGATGAAGGCTCACTTGCTGACTTGGGAGAGAAGAGGATGCAGGGGGAGATCTTCTGAGAGTTGAACCTTATTGTTCGAATAAAATGATAGTTTTTTTTCTAAACAAAGATCTTCCTTGGTCTCAGCAGAATCTCTGTTAAAGGAGGGGGAGGAGCAAAGACCTTAACCATATTACCTGGAATGAGGTTTGACGATAGTTTTCTTCACTACTTCATCATTTAAGAGGGAATGTTTTCTATTTCTTAAAATGCTGAAAGCCATGAATAATGTGGGTGTACCTAGATTTCTAATTGTGACAATAGGACACAAGTCCAAAACTGACAGTTCTGATTTGTCCTACACTTTCTTTCCCTATTATTTTCTTTTTTGCTTCCTCGGGGTTTTCCCTTATACTTCTCTATGAACGGCAAAAGGTAACATGCTCTCTATTTGAACCGCTGAATAGGTGCAAGCCTACATTTCTTTTGTGAAAAGAACAATCTGTTACTAGGATTAGTCACATCTCACAGAATTGGTGAATCATATTTATTATTCTGTTCAGATTGTTTTCCTAACTAATCCTGAATTTTTTGCCAAAAGTTGCATCTCACTTTCATTTAGGCCAGGAAATTGTGGTTCCATCATTTCATACCCTGTTCCACAAATCCAACCACAAAAGAAAGTTTCATTCCTGAATATCTGTGGAGTTCTCCAGCTGCATACTAATCAAATCCAGCAATTCTGCAAATCAAGGCAAATGTTTATCTTTTATGGTCCTAAGATCCTAGCAAAACTGCTAATTAAACAGCGCATATGGCAGGTAGAAAGTATCATACACTGATAACATCTTTCCAACAAAGAGCCCAGGAGTAGAATGAAGGCCATCAGCTATGCCTTGGGCTACCTTTAGAAGCTTTTTGTAAAGCTGCAACAGTGGAATAATTATAAAGCCTTGCTCCCTAGAATTAGGCACCTCTGAGGAGTTTACCTTTGGCACGGTTTTCCTGGCATCTGTTATTGAAACCCCAGTGCAGATGCCTCCATCCTTCTAATTGGTACTGCCCTGGCAAGCTTCTGTATTGTGTGGAGAATGCTAACAGAAGAAAGATAGATTACCCCACTTGATTGTGTCTTCCTTATTCTTGATATAGAGTCTTTGAATGTTAATCTTTGAAAGCAATGGGATGAAAATCGGACGAGTTTTATAAGGGCTGGGAGATCCGCTCTGGGACATTACCATGCAGGTGGTGAAATTGAAAATGATGTCCATTATCTGAACCCATTAGTGGGTTAAAGCCTTATTTCTCATGTCTAGGCATTTATTTTCCATCATAATCTGATTATCGTAGCTTTCCAAAAATGATAAATCTTTTTCTATACTGTGCATTTCATGTTATATTTTAACAGACCCTCTGCCTTAACAAACCACGACTAACCTGATGTTAATATGCAAACATATCACTGCCTCTGTATTACACCTGCATTTCAATTGTAAGTCCTGCTCAAATTCACATATGCCATTAAAGCCAAATCAAATAAAATAACTTAAGACACTTGAGCTAATTAGAATAGAGCTGTTCACATGACTTGCTTGACCATTAGCCTTAAACAGCCAAGATCAAGAAAGAAATCCTATCATCCCTTCGTAATTATTTGGTAACATTTCTTAAATTATATTTTACATCTGGCAATCTTCTCATGTGACTCGGTACCCTTCCAGGTTCTGTTTCTGGCCTTTTTCATGCTGCAAATTGGATGGAAAATTGAGTGCAATAATTATAGAGAACAGGGAAGAGTCCAAAATAAATAGTTGTGTTTTAATTAAAACTAAAAATAATATTGTGTGCGACAGTTTTTAAAAAATATATATATTTCAAAAGTATTTTCTGAACAGATTTATACTCTGGTGTGAATTTTATAGAAGTATCTGAAGACCAACTGCAGCTGAAATATGCTTGTAGGTGCCAAGAGTTAGTGCTGCAGTTAGAAACTGTCTGGAGTTTACCTGGAGTTTAGAAGTATAGCACAATCTTACTCTGTCTCTTCTGAGAAATCAGTTTGTTTTTGACAGATTTATTTAAGCAGAACTTCCTGGTAACATTTTTGGTAACGTTTCCTGCCAATTTCCACATATTCCGAAGCTATGCTATTTTAATTAAAACAGCACTTCTTTTTTTTAAGTAAAACCTCTGGTATTTCTTGAAAAAATATTTGTTGTCTCATTTTGTGTCTCTTAATTCTGCCAGGAAGAAAGGACGATCAGAGGGTCATAGGCGTCTTTCTGGTTCTCTTCGGTAGTAAGGAATTGATCTACCAACACCACGAGAGATTCAAGAAGAGCAAGTCACACAAGGCTGGTTTCATCATGCAACTTCACCCCCTCTGCTCCACTCGCTTGGTATTCTATTCATCAGCTCACCTGGAAACTAATGGAAGCTGCGTGACTAGACGTTTCAATAGCAAACAGCTTGGAGACTAGAATCCAGTGATTTACTCCATCACTGATCATACTGGTCTCTTGCTTGTGGTATTAAAGGAGAAAGGGGTAAAAATACCTTTTTTTGGAAAGCATGATATATTTTAGCCATTCATTATAACAGTATCAATTTTTAGGCTGCAATTATACCCTCAAGGTCTGAGATCTTAATCCCAAGTGTGTAAAGCATAACTGGTAAGATTAACATTCTGCTGTGGGCTGTGACTTGTAGCCTATCTGCCAGGAGAGACCTACATATGCAGATACTTACACTGAGCTCCATTCCCCCAGCGGTGGATTTGAATATCAGCCAAGGGTAGGCGGCACTGTTTGACTTCTCAGGATATTGGCAGGTTTTGCTGAAAAGCTTGAGCGCTTTTTCAATCTGGCTTCGCACTGGACTGGAGATATACTCCATCCATTGTTTGGGGGGCCTCTCAAAACTTGGTGTTGCTGCATTTGGGATTCGAATCAGAACCTGACACTTGAGTTCTACAGCCACTTGTGTGTCAGTATGCACCCAAAACTGCTCCTCATCAATGTGAAAGTAGCAGCATAACTGCAGCCTTTCATCCACATGGAAAAATAATGCAAGATTAAGCATTATGAAAAGAAAAGACAAATGGATAGGTGAGAGGAAACATGACCGTGTCTAGATTTATGCCGAACTATATTATTTTTTAGCAAATCAAATGACTACAGAATATCAGGTCAATTCCACTATGGTTTTACATATACACAGTATTTACAGTACAGAAACAGGCCATTTGGCCCAACAGGTCCATGCCTTATGCTGTTACTTTCACATTGATGAGAAGCAGTTTTGCATACTTCACGACGTTCAATGCATTTCAATGGTGAGGCAAACAGCAAGATGCTGTTTATGCGAATCCAGTGGAGTGACGCAACTCGAACAGCAACATTTGGATTTCCCGGAACTGTTCTCGCCTGAAGTTGCTGTACCATTTACGCAAAAATATCGACGAGCGCTATTAGCCTCACTGTTATTTTGACAGCAAAATATGGGCCATTAATTTTTTTTCCCTTTATTTTTCATAAATCTATTTCTGCATTATCATTGAAGCATTACTTTCTGCTGCTGTACTTTTACAGTGCATGACTCTTTTTGTAGATAGACATCTCTTGCCACAGCACTGATGTTGACAGCAGTTAATCTATTAGCAGTGACCACTTTCATCACTTCCCCACTGAAAGGAGGCAACTGCACTTTTCCCAGGTAGGAGGATTCCCTAAAATAGAAGTCCTCATTGGCACACATGTAGCCATCAAGAGCCCTAACAACCACCCCAGAGCATATATAAATAGGGAAAGGCTATCATTCCATCAGCATTCAGATGGTGTCAGACCAGAGAAACAAAATAATGCAGATAAATGCTCGATGCATTGGCAGCAGCCATGATGCCTTCATTTTACGGTATTTCCCCCTCTCACCACTATTTGAAGCAACGGGCAGACTGAACAGCTGGTTGCTAAAGATCAAGGGTACCTGCTGGATCCTAGCTAATGAAACAATTAAAAAAACAAAGGGGCCGATTTTCATCAATGCCTCCGCCCACCCAAGTGCTGCCCAAAATGCCGTCGATGGCCACCGAGGTACCGGACGGTACTTTGGGCGGGATATTCATGGCCGAGGTCCCTCGAAGGTCGGCGGGCGGCAAATGGACGACGTACGCCGCCAATCTGGGCGGCAGCGGGCAGGAGGTCTCATTCTTGACGGCAGAGGCGCTTGCCGCCCAAGTGCCGCCGAGGATGGAGTCGGGCCCACGGAGGATCGAACAGCTGGAAAAGAAAATTACCAATAAAAAATTAAAAAAACATCCGAAGACCTCCAGGGGGCCCCATGCAGGAAAGTCGCTGTTGAAAAAAAAGTTTAAATGTTCACTTACCTTTTTTCAGGTTCTTCCTGCTCACCGCCGGGAACAGACCAGCCTCCACGCAGAGGTCCACCCCCGTTCTGCCGCCGAGTCCCACCCAAAGGAATCTGGGAGCTCGGCGGGCGGGAGCTCAGTTGCGCCACTCGGCCGTCCGCTTTGTGCTGAGATGGCTCTCCAACTACTGCCAGCTATTCAAGTCCCACACTGGCTGCAAGCTGTTACTTCCTTAATTCTCTGAGGAGGCTGATGGTGTCTCATCTCCGGGTACGAGGTGTCTCATCTGTGCCTCCTCCTGATATGCTGCATCTACTGGGAGGCAGTGAGGATGACCAGATATCTGTGTGGGAACAGAACTTTGACCACAATTTAGGAGATTTTCTCAAGCAATTCCTTCAGCCAATGCAAGCACAAAGTGAAAACCTCCTGTAACTTAGAGCCCCAAGTCTCAATAGCTGAAGTCTCAGAATACAGAGTCTGTACTGTCTACTTTTCTTACTGGGCCTCCCCTACAGATGACACTGGAATTGTCAGGCGCTCCGCAGTGGACTGCAGCTTTCCCATCTCCCATGACTGCATAGATGTCAGAGCTGGATTTCTGCAAAGTCTTCGACATACCATGCAGGGAACTCTGAAGATTCTCATAGGACTGCTTGAAGCAGTTCTACATGTTAATGACCTTCCCTCTAGAAGCAGCCCTCCAAAAGTTAGGAATCTGTGCATCCCGCAAGAGAGTAATGTCTGGCTCTGGCTCCCCATTCACTTTGTTGTTACTGCTCTGCAGTTACCTTAACCCGCTCTTCCTCATTGTATGCTTCACTAAGTGCACCCTCTTGACCCTTTCTTTTTGGTTTCCCCAAGATGGATTATCTGAGATGTTTGCTGCACAGTCAGGAGTGCATGACAGATGCTCGTGAGCTGCCGTGACTTTCTGCTCATCTCTGGTGACAGGTACATCATCTTGATGGCACCCCACACAAAGAGAAAACAAACATGTGCTAAGATGGCGTATGTTTGAAATAGGCTCAGTGGTAGTACTTCTGCCTGAGTCAGAAGATCATAGGTTCAAGTTCCACTCCAGGTCTTGTACTCAGAATGTAAGCTGACACTGCAAAGCACCCTGTGTGGAAGGATGATTACACACTGGTTTCAGGTAGAATTTTGACTTGGCGCTACAACATGCAACAGCTACATTTAACATTGAAGTCTTTTTTTCACACTGTCTGTGCACAAAGCTCACTCTGAAGCATTGTGGACATGAAAATTTTGGTGTGCAATATTTGAGCAATTCAACCAGGCCTTTTCATGTTGCATAGCTGATGCCTGCACCATGTTGTGGCTACAGTACTTGTGGCATTCATACATTAGGCATAGACTTAATTTTAGTTGTCAAAATGTGTGTAACCTATTTCTTAAGGGATCAAGGGATATGGAGATAGGGCAGGAAAGTGGAGTTGAGTTTGAAGATCAGCCATGATCTTATTGAATGGTGGAGCAGGCTCAAATGGCCTACTCCTGCTCCTTTTTCTTAAGTTCTTAACTTTAACCTTACTGTTCCTCAGGCATGGGCATTTCTTTCTCAGTTGCTCACATTACCTATGGATGCTGCGCAGTGGCTTATGTAAGATGATACATCGCAGGCACAAGTATGACAACCCTCCTCTCTTGTACCTCTTTCAACCAGCAGAACATGAAATGTTTTATCACTGAAGGAAGACAGTTCTGCCCACATGTCCCTGATGATCTTCCATTTCTGTTGGTCTTGAAAGCCACAACAAGAAACATTGTTTAAATTGGTCATCAGCCCTTTAAGAGCTGCTACTCACTTAATTTGCATTTCCCTTTCATTCAAAACAATTCCTGTGCTTGTGTGAAATGTGCAAGGAGCACTTGGTGCTTATTTAACTGAGCTGCCCTCACTGAATCATTGAGGTCAGCCCACATCAGCAGTCCTGGCTCCATTTTTACCACCAGCATGAAATCAGTCCTGTAGTGAACATGAGATGTGTTTTTAATTTTTATGGATTTAAGCTGGAAAATAAATGAGCAGCATTGTGGAATTAATTTATCCGATTATAACATTTGGGATGAAGGCAGGTATTTTTAGATTACATAAATCAAGGTAATTAGATAACGTGACCATGGAAAGTCTTTAGTCCTTGAATTGAAAAGTGAAAAATTATTGTACACAAAAATGACGGGATGGACTGTACAGAAAAAATTAAATACTAATTGATGACGGGAGGGCAGCAGCAGCCAAGTTCATGGCACCGTGGCTGGCTCTGTTGCACAGGAGGGCAGGAAAAAGAGTGGGAGAGCAATAGTGATAGGGGATTCAATTGTAAAGGGAATAGATAGGCGTTTCTGCGGCCGCAACCGAGACTCCAGGATGGTATGTTGCCTCCCTGGTGCAAGGGTCAAGGATGTCTCGGAGCGGGTGCAGGACATTCTAAAAAGGGAGGGAGATCAGCCAGTTGTCGTGGTGCACATTGGTACCAACGACATAGGTAAAAAAAGGGATGAGGTCCTCCGAAACGAATTTAAGGAGCTAGGAGCTAAATTAAAAAGTAGGACCTCAAAAGTAGTAATCTCGGGATTGCTACGAGTGCCATGTGATAGTCAGAGTAGGAATCGCAGGATAGCGCAGATGAATACGTGGCTTGAGCAGTGGTGCAGCAGGGAGGGATTCAAATTCCTGGGGCATTGGAACCGGTTCTGGGAGAGGTGGGACCAGTACAAACCGGATGGTCTGCACCTGGGCAGGACCGGAACCAATGTCCTAGGGGAGTGTTTGCTAGTGCTGTTGGGGAGGATTTAAACTAATATGGCAGGGGGATGGGAACCAATGCAGGGAGACAGAGGGAAACAAAAAGGAGGCAAAAGCAAAAGACAGAAAGGAGATGAGGAAAAGTGGAGGGCAGAGAAACCCAAGGCAAAGAACAAAAAGGGCCACTGTACAGCAAAATTCTAAAAGGACAAAGGGTGTTAAAAAAACAAGCCTGAAGGCTTTGTGTCTTAATGCAAGGAGTATCCGCAATAAGGTGGATGAATTAACTGTGCAAATAGATGTTAACAAATATGATGTGATTGGGATTACGGAGACGTGGCTCCAGGATGATCAGGGCTGGGAACTCAACATCCAAGGGTATTCAACATTCAGGAAAGATAGAATAAAAGGAAAAGGAGGTGGGGTAGCATTGCTGGTTAAGGAGGAAATTAAGGCAATAGTTCGGAAGGACATTAGCTTGGATGATGTGGAATCTATATGGGTAGAGCTGCAGAATACCAAAGGGCAAAAAACGTTAGTGGGAGTTGTGTACAGACCTCCAAACAGTAGTAGTGATGTTGGGGAGGGCATCAAACATGAAATTAGGGGTGCATGCAATAAAGGTGCAGCAGTTATAATGGGTGACTTTAATATGCACATAGATTGGGTTAACCAAACTGGAAGCAATACGGTGGGGGAGGATTTCCTGGAGTGCATAAGGGATGGTTTTTTCGACCAATATGTCGAGGAACCAACTAGGGGGGAGGCTATCTTAGACTGGGTGTTGTGTAATGAGAGAGGACTAATTAGCAATCTCATTGTGCAAGACCCCTTGGGGAAGAGTGACCATAATATGGTGGAATTCTGCATTAGGATGGAGAATGAAGCAGTTAATTCAGAGACCATGGTCCAGAACTTAAAGAAGGGTAACTTTGAAGGTATGAGGCGTGAATTGGCTAGGATAGATTGGCGAATGATACTGAAGGGGTTGACTGTGGATGGGCAATGGCAGACATTTAGAGACCGCATGGATGAACTACAACAATTGTACATTCCTGTCTGGCATAAAAATAAAAAAGGGAAGGTGGCTCAACCATGGCTATCAAGGGAAATCAGGGATAGTATTAAAGCCAAGGAAGTGGCATACAAATTGGCCAGAAATAGCAGCGAACCTGGGGGCTGGGAGAAATTTAGAACTCAGCAGAGGAGGACAAAGGTTTTGATTAGGGCAGGGAAAATGGAGTACGAGAAGAAGCTTGCAGTGAACATTAAGACGGATTGCAAAAGTTTCTATAGATATGTAAAGAGAAAAAGGTTAGTAAAGACAAACGTAGGTTCCCTGCAGTCAGAATCAGGGGAAGTCATAACAGGGAACAAAGAAATGGCGGACCAATTGAGCAAGTACTTTGGTTCGGTATTCACTGAGGAGGACACAAACAACCTTCCGGATATAAAAGGGGTCGGAGGGTCTAGTAGGGAGGAGCAACTGAGGGAAATCCTTATTAGTCGGGAAATTGTGTTAGGGAAATTGATGGGATTGAAGGCCGATAAATCCCCAGGGCCTGATGGACTGCATCCCAGACTACTTAAGGAGGTGGCCTTGGAAATAGTGGATGCATTGACAGTCATTTTCCAACATTCCATTGACTCTGGATCAGTTCCTATGGAGTGGAGGGTAGCCAATGTAACCCCACTTTTTAAAAAAGGAGGGAGAGAGATAACAGGGAATTATAGACCGGTCAGCCTGACATTGGTAGTGGGTAAAATGATGGAATCAATTATTAAGGATATCACAGCAGTGCATTTGGAAAGAGGTGATATGATAGGTCCAAGTCAGCATGGATTTGTGAAAGGGAAATCATGCTTGACAAATCTTCTGGAATTTTTTGAGGATGTTTCCAGTAGAGTGGACAAGGGAGAACCAGTTGATGTGGTATATTTGGACTTTCAGAAGGCTTTCGACAAGGTCCCACACAAGAGATTAATGTGCAAAGTTAAAGCACATGGGATTGGGGGTAGTGTGCTGACATGGATTGAGAACTGGTTGTCAGACAGGAAGCAAAGAGTAGGAGTAAATGGGTACTTTTCAGAATGGCAGGCAGTGACTAGTGGGGTACCGCAAGGTTCTGTGCTGGGGCCCCAGCTGTTTACACTGTATATTAATGATTTAGACGAGGGGATTAAATGTAGTATCTCCAAATTTGTGGATGACACTAAGTTGGGTGACAGTGTGAGCTGCGAGGAGGATGCTATGAGGCTGCAGACCGACTTGGATAGGTTAGGTGAGTGGGCAAATGCATGGCAGATGAAGTATAATGTTGATAAATGTGAGGTTATCCACTTTGGTGGTAAAAACAGAGAGACAGACTATTATCTGAATGGTGACAGATTAGGAAAAGGGGAGGTGCAACGAGACCTGGGTGTCATGGTACATCAGTCATTGAAGGTTGGCATGCAGGTACAGCAGGCGGTTAAGAAAGCAAATGGCATGTTGGCCTTCATAGCGAGGGGATTTGAGTACAGGGGCAGGGAGGTGTTGCTACAGTTGTACAGGGCCTTGGTGAGGCCACACCTGGAGTATTGTGTACAGTTTTGGTCTCCTAACCTGAGGAAGGACATTCTTGCTATTGAGGGAGTGCAGCGAAGGTTCACCAGACTGATTCCCGGGATGGCGGGACTGACCTATCAAGAAAAACTGGATCAACTGGGCTTGTATTCACTGGAGTTCAGAAGAATGAGAGGGGACCTCATAGAAACGTTTAAAATTCTGATGGGGTTAGACAGGTTAGATGCAGGAAGAATGTTCCCAATGTTGGGGAAGTCCAGAACCAGGGGACACAGTCTAAGGATAAGGGGTAAGCCATTTAGGCCCGAGATGAGGAGAAACTTCTTCACCCAGAGAGTGGTGAACCTGTGGAATTCTCTACCACAGAAAGTTGTTGAGGCCAATTCACTAAATATATTCAAAAAGGAGTTAGATGGAGTCCTTACTACTAGGGGAATCAAGGGGTATGGTGAGAAAGCAGGAATGGGGTACTGAAGTTGTATGTTCAGCCATGAACTCATTGAATGGCGGTGCAGGCTAGAAGGGCCGAATGGCCTACTCCTGCACCTATTTTCTATGTTTCTATGTTTCTATGATAATCTATTGTGCACCAGATCTATTCATTGCTTTTAAAAACAGAATACTGATGGTTGTTTCTGTTACAAGTGTTAGATAAACCTAATTAATTGAGGATGTAAGTTATTCATCAACAGATGATATGATTTTCATAAAAAAGCAATTTGGACTCGAAAAAGGAACTGGAAATGTTTTTGCTTCCAGAAAAACTTACACAAATAGAACCAAAATTAGAGCTGCTCTTTAAAACCTCCAACATTCATTTCAGGTTCAATTAAGTCTTTGGCAAAAGTACAATGTGAACTGCAGCTAAGACAGTAAGTGAGATTCATTACTAATTTCCAGAAACCACAGCATCATCTTTTCTGGAAAATATAACCGTAGGATATTTTGTTTCGTTTTGCAGCCAGAAAACAAGGTTGGAGTTTTATGAACACTCATATTTCTACAGTAATAATAATAAATGACTCTTGAAAAAAGAAAATCGTGGCCTCGAAATTTGATGGCGTGTATCCTTTGTTCATGTATGCAACAGGTGCCTAAGTATCCAATATGGCAGTTGGGTGGGGAGGGGTGCATTACGTGCTGGAAGTGCACCATCTGCCATATTGATAAACTCAGAAAAAAGAGGCATCCAGACTCCGTGCCTGAAACAGGTGTTAGACACTTTTCATATCCACATAGGAGGCCTAACGCCTGTTTCAGGCCCCCTTTGTGAAAATTGGGCTGTGCTGAACGCAGCCAGTGTTGGGCAATCCTGACGATGCAGCGGCCCGAAATTGAAATGCTCTTCGCCGGTGAGCTGCCTGTGGACACTCAACAGGCATCTGCAGCTCGCCGATCTCCTGTAACTGTGGGCCGAGCACAGTATCGAGTGTGCCACAGGCCTACCCATTCCATCGCCAAACCATTTCCGGACCCATGTCTTCAACTGCTCCTAATCTGCTTGGTAATCCCCTAATAACAGCATAATTGACTGGCACAGGAATTGGAAAAATTCACACAGAGCAGCAAAGGAACTTTATTTCAAGCTTGAAGTTAAGTCATGTTGTCGGAGCAGATTAAAGAATCTGCCCTAAGTAACCTGGGATGCAAACAGAATGGCCAGAATTTTCTCCAGATAAGCAGGTTGGGGGCGGGGAGTCTCCGAGGCAAGCAATCCTGGTGATCCAGCAGCCCAAAATTGAAATGCTCTTCGCCGGTGAGCTGCCTATGGACTCCCAACAGATGTCTGCTGGACCTGATTTGCATGTAAGACCTCGGATTCCTGTCCGCATCCAGGCAGATTGAGAGGCTGACTGGGCACGGTCGGGTAGGCCTGCAGATGCGGAGAGGGAGTGAGGGGTCAGTCCGGGGGAGGGATCGTGGGGAAATGGGGGGCAGTGGGGAATAGGCAATGGAGGATCGGGGATCATGGGGGCAGGGAAGGGGGGGCAGTGGGGAATAGGCAATGGAGGATCGAGAATCATAGGGGGTGAGGGTTAGGATTTAGACTTGAATGTAGGGGGTATGGTTAAGAAGTTTGCAGCTGATACAAAAATTTGCCGTGTGGTTGATAATGAAGAAGAAAGCTGTAGACTGCAGAAAGATATCAATGGACTGGTCAGGTGGGCAGAATAGTAACAAATGGAATTCAATCGGAGAAGTGTGAGGTAATACATTTGAGGAGGGCTAACAATGCAAGTAAAAAATTAAAAAAATGGTAGAACAATGAGATGCGTAGAGAACAAGGGGTCCTTGGAGTGCATGTCCACAGATCCCTGATGGTAGCAGGCCCGGTAGTTAAGGTGGTTAAGAAGCCATATGGAATAGTTGCTTTTATTAGTCGAGGCATAGAATACAAGAACAGGAAGGATATGCTTGAACTATACAAAATACTAATTAGGCCACAATCAGAGTACTGCGTGCAGTTGTGGTCACCACATTACAGCAAAGATGTGATTGCACTAGAGAGGGTACATTTTCCTTTATGAATAGAACACAAACAATGAAAACATCATCAATCAGCAGATTAAAGGGAAGGTTGTGAGCTTTGAAAGTTTGGTATTAACCTATTGATCTTGTATCATCATTTGTGAAAGTCATAATGAGCATTATGTACAGTTTAACAGATACAGTAATACTGATACACAGTCGGTTGGTAGATCCTTTGTTGTTGGTAGATCTTCTTTGGCATTGTTAGTAGGTAGTCAGGGCCTGCAGCCCGCTTACAGATGGGTACTGAGCCCCACTCTCTGGTCCCTCATTGACCAGCTCCTCCCAGCCCTTGGGTTTGGTGCTCACTTCCTGTTCTGTAAACTACTTATCATTGGCAGATCTCTCATGGTATTGCTCAGGACAGTCTGCAGGGTGAGCAATAGTCCCAAATGTAACTGGGCCCCACTAAGTGAAGGGGACATGGAGAAGGCAAACAATGCCATCTCTGCCCATTGCCCGCCCACTCGATTCTCTGGTTCATAGCCATGTGGAAACCTGTTATTGCATTCTAGCACATCGAATCATTGTAACCTAAAGCCCAAGGGTTTTTGGCCAAAGACTGTTGCATCAAGGTGAGGCCCCTTTAACTGGACGGGTCAAACCCTGACATCACAGCGCAGACCTGATCCTCATCACAGTGAGATTGGACATCACAAAAGGTATGTAAACTGAGTCAATTTGAGGCAGGATGCTGGACAGCCAATTTAAGTGAAGGAAAGGCAGCTGCACTGACTGTGACTAACTGGCTGATCTATCAAGGAGTGAAAGTGACCAGCTGGAAGACCTGAACAGAGTGTAAACAATGGCATCATCGTGAACCAGCTGACAGTCGGAAGGGTGTGTGCTGTACAAGGTTTGTTTATTCCAGCTTATATAATTCCCCGTTAAATTCAGAGTGTGCAACAGCATAATTCACTGCAATGATCATGCAGACATCAATTCTCAAATCCTGGAAACTGAAACCAGATCAGTACACACTAGTTGTTCTGATCAGCTGGTCCTGAACCCTGGGAAAATCTGTGGGACAAGGAATCGATGAGAAATTCTTGTCCCCGGTGTTACTGGTGTCCTCTAACCTTGCCAATCCATGGATCCTTGCCAAGGACCTCCTCCCAGGTCAGCTAGCTCAGGTACTGCCACCAAAAGTCCTCCGATTGTGTCACAGAAGCTCCTTGTGCCAGTGATCCAGGTTCACCTAATGCATTTGCAGCCATTTTGGACCATTTCTCTGATTCTGAAGAAGGTGTATACTGCTCAACTCCAGAACCTTTAACACTCAGGTGGCATCAGAATCTGTGGCCAGTAATATTCTAAGAAAAGAAACAAATCAATATGTTTTGCACCCAGAATCTGCTTAAACGGCTTACTATAAAAGGGTAGCTCTAAAAAACCTATAGTTATCTTATTGCAATCCAGTGATTTAAAAAAATCTGTAATTTCTTCTTCTGCTAGAGGTACATGGTTGGCGGTTTTATCAAAGTATCTACAGATGAAAGTTGTGAGTAACAAAACCACAAAGACAAGTGGATCAGATACACAAAGAGAGCACATCGTGACAGATACCACAAAAGGAAGAGAGCAGTGCAATGGAAATTCTCCTCACGCCATCCATCTGTGTCCCATCCATTTCTCAGTACCAACACTACGGCCTAAATTTTCCCCAAAGGAAAAAAAAAGCCTTAACTTAACCTGGATGCCTGTTTTTTTTAGGCCCCTCAGCGCTGAAAATAAAAAATCATATTTTCTCCACCATATGCGCACCCTCTGGCGCCGGCGCTACCCGATCCAACTCTCCTGGGCGGAGCCTCCAATGTGTGCTGAAACAGCACAGCACATGCGAGGAAAAATAAAATTACAGGAGACCGAAGGTGCAACTGAAGTTGAAGGCGAGAATGTTCAAGAAAATGGCACGTAAGATATTACAACTCAGGACAATGATAGGCAGCAAGAAGTCATAGATGGTTATCCTGGATTTGGAGGTGCTGAACCCCTCGAGGATTCCAAGTCCTTTCATGAGCTAATCAAGTGAGAGGACTTTTCTAGGTGTGACGTCTGAGGCTGTGGGTACAAGTGTGTCACAGCAAGCCACACCTGCGAGATGTCGTGGGGGGCAAACTCCATACCTGATCCAGAAACACTGGACTCTGCGAACATAGGACATCTTGCAGGGATGATCGGGGAGAACTTCGAGCAATCTCTATTGCTCCTGGAAACCATTGGTGGGGTGAGGGCAGAGTTGGGGAGACTGTCCTTACAGGTTGAAAGACTTTCAGGACGGTTGGACGAGGTTGTATTGGCAATAGGAGGCTCATCCAGGTTGTCCTTAATGCGAGGAGCGCTTTCCACTCTGCACCAAATTCAAGGGTTGATCCTGAGGATGAGATTGAAGATGAAGAGGTACCTGGGCATTCCGCCATGACACATTTTGGCTCTGTCCCTGTTGTAGCCCAGCATCAAGAAATGCCATGCCGGAAAAGGAACAGACTAAACCTGGGGGTACGGGGGGCAAGGAAGCAGAAGTCTGCAACTCCAGGCACGCGCAGGGATAGCGGCATCTACTGGGGCAGGATTGGCGCACAGCGCTAATGAAGAGGATAGATATCTTTTGTTTTTTGGTTGATTTTGTTGATTGTTGTTTGTAAAGCTTGCCACAGCTCGGAATAAAGTTTTTAAAGTTTTGAAGATTTAAACATAAGTAAAGTCACGCTAATCACAACATTTTAATTTTGGACTTCTAACCTGACTCCTGCACATCATTTTTTAATGCTGCACTAATAAATATTGCAGGAGAACCAGACTGAAAATGTAAAATGGCATCACCCCTTGCAACCTATTGGTTTAAATGATACAGGGGCAGGTTCCAGTACTAAGGTGTTCATGGATCCTGCCTTGTTCTGGGTCACTGATGTATACAACAAAGTACCATGGTGCATTTATCAGTGACCCTCACCCAGTCTGGATCCATCAACAACTTAGTCATATTGTCCACCCAAGCACTCCAACACACCCAAACTCCAGTTAAACATTTAAGATTTGTGGTGGGAATATTTAATAAACATAACGTTATGTCCATCTAAGCACTTCAACACTCCTTTAAAACTTAAAAGATTGGTGGAGGGAATATTTAATAACCATTATGTGATGTCTACCTAAGCACTCCAACATTCCCTTGAAACATACAACATTTCTGGTGGTAACATTTAATATAAATTATATATTTTCCACTTAAGCACTCCAACACTCCATAAAAACCTAAAAGATTTGTGGTGGGATTATGTTTTTTTTCAATTTAAAGTTCCACCTTTAATAGAGATCACTGCTGCTTGTTTTTGAGCCTGGAGTGTCTTGCAATGTCCTTTGTGTGCAGACCTTCGGCCTGGGCTAGCAGCGGGCCGCGTGGGTGGAGGACCTTCAGCCTGGAGTTAGCAGGGGCTCCAGTCGACATCCTGGAGAGGTGGGAAAACTGCTCTGCATTTCAGAAGATGTTTGGCATGCTGATTGTATGTTTTTGCAACTTTTTAATGTTTTCCTTGAATTATTTGGATTATTTTAGGCCGTGAGGACAGCGATGGAAAAAGGTAAGGATTTAAAAATGTTTTTTTGCCATCATTCTTTTCTCATCGCAGGATCATCAGTATGGATAAGTATTTTTTTGTTTTATATTTATACCTGCTTATAGCTTAAATTTGGTCTTTAACTTACCTTAGAGTTTAATTGTAAACTAAATGGAAGTCCCTTCGGCCAGGATAACAGCGGGCCAGCGCGGATTCTCTAACTGCAGGTCAGGGTTTTTCCTACGGTGTTTCTAGGGTCTGTGCGCCGTTTTAAAAAATGTTGTAGGTGGGGAAAGTTTACCTTATGTAGAAAAATGGCGTGGAACCTTCTTTTACAGGTACACCAGCACCAGGTAGTAGACGCCGGCGCCCCAACACTGGGGAATATTTGGACTTAGCTTTGGCGCTTAAAAATTCACTGGGCGCCGAAAATACGGCACCCAGTGATGGGCAAAATTGGGGCCTATAATCTTTTACTTTGTTTTTAATTTGGCGACCAATATGATCAACAACCCCTACAGATCCATCTAGCCCTCAAGTCCCTGCACCGGCATCACGCACCAACCCTGCTCCAACTCCAGGCTCAGTTCAGCACTGCTTGGGGTTTACTGCACTGGCACTGGGCAATGTCCAGTCTGTGCAGTAATCTCCCGTCAATGCCGGTCAGGCATCCACCTTGGAAATAAACAGGAAAGTCTCAAGCTGGGACGCTCTGGTTTTTGCCCCAAAAGTGTAGCGTGGAAGAGGCTGGTTAAGGCTACTTGCCAGCCAGTCTCTACCATCCCAGTCCACACCATGTACTGAGACGTCCCAGAATTAAGAGGAAGAGTCCTCCCCTGGCTCCAGCTGGCTCGGATGAGTCCGTGCCTACTGGTGACAGGAGCTCTCCCTATGGAACATCGAGGTTCCAAGGGCTCTCGCTCCCAGGGTGTGCCCCAGTTGCACCTCCCCCAAGAGGCTGGGGCTCATGTCTGGAGGGTCGAACTCAATCGGCCTTTGTATTCATGAGCTCATAGCTAATCGCTTCCAAAGGTGGGGTGCCTCCGGGAAGCTTCCTTGGGCTGAACCGACCACGAAGGTTGATAGTGAGGCCCTCACCTCTGTTTCCAGGGCCTCACTGTCAACGTCCCCTGTAAGTTCAGGCTGAGGAAGCTTCCCAGAGGCATCCCGCCTTCAGAAGCCAAGCTGGGAGCCTGAGTCGGACCACGACCTCCAGTCGTTTAGGTTTTTTCATGTATTTCACACATGGGTGACGAGTCTGAAACTGTAGGTTGCGGAAGTCCCTTCACTTGGGTTGAGTCTTTACTCAGGCAAAGGCCTCAGCTGTTGCTGTATTTGTCCCACCAATTTCCAGAACAATTTGGGTGGACTTAATATGCGCCCTTCAGTTAAAGCCAAGATAGATAGCATCCGTACGGTCTCCGCCACCTTGCTTTCACATCTTGCAGTTTACTGGCATCTGGTGAACTTCAATTGTGAAGACATCAGAAGGAAGGTTACTGCCTTGTAACGGTAGTCCTGGTCCAACCACATTAGGGGTCTGGCTGAACATTCTGCAAGGTTTGGCGCATATCCTGAATTCCCTGCCACCACTAGGGCCGGCTTTATTTACCAACAGCCTAATGGCCTCGCAGGTGAGTTGAAGGAGCAATCCCTGTCAGAGTGAGGCCACCTTAAGAAAGCATCTACTGCAGCAACAAGCTGTATGGGTGCCCTCAATATAGGACCAGGGTCTATCATCCAGTGGATCTTGCATCGCCAATGAGCTTCGCCATGCAACTTGGGGCTCTTTCATGTATTGCAGGTGCCCTTTGGTGCAAAGGGCTCATTTGGCGAGCAAGTGGAGTAGCTGCTGCAGCAGAACCTTCAGCCATTCCAAGAATTGATGGAACAAATTTCAAAAACGCTCATCCTCCAGCAGCAGGTTTTTAAAAATGCTAATATGCAGATCCCACCCATGCGCAGAGCGGCGCGAGTTCTGCCCACACCAGATGGTAGTCCGAGCCATGGAAACTGACATACACTCGGGAAATGTTGTTTCTGGACCTTCCTCCTCCAGATGATATAGCCCACCCCATCTATAGGCCTCTTCCACTCACCACCACCAATCGACTCACCACCACCAATTAATTTCTCTATTTAAGAAGGGAGATAGATCATGTCTAGGGAACTATAGACCAGTCAGCTTAATATATGTAGTCGGAAAAATAATGGAATCCCTACTAATGGAGAAAATAGTAGAACCAAAAATAGAATAATGAGTAGTCAGCATGGATTTCAAAAGGGAATGTCTTGCTTGAACAATCTCATTGAAAAGGTAACAGAGTGAGTAGGCAAGGGTAATGCAGTAGATGGCATTTATCTATATTTTCAAAAAATAATCTGTCCTCATAGCTTAGATTCTCCACTCCCGGCAACATCCTCGTAAGTCTCCTCTAACCTCTCCAGTGCAATCACGTCCTTTCTGTAAGGCGGTGACCAGAACTGCATGCAGTACTCCAGCTGTGGCCTAACCAGT
Organism: Pristiophorus japonicus; assembly: GCF_044704955.1. Lineage (NCBI taxonomy): Eukaryota > Metazoa > Chordata > Chondrichthyes > Pristiophoridae > Pristiophorus > Pristiophorus japonicus. Next base: position 124,559,367 of record NC_091989.1, read on the forward strand.
GTTTTATACAGTTCAAGCATAACCCCCCTGCTCTTGTATTCTATGCCTCGGCTAATAAAGGCAAGCATTCTCTTTGCCTTCTTAACCACCTTATCTACCTGGCCTGCTACTTTCAGGGATCTGTGGACGTGCACTGCAAGATCCCTTTGTTCCTCTACACTTCTCAGTATGCTACCATTTAATGTGTATTCCCTTTCCTTGTTAGCCCTCCCTAAATTCATTACCTCACACTTCTCTGGATTCAATTTCATTTGCCGCTATTCTGTCCACCTGACCAGTTGATTGATATTTTCCTGCAGTCCACAGCTTTATTCTGGAGAAGTTTGCAGAGAAGATTTACAAGGATGATACCAGAAATGCGAGGGTATACCTATCAGGAAAGAAAGAACAGACTGGATCTCTTTTTGCTTGATAAAAGAAGGCTGAGGGGTAACCTAATATGTCCTTACTATACAGCATAAATGCACACGAGGCCCATACTTTAGAGAAGGTCACTCTGTGACCAGTAACCTTTATTAGTGAGCACTGAAGTGATGACGGTGGGTGGAGCTTCCCCTATTATACCTGAAAGACCAGGTTAGGAGTGTCTCCCACAAGTTCACCACCTAGTGGTCAATGTTCTCACAGTATACAACTTAGGTCAGTTTATACATGGGTTACAATGACAATTCAATACATGACATAACCTAATAGAGGTCTTTAAAACTATGAGGTTGATGTACGAGGAGGATGGGCCCGATGTAAGCCCTACGAGGTCAAATGAATACTGGGGGAAATCGCTGGAAGCTGAAGTTCAACGAGTTCATGTGGAGCACATATACAGTTCATATACCAGGACGAGACCGATAATGATGGAAGGGCTCCTCAATGGCATCCCAGTATTAATGGAGCTGGACACGGGGGCCAGCCAGTCCCCGATGAGTATCAAACAGTTCAAAAGGATGTGGGTGTCCAAGGCCAGGAGGCCAAAATTATTGCTGATTGACGGACAGCTACGGACATATACAAGGGAGATCATTCCGGTGCTAGGCAGAGCCACGGTAGTTGTGACCCACAAAGATTCGGAGAACAGGTTGCCACTCTGGATTGTCCCAGGGGACGGTCCCGCACTACTGGGGAGGAGTTGGCTTGTTGTCATGAACTGGAAATGGGGCGATGTCAATGCAATTTCTTCTGTAGAGCGGGTAGCATGCTCACAGGTCCTAGACAAATTTGACTCTTTATTTCAACCCGGCATCGGCACTTTCATGGGGGCTAAGGTAGTGATTCACATAAACCCGGACGCCAGGTCAGCACACTACAAGGCCAGAGCGGTGCCGTACGTGATGCGGGAAAAGATAGAATGCGAATTGGACCGCCTGCTGAGGGAAGGCATCATCTTGCCAGTCGAATTCAGTGACTGGGCGAGCCCGATCGTGCCGGTGCTCAAGGCGGATGGGTCGGTCAGGATATGTGGCGATTACAAGGCCACCATCAATCGGGTGTCACTCCAAGACCAATACCCACTACCGAGAGCAGAGGACCTCTTTGCGACGCTATCTGGTGGCAAACTTTTTTCAAAATTGGACCTGACCTCAGTTTACATAACCCAGGAGCTGGCGCATGAGTCGAAGAAGCTGACCACCATCACGATACACAAGAGGTTGTTTGAGTATAACAGATGTCCGTTCGGGATTTGTTCGGCCGCCGCGATCTTTCAGCGAAATATGGAAAGCCTCCTCAAGTCGATTCCAAGGACGGTGGTTTTTCAAGACGGCATCCTCATCACGGGTCACGATACTGAAGAACACCTTCACAATCTGGAGGAGGTGCTACGCAGACTGGACCGGGTAGGGCTGCAATTGAAAAAGGCGAAGTGCATCTTCTTAGCTCCAGAGGTAGAATTCCTGGGGATGAGGGTAGCAGCAGACGGGATCAAACCTACTGCGTCCAAAACAAAAGCAATCCAGAGAGCACCCAGACCCCGTAACACGATGAACCAAGCTCGTTCCTGGGGCTCCTGAACTATTTTGGTAACTTTTTTCTCAAATTGAGCACGCTGTTAGAGCCGCTACATGTGCTCCTATGCAAAGGTCATGATTGGGTCTGGGGGGACAGCCAGGAAAGGGTTTTTGATAGAGCACGCAATTTGTTATGCTCCAACAAACTGTTAACGTTATATGACCCGTGTAAGAAACTTGTGTTAACGTGCGATGCGTCGTCCTATGGGGTCGGGTGTGTGTTGCAGCATGTGAATGCCAATGGTCAGTTACAGCCGGTAGCTTATGCCTCCAGAAGTCAGTCCCAGGCAGAAAGGGGCTACGGGATGGTAGAAAAGGAAGCACTAGCATGTGTATATGCAGTAATAAAAATGCACCAGTACCCATTTGGCAGGAAATTTGAGCTGGAGACAGATCACAAACCCCTAACGTCCCTTTTGGTCGACAACAAGGCCATAAATGCGAATGCATTGGCCCGCATACAGAGGTAGGCACTTACGTTAGCCGCCTGTGACTACACTATTTGGCACAGACCGGGCACTGTAAACTGCGACGATGCACTCAGCAGGCTCCCACTAGCCACTATTGAGGGGGCAACTGAGCATGATACTGAGATGGTCATGGCTGTTGAAGCTTTCGAAAGCGAAGGCTCACCTGTGACAGCCTGTCAGATTAAAGTCTGGACAAATAAAGACCCGCTACTGTCTTTAGTTAAGAAATGTGTCCTGAATGGGGACTGGGCAGCCACATAAGGGCATGCCCTGAGGAATTTAATCCATTTCATAGGCGCAAGGATGAACTCTCGATTCAAGCCGATGGCCTACTGTGGGGAAACCGAGTAGTCATGCCCCAGATTGGCAAAGAGGTGTTTATCAGAGAACTTCACAATGAGCACCCGACCATTGTCATGATGAAGGCAATTGCCAGGTCACACGTCTGGTGGCCAGGGATAGATGCAGACCTGGAACTTTGTTTTCGCAGGTGCAACACGTGTGCTCAGCTGGGCAACGCACCCAGGGAAGCCCCCCTTAGCCCCTGGTCCTGGCCCGCCAAGTCATGGTCATGCATCCATGCGGACTACGCAGGTCCTTTCATGGGAAAAATGTTTTTGGTTGTAGTAGATGCCTACTCCAAATGGATTGAGTGTGCCATTTTAAATTCAAGCATATCCTCTGGCACGGTAGAAAGTCTACGGGCAATGTTCACCGCCCATGGTATATCGGATGTCTTGGTCAGAGACAATGGCTCGTGCTTCACAAGCACTAAATTCCAGGACTTCATGGCAGGCAATGGAATCAACCATGTCAGAACGGCACCGTTCAAGCCGGCGTCAAACGGCCAGGCAGAATGAGCAGTGCAGATAATCAAACAGGGGATGCTCAGAATCCAAGGGGATTCCCTACAAACCCGCTTATCACACCTCCTGTTGGCCAATAGATCCCGACTACACTCGCTCACAGGGGTTCCACCCGCAGAGCTGCTAATGAAAAGGACGCTCAAAACCAGGTTATCCCTTATACACCTTATTATGAAAGAAATTGTTGCGAGCAGGGGTCAGTCACAATGTGACTGCCATGACAGGAATGCAATGTATTGATGTCAATGACCCTGTTTTTGTCCTTGTCCCAAATGGCTTGTCGGCACTGTGATTGCCGAAGAGGGGAATAGGGTTTTGGTGGTTAAACTTACCAATGGACAATCTAAAAGGAGGTTCAGCAATCCCATAGAAGAAGCAGAGGAAGAACACGATGTAGAGTTTACTCCACCACAAGTGACCGAACACCGGAACGAAGTGGAGGAGAGTCCAGTCACTGTGGGCAGTCCGGACAGGCCTGAGGCACCGCAAACAGCATACACTCAGGCCAGCACCCAACAACTGGAGCCCCAACTCAGGCGCTCTACAAGGGAGCGTAAACCACCAGAAAGACTTAACCTGTGATCCCAATAAGACTTTGGAAGGGAAGTGATGTCATGTATTCAACTATCATTGTAACCCATGTATAAGCTGACCTAAGTCGTACACCTTGAGAACATTGACCACAAGGGGCGAACTTGTGGGAGACAGTCCTAACCTGGACTTTGAGGTATAAAAGGGGAAGCTCCACCCACCTTCATCACTTGAGGTCTTGGTAATAAAGGTAACTGGTCACCGAGTGACCTTCTCTCAAGTTTGGGCCTCATGTGCATTTATAATGTATAGTAAGGACATATCAGGATTCACAGCCATCTGCTGACTCCACTTCCACGTGGTGAGTCACAGCTCTTTTGCACATTCGCTGGAGGTGGCCCTTTGTGCTGCAGCCTTTGCACACATCGTCTCTGAACCTACACTGACGAGCCCTGTGATTACCTCTGCAATGCCAGCATGGTGCTACTCGACTTACTTTTGCACCCCTCGACGGACTCTGAGTTAAAGGACTCGGGGGCCTGTATGCTCTGCCCTGGGCAGATTCACGTTCAGCAGTTCTGCCTGTGAAAGGCGCCATTCTATTTACAGTACTTGTCGGGTTTGAGTCCTGAGAGTGAGTCATCATCTGCTTGGAGCTGCAGCTTGAGGTCATGAACGTCTGGCTGATGCTGATGGCCTTCTGCAGAGTGACGGTGGTTTCGGCAGACAGTAGCCTGTGAAGAAAGGCCTCATGACCGACGCAATTACGAAGACATCCCGCAACGCATCGGCGAGGGATGCGCCGAATTCACACGGTCCTGTCAGCCTCCTGGCAGTGTACTTCGCGATTTCCTGGCCCTCGGGGTAAAGGTGTGTATAAAATCGATGCCTGGCCGTGAGGATGCTCTCCTTCGGTTTGAGTTGGTTCCGCATTAGCACTTTCAGCTCCTCGTATGACCTGGTCATTGTTTTCTCTGGTGCAAGCAAGTCCCTGACGAGGCCGTAGACCGCGGGCCCACAACTGGTCAACAGGATAGCTCTGCGTTTATCTGCCAGTGTGGCCGGATCATCGCCTACCAGTTCGTTTGCTACAAAATATTGGTCGAGTCGCTCTGTAAAGGTTTCCCAATCTTCACCCTCTGAGAACTTTTCTAATGCACCAACTTTAGTCATTTTTGCGTGAACGTTCGTAATTAAAAATAATGATCTGTATATTAAATAACCACTGCACCATTTTTGTAGAATGCTAACAATATTTTTTATTTACAGAATACCTCTGCATTTTTTTTTGCATTTCTTGCTCTATTTCCAACTATTGATAATGCAAGATTGATAATGTCTTTAATATTCTTATGAATGACTCCACGAGGTCTAGTATTGTACTTGAGCTGTTGTGACCTCAGTCCCATTTATTGTAACTCCAGAGTGAGGCACAAGCATGGTGGGCAGCCTTTTATACTGGCCCTGCACACCTATGCAGGTGACCCTCAGGTCTCTCATTGCAGTGCCCTCTGGTGGCACACCTTTTGTGACTATACAGTTAGTATACATGGTCTACATACATGACAGAGGAGATGAACCATATGAAGATCAATAAGGATATTTCCCTCTCAAGGTGGGGAGTCTGTAAGAATAAAAGTGTTTAGTAATGATAAAATTGATTCTGTATATATCTAAATGTTAAAAGTGTAGATTATACGGAAAAGCTGTGGTGTTGAAAGAAACAAAATGGATGTCTTCCCTGAGTTCATGTCTCCTCTGACTGGGCAGAGCTCAAGGAACAAAGGAAGCATGGCTTTGAAACTCATCAAACTGGAAAAGATGTTAATTGGAAAGCCATTAACCTAATCAAGGATTGGCACCGGCCCTCCAGATAGACACATATATGAGGAGAAGCCAATTAGCAACGGCCCTGGAACCAAGACCCAATCCTGAGTCTTTCTGAGAAACGATGGCTTTAAGCAGTATAATAAGTCAAGTCACAGATTGCTGGGTCTCTTCTCTCTTTTCTTAAGCACACGGCAAAAGCAGGTCCTTCCTCTACAGACAAAGAAGTAGGCCGTGTGCTTTGCCAGAGAGAAGTGATGTGTACCTTTTTATAAATCATTATTGCAACATCATTGTATCTGTTGTAAATAAGCAGATCCGTAGGATAGCTGATGACTGCTGATAGATGTGCAAAGCAATGTGTGTGGAGGACACAAAAATCTGCAAAAGACATAGACAGGCTAAGTGAGTGGGCAAAAATTTGGCAGATGGAGTATAATATTGGAAAGTGTGAGGTCCTGCACTTTGGCAGAAAAAAATCAAAGAGCAAGTTATTATTTAAATGGAGAAAGATTGCAAAGTGCTGCAGTACAGTGGGACCTGGGGGTACTTGTGCATGAAACACAAAAGGATAGTATGCAGGTACAGCAAGTGATCAGGAAGGCCAATGGAAACTTGGCCTTTATTGCAAAGGGGATGGAGTATAAAAGCAGGGAAGTCTTGCTACAGCTATACAGAGTATTGGTGAGGCCACACCTGGAATACTGCATGCAGTTTTGGCTTCCATATTTACGAAAGGATATACTTGCTTTGGAGGCAGTTCAGAGAAGGTTCACTAGGTTGATGCCGGAGATGAGGGGGTTGACTTATGAGGAAAGGTTGAGTAGGTTGGGCCTCCACTCATTGGAATTCAGAAGAATGAGAGGTGATCTTGTCGAAATGTATAAGATTATGAGGGGGCTTGACATGGTGGATGCAGAGAGGATGTTTCCACTGATGGGCAAGTCTAGAACTAGAGGGACAGAAACAGAAAAAAGGAACCAATAGCAAGCCTTCTGTCCAAAGTTACGCGGTTTTGAAGCCGGAAGAAACTATTGTCATTTATTTCCATGCATTATTATTGAAGGATTTTAAATTAATTTTAGAATAAGGGACCGCCTATTTAAAACTGAGATGAAGAGAAATTTCTTCTCTCAGAGGTTTGTAAATCTGTGGAATTCACTGCCTCAGAGAGCTGTGGAAGCTGGCACATTGAATAAATGTAAGAGAAATAGACAGTTTCTTAAATGATAAGGGGATGATGGGTTATGGGGAATGGGCAGGGAAGTGGAGCTGAGTCCATGATCAGATCAGCTATGATCCTATTGAATAGCGGAGGAGGCTCGAGGGGCCGTATGGCCTACTCCTGCTCCTATTTCTTACGTTCTTATGTGTGAGTGTTTAATAAACTATTCCAAATTGTTTTAAAAGAATCAGGGCTAGAACCTCCGCTTTTGTGCTTATCGCCCAAAAATAGGCATTATTTCCGGCGTGGGCGGTAAAAAAAGGTTTTCAGATCGCCGGCTTCTCGCCCATTCTCAAAACACCTAGTTTACATTTTTGAAAATGGCCGTTACCGTGAGCGATATCAAATGGGCGGTAGCGTTAAATTTTTTTGACCTTCTGCCTTAAAGTGTGCCTGTCCTTAGAAACAGCATGGCAACGCTCGATTCCCGCGATTCAGGAGGTCAAGCGTCACCATGACATGCGCAGAAGAGGAGATAGAGAGAGAGGGAGCTCAGAGGGACTGAAAGCGTCACTGGATGTGGTGTGGCTGCTTTGGGAGGAAGGAGAGAGTCTTTAGAGCTTCACAGCAAGTAGGCAAACAAAAAGTTGCTGTTAACAGCCACATATTTGACCATCACCTGCAACAATCCACAGAGTTAACTTGCGCACCACGCCATTATGGATTACACTACACTTAGGACTGGGATCAGCTCCTTGGTGTAGGTGTGCAACTTTTCCTGAACTGGAACCAGCTCGGGTCGTTTTCGTTCCATAGCCTCTCAAAAGCATCCTGGCTCATCACTGACTGGCTCGCTCCACTTCCATGAAGACTGGAATGCCGTTTATCTCGACTTCCATCTTCACTAGAGGAGAATTGGTGGTGCAGGTATACACTCCATATACTTCTTGGGGCTGAGCTGCCTCTCTGGCCAAATCATTATACTCCCCACTGGATTCAAAGTCGTCTACCGACTCCTCTGCTAGACGGTGAGTCGTATTTCTTTTGCACATACACTGGATGTGGCCCTTCATGTTACAGGCTTTGCATACGTACTCAGCAGACCGACACTGATGAGCCCTATGGTTTTCTCCGTAACGCCAGCATGGTGCTACTCAATTAGTACCCCTCGGCGGACTCTGAGTTCTGGAACCCTGAGGTCTGTGTTCTCTGCTCTGGGCAGAGCCATGTTCTACAGTGTTGCCTGTGAAAGGCACCATTTTGTACACAGTACTTGCCGGGTTTGAGTCCACAGGATAAATAATTTGCTTCGTGCTGCAGGTTGAGGTCATGAACGCCTGACTGTTGCTGATGGCCTTCTGCAGGTTGACGGTGGTGTTGGCAGATAATAGCCTGTGAAGGAGGCCCTCGTGGCCAATTCCCATAAAGAAGATGTCTCGCAATGCTTCACTGAGGTGCGTGCCGAAATCGCATGGTGCCGCCAATCTCCTAAGGTCGGCAGCATATTTTGAAATCTCCTGGCCCTCAGGTCTGTGGTGAGTGTAGAATCTGTGCCTGGCCGTGAGGATGCTCTGTTTTGGTTTTAGTTGGTCGCGAATTAGTTCAGTCAGCTCATCGCATGTCTTAACCTTGACCTTTGTGGATGCCAGCAAGTTCCTGATGAGGCGGTAGACCTTGGGCCCACAACTGGTGGCGCTTCTCCGCCAATGTATCTGCGTCCCCAGCCAGGTCGTTTGCCACAAAATATTGCTTGAGCCGTTCCGTGAAGGAATCCCAATCATCACCCTCTGCGAAGTCTTTTATTGTGCCAAAGGTAACCATAATCGCGTGAAAGTCCGTATTCTCATCGCCAGTTGTTTTGAATGTAATGCAATTATGAATGACTCCATGAGGCAGTGTGTTGTACTCAAACTGTAAACATAGAAACATAGAAACATAGAAAATAGATGCAGGAGTAGCCATTCGGCCCTTCGAGCCTGCATCACCATTCAATATGATCATGGCTGATCATGCAACTTCAGTACCCCATTCCTGCTTTGTCTCCCTTTAGCCGTAAGGGCCACATCTAACTCCATTTTGAATATACCTAATGAACTGGCCTCAACAACTTTCTGTGGTAGAGAATTCCACAGGTTCACAATTCTCTAAGTGAAGAAGTTTCTCCTCATCTTGGTCCTAAATGGCTTACCCCTTATCCTTAGACTGTGATCCCTGGTTCTAGACTTCCCCAACATCAGGAACATTCTCCCTGCATCTAACCTGTCCAATCCCATCAGAATTTTATATGTTTCTATGAGATCCCCTCTCATTCTTCCAAATTCCAGTGAATATAAGCCGAGTCAATCCAGTCTTTCTTCATATGTCAGTCCTGCCATACCGGGAATCAGTCTGGTGAACCTTGGCTGCACTCCCTCAATAGCAAGAATGTCCTTCCTCAGATTAGGAAACCACAATATTCAAGGTATGGCCTCACCAAGGACCTGTACAACTGCAGTAAGTCCTCCCTGCTCCTATACTCAAATCCTCTCGCTATGAAGGCCAACATGCCATTTGGCTTCTTCACCGACTGCTGTACCTACATGCCAACTTTCAATGACTGATGTACTATGACACCCAGGTCTCATTGCACCTCTCCTTTTCCTAATCTGTCACCATTCAGATAATATTCTGCCTTCCTGTTTTTGCCACTAAAGTGGATAACCTCACATTTATCCACATTATACTGCATCTGCCATACATTTGCCCACTTACCTAACCTGTCCAAGTCACCCTGCAGCCTCTTAGCATCCCCCTCACAGCTCACACTGCCACCCAGCTTAGTGTCATCTGCAAACTTGGAGATACTACATTCAATTCCTTCGTCTAAATCATTAATGTATATTGTAAATAACTGGGGTCCCAGCACTGAACCTTGCGGTATCCCACTAGTCACTGCCTGCCATTCTGAAAAGGACTCGTTTATTCCTACTCTTTGCTTCCTGTCTGCCAACCAGTTCTCTATCCACGTCAATACATTACCCCCAATACCATGTGCTTTAATTTTGCACACTAATCTCTTGTGTGGGGCCTTGTCAAAAGCCTTTTGAAAGTCTAAATACACCACATCCACTGGTTCTCCCTTGTCCACTCTTGTTACATCTTCTAAAAATTCTAGAAGCTTTGTCAAGCATGATTTCCGTTTCATAAATTCATGCTGACTTAGACCGATCCTGTCACTGCTTTCCAAATGTGTTGCTATTACATCTTTAATAATTGATTTCAACATTTTCCCCACTGCTGCTGTCAGGCTAACCGGTCTATAATTCCCTGTTTTCTCTCTCCCTCCATTTTTAAAAAATGGGGTTACATTAGCTACCCTCCAATCCCTAGGAACCGATCCAGAGTCTATAGAATGTTGGAAAATGACCACCAATGCATCCACTATTTCTTGGGCCACTTCCTTAAGTACTCTGGGATGCAGACTATCAGGTCCTGGGGATTTATCGACCTTTAATCCCATCAATTTCCCTAACACAATTTCCCGCCTAAGAAGGATTTCCTTCAGTTCCTCCTTCTCGTTAGACCCTCGGTCCCCTAGTATTTCCGGTAGGTTATTTGTGTCTTCCTTAGTGAAGACAGAATCAAAGTATTTGTTCAATTGGTCTGCCATTTCTTTGTTCCCCATTATAAATTCACCTGATTCTGACTGCACGGGACCTACATTTGTCTTCATTAATCTTTTTCTCTTCACATATCTATAGAAGCTTTTGCAGTCAGTTTTTATGTTCCCTGCAAGCTTCCTCTCATACTCTATTTTCCCCCTCCTAATTAAACCCTTTGTCCTCCTCTGCTGAATTCTAAATTTCTCCCAGTCCTCAGGTTTGCTGCTTTTTCTGGCCAATTTATATGCCTCTTCCTTGGATTGAATACTATCCCTAATTTCCCTTGTTAGCCACTGTTGAGCCATTTTATTTTTACAGGGATGTACAATTGTTGAAGTTCATCTATGTGATCTTTAAATGTCTGCCATTGCCTATCCACTGTTAACCCTTTAAGTATCACATGCCAGTCTATCCTAGCCAATATCACAGCATCGAAGTTACCTTTCATCTCCATCTCCATCTTAATGAAGAATTCTACCATTTTATGGTAATTCTTCCCGGCCTCGCACAACAAGATTATTAATTAATCCTCTCTCATTACACAATGCCCTGTCTAGGATGACCAGTTCTCTAGTTGGTTCTTCGACATATTGGTCTAGAAAACCGTCCCTTATACACTCCAGGAAATCCTCCTCCACCATATTGCTACCAGTTTGGTTAGCCCAATCTATATATAGATTAAAAGCACCCATGATAAATGCTGTACCTTTATTGCACGCTTCCCTAATTTCCTGTTTGATGCCATCCCCAACCTCACTACTACTGTTTTGTGGTCTGTACGCAACTCCCACGAGCGTTTTCTGTCCTTTAGTGTTCCGCAGCTCTACCCATACAGATTCCACATCATCCAAGCTAATGTCCTTCCTTACTATTGCGTTAATCTCCTCTTTAACCAGTAATGCTACCTCACCTCCTTTTCCTTTCTGTCTATCCTTCCTGAATATTGAATACCCCTGGATGTTGAGTTCCCAGCCTTGGTCACCCTGGAGCCATGTCTCCGTAATCCCAATTACATCATATCTGTTAACATCTATCTGCGCAGTTAATTCATCCACCTTATTACGAATGCTCCTCGCATTGAGACACAGAGCTTTAAGGCTTGTTCTTTTAACACTCTTTATCCTTTTAGAATTATTTTGTAATGTGGCCCAATTTGATTTTTGCCTTTGATTTCTCCGCCCTCCACTTTTCCTTATCTCTTTTCTACCTTTTGCTTCTGTCCCCATTTTACTTCCCTCTGTCTCCCTGCATAGATTCCCATCCACCTGCCATATTAGTTTAAACCCTCCCCAACAGCACGAGCAAACGCTCCCTAGGACATCGGTTCTGTAGTGACCTTGTTCCTTTATTCGTAACTCCAATGTGAGGCACAAGCATGGTGAGCAGCCTTTTATACTGGGCCCTGCACACCTATGCATGTGACCCTTAGGTCTCCCACCGCAGTGCCCTCTGGTGGACAGCCTCTGCCACAGAGGCAGGAAACCCCAGTCTCCACCAGTTGCACCCTCTAGTGGTGCCAGCCCCGTATATACACAGAGTAAACTTTATTGATAGTACATTAGGTAACAAGTCTCCATCTTATGCAACTATACAGTGACTACACAGAGAGTATCTCTATAGTCTGCATATATAACAATAAGAGCATAAGAAATAGGAGCAGGAGTCGCCATACTGCCCCTCGAGCCTGCTCCGCCATTCAATACGATCATGGACTCAGGTCCACCTCTCTGCCCACTCCCCATAACCCCTTATTCACTTATCGGTTAAGAAACTGTCCACATCTGTTTTAAATTTATTCTATGTCCCAGCTTCCACAGCTCTCTGAAGCAGCGAAATCCACAGATTTACAACTCTGAGAGAAGAACTTCCTCCTCATCTCAGTTTTAAATGGGTGGCTCCTTATTCTAAGATTATGCCCCCTAGTTGTAGTCTCCCCTATCCTCTCTGCATCCACCTTGTCAAGCCCCCTCAAAATCTTATACATTTCGATATGATCACCTCTCATTCTTCTGAATTCCAATGAGTAGAGGCCCAACCTACTCAACCTTCCCTCATAAGTCAACCCCCTTATCTCTGGAATCAACCTAGTGAACCTTCTCTGAACTGCCTCCAATGCAATTATATCCTTTCTTAAATATGGAAACCAATTCCAGGTATGGCCTCACCAATACCCTGTATAACTGTAGCAAGACTTCCCTGCTTTTGTACTCCATCCCCTTTGCAATAAAGGCCAAGATTCCATTGGCCTTCCTGATCACTTGCTGTACCTGCATACTAACTTTTTGTGTTTCATGCACCAGGAACCCCAGGTCCCGCTGTACTGCAGCACTTTGCAATTTTTCTCCATTTAAATAATAACTTGCTCTTCAATTTTTTCTGCCAAAGTGCATAACCTCACTTTCCAACATTATACTCCATCTGCCAAATTTTTCTCACTTAGCCTGTCTATGTCCTTTTGCAGGTTTTTTGTGTCTTCCTCACACATTGCTTTTCCTTCCATCTTTGTATCGTCAGCAAACTTGGCTATGTTACACTCGGTCCCTTCATGCAAGTTGTTGATATAGATTGTAAATAGTTGGGGTCCCAGCACTGATCCCTGCAGCATCCAACTAGTTACTGATTGCCAACCCGAGAATGAACCATTTATCCTGACTCTCTGTTCTCTGTTAATTAGCCAATCCTCTATCCATGCTAATACATTACCCCAATCCCGTGAACTTTTATCTTGTGCAGTAACCTTTTATGTGGCGCCTTGTCAAATGTCTCTGGATGTCCAAATACACCACCTCCACTGGTTCTCCTTTATCCACTCTGTTCGTTACATCCTCAAAGAATTCCAGCGAATTTGTCAAACATGACTTCCCCTTCATGAATCCATGCTGACTCTGCCTGACCGAATTTTGCTTTTCCAAGTGTCCTGCGACTGCTTCTTTAATAATGGACTCCAACATTTTCCCAACCACAGATGTTGGGCTAACTGGTCTATAGTTTCCTGCTTTTTGTCTGCCTCCTTTTTTAAATAGGGGCATTACATTTGAAGTTTTCCAGTCTGTTGGGACCTCTCCAGAATCCAGGGAATTTTGGTAAATTATAAACAATGCATCCACTATCCCTGCCACTACTTCTCTTAAGACCCTAGGATGCAAGCTATCAGGTCCAGGGGATTTATCCACCTTTAGTCCCATTATCTTACTGAGTACCACCTCCTTAGTGATTGTAATTATGGTAAGTTCCTCCCCCCCGCCCTATAGCCCCTTGATTATCCACTGTTGGGATAGTTTTAGTGTCCTCTACTGTAAAGACTGATACAAAATATTTGTTCAGAGCTTCTGCCATCTCCATGTTCCCCATTACTAATTCTTCAAATTCATTCACTCACCAGCATGCAGACATATCTGCCCAGCAGAGGTATGTGTATTGATGTTGGTAGGGCATGCTCAACTATTTCATACAGACTCTCTGCTACGATCTGTTCTACTATGGGGCCTGCCAAATTAACATATCTGCTACCAGAGAGGTCATGAGTATCTGGCATGCACTCCACAGTGTTAGGCACCAGCTCAGATATATCCACGTTACGGAAGGGGAAAATCAGATGGTGAAGCATATAACACAAGAAAAGGGAGACTAAACGAAGAGCAACAACAACCAGAACTGAGGGCCGGAGTTAGAGTTAGCAGACAGGAACAGCTTCAAAATGTAGCACTAGCCTTACCACCAAGAAGAGAGAAGAAGAGGCCTGCCAAATGTAAATGTTGAATTATTTTTGTAGACCCAGAGGAGCAGGAATGTACCTCAAACAGTACTGTCTCCCCGCTAGAATAGTGCTGCACCCGTTAATGCAACAGCAGCCAGGTAATGCCACCCTCATGACCTTGACGCTGTCGGAACATGATATGAACACCATGCTGGGAGCAACATTATATTCAAACGATCTGATGTTACATTATTGTGTGAGGTCAACTCATTTGGGCGCAGGTTAACTCAGTGCTCAATGAGCAGCTGTACTGGCACCAGTGCGCTTGGAACTCATTATTGACCCCATCTGTTCAAATTCAGCCTGCCACTTATAGTCAAGTTCTTGAACAATTTCATTTTAGCTTTGCACATTAGTATTTAATTTCTGGTTCCACACAGCCTCATCATAAAAGTACGTGTCCTCAGATTCCCTGTTTTTTCAGCTTGTTCCAAAGTACTGTCTCAACCCAACCCAAAACATGGCTTGACGTCCAGTACAATGTATGCTCTCCAGTATTAAAGAACATCCTTGATTATTCCCATAACACGAGCCTCCCTTCAGCAATTAGAACAGGAGTTGTAATCTGACAGCATAGTTTAATCAAATCAAAGGCTGAAACCCACTGAAACCCACCAAAGTCAATTGATGATTTTCTCATTTTTAGCTACTTAATGTAGAAACCCAGCTAAAACCTAAAACCATAGAATTAACTTAAATTATTGGGTCTCACTGATAATATATAACTCATAGTCATAATGTCATAACATTCACAGTGCATAGTTTGTTGGATCCAATTCATAATGTTATTGCAGCATTCAGTGGTACACTTCAATGGGCCCGAAATTGATGAAGTACTGCCACCTCCCGTTTCTCGGCCGTATTCCGGCGGTACGAGGTTTTATACTGCCCACATACCGCCAAGATCGAGGACCGCTAATTTGGTGACTTTTTTGGGTGGTAATGGGAGTGGTATGTAATGGGCGGTGGCAGGCATTGTAGTCGATCGAGATTGACTTTTTTCTCGATCGCGAAGAGAACGGACTTCTGAGGATGAGCGATTTTTTTTCTTTTTTTTTCTGAGGTCGTTTGTCCCGCGATTTTTTATGGCTAACGGTCTCTATTCTGAGGACTTCCAACATTTAGAGTCATGCCAGTTTTCCATTTTCGACATTGGGGTGAAGAACAAGAGCCCAACAGTCAGCAAAATGACTGCAGCAACAGACTAAAAGTAACTTGAAGGGAAAATGATCAGTGTGAAATCATTTTGTAAATTCAACACAGTAACAAGGGGAGTGGGGGGTATGGAGGGAGTTTTTTTAATCATCTATTTGAGTGAAAGGGCCTTGAATGATAAACTTTAAACTGGATAAAGAAAACAAAACAGAAAAAGAAATTCCAGTTTCTGAGGACGCTAGATACTAATCTTAAGCAGCCTTTCATCAAATACTCCCGTTTCCAAAATGGCATCCATACCATTCGCTTAAGATCAGATAAGATCAGGTAAGACCTGTTTTTTCAGGGTGGTATTTAGGTCCGGCGGTAAATTCATTTTAATGACGAATTAACCATTTTGGGTGGTATTTGGGCCTTAAACGATGGCCGGGCAGTATCGAATACCGCTGGCAGTAAATGACTGATGAATAGTGGGTGGTATCTGGGTGGCAAATGATTTATTTTGATGAAATTCGCATTTCTGGGCAATAAATGGGTGGTAATATGATGAATTACTGGCCCTATAATTCTTCTACATTATCAGCTTGGCTTTCAGATTTAGAAAGCTGTTTATATCCCACCAATTGAACTGGAGGTCACAGTAGCTCTTATGCATCTATGTTTCCCATCAGGTTAAACCTTATTACAATAGACGTAGAGACGATGATTCCACTTGTGGGTGAGACCAGAGCGAGGGGCCATAAATACAAGATAGTCACTAATAAATCCACTAAGGAATTCAGGAGAAACCTCTTTACTCAGAGAGTGATTAGAATGTGGAACTGGCTACCACAAAGAGTAGTTGCGGCAAATAGCATAAATGAATTTAAGGGGAAGCTAGATAAACACATGAGGGAGAAAGGCATCAGAAGGATATGATGAAACGGTGAGATGAAGAGGGGTGGGAGGAGGCTTGTGTAGAGCATAAACACCAGCATGAGCCAGTTGGGCTGAATGGCCTGTTTCTGTGCTGTACATTCTATGTAATTCTATGTAATAGTAATATATGACATTTCAGAGATTTACATTCACCACAGTTTACTAAAAAAATACCTTAATAATTCTAATTTAAAAGTGTTCATCTGTGAATGCTTGCTATAATCACAAGATGCTAAGGGCTACACAATGGATACATTATGGCTGCTATTAAATACATTGCAGAATATTTTACCAGAGTGAATGAAAGAATGTACAATTCTCACAGAAAAGTAACTCTTGGTGATACATCTGCTTTCACTGCCTCCACTCATTGTTTACTCAAGTTAGTAAATTTGGCTGCTGTGAGTAACAAAAGAATGGTTATTTCCACTTGATCTTAAAACAAATTTATTGAAAGATATTTCTGATAGAAAACTACGTGAGAGAGAAAGAGAGAAAGATGGAAAGAGAAATAAAAAAGCAACATTTATTTGATTGCTGTTTTCTTAAAAAGGAAGATCAAATAATGGTTAATACAATAAAATAGGCGTGTGTCTAAAGTCGTGTAATGCTTTTGAAGAATTTTAGAAATAACTTGTGCTACTATTGTGCAATGTATACCTTATGTCACAGAGAGCAAGTAAGGGTAACAATAAGGCTAAGAAAAAGGGGTTTGCTCCCTGGGCAGTGGCAGCACATCTCCAAAATCTCATTCCCCTTCTTCTTTTAATCAGTGCCTTGGTTAATTATAGCCTCTGCATGCACTGGTCTTGAGCATCAAGTTGCTTGTTCTGATTCTGTAAATATTCTTGCATCCAGCCAGAATGGATAGGGTTTTCTGTAATCCTGCTTCCCTCCTTGGTCTAAACATCTGGCCCTTTATACCAAAAACAAGCCTCCTATTGTAACATGACTCACTTACCGCTGCAGTCAAACTGCTATTGTTTTTCAAAGGCTTCTTTGAAAATATGCAGACAATGGGATGACTTGGAAAGTAAAAGAAATGCAGAAACAGTTTCAATTGCTACTTAAGTGGCTTTAACAAGCTGGCTGCCTTTTAGAAATGATTTCAGCGAATTTTCTTCTCTGTGATGTTCACTACTTTTACTGCCTATGTCCAAGAAAGCTGAACCGAAATTTCAAGTGGAGAACAGGGCCCCGAGACATCACACACTTCAAGTTCCTTCATTGCTTGGTTACCTGGAAAGAGAAGCCAAAATTGGTGGAAGTGCCGCCCACAGTCGCCGAGGTACTGCCGGAAATAAATTGTTCTTTAAATATTCCTCCGGTACCGCCCATCTGTCGCTCACTTGCTGCCTGGCGGGAGATTGGTTGCGGAGGTTCCGCTGGAGCAACGTGCTGCCGTCCGCCCATGCCAGAGGCGGGAAATTCACCATTTTCCTCAGGTACGATCCACTAAGATCGCCCTGTTACCTGTCAGAAGGATCGTCAGCAGAAAGCTGGTCTGCACTGGCTGAGTCGGGTGGCAGGGAGAAATGCTGGGAGTGCTGCAGCGCTTCACATCCCGAGGAGCGTGCAGATGCTGGAGAATTATAAGTGGCTCTGAAATCTTGATGGGATGGACCTTAACCCGCACACAGACAGTTGGGAAATTTAAATCCATATGACTCCATTGAAGTGTAGGTGTGGTAGAGGAAGCGGCAATAAGTATCGAGAGAAGTTAAAGGCTCAATGGAGATGCCCTACAAGAGTGTTTGACATCATTTCAGGCAGACCATATTTAGTGACAGATTGTGACTGCGCAGATGGTATGAGCTTATGTCAGAGTGAATAAACGAAAGTTAGAAGATGTAAAGCTATGGCAGCACACTGCAAGTGATAGTGAGAACATCATGACATGAGGTATGGAAGACGGAAAAATACATATAATGGATTGCAATGTCACTGATGACTATGTCATCTCAGGGCGGCACTCCATAATATATATCGTAATAAAAAGTGGGTTGAAGTACAAGCCTTAATGTGTGCCCTGCAAGTAGCTCAACTGACTGGCATTGAATGGCAGCCTTCCAGCATTGGTAACCCTTACTTGTTGTTTTGCTATGGCCTGATGACAGGACCCATTATACAGTGCAGTCATCTGTGTAGGGCAAGATATTCCTCTTAGAGCAGAATACCTGAGGGAGAGCTGTGTTTTTCTCAGAAGGCACCACATTATGTAAAAATGAGACACTGATCAAAAGAGGGTGAACAATGTGACTGTATTGAAAACCCCAGCATACGAAAAGTGACATAACATAATAACATGAAGAACATTTGCACCACCAACACTCCTCCTCTACCCGCTACCACCACCTCTCTTCCTCCCCTCGATGTGAGGCCCATGGTCCTCTTCTTCGCTCCGCCTTCAACACGGCGCGCTGCGCCCCTACCCCTCACCGCCTCTGCTTGAGCAGGTTGTGCAGGTGGGCAGCCGGATCTCCGCAGACGTGTCCGTCTTGGCGAGAAGGTAGGGAGCGTGACAAAAAGCCCCGGCATCTCCGGTTCCTCGGGATCCGTCTGCCTTGAGGGTGTGGGCTCGGAGGCTTGCACGACCTGGCCAGAAGCCTTCGCTTGCCTCATCGCCTCAACAGAATTGCTGGTGCACTCCAACGCACTAATGAGCCGTTCCATCCTGTCAGTATTCTGCTGAGCAAGGAGCTCGGTGGCAGCTACCCCAGCCATGGTCTGCAACAGGTTCGCGACCTATCTCCATGCTCGTCCTCGATGGCTGCATTAAGTTGTGAATAGCTGTAAGCCGTCCTGAAACCTCAACAGCTTGTTGGGCCGGTGTGGGTTGACGCGCCTTGGTTGGGTCAGCTCCAGGGCCTCTGCGCCTGGCAGCACTTGGAGGTATTGTATCCGGTTCAAAGCCCATGAATTCTGAGCCCGACACTGAGGTTCTCCAGACAGGTGGCACACATGGCAGCAGGCTGGTTCATCCTCTTCCAGCTCTTCGACCTCAAGGGGCTCAAACACGGACCCTCCTGCCTCCTTTCTCTCCTCTTCTTTGTGACTCTGGGTGTCAAAGTTGGGTGCAGTGAAAATGGGTAATCTTGGGGCGGGGGGTGGGGGTGGGGGGGGTGGTGGGTGGAGGAAGGAGCCCATGTCTTGAGATGGGGACAACATTGGGGTGGAAGACACACTCCTTTGAGTGCCTGAGGTGGGTGGCGTGCATTGATCAGTGCTGTCCGACTCACCATCTGCAAGTAGAGGACAACATTTAAGTCTATCGGGGTGGGGGGGGGGGCGTGGGGTAGGTAAAGCTGACATGTGAGCCATCTCATCTCACATTGTGCGATCAAGGAATGCCATCATGGGCATACCAATAATGGATGACAGATTGTGCATTAAAATGCATTTGCCTTGACATTGCATGGCCTTTCATGCCATGAACGTTACTCACCCGCTCTGGCATGGTATCTACATCACCTTTTGTGGTTGTACGATGGTGGTCACCCACCAATGCCAAGGCACGCTCCTCCAGGCTGCTCAATTCTATCATCTCTGCTGGGCCCCCTCCCGTGACACTGAGGCTTGCTGCCTTGGATGTATTTTTCTTCTGCAGAAAGAAACATTGAAGCCTTTACCCCCTTTGCTCATGCCCCACACACACACCCACATCTGGGGCATAACCAATTGCAGTTGCACGGAAGGGGTTCCATAAATGTTTACTCACTCTTGCTGATGCCACCACATCATTCCAACGTTTCCTACACTGGTCTCCATATCGCTCAATGTTGCCCATTGAGGAGACGGCCTCACCAATCTCCCTCCAAATGTGTCTGTATTGGGATGGTGGAGGTTTGCCACGACCATCCCGGGTGAGGTCTTTATACCTGCACTCCACCTCTGATATACGCTCCTCCAATTCCTCATTATTAAACCAAGGAGCCTGGGCTTGATAGTCTTCTTTGATGTTTTTTTCCACTTATGTTAAATTACTTAAGGAATGGTTTATGAAAAGTTTGCAGCTCTGTCGCCTGCATGCTCCCCTCTACAACTGGCAGGTGCAAGAGAGTGTTCACCATTTATGCACATGCGCAGATGTCCCAGCAGCCTCAATCGCCGTGTGCGGATAGTTCACAGCCACTGGCAGGGCTATCCTTCCCCAGGCGTGAGGCTGCAGGTCTGGTTTCAAGGGGTGGCAGAATTCTGTGAGCATCTCCTTCGTAAATCGCAGACAACCCACCTGCTGCTGCTTGTTCAAATTGAGGTAAGAGAATTTCTCTCAGTAGACCCTAGGTTGGTAAGGCGTCCTGCTGAGAGCCTTTCTCCCCTCCCCCTCCTCCCTCTGTTAGCAGCTTGTCCTCTTCTTTGCTGCCTCTGCTGCATCTCCCTGTCATGCTACAGCCAAGGGGTGTTATGTCTGTAATGTACTTATGAATGACTCCATGAGGCAATGTGTTGTACTCAAACTGTAGTGACCTTGGTCCTTTATTCGTAAGTCCAGAGTGAGGCAGCCGCATAGTGGCTCTCCTTTTATACAGCCCCTGCCACCATGGCAGGAAACCCCGGTCTTCACCAGTTGCACCCTCTAGTGGTGCCATCATGTATATACACAGTGTAAACCTTATTGATAATACATCAGGTAAACAAGTCTCCATCTTATGCAACTGTACAATGACTACACAGAGAGTATATCTATAGTTTGCATATATAACAAGGGGGATGACAACTAGAGCACCCATAATTGGGAGAAAGTGGTCTGACCAGAACCCTAGAATTCAGAAGCAAGGTCTTCTCCACTTGCAGCACAACTCCCTGTCATCTCACCAAGTTTAATTAACTCTAGAAAGCTCCAAGTAGTTCCACAAACTTGCACAGTGCCAGTAGAGCTCAAAAAACAAGCTGCCTGAAAGTTATTGAAGATCCCTTTGAAATTTGCTGGTGGGGGTCCTCCCTGCTGCTGAACACATGTTCAGCTGTGCGAGGTTAAGTCAGGGCATTAGTTCCTGTGGTGACGATGAAAATGGCTGATTGACATCACAATCTGTCTACTTACCATACTTCTAGCACACGTTCCTAATGGCCCCCCCTCACCAAGATGGCGCCTGGCGCTGCCTGTACCAGAAGTGTACATGCACTGCTCGGAAACCATTTTAATCCCAATTCGGCACCCACAATGCCCAAACAATGGACACCACAGAACCGAATATTTAGGCCAACAGTTATTAAAAGAAACAGATCAAATGCCTTTGTTAAAATTTCATAACAGCATGTTTCTAAAGTTTTATGCTGGTCCTAGATATGTTAATTAATATAAAATAGGATAAACTCATTCTGAGAAAAAATTATATCAAGCAAAAGTTTCCACTTCCAGGGGCACGATTTAGTCTCGTGCTGTTCTGGGCATGGTCGTAAAAAAGGTTTTGCTCTGGTGCAGAGGTGCTTTAGTATTTTATTCTTATTGTGCTGTGGTCATTTTAAATGCTGCAGGATCTTTAGGAGTACAGTGCGGCAAAGTCTGGGCATGTTGGCACTGAAGGTGGTCAAGCTGGCATCTTAAGCTTGAATTTTGCACCAATGAAAATTAAACCAGATTAAATTTAGCATAATCCTGTTCAACCATGCAATATTTTTTCTTTTAAATAAGTAACTTTAGCTCATCAGAAACAACAGTTGAAAACTGTATTCCTTCTTGTTCTATATAGGTTTTCAAAATAAAAGCAGGGAATCAAACAGGTCAAGAGGATTGATCCCTGGTTCTCGCCACTTCCTAATACTGCAAGCAAAAGGAGAGTTTCTATGGTGTGTAATTTCGCTGTGGGATTATTCCTTTGCCTGCTATTTTAACAGGGGCATTTCCCATTTAATTTAAAAGGAGTTAATGCCTCTCACAGAGGAATTTTGGATGAACGTGTTGCACTTTCATACGCTTTTATCCCACAGTGTAATTTCAAGGTTAACGTCTTTTAGCCACCAAAGGCAGATTTCCAGCTTTTTCTGTTTTTATTTCAGATTTCAGCATCCGCAGTATTTTGCTTTTGTGTTATGTGAAATACCTTTTTTTTATATAGTTCATCAGACACTTCTGTAGCTATAGCAACATTATAATTTCCCCTTACATTGTGGAAACGAAACTGTTTTGTGCAAATTGGCCAGCACCTCAAATTAAATACTCTGTGCCTTGGCGGGGCACAAAATTTATTTTTTGGGTGTGAAACGAGACGCACAAGATTTTGTGCCCGGGCGGAACTTCCGCCAGTGGTTTTGAGGCGGTGCTAAAACTTAGCACCCCGCCGCTGTTTTGACCGTTGGGATGACGTAAATCGTCGTGCATCACTGCGCTAGCTTCCCAGGTGGAACGTTCAAGTATTTCACCCGACTTAGCGTCTGCTCGAGAACCCGCCCCGAAAAACCAGACAGACCCAGGGCGCAGCAGACATTAACGGCGCCATGTTGAAAGCGGAGGAGAAAGTCACAGTTGTTAGTGATTAAAAGGATTGGGAGAAGAATGCTGTGTTACTGCATACTTTTGATTGTGAAGTTTTATATGAGTTTCTAGTTTGTTTTAAAGGACATTTAAGGACATTTTAAAAGATGGGGGCCATGCTATGTTAGTCAGTAATCCTGGCTGCTATTGCCATACGGCTTCAAGCTGGAAGAAGGCTTATTGTTGATCATTTACAATGTAATCGAGAGGTCGCAGATGTATGGGGAGGAGGCCGTACCCCCCACGGGTTTACAAGGAACATCGCTCATACCTCCAGCTCTCTGAGGCACAGTGCAGAAGGCTGCGCTTCCGACAAGAGGTGGTCACAGAGATATGCCAGCTCATACAGGCAGACCTACAGCCTACCAGCGGCAACAGGACTGCACTGCCAGTTGAGGTAAAGGTGACTGTGACACTTGCCTTCTATGCCTCCGGCTTCTTCCAGGCATCAGTGGGGGACATATGCTCCATCTTGCAGCATGCTATGCATTGCTGCATTCGCCAGGTGACTACTGCACGTTGCGCATGAAAGATGGACTTCATAAATTTCCCAATGACCAGGGAGACCCAAAATGAGAGGGCTATAGGTTTTGGATGATTTGCTGGCTTTCCCAAGGTTCTGGGTGCCGTTGACTGTACACACATCGCCCTGTGAGCACCTTGCATAATGCAGAGGTTTTCCGAAACCAAAAGGGATTCCAGTCCCTGAACGTACAAATCGTATGCAACCATAATCAATGCATCATGGCAGTCAATGCCCAATATCCAAGGGGCATCCATGATGCTTCATCTTGCGTGAACCACAAGAAGCAGAGTTTGTGCCTGTGATGAGCCATATTCTGCAAGGGTTCACGCCATACTCTCCGAGACACTACTGTCACTGCTGGAGGCCACCAGCCTCATGTGGGCATTGATGGCCTTGCTGTTATCACGGCTCGCACTGACAATCTGCGACCCTACCTCCGTAATCATCGCTTTCAGACTGTCAATGCTCGTGGGAATCCTACCCAAGACATCAAGGAGCTGACGGCTGATATGGATGCTTCCCCTGGACATTTCCACCATGTCCAGTTCCACATCTGCCTGTCCGTCAGCAGACCGACTTTGCCGACACCCTCTGGAGAGATGACCTGCAGAATTCAACTCCAGCAGTGCATTGCAGCACACCACTGGTCCCAGGAGTCTCGGATTCCTCGATCCCTGAGAATGTCATGTTGTCCTCAGAGGAGCTGAGTGCCGATGGTGGAGCAGTGGTCAATTGATGCTGCGCCAGAGTCAGCTCATCTGTATTCGCATCTTCCTGCTCCTCCAGATGATGGCCTGACGTGGAGTGTCCCCTTGAAGGATGCGACGCTGTGTCTGGTCATCTGGAAGTAGAAAGCAACAGACGAGTGGTTAGCAGCAGGGTAGGGGGTCAGGGTGACATGAGGAAGGTCACATACCACAGGCTTATTTGAAGGATCGCTGCTATTCCATTATATCTAGTCCAGAGATGCTGCAGGACATTACCCCAACCTAGTGCAGAGACACTGCAGGACGTTGCCCCAACCTATCCCAGGGAGTGTGCAGGACATTGCCCCAACCTAGTCCAGAGGCACTGCAGAACATTGCTCCAACCTATCCCAGTCAGCGTGCAGGACATTGCCCCAACCCTAGTCCAGAGACACTGCAGGACGTTGCCCCAACCTAGTCCAGAGTTACTGCAGGACATTTCCCCAACCTATCCCAGAGAGTGTGCAGGACTTACCCTCAGTATCCGAATGGGGGTCAGTGCCCCCAATGGCAGCTGCCCGACCTGTGATGCCGATGAGGCCTGCCACTCGCACCTGCTCGCGCCGATTATGAGACTTCTTTGCCTGCAAAGATGAAAATGGGAATGGTTACAAGAGGATCTATCTGCTCTTGTGGCACACACAGATAGCCACTAAAGCACTTATACCATACTGTCTGAATGTAATACAGTCCTCTGTTTAATGGCCTTGGAAGTTGCACGTGATTCATCAGGAAGACATCAAAGTGTGGCGAAATCTTATGAGATCTCAGAAAGCAATCTTAATAATGTGTAAAGATAATGTGCCGAACTAAGCCTATCTATGTGTCATACATTTTAGGAGGCAACCCTCAGAGTGTTGAGAGGCACCAACAGCATGAGAACAAATAGTGTCAGATTTATCCTTGAAGTAATGAAGGAATGCATGAATGAAAATGGTACTCACTCTGACCACCCTGGTGAGATCGTTATATTTCTTTCGTCACTATGTGCCAGTCCTGACCACAGTATCCGAGGCAGAGACCTCCTCAGCAATTTTGCTCCAAATCCTCTTAAATATGGATAGCAATGGTCTAGAACCACTCCAAAGATGCAACTCCTTCCATCTTCTTTCCACAGCCCCCACTACAGCTTCATTAGCTTCGTGGCTGAATCATCTGTCACGCTGTCTGCAATCGTTGTCCGCCATGATCACATTCAAAATGTGAAATGGCTGATTCAGCCCCGGTTGTACTGCGCATGCTCACGAAGGAAGTGGCTGCACCCTGCATTAGCATTTGTGACTAGAAGGTCTATGCGTGGGGAACAAAAATGCGCATGCGCAAAACGGCAGATTGTGCCAACGTCGGAACTTTCGGTTCCGGCGCAGAGTCTGTGGTGTAATGGTGGAGTTAATGCTAACGCTCCTCGTGAACTTTAATTTGGTGAAAGTTGCTTGCTCTGACGCTAATGTTTTCACTACACTGCGAATTGTACCTGGAAATGGTCGAAAATGCAAAAAGCCAAAAATCCAGCCCATTATGTCTGTTCAGTCATCACCCATGTGATCGCTGACCTACATTGGCTCCCGGTCTGGAAATAGCTCAAATTTAAAATGATCATCCTTGTGTTCAAACCCCTCCAGAGCCTCGTCCCACCCGATCTCTGTAACCTCCTCCAGCTCTCAACCTTCCAATAACTCTGCGCTCCTCTAATTCTGGCCTCCTGTTCATCCCTGATTTCCATTAACCCACCATTGGCAGCAGTGCCTTCAGCTATCTAAGCTCTAAGCTCTGGAATTCCCATCCTAAACCTCTCTACCTCTCTCTTCTCCTTTAAGACGCAACTTAAAACCTATCTATTTGACCAAGCTTTTGTTCACCTGTTCTTTATGTGGTGCAGTGTTAAATATTGCAGTGGGACAGTTTACTACGTTAAAAGTGCTATATAAATTAAAGTTGTTTTTTTGCTGACAAGCAGCTGGTTGACTAACTCATAATATGGAGGTTGGTTGATCAAATCTGCATTTAATTTTCATATAAGAGTGTATTTAAGAATCTGCTGAGATCGCCTGAAACCGTGACGACAAATTGAGGCAGATTCAATCTGCCCTCTCCCCATCAACTTTTATGTTACCAAATCACTTGTTTTCTCAACTGCTGCATCTATTTCGAAATAGAAATCTCCAGCTTGCAAGATAGCAGGCCCAAACTTCGCGACTGTTTCAGGATTTATACGCACAATTCTCTTCCCAAGATGATGATAGAAGATAAAGCGTCACCCTGGAACCACCACGGATCCTCGCAGTCTAAAAAAAAGAAAGACTTGGATTTATATAGCACCTTTCACGAAGACTGGATGTCCCAAAGTGCTCCACAACCAATGAAGTACTTTCGGAGTGTAGTCACTGTTGTAATGTGGGAAACGCGACGGCCAATTTGCGCACAGCAAGCTTCCACAAACATCAATGCGATAATGACCAGATAATCTGTTTTTTTCTATTATGTTGATTGAGGGATAACTATTTGCCAGGACACCAGGGATAACACCCCTGCTCTTCTTTGAAATACCGCCATGGGACCTTTTACGTCCACTTGAGCGAGCAGACAGGGCCTCGGTTTAATGTCTCATCTGAAAGACAGTGGATTTTGGAAGTGAGTTTGAGGAAGAAGTGGACATGGCAAGAAAGGAACAGACGCGTTTCGACTGTAAGGCCAAGGGATTGAGGCCCTATTGGGCCTGCCTTCAGACAAGAGTTAATTGGAGCAAAATGGCTTCATGGCATCCTTGGAGTTTGGCATGAACTACCTGTAGTGGTTGGTGGAGAATATGCAACAGTGCACTTCGGACATCACTACAGTTGGAATTTTTGCGGGCATTCGCAGGGGAGCCGAGAGCATAGAAGGATCAAGTGCGGACCTAGTTTTTCTCATCAACGTTGCAACTGCTACAAATGACACCTTGCAGGAGTCTGTCACTTCCAGATTTGGCAGCTAGAGGGCAGGATGAGAACAGCTATAAAAGTGGACTTCACCCACATTGGCGATACATACCAGATAGACTGCTCACATGCAGATTACAGGCTATCCAGTTGGGATGCCCATTTGTCTTGAGATTGTACAGAATTCTGTGTGTTCAAGAATGAATGGTCCAGAAGATGCTGCAGTTTACGCAAAAACAAAAACAAATTCTCATGTTTCCAAGATATTCAATAGCCACAACTCAGAAGAATGTAAGTGTACCTAACATTAATCCTTAATTCAGCCTATCTCTGAATCTCATTTTCCCCTCACTCTCTTATGAGAAAGGCCTGTTTCATTCTATTTATCTACCTTTTTCTCTTCAGCTGCTTCATTACTTTATTCTCCTTTGTTGATCTTAATTTATCTATTACTTTCGACATTCTATTCAGTTCTTACCTGTATTTCAATAGTGGTTCCTCATGTTCTGACTTTAGCCTCATGATCTCCCAGTACAGTTTGAATTCTCTTTGTCCATCACTGTGCTCCATCTGCACAATGCAATCTGCCAGCTCTGGCCTTTACCCTCCATCTTGCTGTAGTCCTTGGATTACTTCAGTGACAGAGAAGAATTAAGCTGTTGCCACATTGCGAGGAAACTACCAATCCTCTCACTGATACTTTAACATTATTTTCCATGGATTTAAAAGTTTACAATAATTTTCGTGTTAAAATGAAAATCCATTATGTTGTAAATTTTAAGGATAATCATTTATTTAATATGCCAGTTATTTTAAATTGTTTTATATAAGTAGTGATATGCAAATTGTTGAGACAATAGCAGCTTACTAGATGTCCTTTCAGGCCTTCTGGAAATGAATCCTCTTCTCTTATTTAAAAGAAATAGGAATATTAATGTTGATCTTTAGCCTCATGTTAAAGGAGTTAAACTAGTGCAGCTGGACCTAATTAGATATTTACACCAAAATTTTAATCATTTCTTTGTCAGAGGATGCCAGGTTCCTAATTACACAACAGAAAGTATTTGAATAAACAGCAGCCCCCTTCATCTGACTAGCACTTGTTGCATCAAATCCTGACCATGTTGTAACGTGCTTGTGACATGATCTCATTTCTCCGTGAGCGAACACGGGGAGGTGGTCATCCATGATGCACAGTCTAGCACAGCTGTTGGTGGCTTTGCTGTTGAAAGCTGCAATTTGGAGCACAATACTATAAGGTCTCATCATCGTGACAGTAAACATTTTAAGTTTTCCAGCTGAGTAAGCCAGCAAATTGGACTAATCGAGATACAGCTGGCAAGTGTGACCAGTAGGTCAACTATCGTAATGAGATAGATCATTTTCAATTCTTATATAAAACACAAACAGCTATTAAAAACTCTCTCAGGGATAGCAACACATCTTAGCATCATTTGTTGTTGGGATAGGAATTCTACCTGTTACTCATGTCCGCATTTTCCAGGTATTCTGTTGAATCATGTATAGGTTCTTGGAACAATGACAAAAAAATAGATGTACAAAAGATTTGTTTTGTTCCTCAAACAAGAAGCTGTGTGTATTTTTCAGTAACACATGTATATCATCAGCATCCTAACTAAGATTTAATTTGAGCACAAAATAAAGATTAATGATGCTTAATGTAAGCTTAATCTGACTTGACAACCTTAAAGAAATAAAATACGTGTGCAGGTTAGCAATCATATAATCATGTTTCAGAGCTACCTTTTAGCAGCAGGCTTTGCTGGCAATAACACTGCTGTTTATTTGACTTCTTTTCTCAACTGTATAGATAATGGTGTCTGCCTTAGCTGTCTAGATTTTTGTTTTTGCAATATTTCATTTTTCTCCAAGCTTCAAGTTGCCGGGAGTGAAATCGGGACTTCATTGTGCCCACGGGTAAAAACGGGTACAACGAGGTCCAATTCAGGAAGCTAACCTCCCCCGCCCAAGCAGCATCAGAAACACGTCCATATGACACTATATTTGGTCAGGTCCCTCTATACCCAATGGATTTCACTTAATAGATCATGACTAGAATTTCCAGTGGCTCACCGTCCGGTTTCTCGGCGGTATTAGCCGTTTCGGGCGAGAACCGGGTCGGCGAGAAATTGCCCAGCTGAGTTACGCTGGTGGTTTCGAGGTACCGGCGTGCACCGTCCACAGATCGCCCTGGCACGATTTTTGGCTCAGTGGCGAGCCATAGGTAAGTATAAAAAAGACGCTCACGAGAATCAGCGGAGCTGGGCGGTAGGTGAGTAGCCCTGCAAGAAAAAGCTAAGTAATTGTTTCTTTACTAATTATTTTAGGGTCCTGAGAATGTTTTTATGATTTTTTATTTTATGTTTTTTGAAAAAATATTTTTTGTGTTTTTCTCCTCCTAGGCCCAACCCACAGCCTCGGTGTAAATTTTTAGTAAATTTATTAATTATCGGCCATTTTCTTTAAGATCCGCCAAATCGGCCCAAGATTCCATTTTTCGGCGCGAATGGGGATGCAACACCCATTTTTGTCACTGGGCGGATTTTTTTTCTTTTTTGGGGGGAATTTTTTGCCGGCGATAATCTTTGGAATCTTAGCGGTCTTTTGCGCGGCAATCGGGCGCTGGAGGGTTGTTTGGAAATTCTAGCCCTATGAAACTATTGCAATTGTTTAAAAATTGCATTTACTTACAGTGTACTTTGAAATTTATTTTAAATGTCAACATATGCTTCCTCATACACAATGTGTTTTGACTTCTGTATGAATTATTCTGTTGACTAATTTCATTCAGACCACATCGGGTCACAGCCTAAGGATTTAGGACCGAGATGAGGAGAAACTTCTTCACCCAGAGAGTGGTGAACCTGTGGAATTCTCTACCACAGAAAGTTGTTGCGGCCAATTCACTAAATATATTCAAAAAGGGAGTTAGATGTAGTCCTTACTACTAGGGGGATCAAGGGGTATGGTGAGAAAGCAGGAAGGGGGTACTGAAGTTGCATGTTCAGCCATGAACTCATTGAATGGCGGTGCAGACTCGAAGGGCCGAATGACCTACTCCTGCACCTATTTTCTATGTTTCTATGTAATAATCCATATGATGACAAGCAGGGTAAACACTGAAGAGACCTTATTATTATTTTTATATTCTAGAATGTGACAAGGAAAGTAAAACAAATTGTGATGTGAACAAAAGAGAAGCTGCATCACCTGCAGCGCAGGCATATCTGAGTTGAAAACTGACCTTGCTGAACTTTCCAAGGTTAATCCCTCCTTCCCCATTTAATAGACACCCTGGACAAGGAACTTAAAAGCCTGCTGCTTGCCCTTAAAGGCACAGTGCATTTTTGATGTGATGAGATAGTTTTGTCTCCACAACAACCAGTAATTATTGTTTGCAGAGCTGTCTTGGGATGATAGGTGCATGCAGGAGTGTTGGGAAGACTCAAACATTGACTGAGCATGCCTAGGAGGTCCGGCTGTAGGAGGTGCAACAAAGGAGGGAGGGACCCTTTGCAGAGCAGCGGACAGCCGCTTGTAAAAGCAGAGGTGCCTGGTTGGAGGTAATTCAGAAAGTGAATAGCTAAGGACACGGGAACAAGTAAGGAAAAGTATTTTGGTAACTGAAGTCAGACATTATATTTGAATTACCACAGCACACCCAACACAAACCAAAAATGTAAGCTGCAGATCCCTCAAGGCAGTATCATGTAAGACATAGAAACGGCCCCGATTTTAACTCCAGCTGGATTCCCGGTTGAGATACGAGTTAAAATTCCAGTCGGGTCTCAATGATGCCATCGGGCTGCACCATGCATACGTACAGAAAGATCCTGTTGGCTCTGGGTGCATGCCCTTGCAGCCTGCTCAGGAGAGCAGCTTAAAATGGCAGATGTTCCAATCATGGCGGCTTTTGGACAGATAAGAGCCAGGGCAATTTTAACCTCCCACTCGCCAGGTTTCTGCTGAGCGAGTTGGGTTAAAATTGGCCACGTTCAACTTTCATTTTTTTTTTCCCATTCTTTCATTGCAAAAAGCTGCAAACCATACTTTTTGCGGAGCACGCACTCTTGACACGTAAATGTTGAAAGGCCTCCCCAGAAACTACATTTTTGCTGCACGGGAATACATAGAAACATAGAAAACATAGAAAATAGGTGCAGGAGTAGGCCATTCGGCCCTTCTAGCCTGCACCGCCATTCAATGAGTTCATGGCTGAACATGCAACCTCAGTACCCCCTTCCCGCTTTCTCGCCATACCCCTTGATCCCCCTAGTAGTAAGGACTTCATCTAACTCCCTTTGAATATATTTAGTGAATTGGTCTCAACAACTTTCTGTGGTAGAGAATTCCACAGGTTCACCACTCTCTGGGTGAAGAAGTTTCTCCTCATCTCGGTCCTAAATGGCTTACCCCTTATCCTTAAACTGTGACCCCTGGTTCTGGACTTCCCCAACATTGGGAACATTCTTCCTGCATCTAACCTGTCTAAACCTGTCAGAATTTTAAACGTTTCTATGAGGTCCCCTCTCATTCTTCTGAACTCCAGTGAATATAAAGCCCAGTTGATCCAATCTTTCTTGATAGGTCAGTCCCACCATCCCAGGAATCAGTCTGGTGAACCTTCGTTGCACTCCCTCAATAGCAAGAATGTCCTTCCTCAAGTTAGGAGACAAAAATTGTACACAATACTCCAGGTGTGGCCTCACCAAGGCCCTGTACAACTGTAGCAACACCTCCCTGCCCCTGTACTCAAATCCCCTCGCTATGAAGGCCAACATGCCATTTGCTTTCTTAACCACCTGCTGTACCTGCATGCCAACCTTCAATGACTGATGCACCATGACACCCAGGTCTCGTTGCACCTCCCCTTTTCCTAATCTGTCACCATTCAGATAATAATCTGTCTCTCTGTTTTTACCACCAAAGTGGATAACCTCACATTTATCCACATTATACTTCATCTGCCATGCATTTGCCCACTCACCTAACCTATCCAAGTCACTCTGCAGCTTCATAGCATCCTCCTCGCAGCTCACACTGCCACCCAACTTAGTGTAATCCGCAAATTTGGAGATACTACATTTAATCCCCTCGTCTAAATCATTTATGTACAGTCTAAACAGCTGGGGCCCCAGCACAGAACCTTGCGGTACCCCACTAGTCACTGCCTGCCATTCTGAAAAGTACCCATTTACTCCTACTCTTTGCTTCCTGTCTGACAACCAGTTCTCAATCCACGTCAGCAAACTACCCCCAATCCCATGTGCTTTAACTTTTCACATTAATCTCTTGTGTGGGACCTTGTTGAAAGCCTTCTGAAAGTCCAAATACACCACATCAACTGGTTCTCCCTTGTCCACTCTACTGGAAACATCCTCAAAAAATTCCAGAAGATTTGTCAAGCATGATTTCCCTTTCACAAATCCATGCTGACTTGGACCTATCGTGTCACCTCTTTCCAAATGCGCTGCTATGACATCCTTAATAATTGATTCCATCAGTTTACCCACTACTGAGGTCAGGCTGACCGGTCTATAATTCCCAGTTTTCTCTCTCCTTCCTTTTTTAAAAAGTGGGGTTACATTGGCTACCCTCCACTCGATAGGAACTGATCCAGAGTCAATGGAATGTTGGAAAATGACTGTTAATGCATCTGCTATTTCCAAGGCCACCTCCTTAAGTACTCTGGGATGCAGTCCATCAGGCCCTGGGGATTTATCGGCCTTCAATCCCATCAATTTCCCCAACACAATTTCCCGACTAATAAAGATTTCCCTCAGTTCCTCCTCCTTACTAGACCCTCTGATCCCTTTTATATCCGGAAGGTTGTTTGTGTCCTCCTTAGTGAATACCGAACCAAAGTACTTGTTCAATTGGTCTGCCATTTCTTTGTTCCCCGTTATGACTTCCCCTGATTCTGACTGCAGGGGACCTACTTTTGTCTTTACTAAGCTTTTTCTCTTTACATATCTATAGAAACTTTTGCAATCCGTCTTAATGTTCCCTGCAAGCTTCTTCTCGTACTCCATTTTCCCTGCCCTAATCAAACCCTTTGTCCTCCACTGCTGAGTTCTAAATTTCTCCCAGTCCCCAGGTTCGCTGCTATTTCTGGCCAATTTGTATGCCACTTCCTTGGCTTTAATACTATCCCTGATTTCCCTTGATAGCCACGGTTGAGCCACCTTCCCTTTTTTATTTTTACGCCAGACAGGAATGTACAATTGTTGTAGTTCATCCATGCGGTCTCTAAATGTCTGCCATTGCCCATCCACAGTCAACCCCTTAAGTATCATTCGTCAATCTATCCTAGCCAATTCACGCCTCATACCTTCAAAGTTACCCTTCTTTAAGTTCTGGACCATGGTCTCTGAATTAACTGTTTCATTCTCCATCCTAATGCAGAATTCCACCATATTATGGTCACTCTTCCCCAAGGAGCCTCGCACAATGAGATTGCTAATTAATACTCTCTCATTACACAACACCCAGTCTAAGATGGCCTTCCCCCTAGTTGGTTCCTCGACATATTGGTCTAGAAAACCATCCCTTATGCACTCCAGGAAATCCTCCTCCACCGTATTGCTTCGAGTTTGGTTAGCCCAATCTATGTGCATGTTAAAGTCACCCATTATAACTGCTGCACCTTTATTGCATGCACCCCTAATTTCCTGTTTGATGCCCTCCCCAACATCACTACTACTGTTTGGAGGTCTGTACACAACTCCCATTAACGTTTTTTGCCCTTTGGTGTTCTGCAGCTCTACCCATATAGATTCCACATCATCCAAGCTAATGTCTTTCCTAACTATTGCATTAATCTCCTCTTTAACCAATAATGCTACCCCACCTCCTTTTCCTTTTATTCTATCCTTCCTGAATGTTGAACACCCCTGGATGTTGAGTTCCCAGCCCTGATCATCCTGGAGCCACGTCTCCGTAATCCCAATCACATCATATTTGTTAACATCTATTTGCACAGTTAATTCATCCACCTTATTACGGATACTCCTTGCATTAAGACACAAAGCCTTCAGGCTTGTTTTTTTAACACCCTTTGTCCTTTTAGAATTTTGCTGTACAGTGGCCCTTTTTGTTCTTTGCCTTGGGTTTCTCTGCCCTCCACTTTTCCTCATCTCCTTTCTGTCTTTTGCTTTTGTCTCCTTTTTGTTTCCCTCTGTCTCCCTGCATAGGTTCCCATCCCCCTGCCATATTAGTTTTACTCCTCCCCAACAGCACTAGCAAACACTCCCCCTGGGACATTGGTTTCGGTCCTGCCCAGGTGCAGACCGTCCGGTTTGTACTGGTCCCACCTCCCCCAGAACCGGTTCCAATGCCCCAGGAATTTGAATCCCTCCCTGTTGCACCACTGCTCAAGCCACGTATTCATCTGCGCTATCCTGCGATTCCTACTCTGACGAACACATGGCACTGGTAGCAATCCCGAGATTAATACTTTTGAGGTCCTACTTTTTAATTTAGCTCCTAGCTCCTTAAATTCGTTTCGTAGGACCTCATCCCTTTTTTTACCAATGTCGTTGGTACCAATGTGCACCACGACAACTGGCTGTTCTCCCTCCCTTTTTAGAATGTCCTGCACCTGCTCCGAGACATCCTTGACCCTTGCACCAGGGAGGCAACATACCATCCTGGAGTCTCGGTTGTGGCCGCAGAAACGCCTATCTGTTCTGTTCACAATTGAATCCCCTATCACTATCACTCTCCCACTCTTGTTCCTGCCCTCCTGTGCAACAGAGCCAGCCACGGTGCCATGAACTTGGCTGCTGCTGCCCTCCCCTGATGAGTCATCCCCCTCAACAGCACTCAAAGCAGTGTATCTGTTTTGCAGGGGGATGACCACAGGGGACCCCTGCACTACCTTCCTTGCACTACTCTTCCTGCTGGTCTTCCATTCCCTAGCTGGCTGTGGATCCTTCTCCTGCAGTAAGACCAACTCGCTACACGTGCTACTCACGTCATTCTCAGCATTGTGGATGCTCCAGAGTGAATCCACCCTCAGCTCCAATTCCGCAATGCGGTCAGTCAGGAGCTGGAGGCGGATACACTTCCCGCACGTCCCTGAGTTCCCACATGGTACAGGAGGAGCATATCACGTGACTGAGCTCTCCCGCCATGACTTAACCCTTAGATACCCTTAAATTGGCAACAACAATGTTAAAAGTTACTGACTGATATAAAAAAGAAAGAAAAAGAAAAGCTACTCACCAATCACCAGCCAATCACTTAGCCCCTTGGCTGTGACGTCACCTTTCTGTTTCTTTCTACTTTTTTTTTGCCCTCTCCCTGTAGCTGCACAAGTACGCCTTTTATAGGCCTCTCGCTGACTCCGGACTCACGTCTCTACACGCACCTCCCGACGCCTCTCGCGGCCTTTTATAGGCCTCTCGCCGACCCTGTACTCACCTCTCTCCACGCACCTCCCGACGCCTCTCGCGGCCTTTTGTAGGCCTCTCGCCGACCCCGGACTCACGCCTCTCCGACGCACCTCCCGACGCCTCTCGCGGCCTTTTGTCAGTTACACAGGGTGAATGTAAGCTGGCTACATGAGAGGGATCCTGTATACCCTATACCCTTGGAAGCCCTGCCACCCACACAGATTCTGTATCCTGACCTGCTGATGCCTCCTTTCCATGATGATTGAATGATGATGGGTTTGGAAATATTGGGGTTTAAATGTAACATTGTTGCACTCACCTGAAGAACATGAAAATTGGTGTGAGACTAAGTACCATAACTTTTGTGGCTGTAATGAGGCTAGTGCTGGCTATCACTGCAGCCCTCTGAAAGCCAGATGATTTCTTGGCTGCACACTGTGGCGATCCAGTTGCCAATTCTGGTTGAACATATTCCTGGATGTTGCATCAAATCACCACCCGCCCGGCCCTGTCAAACAACCTTTTTTCACCATCTCCAATATATTTACAACGAATAAACCAAAAGAACACAATTTCTTTTAATTCCCATATGATTTCATTCCTGGGTTGCTGGCAGCAGTGTCCAGGAAATCAAGCTTTAATTCCTGGAGACTCAGAACAATCCTGGAGAGATGCCAACCCTACATGGCGTGCAGTTCCTTGCCCACATCTAACCCTGGGGAGGCTCCTGCTGTCAGCACACAGCCTTGCACTTTTGGAGCTATAAGTCTGTTTAAAACCGAGTATCTGTTTTGTTAAGGAAGTTATGGTATTGAAATGTTCTAAAATCTTCAAAGGCCTTTGTACTATTCTATTTTGGCCATAGTCATGTGCATTGATGTGTCACCCAGTGATGTGGTAAAAATGGATTGCATTCATATCTAGAGAATTTCTTCCATTCTATGCTGGGATTTAGAAAAGTGATTGGCCATTAACAAGGAGGCAGGATTGAAGGCTCTGATGACCTGTTGCCTGCTTGGATTGGTTAACAGAATTAAGGTCCAGTAAAAAGCTGGCCTTTTCTCCACCACCACTGACAAGCTTAATCTTTGGAATAAAACCCTGGCTAGAGTGGGACAAATAATCTTTAAATAAAACAAGCAAAGAAAAGAAAACACACATTTAAAAAAAAATCCACTTGTAGCACAGATGGAATTTCTGCTCCGTTCCCCCAGTGACAGACAAAGAAAATGACTGTCACCGCACATATTATAATGTTTGCACCAAGACAAGACACTTGTCTTGTCTTGGCTGAACATTCCGGCCTCGCCGGGTCCATACTAAGTGTGCATGCACCTGGCAAGGCCTCACAAAGGCCGTTTTTTGGGGCGCGATGCGCATGCGCCAAAATCCAGCTTTTCTGATCTGTTAAGATTTCTTTTGACAGATCGACCGCATCCCCGCAGGAAGGATATCCGCGCGGAAGAAATTGGGCAGATTTGGCCAACGCCACAGAGCAACCATTAAGAAATCCCCTCAAAGTCACGTTGACGGGTGAGTCAAGCTCAAAACAGTAACACAATCGCGATTGGGAATTGAAAAGTTAAGTGAACAGATTATTTGCAGTCAGTCTTGGCTGAGTATTGACATACAAAATTGGCTGACCTCAAAGTGATTGGGTGGGGGTCATGATGTCCTTGATTCCCCGCTGGTCCCTCTACTGGTTTGAATGCACTGAAAGAGAAAACATTTATCTAAAGAGTTCATTTATGATGTGATATAATTCAGTTCACATTTGCAACCTTATTTTGCTGAAATATGCTTCATTTAAAAAAAATGCTGAGTCTGTCCCTGCTCCATCGCAGGAGGAGCAGGCTTTGGCGGGGCCATCAGATGCTCCAAAACCCAGAGAACAATCGGCAAAAGTGTCTACGCAGTCGCAGCAGGGAAGTGAGCAGCCGGCCTCTACCTCTGCTGAAGCCACAGGGGTTGCACCTCATAGAAGCACACGGAAGAGAAAGGTGACACAGAAGTAGATGCACAAAGGTAAGCACATGGGTGTTTAAAGAAATGTTCCGTTACTATTATCACACATATAAAAGTATTTATTTTCACCACTTTCCTGCCATGCCCATTATTGTCTGCTACTTGGCACAGCATGTGGCAGCCATATGGGTGCAATGCAGGAAGTTAAGTGAATCTGGCCATGATGAGGCCCACCCTGGCCTGGACAGCAACGTGCTGTTGGCATGTGGATCTCAGGTTCCTCCTCCTCCTCATCTTCCAGCTGATGCTCCTCCTTCCCCTTTGAAGAGGCTGTGCGCTCTGTGCTTTGCTCCTCATGCAACACTAATCCTTGCTGCTGCACTATGTTGTGCAGCGTACAGCAAACAACGACGATTCTGGAGACCCTGACTGGTGTGTACTGAAGGGCTCCTCCAGATATGTCAAGGCATCTGGAGCACATCTTCAGCATGCCTATTGTTTGCTCTATGACACGTTTGGTGGACATGTGGCTTTCATTTTAGCGCTCCTCAGCCTCATTGCTTGGCCTCCTCAAGGGTTTCATGAGCCACGTCTTCAGTGGATAGCCCTTGTCCCCAAGCAGCCAGCCGGTAAGTGTGTTTGACGATGTGAAGAGCTGCGGGAGGGTGGACTGGTGCAGGATGAAAGAATCATGACAGCTGCCAGGGAATCTGGCACACAAATGCATGATGATCTTTTTATGGTTGCAGACCAGCTGCACATTGAGGGAGTGGAAGCCCTTGCAGTTCACAAACACCCCTGGGTGATGTAGGGTGCCCTGATGGCCACATGTCAATGATGCCCTGCACCCGTGTGAAGCCAGCCAGAGCGGCAAAGCCAAGCACCCACTCAGCAACACTGGCTTCATCTGTGGCAAAGTTCACGTAATTGGCTGAATTATCAAACATGGCATCAGTGACCTGTGTGATGTGTCTGTGGGCGGCCGACTGCAAGATGCCGCAAATGTCTGCTGTAGATCCCTGGAAGGAGCCTGAGGTGAAGAAAATGAGGGCTCTGGTGACTTTGAGAGCCACTAGTTAGGGGTGTCCACCCGCTCCTCTGGGCTGCAGGTCTTGCTCCAGCAAGCTGCAAATATCTGCAACAACCTGACGCAATAGTCTGAGCCTCCTTTGGCACTGCTGCTCAGTCATGTTGAGGAAGCTCATCCTCTGCCTGTATACCCTGTGTTGGGGCTATCACCTCTGGCATGGTGCAGCTCTGTCCTGTGGAGCATCAGGTGGTTGAGGAGAAGGTTGGTGGTGGTGTTGCTGTTGCTGGTGTGCCTGGGGCTCATTATGGTCTGATTCTGAGGACCAAGGTGAGGCAGTATAAGTGGCATTCATGCTGATGTAATAGATGGCAAGTGACGAACAGAGGAGCAATCTGTCACTGTTGTGATAGTTACTAGCAATGTGGTGAGAGCGGCTTCCAAGGTTGCAAAAAAGACTTTGAAAATTTTAGACACCTAAATCTATGCTCAAAGTGGAGTCAGCAAGAACCTTTCCCTTCGGCAAGTAAGCAGATATCTTGTGGGATTATTTATTGGAATTTCCATGCTCTGCATTAATGACCTCACTCAATGGCCACTGAACTTCCACCTCAGGTTGACCAACATGGCTCCTGATCTTCGTGATTCCTGTAGTCATCCAGTGAAATTCAAAAGGTCAGCTGAAAATCGCTGTTAAGAGTCTCACCTCAAGGAGTTAATGAGATTAATTAGGTCGCCCGCCTCTGCCATTTGTGTCTGTGGCACGCTGGCAAACGCACCTGAGTTAAAGGTGCGAGGAGGCGGGATGACGGCAGGGTTTCTGACCCACTTCCAGCTTCTGCAACTTTTACTGACAACCCACTTCCAAACCCGCACACATGGCAGTGGGAAAATTCCAGCCTTAGAAACCAACTTCCACACTGTCAGTATACTGCAACACCATCAGTGAGGCAAGATGTCTTCAGTAAAAAGGAGAGACAAAATCAGATGTATGATCCTAGACACCAACTGCATGGACACAGTCCACCACCCAAGAGGCTGAAGTCCAGAAAGAGCTGTGTCTTTGAAAATCCCTTATCCCAAAATATCACTGTGGGAGGCTGCGGATCAACAAAACGGTTGGAAATACTGACGATCATAGAAAACCTGGTTCCTTCAGAACAATTTGTTCCAGGCACTGCCTCAAATGAAAACACTGGTGTACCATACATCATGTGAGAGCTGGGGTTAATGTGGAAGCCCAGTCAAGCACTTGAACAATGCCTGATATAATGCCCCCTGTTAACACTGTGTACACCCGAGGAACTGTTTGACATGAATGACAAAATTATAGGGGTAATTTTTACCCTATCCACCCAACAGAAACTAAGTGGATGTGCAGTTAAAATTGCCCAGGTTACTTAGCTGTCTTCGAGGTGCTCGGATTCTGTTATTCGAAGTTTTTATGCAGGTTTCCGGGTGGGAAGTGAACCGGTGGCATGTTAAAATAGCTAAGGAGTTCAAATAGCCCAGGCCTGATTTCTGTAGCAGTAGGTGATTTTCCAATTGACCTCAACACTTACCTGGACAAATGATCCAGCACCTTTCACCTCTTCCAGTGTTTGTTAAACAGCGCAAATTAGCTGCCGCATTCCATACATTACAATAGTGACTACATTTCTAAAGTACTTCAATGTCTATAAAGTGCTTTGGGAGTTCCTGAGGTCATGAAAGACACGATATAAATGTAAGTTCTTTCTTTTCTTTCTATCAGCTGCTTCTGTAAATATAGCTGCGTATTGGCCCTAGACCTTTCTATACTATTGTTCTGCCCTCGTTGTCTTGGACAGTTTTATAAAAGGCCTCTCCTGCCTCCCCTGTACCAGGTCTGACCAAGGACCGCAATCCAAAACCTTAACCCATCTTTTATCACTCAAATTCTGATGAATCTCCTGTATATTTCCAGCATTTTCTGTTTTTGATAACAAAAATTGCTATTTCACACTTTAACGTAATGCCACAATGGCAGTGCTGGTTTGTATCTGCAAACTATTGTTTTTTGTTTTGCAGCCTATTCATCACATGATCATCTGAATGTTTGTCAATTTTTAAATAATAATAGGTTTTTAATAAATGGACGGGATCAAATAGTGTCTAATTTTAAATTTTAAAACAACAGTGACAGCTGAGTTCCTCAGGCAAATGCAGAGATGCCACTGACCATTCCCACAAGATGAATTACTCATTACCCTCTGTTTATCTGCTTATAAAAGGTCTCTGCTCCAAGCAACTGAAACCTCTAATTTACAAAGATTGATCATTTTGCTTGCAGGCTGTTATTTACCAAGTGTCTTGGCTCATCTTTTCCTTTCGTAATTTCATCTTCAGCTAATTTGGGGTATTTCTGCAATTAGGTGGCCAAGTGATACTCAGCCTGCCACTATCTTTTTCAGTCAGATTATGCCATTAAGTGTTTTGTGTCAAACGTTGATTGAAATTTGGCTTATTTCTAAGAAAAGCAGACTGCACTGATAGGGAAATGACAAAAGAAATCACCCACAGAACTGTGACAGATGAGAGTAAACCCTCACTAACTAGATGGCCCTGAGACACTGTAACCCAGCTGTACAGCTGCACCAACAGGAGTCAGCCCTGCATCTTTTATGTTTACATTTGAGAAAGTGTTTGGAGACTTTCGCAACAAAGCACTCTTTCTTCTGGCAACCAACAAAAGGGCAAAATACGGGCATCACAATCTCAAAAACCTTGAAAATATACTATAAACTCTTAAACATAAAGTCATGAACTCGTCTTTTTCAAATCTTTGAAATGTTGCACACATGCTTTTGGCATTATAAGCTGTATCACAGTTCAGAATTTTTAATCTCCAGTACTGATTTACTTTTTATTTTGTTCCTTAAAAATAGAAACAAAGTCCGCAGCCCAGCTCTATGTGCTGTTTCTCGCTGAGCTGGAGGTACAGCGTTCTTGTCCTGTAAAGTCATGTAAAGGGTAAGGTATCTTGTGAGCACCCCATTTCTGCCTGGAGCTAGAGGTATCTGCACACTTGCTTGCTGCTTTTCCTTCTCCTAATGCTCTAGCCATGATGGCAGATGGACCACCATATTGCCAGAAGGAAGTTGATGCAGAAGCCCCTTGGCAAAAAATGTCCGCCCCCTCATATAAATTTTGCGGTCAGCTACAGCAGCCAATACAGCCAGACATAGGCACAGAACAACTAACCAGCAGTTGGCGATCCCTTTAAAAATGCTGCTGTTGCTGCCCAGGATTTGTGCGCCGTGTTCTCTAGTCGGTGAACTCAGCGGTGAGGCAGTTCAGCATTGCAATAAGGGTCCCCTTCAATAGGACCCTTATTAACATTTATGTAATAAGCACTCACCAGATTTTGGTGGACACCTGAAAATGATGTCGGAAGCACTTCTGGTGGACATCAGGCAAGCAGGAACCCCAGGCAAAGCTCCAAGGCCTTGTGCCCCTTCTACCAGTGCGACACAGGCGGGTGGGTGTAAGTAGAAAATCCCCCATGATACATAAAGATACTCATTTCTGAAACAGAAAGAAATAAAGATTTTTATTGCTCCAAAGACAAGGATGGATCAGGATGCAATAACAACACGTGCACAGCTAATGGAATAGAGCTTAATAATCACATTAAGTCTTCTGGATAGAAATCTGTCTTGGGCAGCAGTGCAAAACAGGCATTACCGCATCGACCGCCCGTTATACACTAAAGTAGGATATTCGTCTCCATAGACTTCAAGGAAACTGAATATCGAGCATGGCGAATTACCGATGGCTCACTTTGCATTACCGCCCAAGACAGATTTCTACCCCTTAGTCTAGAATCAGTTGTTTTTGGATAAGAATATTTACAAAGAACATTTTACTGATATGATATTGCAATGGTCATAGTTAGAGCTGTAATATCTTAAGTAATAGAACAGATTTGATACAATAATGTAAAACTGAATAGAATTATTGGTGGAGAGAGATGTCAGGCCCATTCTACACAAAGTTAAATCATGCAATCATCAGATTTGGATTTGCTTCTGTGGGAAGTGGATGAATGGAACTGTGGCTCATCTTTTTTTAAAGTAATTTCTTTCAATCCAGT
Source organism: Pristiophorus japonicus (assembly GCF_044704955.1). Taxonomy (NCBI): domain Eukaryota; kingdom Metazoa; phylum Chordata; class Chondrichthyes; family Pristiophoridae; genus Pristiophorus; species Pristiophorus japonicus. Next base: position 124,601,885 of record NC_091989.1, read on the forward strand.
ACTTTATCATAAGTTAGTCATGTGTTTCCAACAGTCCCCATGTATTGAAGGGCTGTTGACTTCTTTGGCACTGATGTTCAAAACACATTGCTGGCCCACAGTGGTAGACATTTTGGCTTTAGCGCAAGGAATACATTTTCTAACTTTTTAAACTGTTTTACCAAGATGTATCAAACTCAACATAGAGAATCATCTAGAAAATGGCACTTCCTGCTGTTTGCTTCCATTCCACATGGATGCCAAAGTAATTTGCATTGGTCAAGTGGCTTACTTCGAGCAGTTAAGTTTACAATTGGCAATTGTTACAGCTGGATTCAGATTGAATGTTTTGAGTTTTTGACCAGGACAAAATATTTTCACCCGCAGAAGTTTTATTTAATGACGGTGGCAGCTAGTTTGACTAAAAAAATGCAGATGGACTATTTTCCTCAATAGAAGGCAAACAGCCTGGAAGACGACCTTTAAGCATTTCTCAGTCATCAGGATATTTCACACGTTGCAGAATGTTTGCCAAATTTGTGAATAATGAAGTGAAGGTTACCATATTGCCAAATGTTCACAGACTAAATGAAATAAGGCAGAGGGTGCAATTCATGATCTAATTTCACCTGGGAGAACGTTATGGACCTAATCCTTTGCACATTATTGCTTTTCTTTTAAAAAGTTACTTTTCATTATATTTTCCCCCTAACAGCAAAGTATCAACCTGTTTTCACTTAGATTTAGCCTCAGGAAAGAAAATCTTTCTCAGCAAAGTACTCGATGGTTTTTTTGGCATCTGTTGTGTGACAGAAGAGATGTGTAGATATGTTTGAAGTTGACATACTGGATGTTTTAAGATGGAAGGAAAGGTTCCTGTCATTTTTCAAAGGATATATAATGAATCGTATGAACCTTTATCTAGAAGTGATCTGCGTCATTCTGTATAGGCCTGATGTAAGCTAATTTACAGCTCTGAATGTCATAATATCCATTGCAGAGGCTGACATTTTCATTTCCTTTATATGTCTGTCTCATTCAGTGTCTTGTTAGACTTTAGTATATAGAAGTATCAGAACCACAACATTTCTTTCTAACTTGACGAATGAGAGAAGTCAAAGAGTTCAGCAAAATCTGCTATGTGACGACTAAGATTGAACTTCAATAAAGTGAGGAAACTTATTTTATGGCCATTATATTTGAAAACATTTTCCAAGACTCTCATGTAATTTTCTTAATCCTATCACCTTAAACATAAATCTATTTATTAACTGAACCATGAGGCCTGTTTTGTTGAAATCTGACTTTCCCATCTAAGTGTAGATGTACCAAGAGTAAAGAGCTCATGTTCAGCAAGTAAAACAATTTCCTCCGCTGTTAAACTACTTATATTTATAATGTATGGATTTCTGATGTGCATTCAGCCATTTTACAAAGATCAGCAAGAACAGACATAGTCTCTAATTGCACCAGTCTACTCGTATATGAGATCAGAGCCTTAATTTAATGCCCTTACCACATTTACACTGAACTAGTCCTCCTGGTTGAGCTTTTAGTGCAATTTCAAACCACTGAGGATAGTCATAGGTCATGGGATGCAATAAATAAGATCATGAGATGCATTGTGACCAATACAAAATTAAACATACTCTGTTTGGAAGTTAGGCAGTTGTGTAATTCTCTGCCAAAGTTAACATCATAGATCTACATCACATTACTTTAGCATCTGCAGCCAACTTCAACAAAAACATGAAGCATTGGGCTCAATTTTCCCTAATTATCTGCACCGTTTTTTTTGGAGTAAATAAAAATCTCCAAGTTTCCCCAAAGTTTCTGTGCCAGCGTAATTCACATGGGTACAATTTTTTTAGGTTACGATTTTTTTGCGTCATAGGGGGACCTGATGTCTGCGCAGTTTTTGACATTGAAGCAAATTTGGCCAACTTAGATTTTTTCTATGACAGCGTATGTGACCACTCCCAAAAATCCTCTGGGCACTTAACAAAAATCAGCGCACATTACAAAATCGGCGCAGAAAGACGCCATTGTTTTTAGCCAGAGTTTTGGAGGGAGTGAAGAAGACAGAGACTATGCATCATAAATCTTTATTTTTTGAAAGTCAAAGGGAGAAATTGGAAGTGTAATGCAATTCTTGAATATTTGATTTTTTTTCAAAGTACCACGACACCACCTCTCCTCTCCTCACCGGGTTCGAGGGTCGGAGCGCCGGCCAGCAGAAACGCTCCCGCGCCCAGACACAGCACCTCGGAGCTCGGCTTCAAAAGAAGCCCGGGGGGGAGGGGGTGGCAACCGAGCCCTGAGCCCCTGTGTCTGGGCGAGGGAGTGATTCTGCCGGCTGATGCTCCGACACTTGAGCCAGGTGAGGAGAGTTTGGTGGTGGGGTGGTACTTTGAAAAAAATCTAAAATTCAAGAATTGCATTAAACTTTGTTGCCCCAAATGTCTTCATTGAATGTCTAGCTTCCTGTTGTAAGCCTATTGCACATGTGCAGACCAGGGTGTGGCAGAAAAAATAGAAAAGCAAATTATAATTTAAATGGAGAACAATTGCAAAGTGATGCAGTACAGAAGGACCTGGAGATCCTTGTGCAGGAAACACAAAAAGTGAGTATGCAGGTTCAGCAAGTAATCAGGAAGGCAAATGGAATGTTGGCCTTTATTGCAAGGGGGATAGAGAATAAAAGTAGAGAAGTCCTGCTACAACTGTACAGGGTATTGGTGAGGCCACACCTAGAGTACTGCGTACAGTTTTGGTCTCCGTATTTAAGAAAAGATATACTTGCATTGGAGGCTGTTCACAGAAGGTTCTCTAGGTTGATTTTGGAGATGAGGGAGTTGACTTATGAGGAAAGGTTGAGTAGGTTGGACCTCTACTCATTGGAATTCAGAAGAATGAGAGGTGATCTTATCAAAACATATCAGATAATGAGGGGACTCGACAAGGTGGATGCAGAAAGAATATTTCCACTCATAGGGGAAATTAAAACTAGTGGACATAGAATAAAACTGAGATGAGGAGGAATTTCTTCTCTGAGGGTTGTAAATCGATGGAACTCTCTGCCCCGGAGAGCTGTGGAGTCTAGGTCATTGAATATATTTTAGGTGGAGATAGACAGATTTTTGAGCGATAAGGGAATAAAGGATTATGGGAAGTGGAGCTGAGTCCATGATCAGATCAACCATGATCTTATTAAATGGCGGAGCAGGCTCGAGGGGCCAGGTGGCCTACTCCTACTGTTTCTTATGTTCTTATGTACTAGGGCATCCACCTTGGAGAGAGAGAGGGAAGAAGAGGTGTGAGCACTTTGTTCTAGTGTTTTGAGATTTTTTGCAAAGCTAGAATTTAATTATGGGAGCAATATTGACAATGCCATACCTCGTGCATGCCTTCTGCATAATGATGCTACGAAGGAGAAGATTGATTAGACAGCATCACCTGAGGAACCTCAGAGTACGTAGGATGATGGGCAGGAGGCATTATCCACGTCGGGTATTTCGAGACAAGTGTTCATACAGGTGAGGCAGACTATGTAAGAAGGCTGCGTTTCCGCAAATAAGTTGTAAATGCGATCTGTGAGTTAGTAAAAGCAGACCTGCAACCTAGAATCATCAGGAGGACTGCTTTGTCAGTCGAAGTAAAGGTTATAGCTGCACTTTCATTTAATGCACCTGGATTATTCCAGGCCACAACTGAGGATGTGTGCGCCACTTCCCAACATGCAACACATACCTGCATTCGGCAGGTGACTGCTGCACTATATGCCCGGAGGAATGACTACATAAAGTTCCCCATGACCGCCCAGGCAATGTGTGACAGGGCTGTGGTCTTCTCCAGGATTGCTGACTTCCACAACGTACAGGGCTGCATTGATTGTACCCACATCAACTTGCGAGTACCTTTGGACGATTCCAAGATGTACAGGAACAGAAAAGGTTTCCACTCGATGAACGTAAAGCTCGTCTGTGACGATATGCATCGTATTATGGCAGTTGATGCGAGATACCCTGGCAGCACCCATGATGCTTTCATCCTACACAAGAGTGCTATATCGGCCATGTTTCAGCAGCAGCCAGGGGGCAGAGCTGGCTGCTGGAGGACAAAGGGTACGGCCTCGCCACCTGCCCCGACACGTAACCCAGATGGTAGCTGAGCAGGAATACAACATGTCGCACATTGCGACGCGCTGCATAATAGAGAGGACCATTGGCATCTTGAAGCAGCGTTTCTGATGCTTCGACCATTCCGGAGGTTACTTGCAATACTCCCCTTAGATTGCCAGTCAGTTCACTGTTGTCTGCTGCATTTTGCACAACTTAGCCATCATGAGGCAGCAGCAGCTGGTGGTATAGGACCCACCTGAGGTGAGAGTGGCTGATGATGAGAAGGAAGATGCAGATGACAAGGAGGGGGAGGACGAGGAGTACAAGGAAGCCATGCAACTACCTGAACCCGGAGCACGACGGCGGAGAAGGGCGGGCTGTTGTGCCCCTTTAACGATTGCTCAAGCCTTGCGCCAGCAGCTCATCCGTGAACGCTTTGCTGCCTGAAAGCTCAGCCGCAACTATTCCACATGGACCATGTTTACTGTTTGGACCTGTTACGTAATGCTGTGTTGTGTTACTGGAACAAATAATAGAAATGATTCATCTTTATTTCAAAAAGTTGTGTTAATAATGGAACAAATAATGTAAATGATTCAGTTATAATTTAAAATATATATTTTATTCAAAATTTTAACACTTTTCTGTACTTAACTTAGCTTTAATAAAAATATTCTTGTATCAAACTTTAAACTATTCAGTTAAGGTCACTTACAAATTATAAGATCATTTACAAACTTTTAAACTTGTAAATTTGCATTACTTACAAACAACTTTTAATTTGAGAACAGTTAAATAACAATAACATAAGAACAACAGTAACAACAATAACAATAACAGCAGCAAACAAAGGCTGCATCCATCTCTCCTCCACTTTATTCTAAGACAGCCCGCTGCGCTTAGTCTTGGTGATTCCACCCCTGCCTGCAGACGGTGGTGCAGCCTTTCTTGGGTTGGTACCAAGCTTATTCTTCGAGCATCTTGGGTAATGCGCAATTCTTGATGGGGGGTGTGGGCAGGCGGTAATGTGGAAGGCTTGGCTTGGGCCTCTTCAGAGGCTGGTCTGGGGATTGGAGTGGGAGTGGCAGTTGACTCTGTCAATCGCCGTAGGGTCTGGGCGCGTTCCCTTATTGCACAGCTACCTCCGACATTCCCTCCCTCATGTGCCCCGACAACGTCTCAACTATCTGCGACATTCCCTCCCTCATGTTCACTGACAGGGTATCAGCTGCTCGAGACATTCCATCCCTAATGTGCCCGGACAGTGTTGCCATTTCTCGCGAGTGTTGTTACTTCTCCCGACAGCCTCGCTACCTCATCACCCGCCCCACCGATGGTGTCCAGGAGTGATCATGTAAGGTCAATGCTCTCCCCAATCTGTAGGATTCACAAAATTCTGGGACCCCCCTACTCAATGGACATGTGTCCGGAATTTAAAAGCGAACTGTGTTAGACTTTTGGAGGAGAAATGTGGACAGAAATATCGCACTATTAGGCGCCTTTGGACTAAACTAGGGTCTTTTAGATTGAGTTTGGACATTTTAAATTGTATGCTGTGTCTGCATAGGGCTGCTAACTCACCTGGGAGGCAGGTGAGGACATTAGCAGTCTAACAAAAGTCCACTTACCAGGGACCCAGAAACATACATATTTTAATAGTTCTTAAAACAGCTATACAGAAAATTCCTGGCATCAGCAAAACACACAATGGACAGTATCAAGACGCTAATGCTTCTAACAGCACCATTCGAAAACCTCATCAACACATTTGGAATCTTGTATCATGCTAATGTTCAACCAAAATTCTCACAAAGGGATCACATTAGAGTTGCTCAGCCACCAAAATCGCACAAAAGCAGTCATCAAAAATCAATTGTGCACCCGAGTTTTGGCGCGAAAGTTTGAGCAGCCTCTCAGGTATAACTGGGAGCCTTTGCCGGTATCTGTGATGACCTTTGGGCTGAGGAAACACTTTTGAACACTCTGTGGAAAACTATGGGCGGAGGAAACACTTTTGAGCACTCTGTGGTAACTTTTGGGTTGGGGTAACCTTTGGGCCGAGGAATCACTTTTGAAGAAAACGTACCCGAGAACACTCTGGAAAAGCACTTGGACTCTGGGCTCTTTGACTCTGGCTTTGAAACATCTAACTTGCCACACGAGGTTACAGCAACACAAGAAGAACCTGACAAGAAGCCTCGGAGTCACTGAAAAACCAACAATCATCCAGCACTGACTCAAGGAAAAAACTTATTTACCATCAAAACGTCGACCAGTGCTAATACCGAAAACACCGTAACCAGCCAAAGAATCCACAAGATTGAGGAGAGAGAAAGCAGTGTGCAACTGGTCTAAACTGTGGAGAAATCCTTTAGTGAACATAGTCCCTACAATTTCAGAGCCTAGCTTAGTTAGTGTAGTGGTGGGAGGTGTTTTTTTTTTTCACTGCATAACCTCTGTACCCATTGCGTATACGTTTTCCCCCTTTTTCTGTACATTTTGTTATATGCTATTAAGTTAATTAGTGTGGTGTGCTATTTTCTAAATAAAATATTTGTTCTTGCACCAAACAGTTGTCTGTCTACTTCTATCACATCCCCTAAATAATTCCAAACCCTAGAACCAGGGAGTGGGACGATTCGAACCGTCAAGATCAGAAAAGGCTGACAAACCCACCACCCCCTACAACTCATTGCCATCATCTGAACTATATCTGTTACATCCTGCATCTCAGGAGAGCGCTGTTGAGCTCTCCAACCCCTCCTCACCCTGGGTGTGGCTCGCTGCAACTTACTGGGACCCACAGCCTTGGATGGTGGGGCCCTGGATGTGGCTTGCTGCACCCCACTGGAACCCATAGCCTCGGACAGTGTTAAACCAGGAAATGTCCCATCACTCAGGAAAGGGCCTGGCATCTCAATAGGCGGCACCAGCACCTCCTCCAGAGTGAATACAACAGTGGGGGCTTCATCCTTCCCCTCCCCCCCATGCTCTTAGTCTGGAAGGTGGGATTGGAAGATGTTCTCCTCCTCAGCCTCGTCCGCGTCTGAATCTTCTGCATCGGCAGGGTTGGCCTCAAGTTCTGCAAAATATAACAGAACAGAGAAACGGTTAGCAGCAGAGGAGGGGGCAGGGTGGCATGAGTAGGCCCACACAGCGCAGGCAGCAGGCTCATTTGAAGGACCACGATGAATGATAGCACATTGCATCAATCGAAGTGTAGCTGATGGAGACATCCCCATGAACCGAAGCATGGCTAGTCCGCGCAGTACTTAACATTTAGCAAAGCCAGACTCTGGAATTTGCAAGATTTACCCTCTCCCTCGAATGTGGGCCCAGTTTCTGCAGTGGTGGTTGCTTTTCTCCAGGTAGGACCCATCAAAGCAACGACCCTCTCTTCCAAGGTGTCAGTGGGTGCAGGTTTGTTGGGCCTCCTCCTGTTCGAGTTCTCTCTCTTTTGTTGTGGGCCACCTTCCTCTGTGAAGATGCAAATATAACTTTTTAGAGAGGGTGTATTTCTGCTGGGTGGGACATACAGATGGTCACATTTACAATTGTAATTCCAGTGAATAAATTAAAATATTACTTACACTAACTACTTGACCAAGATTCTGCCACTTCTTTTTGTACTGGCCTCTGGATCTTGAGATGGTCACCATTGCACAGTAATCTTGTGAAAGTTGGTTCCAGCATTTCTTCATTTCTTTTGGTGTAATGTTTATTTGACCTCTGCTGGTATCCAGCTCGTGCCATCTGGCCTCAATCTCAGTAACCAGGGCCTCCATTTCATCCTGTGAGAAATTCTTGGTCCTTGAGCCGCGTTGCATATTGCAGCTCCGATTTTTTCCACTCAGAAGAAAAGTATTCACACACAACTGGCTCTTTAAAAATGGGTGAATGCAGACCGGGAGGTGTACTGGGCATGCGCGCCAATACCAAATGTCATTTTCTTTCCCCACATGCGCAGAAGGGGGGGGCCTCCATTTTTCGGTGCAGGCCTTAGGGTCCATCCCCCAAAACTAAAAGACAGGCTGCACAGCCCCAAATTCAAAAATTACAATGGGGAACGTTGCAAGTTTTTTTGGGAGGATGTAGTCGGGCCCCCAAAAAATGGGTGTAACTCTTCAACTATGCCAAAAAACAGCATTGCGGAAAATTGAGTCCTTTGTTTCTCACAGAAGCGCCATCTTCTAAAATGTAGCCTTAAATAGCAGAACAGCAGGGACAGATAATTTGAAGGTTATGGCACTTCAAATGCCAAGCTGGCAATTAAGGTATTAAGAGGAACTTTGATTCAACCAATATTTTTAATCACCCAGTATCTATGATGGGGTACTGCCAGTTATCAAGTTTAGTTTACTACATATGCAAGTAGGTACTGTCTGTTCCAGAAACTTTGCAAAATGATTGATTAAACTGTTGGTGTGCAAACTCAATGAAGAATTACTATTGCCCTGGATTTTGCAGTAGAAATAATGGTGAAGCTATCAGCGCTCACCGTTATTAAGGAGTAAGTTGGACAACAAGTTCTGGCGTCCACACATGTGCAGTTAAATGTGAAAATCCAGAAGTTGGTGTCCGAGTTGCCCCGATCCTCCTGAACCTGAACTATAATTGTACCTCGCCATTGAAACACATGAAAGGCTGTGAAGTTGCGATACTTAGGTGATAGATACTGACTAAACATGCCAGAAATAGTTTGGGCTTGTCCATTCAAGATAAATGAATTTTTAATAGTGTGATAAGTCTTAATTACTGCCAAACGACCTCTCTGGCACTGAAAATTAACTTTAACAAGTATGAAGTCCTTCAGATTTTAATTATTGTTGGAGATTTAAAAAAAATTTTTTTTTTACTTTTTCATTGACTCTTTTATCTCGCTCTCTATCTCTCTTAATCCCATCCTTCTTTCCCTCTCTTTATTTCACTTTCTGTACATGACTCAGCATTGAATGAACTATTTTAACTTACATTTTCTGGTTTGGACTCAACATGGCTCAGTAAGGATTCTTCAATCTGATTTGTTGAGGAGATACACCGTTGCTTGTCCTGTTCACACAGATCCCCGATCCCCTGTAGAGGGCGCTGCGTTGTTTTGGATTTCTAATCACCACAAGTTCCAGTGCAAAAGCCCTTAGCCAGTCTATGGGAAAGATTAACTGTAATGAATGCCAGTGCCGTTCATTTGTCCCTGACCACAAAATCCAAGCCTATATGAATACCATCTTCAAAATAAATTAAAGGATTTTATGACAAACAGAGTGTTGGTGCAGCAAGAGGGCTGTAGGGTTATAATTATTGGTACTTAGAAAACTGTATTAAACCAAAGCAAACAAACATAAATCAGCCTACTGGGAGGAATTAATCCCAAGTTCAACTGAGCCAGTTTGATATAAAAATGACAAGGGCTGCGATACAGTGCCAGAAAAAGTTTAATGACCTGGGAGGGGGAAAATAACTGCAAACTTATATCCAGATGTAAAATTGTGTTTTGCCCTGTGGCTATGCGATAATGTTTCCTGTTACTCATTGCTCAGTAATATAACATTTTGTAAGCACGGCACAATTTTATGCCCCTATAGGAAACATTCCCAGGTCATAAGTTCATAGAATCTTGCAATCATAGAAGCTTACAGCACAGAAGGAGGCTATTCGGCCCGTCATGTCTGTGCTGACTTTTTGAAAGAGAAACCATGCTTCATCCCACATCCCCGGTTTTTTGTCGGTAACCCTGTAAGTTCCTCATCCTCAAACACCTGCCCATCTCCCTTTTAAAACTGTTTATGGAATCAGCTTCCACCACCTTTTCAAGTAGAGTGTTCCAGACACTCCTCAACTCTCTGAGTGAAACAAATTCTCTTCATCTCCCTCTAGATCTATTGCCAGTTCTGGATGAGCAGAAATTTTCTCCAATTGAATGTTGGGAAGACCGAAGCCATTGTTTTCGGTCCCCGCCTCAAATTCCGTTCCCAAGCCACTGCCTCCATCCTTCTCCCCAACTTCTGTCTGAGGCTGAACCAGACTATTCAAAACCTTGGTGTCCCATTTGACCATGAAATGAGCTTTCGACCATATATCTGTAGCACAACTAAGACCGCCTATTTCCATCTCTGTAACATTCCCCCATCCCCGCCCTTGTCTCTGCTCAACTGCTGCTGAAGCCCTCATCCATGCGGTTGTTACCTCTAGACTTAACTATTCCAATGCACTCCTGGCTGGCCTCGCACATTCTCCCCTACCTAAACTAGAGCTTATGTAAAACTCGGCTGCCCATGTCCTAACTCGCACCAAGTCCCACTCAACAATCACCTCTGTGCTCGCTGACCTACATTGGCTTCTGATTAAGCAACACCTCGATTTCAAAATTCTCATCCTTCCATAGCCTCGCCCCTCCCTATCTCTGTAATCTCTTCCAGCCCCACAGCTCCCAGCTCCTCTAATTCTGCCCTCCTGAGCACCCCTGATTATAATCGATCAACCATTGGTGGCTGTACCTTCAGTTGCCTGGGCCCTAAGCTCTAGAACTCCCCGCCGAAACCTCTTTGCTTCTCTACCTCCTTCAAGACACTCTTTAAAACCCACCTCTTTGACCAAGCTTTTGGTCACCTGCGCTAATTTCTACTTATGCGGCTCGGTATAAAATCTTTATCGCATAATACTCCTGTGAAGCGCCTTTGGATGTTTCGCTACTTTAAAGGTGCTATATAAATACAAGTTGTTGTTGTTGATTTTAAATCTATGACCTTTGGTTATTTACCCACTCGCCAGAGAAAATAGTTTTTCTCTATATCTTTTATCAAAACCCCTCATCATCTTGAAAACTTGTATTAGGTCACCTCTTAATTTTTCTGTTTCAAGGAGAACAGTTCTAACTTTTTCAACCTCTCCTCATTACTGAAGTGCGTCACTTCACATTTCTTTGCATTGAACTCCAAGTTGAAAGAAAAAGAATGACTTGCATTTATACAGCGCCTTCCACGACCTTAGGATGTCCCAAAGTGCATTTGCAGCCAATGAATTACTTTTGAAGTGTAGTCACTGTTGAAATGTAGGATACCAATTCTGTATTCTCTGCAGCATCAGATCGCTGAAACTGGGAAGGTGTTTGATCCTGAAACCTAATTTCCAGCGAGCGGTCACAGGACAGTTCCTCCAGCAAATCTTCTGTTTTTCCACTTAGGCAACGGAATGACACAACAAAGGTTGAAAATGGATCACAAACCAAATCGTACTTATCTGTTTTTATATTTTTAAAAAACACCGAAGTACTGTGCCAACAATTGCAAGATGAGCAATGATCTTTTCTTTCACAAACTCAACTATCTATCATCATCATCATAGGCAGTCCCTCGGAATCGAGGAAGACTTGCTTCCACTCCCAAAGTGAGTTCTTTGATGGCTGAACAGCCCAATATGAGAGCCACAGACCCTGTTACAGGTGGGACAGACATTCGTCGAGGGAAGGAGTGAGTGGGGCTGGTTTGCCGCACGCTCCTTCCACTGCCTGCGCTTGATCTCTTCACACTCTTTGCGTTGAGACTCAAAGAGCTCAACGCCCTCCCGAATGCACTTTCTCCACCTCGGGCGGTCTTCAACCAGGGACTCCCAGATGTCAGTGGTGATGTCGCACTTTACCAGGGAGGCTTTGAGGGTGTCCTTGTAACGTTTCCGCTGCCCACCTTTGGTTTGTTTACCATGAAGGAGCTCTGCATAAAGCATTTGCTTAGGGAGTCTTGTATCTGGCATACAAACTATGTGGCCCGCCCAGCGAAGCTGATCGAGTGTGGTCAGTGCTTCAATACTGGGGATGTTAGCCAGGACGAAGACACAGATGTTGGTGCACCTGTCCTCCGAGGGGATTTGCAGAATCTTGCGGAGACATCGTTGGTAATATATCTCCAGCGACTTGAGGTGCCTTCTATACATCGTCCATGCCTCTGATCCATACGGGAGGGCGGGTATTTCTACAGCCCTGTAGACCATGAGCTTGGTGATAGATTTGAGGGCCTGGTCTTCAAACACTCTTTTCCTCAGACAGCCGAAGGTTGCACTGGAGACAATGTTGAATCTCCGCATCAATGTCTACCTTTGTTGATAAGAGGCTTCCGAGATATGGGAAATGGTCCACGTTGTCGAGGGCCGCGCCGTGAATCTTGATGATTGGAGGGCAGTGCTGTGCCTGTGTGTGTGTGTCTATGTCAGTAGCGGGATCATATCTGAAACTCCATTGCTCAGTCTAGTTTTCCAAATCTCAAATTTCTTCTTAAATGTTGCAATCTTGTCACTCACTTTGAGTATGTTTGTATTGCCCTCTTGTATTGATAGACTCAGTGTAATTAACAGGTTAAAAATGTCAGCAAGGTATGCAAGGCTCGTTATCCATAATTGGTCAGAGAAATTTTCAGCTAATGCCGGATTTTGCACATCGGAAAACCCAGCATCTCTTTACGAAACTCAAATACTTTTTCTAGGACTCTGTCGCGAGATAACCAATGTACTTCAGTGTGAAATAATAATTTTTCATGTCCTGCACCCATTGCTGAACACAGCTTTGCAAACAGACATGAATTCACAGGTCTGGACTTCACAAAGTTCACAACTGTCACAGCTGTATTTAACACAGCAGGTAATTGGGGTTCCATTCTTTGTGAAGCAAGGGCTTGGTGATGCAACATATAATGTGTCACAATTACCTGTGGGTTTACGGCTCTTATTCTTGTAACAACACCACTCTCACTGCTTGTCATAATGGCAGCACCGTCTGTGCAAACAGCAACACATTTCTCCCACTTCTGCGATTCTGATTCCATGAAATTATCCAGTATTTCCTCACCCGTTGCTCGTTCTGGTAACACCTGACAAAAAAAGAAAATCTTCTCAATTTCCCCCAGTCAAACATCGCGAACGTGTACTAATAATTGTGCTGCATTACTAACATCAGTTGTCTCATCGAGCTGAATTGCAAACTGTTCACATTCACGAAGCCGTTCTGACAATTGGCATTTTATATCTTGAAAGTTCCTCGATTCTTCTACTAACTGTGTCATTGGAAGAATGGTCTGGCCTTCAACTGTTGTGCTGCACCTTCACTCACCATTACTCTGCACATTTCTACAACAGCTGAAAGGTCCAGCTTCTCTATGGGCTTTCTTGCTTTTAGCAATCCCAACCGTTGTTAAGAAGAATGCTTTCAGGGCATTTTCTGGAACCGGTTACATTTGTCAATTCGGTTTTCTGACGACTGTATTGTTCTTTTTTTCTTTCAAAGAAGTCTTTTGATTTATCTTTACATTCCGGATGCCTTGTTGTAAGGTGTTGCTTTAGTTTTGCAGGTTTCACTGCTTTGTTGGATAAATTTTGTAAGCACACAAGACATTGCAGCCGTCTATCACTGAGCTCCATAAATTCGAAGTCTATATAACTCTCCTCAGATTTTCTGTTCTTCGTTTGTTTCTTGCTACTGGACTCAGCATTGACCATGGCTTCAGCTGAAGTACTTGCAATGGCAGTATGAGGTTGTTTCAAATATTTTTCCACTTTAAAATAATTTACTCACACATTATCATAACTCATGAAGCTGCTGAGCACTGCGAAGCCCTGGCCAAGAACCTCAGCCAGTCCCCGTAGCCCTGCAAATATTTTTCTTTCAGGTACTTATCCAATTCCCTTTTGAAAGCAGTGATTGAGTCTGCATCCACCACCCTTTCTAGCAGTGCATTCCAAATCCTAACCACTCGCTGTGTAAAAATGTTTTTTCTTAAGTCGCCTTTGGTTCTTTTGCCAATGACCTTAAATCTGTGTCCTCTAGTTCTTGACCCTTCTGCCAATGGGAACAGTTTCTCACTATCTACTCTGTCCAGATCTCTCATGATTTTGAACACCTGTTAAATCTCCTCTCAATTTTCTCTGCTCTAATGAGAACAACCTCAGCTTCTCCAGTCTATCCACATAACTGAAGACCCTCATCCCTGGAATCATTCCCGTAAATCTTTTCTGCACCCTCTTTAAAGCCTTCACATCCTTCCTAAAGTGCGGTGCCGAGAATTAGACACAATACTCCAGTTGAGGCCGAACCAGAGTTTTATAAAGGTTCATCATAATTTCCACGCTTTTGTACTCTATACCTCTATTCATGAAACCCAGGATTCCGTAAGCTTTTTTAACTGCTTTCCCAACCTCTCCTGCCACCTTCAACGAGTTGTGCACATATACCTCTAGGTTTCTCTGTTCGTGCACCCCCTTTAGAATTTTACCCTTTAGTTTATATTTCCTCTCCTCATTCTTTCTACCAAAATGTGTCACTTCGCACTTTTCTGCATTAAATTTCTTCTGCCATGTGTCCGTCCATTCCACCAGCCTGTCTATGTCCTCTTGATGTCTATCCATCTCACTGTTCATAATACTTCCAAATTTTGTCTCATCTGCAAATTTTGAAATTGTGCCCTGTACACCCATGTCCAAATCATTAATATATATCAAGAAAAGCAGTGGTCCTAGTACCGATCTCTGGGGAACACCACTATATATATACCTTCCTCCAGTCTGAAAAACAACCGTTTATTACTACTCTGTTTCCTGTCACTTAGCCAATTTCGTATCCATGCTGCCACTATCCCTTTTATTCCATAGGCTTCAACTTTGCTGGCAAGCCTATTATGTGGCACTTTGTTGAACACCTTTTGGAAATCCATGTACACCTTTCTGTTACTTCATCAAAAAACTCGATCAAGTTGGTTAAACACGATTTGCCGTTAACAAATCGATGATGGCTTTCATTAATTAATTAATCTACACTTATATAACTGACTGTTAATTTCATCCCTGATTATTGTTTCTAAAAGCTTCCCCACTACAGGTTAAACTGACTGGCCTGTAGTTGCTGAGTTTATCGTTACACCTTTTTGAACAAGGGTGTAACATTTGCAATTCTCCAGTCCTCTGGCACCACCCCAGTTTCTAAGGAGGATTGGAAGATTATGGCCAATACCTCTGCAATTTCTTCCTTCAATTCCCTCAGCATCCTAGGATGCATCCCATCTGGTCCTGGTGACTTATCAACTTTAAGTACAGCCCGCCTTTCTAGTACCTCGTCTTTATCAATTCTTATCCCATCCAGTATCTCCTCTACCTCCTCCTTCACAATGTCGATGGCAGCATCTTCTTCCTTGGTGAAGATAGATGCAAAGTACTCAGTTAGTACCTCAGCCATACCCTCTGCCTCCATACATAGGTCTCCTTTTTAGTCCCTAATCGGCCCCACCCCTCCTCTTACTACCCGTTTACTATTTATATGCCGATAGAAGACTTTTGGATTATCTTTTATATTAGCTGCCATTCTACTCTCTCTTCTCCCCCTCTTATTTTCTTTTTTACTTCTCTTCTGAACTTTCTATATTTAGCCTGATTCTCAATGTATTCTCACCCTGACATCTGTCATACGCTCTTTTTTTACTTCATCTTACTCTCTATATCTTTCATCATCCTGGGAGCTCTGACTTTAGTTGCCCTACCTTTCCCCTGAGTGGGAATGTACCTCAACTGTACCCAAACTATTTTCTCTTTAAAGGCAGCCCATTGTTCCACCACAGTTTTGCCTGCCAATCTTTGATTCCCGTTTACCCTAAATGTTCACCTACTGACACTTGCTCCACTTGACCTACCTCATTCCCCAGAACCAGATCCAGCAATGTCTCCTTCTTCGTTGGGCTGGAAACATACTGATCAAGAAAGTTTTCCTGAACATACTTGAGAATTCTTCCCCCTCTCTGCCCTTTCCACTATTAACCCAGCGCAAATGGCAGATCGAGAAGACAACTGAGAATCAGGCTAAATATAGAAAGTTCAGAGGAGAAGTGACAAAGAAAATAAATAGGGAAAAGAGAGGGTATGAGAATAGAATGGCAGCTAACATAAGGATAGTTGAAGTCCCCCATTATCACTACTCTATAGTTCTTGCATTTCTCTGTAATTTCTCTACAAATTCGTTCCTCCATATCTTTCCCACTATTTGGTGGTCTGTAGAATACAGCTGGTGGTGTAATGGCACCTCTACTATTTCTTAACTCTAAACAAATAGATCCTGTCCTTGACTCCTCCAGGACATCCTCTCTCTTCAGCACTGTAACATTCTCTTTAACCAATACCGCCACACCACCTCCTATCTTTCCTTCCCTATCTTTCCTGAACACCTTACAACCAGGAATATTTAATACTCAATCCTGCCCTTTTTTGAGCCAGGTTTCCGTTATTTCCATGACATCATATTCCCATGTGGCTATTTGTGCCTGTAGCTCACCAACCTTGTTTACTATGCTTTGTGCGTTCACATACATACACTGTAATCCTTTCTTAGACCATCTTGTGTTCTCTCTTAGTCTGACCCCTACCGAATCCTTACTATATCTTGCTTTACTGCTATCCATCTCTCCCAATCCTTTGTGCCCTTTGTTTCACCTTTCTAATGCTACATTCTGGCGCCCATCTCCCTGCCAACTTAATTTAAACCCTCCCCAGCAGCACTAGCAAATCTCCCCGCGAGGATATTGGTACCGGCCCTGTTGAGATGCAACCCGCCCCACCTCCCCCAGAACCATCCCCAATACCCCAGGAATCTGAACCCCTTCCTCCTGCACCATTTCTCCAGCCATACATTCATCTGCTCTACCCTCTCATGCAGGGTTCAGCATGGCAGCACAGGGCTGTGCGCAGTTCGTGAAAGGTGCACGTCTATCTGTGGTCATTCTCAGCCGCATGAGTGCCTTCAATGACGCCCTTCACCTTGACAACCCAGGCAGACAACGAAAGCCAAGGGCACACGATTGCTGCTCCACGGTGAAAGACAAGAAAGTCATTAACTCTGGCGAGCAGCACAGTGACTTGATAGATGCACCTATGGATTTTACACATGGATTATACACATGCACCGATGGATTATATGCCTATTCCATGGCACTCCAGAAAGCTATAAATGTTGAGTGCTTCCTCTGGTGTTGTCTCTTGCCCTTGCATCTAAAAGTGATTCCTGCTCATCCTCCTCCTCCTCTACCCGGGGATGGTAGCATAGTGCTAATCCAGAGGCCTGGACTAATAATCCGGAGACATGAGTGCAAATCCCACCACGGCAGCTGGAGAATTTAAATTCAGTTAATTAAATAAATCTAGGGGAAAAAAGCTAGTGTCAGTAATGGTGACCATAAAGCCTATTGTGTTCCAAACACAGATGAGACTGCACACAGGGAGGTTAAAGTAACAGTGACCTCAGTCTTTATTAAGTCACTCCAGAGTGAGGAATAGGCCTTAGGGGCTAGCTTATATACAGTGCTCCCAAGGGATGCTGGGATCTCTTGGGACTTCAGGAGATGAGCTCCCTGGTGGCGGAACATGGAAGAGCACGCTTTACAGATACATAACATCACTCCCCTCCAAAGTCAAAGTGAAAACTATTTACAAGGTAAGGCAGTCGGGAGCCTTTCTTTCCCCGAGGTGTACCACCTCGGTACAAATGTCTGTTCTGGTATGTTGGCTGTGCCCTCGCTGGGCTGGTGTGTTGTTGGTCCTGCAGAGCTGCTGGGTGAGTCTGGCCTTGCTGGGCTGTTGGGCGTGATGGGTTCGATTTCCTGATCCGGAGTGGTGTCGTTGATCCTTTGGGTGTGTGTTGTGGACACGAAAAAGGTGGTGTCTGCTGTGGGTTGTTCAGGGCAGTCTGTGAACCGCAGCCTCATTTGGTCCAGGTGCTTTCTGCAAATTTGTCCATTTTGACTACAAACACCCTACTCCCTTCTTTAGCTATCATCATGCCCGCGATCCAATTCCATGTCCATAGTTTAGCACATACACAGCGTCATTCAGATCAATTTCCCATGACACAGTGGCGCGACCATCGTTTATATTTTGTTGCTGCCACCTGCTCTCTACCTGATCATGCAGGTTGGGGTGAACCAGCGAGAGTCTGGTTTTAAGTGTCCTTTTCATGAGTAGCTCAGCCGGGGCACCCCTGTGAGCGACTGGGGTCTCATGCGGTAGCTGAGCAGTACTCGGGACAGGCGGGTTTGGAGTGAGCCTTCTGTGACTCGTTTAAGGCTCGGTTTGATTGTTTGTAGTGCCCGCTCTGACTGCCCATTAGAGTCTGGTTTAAACGGGGCCGAGGTGACATGTTTGATTCCATTGCGGGTCATGAATTCTTTAAATTTGGCACTGGTGAAACATGGTCCGTTGTCAGTGACCAGTATGTCAGGCAGACTGTGGGTGGCAAACATGGCGCTCAGGCTTTCAATGGTGGCGGTGGCGGTGCTTCCCAACCTTATTTCACATTCAATCCATTTTGAAAAAGCATTCACCACCACCAGGAACATTTTACCGAGAAACGGGTCCGCATAGTCGACATGGATCCACGACCATGGTCTAGAGGGCTAGGACCACAAGCTTAGTGGTGCCTCTCTGGGCGCATTGCTCAACTGAGCACACACGCTGCATTGCCATACACAGGATTCTAAGTCAGAGTCGATACCGGGCCACCACACGTGGGATCTGGCTATCACTTTCATCATTACTATGCCCGGGTATGTGCTGTGGACATCCGAGATAAGAACTTAAGAACATAAGAATTAGGAACAGGAGTAGGCCATCTAGCCCCTCGAGCCTGCTCCGCCATTCAACAAGACCATGGCTGATCTGGCTGTGGACTCAGCTCCACTTACCCGCCCGCTCCCCGTAACCCTTAATTCCCTATTGGTTAAAAATCTATCTATCTGTGACTTGAATACATTCAATGAGCTAGCCTCAACTGCTTCCTTGGGCAGAGAATTCCACAGATTCACAACCCTCTGGGAGAAGAAATTCCTTCTCAACTCGGTTTTAAATTGGCTCCCCCGTATTTTGAGGCTGTGCCCCCTAGTTCTAGTCTCCCCGACCAGTGGAAACAACCTCTCTGCCTCTATCTTGTCTATCCCTTTCATTATTTTAAATGTTTCTATAAGATCACCCCTCATCCTTCTGAACTCCAACGAGTAATCTCACTGCCGTTTTTGGGTAGCACTACGCGGTTACCCCACAACAGGCAGTCTGCCTGAATGGACAGCTCGTCCTTTTGCCGCTGGAACGGCTTGATTAGCTCTTGCATTTCAACGGGGATGCTGGCCCAGCTCCCATGCAGTACACAGTTTTTTACTAGGGACAGCAGAGGATCTTGGTTGGTCCAAGTTCTAATCTGGTAGGCCGTGACAGGTGATTTATCATTTTCAAATGCTTCCATGGCCATCAACAAGTCTGCGGGCTGCGCCAGCATCAACAAGTTTGCAGGCTGCGCCATTTCCACCCCCATGGTGGGCAATGGTAACCGACTGAGAGCATCCGCACAGCTCTCGGTGCCTAACCTGTGATGGTTGGTATAGCTATACGCTAATAGCACGAGTGCCCACCTTTGTATGCGGGCTGAGGCATTAGTATTTATCCCCTTGTTTTCAGCGAACAGGGATATGAGGGGCTTGTGATCGGTTTCCAGCTCAAATTTGAGGCCAAACAGGTACTGATGCATTTTCTTTACCCTGAACACACACGCTAATGCCTCTTTCTCAATCATGCTGTAACCTCTCTCGGCCTTAGACAAGCTCCTGGAGGCACGGTAGCAACTTCCCCGCAACGTTAGCTTGTTGTAATACACACCTGACTCCATACGATGTGCATCACATGCTAGCACGTCTTTTACACAGGTTATACAATACAAGCAGCTTGTTGGAGCATAAAATGTTTCTGGTTTTCTCAAAAGCAATTACTTGGTTTTTGTCCCCCATACCCAGTTCTCACCTTTATGCAATAACACATGTAGGGGCTCTAACAGGGTGCTTAATGTAGCCTGGGCGCGTTCCTGATAGCCTCTGTCTTGGCACCTGTGGGCCGAATGCTGCCCGCCGTGATCTTTCTCCCCAAAAACTCCACTTCTGTTGCCATGAAGATACATTTTGACCTCTTCAGCCGCAGCCCTATGCGATCCAGTCACTGGAGGACCTCCTCCAGGTTTTGTAGGTGCTCAACGGTGTCCTGACCCGTGACCAATATGTAGTCCTGAAAAACCACCGTGCATGGTACCGACTTGAGTAGGCGCTCCATGTTTCTCTGGAAGATCGCTGCAGCCGACCGAATTCCAAATGGGCATCTGTTGAAGATGAACAGTCTCTTGTGCGTGTTAATGCAGGTGAGGCCCTTCGAAGACTCCTCCAGCTCCTGCGTCATGTAGGCCGAAGTCAGGTCGAGCTTGGTGAACGTCTTGCCTCCTGCCAGCGTCGCAAATAGGTTGTCTGTCTTAGGTAGCGGGTATTGGTCCTGTAGCGAGAAACGATTAATAGTTACTTTATAATCACCACAAATCCTGACCGTGCCATCACTTTTGATTACTATTACAATCGGGCTGGCCTACTCACTGAATTCCACTGGGGAGATGATGCCCTCGTGTTGCAGCCTGTCCAGCTCGATTTCCACTCTCTCCCTCATCATGTGAGGTACCGTTCGTGCCTTGTGGTGAATGGGTCGTGCTTCTGGGACCAAGTGGATCTGCACCTTCGCCCCGGAAAAGTTTTCAATGCCTGGCTCAAAAAGGGAAGGAAATTTGTTTAGAACCTGGGTACATGAGGCCTCATCGACATGTGATAGCGCTCGGATGTCATCCCAGTTCCAGTGGATTTTGCCCAGCCACCTCCTTCCAAGCAGTGTGGGGCCATCACCCGGGATGATCCAGAGTGGCAGTTCATGCACCGTGCCCTCGTAGGTGACTTTGACCATGGCGCTGCCCAGGACAGTGATAAGCTCTTTGGTGTACGTTCTCAGTTTCATGTGGATGTGGCTCAGGGCTGGTCTGAGTGCCTTGTTGCACCACAGTCTCTCAAACATCTTTTTACTCATGATGGATTGGCTAGTGCCAGTGTCCAGTTCCATGGCTACGGGTAAGCCATTCAATTTTACGTTTAGCATTATAGGTGGACATTTCATCGAAAATGTGTTCACCCCATGTACTTCAGCATCTGCCTCCTCTCTCTGAGGCTCAAAATTGCTTTGGTCCACCATGGACCGATCTTCCTCTGCCACTTGGTGGTTAGCAGATTTTGCAGAGCTTGCAGCTTGTCTGCAAGCTCGTTGGAGGTGCCCCATTGTTCCACTGCTCTTGCAAACATACCTTTTGAAGCGGCATGAATAGGCTTAATGGAAGCCTCCACAACGCCAACAAGGTGTGAATTGCCTTGTATTCATCCTTTGTTGCGGACTCTGAGTCATCTGGGTCACCTGAGACCTGCTGGCAGTTGCAGACTCGTGGTTTCTGCCCTGTACATTTCTGCTCGCAAACACAGTTCCAGTTAATTTATGAACATTGCTAGTACTTGTGTGCTGAGAGATTTGTTTGGTTTTATCACTGGTGGACATAAACACCTGTGCTATCACAATGGCCTTACTGAGGGTCGGTGTCTCTACAGTCAAAAGTTTTTGGAGGATGGTCTCGTGGCCAATGCCCAGTACAATAAAGCCTCTGAGCATTTGCTCCAGGTAGTCATCAAACACACATTGTCCTGCAAGTCGCCTTAGCTCGGCGACGTAGCTCGCCACTTCCTGACCTTCAGATCGCTGGCACGTGCAGAGCCGATACTTCGCCATCAGCATGCTCTCCCTCGGGTTAAGATGCTCCCGAACCAATGTACACAGCTCCTCATACAACTTATCTGTGGGTTTCACCAGAGCCAGAAGATTCTTCATGAGGCTGTAGGTCGGTACCCCGCAGATCGTGAGGCGGACCGCTCTCCTTTTTGCAGCGCTTGCTTCTCCGTCCAGCTCGTTGGCTACAAAGTACTGGTCTAGCCATTCGACATAGGCTTCCCAGTCCTCACCCTCTGAGAACTTCTCCAGGATGCCCACAGTTTGCTGCATCTTTGCGTTAGATTCGTATACTCGTCGCCAGTTATTGTGTCCCTAACACAGATGAGACGGCACACAGGGAGGTTAAAGTAACAGTGACCTCAGTCTTTATTAACACACTCCAGAGTGAGGAACAGGCCTTAGGGGCCGGCTTATGTACAGTGCTCCCAAGGGATGCTGGGATCCCTTGGGACTTCAGGGGATGCACTCCCTGGTGTCGGAACATGGGAGTGCATGCTTTACAGATACACAACAAAACCCATCTGGTTCACTAATGTCCTTTAGGGAAGGAAATCTGCCATCCTTAGCTGTTCTGGCCTATATGTGACTCCAGACACATAGCAATGTGGTTGACTCTTAATTGCCCTCTGAAATGGCCTAGCAAGCCACTCAGTTGTAACAAATCATTACAAGAAACAATAATAAGAATAAAACTGTAGGACCAACCTAGCATTAACCTCGGCACCGGCTTTGGACATGACAACGGCACACCCAGCCCAGTCAACCCTCATCTGGGGACTTGTGCCAAAATTAGGAGAAGTCGAACAACAGCCTGACATACTCGCAGAATCATATCTCTCAATCAATGTCCCAGACCCCTCCATCACCATCCCTGGGAGTCCTCAACATTTACTCCGGACCCAATGACTTCTCATGGCTTCAGGCCAAGCATGGGCAAGGAAACCTCCTGCTGCAAACCACCCAGCGTCCTCCCTCAGCTGATGAATCAGTGCTTCTCCATGTTGAACTCCACTTGGAAAAAGCACTGAGGGTAACAAGGGAACAGAATGTAGGTACGCAGTGGACTTCAATGTCCACATACATCAAGTATGTGCATCAGGAGAGACTGTAGAGGGACGTGGTCGGGGCCCAGTGAAGGCATGAGTTCAGGCCAGGGGCCTAGGGGCAGCATGGGCCAGCCCACACTGCGATATGTGCGTGCACTAGGTCTGTGCAGCAGAGCTGGTCTCCAGTCGTCTTGGGTAATCCTTGCCACTGGACCAAGACCTAGCTCTGTCAAGCCCGTGTGGTAGCTGGTGTGTAACGGCCACCACACGTTAAAAAAATCCACGAACAGGCATCTTCCACCCTTCAGGATGTAGTTCGGGTCCTTCATTGAAACACCTGTGAACTCATCCTTTTTTGGCGTGGAAGCAAGTCACCCTCGTTTCGAGGGGCCGCCTATGATGATGTCAGGTCCAGTGAGAAGTGCCCTGTGATTAGCTCACTAATGTCATTTATTGCAGGATGTGAATGAGAGTAGGGGGCTCGTGGCCGGGGTATTGACTGGTGCCTGAGGCACCCTTAATCCATCCCTGATTAGAACAGCCAGTCCCGGGCTACACGGGATTGGCAGACAGCATAGCTTAAATACTCCAAAGAGGGTTGTGCAGCTTAGATACACCGAATCACGGATCTAACGTGCGTTTTGGCAATAGTGCTGTATCATCTACTTATTCCTGAATACCGTAAATTTTAACTTCTTAATTTTAAATCTGTTCGCAAACTGAGATTTTCCATGAAACACCCTCTGTCTCAGAAGATTTCAAATTCACAAACCTCTTCCCAGTGGGAGAATGTAGAGTTTGCCTTCCCTTATTCAATAAAAAAAAGCACGATGCACCATAAAGGTGAACTGGTCAAGTAAATCAAGTCAACTCACCCACCAACTCTCACCACTACCTTGGCTTCTCCCGCGCATTTGAAGATCCCACCCTCTGGCCAGACACCATTAGATGAAACACTGATCAGATGACTCAATCCCCTGTAGTCCAGTGCGACCAGAGCTATAGATAGGGCTTTCTCTCTACCATGCTGCATTGTGGGAAGGCAAGGCCACCATTGACCGCTCCAGGAATTCGTTCCTGACCTCACATGGGCTGAGAATCTTCCAGAGACAATTTCTGTGCAATAGCATTGAAAAAAAATCAAAAACTCAGTATCGGGGACGAGATTTTTTAAACCGGAGAAGCATCCCAAAGCCCGGGGATATCTTCCCAAATCTGGGGAATGTACCTGGAAAACGGGGGCGTCTGGTGAGCCTATTACATCTACACTGAACTAATTAATTAATCCTACATATTGTGACTATGGATATTGTGAAGATTGTCCCTTTACACTGTTAGCACAGTGGTGATGCTGCACCTCTCAAATTTTGCATATACATATACACATACACACCCCCTTCAGAATTTAGGAACGACTTACTATGATTTCTACAGTTTTTAAAAAGGTGTTCTGAATGTCAGCTTCATTCTGGTTGTCTGTGCAATATACAGCAGCACAAGGCCTCTAATGTAAATGGAATTTTAGACCAGACCACTTCATACTAGTGGGGTGCCGCAGGGATCAGTGCTGGGACCCCAACTATTTCCAATCTATATTAATGACTTGGATGAAGGGACTGAGTGTAACGTAGCCAAATTTGCTGACAATACAAAGATGGGAGGAAACGTAATGTGTGAGGAGTACACAAAAAATCTGCAAAAGGACATAGACAGGCTAAGTGAGTGGGCAAAAATTTGGCAGATGGAGTATAATGTTGGAAAGTGTGAGGTCATGCACTTTGGCAGAAAAAATCAAAGAGCAAGTTACTATTTAAATGGAGAAACATTGCAAAGTACCGCATTATTCAGAAGAATGAGACGTGATCTTATCAAAACGTATAAGATTACGAGGGGGCTTGACAAGGTGGATGCAGAGAGGATGTTTCCACTGATGGGGGAGACAAGAATTAGAGGGCATGATCTTAGAATAAGGGGCCACCCATTTAAAACAGAGATGAGGAGAAATTTCTTCTCTCAGAGGGTTGTAAATCTGTGGAATTCACTGCCTCAGACAGCTGTGGAAACTGGTACATTGAATAAATTGAAGACAGAAATAGACAGTTTCTTAAACAATAAGGGGATAAGGGGTTATGGGGAGCGGGTGGGGAAGTGGAGCTGAATCCATGGTCAGATCAGCCATGATCTTACTGAATGGCGGAGCAGGCTCGAGTGGCCAAATGGCCTACTCCTGTTCCTATTTCTTATGTTCTTATATTCTTATATTAATCTGACATGCTTCAGAGTTCTTGCTTCATGAAAATATTTCTCAAACTGATGATCTGAAACTTAGAACTACCTTCACCAATTTAACTCAGATCCATGTCTGCTATCTTAAATGAAAATGATATATTTTTAAAATATAAGAACATAAGAAATAGGAGCAGGAGTACACCATATGACTCCTTGAGGCTGCTCCGCCATGCAATCAAATCATGGCTGACCTTCCATGTCTACTCTATTATCCTGACCTATCCCCATGTCACTTGATTCCCTTAGTGTCCAAAAATCTATCGATCGCACTCTTGAATATACTGAATGACTGAGCCTCCACAGCCCTCTGGGTAGAGAATTCCAAAGATTCACAACTCTCTGAGTGAAGAAATATCTTCTCATTTCAGTCCTGAATGGCTGACCCCTTATCCTGAGACTGCGACCCATGGTTCTAGACTCTCCAGTCAAGGGAAACAGGCTCTCAGAATCTACCCTGTCAAGCCCTCTAAGAATTACACACGTTTCATTAAAATCATCTCTCATTCTTCTAAACTCCAGAGAATATAAGAACATAAGAAATAGGAGCAGGAGTAAGCCATACAGCCTCTCGTGCCTGCTCTGCCATTCAATAAGATCATAGCTGATCTTTGACCTCATCTCCACTTTCCTGCCCTATCCCCATAATCGCTTGATTCCCCAAGAGCCCAAAACTCGATTGATCTCAGCCTTCAATATACTCAATGACTCAGCATCCATAGCCCTTTGGGGTAGAGAATTCCAAAGATTCACAACCCTCTGAGCGAAGAAATTCCTCCTCATCTCAGTCTTAAATGGCTGACCCCTTATCCTGAGACCATGCCTCCTAGTTATAGATTCTCCAGCCAGGGGAAACAAGCTTTCAGCATGTACCCTGTCAATCAACTTAGAATTTTGTATGTTTCAATGAGATCACCTTTCATTCTTCTAAACTCCAGTGAAAATAGGCTCAATCTACTCAATCTCCTCATAGGACAACCCTCTCTTCCCAGGGATTAATCTAGTGAACCTTCATTGCAGTGTCTCTAAGGCAAGTATATCCTTCCTCAGATAAGGAGACCAGAAATGTGCATTGTACTCCAGGTGTGGAACTCCAGAGTTCCTTACTCTTGTACTCCAACCCCCTTGCAATAAACTCCCTGTTGGGGATCATTGGCAGACTCTTGGAAAAGGTTTCTACTCATTCAAAAAATAGTGAGTGGCAAGGTGAGGGAGAATTTACTTTCTTTACATTTCAAGTTTGATCATTTACCAAAAATTGATATTGCGAGGGACATGTCATAAGGACCAGTAAAAGAGTCAGTTTTGTTAACTGTTACATTTGTATACTTGTATTTACTCTGTACAGCCATCAGAGGGGTCATCCCCTGGAGTCACAAGGGCTCCCATAATCCCTTGGGAGCACAGGTATTTAAGGAGGCTTCACGGATTGGAGAGGCAATCTGGAGACCTGCATTAAAAGACTAAGGTCACACTTTACTTTGAGCTCACAGTGGTCAGTCTGACTCTTTCTCCATACACAACAATTGGCGACGAGATACAGATAGCGAACACAAAGATGCAGAGAACAGTG
Source organism: Pristiophorus japonicus (assembly GCF_044704955.1). NCBI lineage: Eukaryota > Metazoa > Chordata > Chondrichthyes > Pristiophoridae > Pristiophorus > Pristiophorus japonicus. The sequence goes on from NC_091989.1 coordinate 124,628,527, forward strand.
GGCATCCTGGAGAAATTCTCGGAGGGAGATGATTGGGAAACTTTTCTGGAGCGACTCGACCAATACTTAGTGGCTTACAAGCTAGATGGGGAAGAGAGTGCTGCCAAATGAAAGGCAATCCTCCTCATCGTCTGTGGGGCACCGTTTGGCCTCATGAAGAATCTGCTCACTCCAACGAAACCCACGGAGAAATCGTATGACAATTTGTGCACACTGGTCCGAGAGCATTTGAACCCGAAGGAAAGCGTTCTGATGGCAAGGTACCGGTTCTACACCTACAAAAGGTCTGAAGGCCAAGAAGTGGCGAGTTATGTCACCGAGCTAAGACGTCTTGCAGGACATTGCGAATTTGAAGGACATTTGGAGCACATGCTCAGAGACTTTTTTGTACTTGGCATTGGCCACGAAACCATACTTCGCAAACTTTTGACGTAGAGACCCCAACCTTGAGTCAGGCCACAGCGATAGACCAGGCGTTCATTGCTACCAGTGACAATACGAAGCAAATCTCTTAGCACACAAGTGCTGCTACAAGTACAGTAAACAAAATGATGTTATTTTCAAATCGTAACGTACAGGGCAGGTCACACATACCTGCAGCTACACATCCGCAGATGTCTCAGAGTCCACCATCAAGGGTGATGAATGCAAGGCCATTAACACCTTGTTGGTGCTGCGGGGGTGATCATTGTTTCCATTCATGCCGATTCAAAGAGTACGTTTGCAAGTGCTGTGGAACAATGGGACACCTCCAACGAGTGTGCAGGCGAGCTGCAAAGCCTGTTAAACCTGCAAACCATCATGTTGCAAAGGTGGACAGATCCACGGAGGATCACGACGAACCAGAGCCTCAGACCGAGGAGGCAGAGATACATGGGGTGCACAGATTCACCACGAATTGTCCCCTGATAATGCTGAATGTTGACCTAAATGGGCTCCTGGTGTCAATGGAGCTGGACACGGGCGCGAGCCAGTCCATCATGGGCAAAAAGACTTTCGAAAGGTTGTGGTGCAACAAGGCCTTAAGGCCAGTCTTAACTCCAGTTCACATGAAACTAAGAACTTACATGAAAGAACTGATTCCTGTAATCAGCAGTGCTACCGTAAAGGTCTCCTACGATGGAGCTGTGCACAAGCTACCACTCTGGGTGGTACCGGGTGATGGTCCCACGCTGCTCGGCAGGAGCTGGCTAGAAAAGATATGCTGGAACTGGGACGACGTCCGAGCGCTATCGCCCACCGTCGATTCTTCGTGTGCCCAGGTCTTAAACAAATTTCCTTCGCTGTTCGAACCAGGCATCGGGAAATTCCAAGGAGCAAAAGTGCACCTAATTCCGGGGGCACGACCCATCCATCACAAGCAAGAGCAGTACCGTACATGATGAGAGAAAAGGTAGAGATCGAGCTAGACTGGCTGCAAAGAGAGTGCATCATTTCACTGATCGAGTTCAACGAGTGGGCCAGTCCTATCGTCCCAGTCCTCAAGGGAGACGGCACCATCAGAATCTGTGGCGATTACAAACTATCAATCATTTCTCCCTGCAGGACCAATACCCACTACCAAAGGCCGACGACCTCTTTGCAATGCTGGCAGGAGGAAAGACGTTCACGAAGCTGGATCTGACTTCAGCCTACATGCAGGAACTGGAGGAATCATCGAAGGCTCTCACCTGCATCAACACGCACAAAGGTCTTTTTGTTTATAACAGATGCCAGTTTGGAATCCGGTCGGTGGCAGTGATATTCCAGAGAAACATGGAAAGCTTACTGAAGTCGGTCCCGCACACCGTGGTCTTCCAGGATGACATCTTGGTCACAGGTCGGAACACAGTCGAGCATCTGCAGCACATGGAGGATGTTCTTAGTCGACTCAACCGCATGGGGCTCAGGTTAAAATGCTCGAAGTGTGTTTTCTTGGTGCCTGAAGTGGAGTTCCTGGGAAGGAGGATTGCGGCGGATGGCATCAGGCCCACCAACGCGAAGACGGAGGCAATCGAGAACGCACTGAGGCCACAGAACGTGACGGAGCTGCAGTCGTTTCTGGGACTCCTGAACTACTTTGTTAACTTCCTACCAGGTCCCAGCACACTGTTAGAACCACTGCATGTCTTACTATGAAAAGGGGATGAATGGGTTTGGGGCAAAAGCCAAAAAAATACCTTTGTAAAAATTGTTATGCTCAAACAAATTGCTTGTGTTATATGATCCATGTAAGCGGCTGGTACTAGCATGTGATGCGTCGTCATAAGGTGTCGGGTATGTATTGCAACAAGCTAATGATTTCGGGAAACTGCAACTGGTTGCTTATGTATCCAGGAGTCTGTCTAAAACTGAGAAAGCTGACAGCATGATTGAGAAATAAGCGTTAGCGTGTGTCTATGGGGTAAAGAAAATGCATCAATACCTGTTTGGGCTAAAATTCGAATTGGAAACTGACCATAAGCCACTTATATCCCTATTCCCCGAGAGTAAAGGGATGAATACCAATGCATCGGCCCGCATCCAGAGATGGGCGCTCATGCTGTCCGTATACAACTACGCCATCTGCCACAGACCAGACACAGAAAACTGCGCCAATGCTCTCAGTAGGCTGCCATTGTCCACCACGGGGGTGGAAATGGTGCATCCCGCAGATCTAGCCATGGTTATGGAAGCATTTGAGAGTGAGCAATCAACCGTCACTGCCCGGCAGATCAAAACCTGGACAAGCCAGCACCCCTTATTACCTCTAGTCAAAAGCTGTGTGCTTCATGGGAGCTGGTCCAGTGACCCAGTGGAAATGCAGGAAGAGATAAAGCCGTTCCAGCCGCGCAAAGATGAAATGTCTATATAGGCAGACTGCCTTCCGTGGGGCAATCGAGTAGTGGTCCCCAAGAAGGGCAGAGAAACCTTCATCAATGACCTCCACAGTACCCAGCCAGGCATCCTAATGATGAAAGCGATAGCCAGATCCCATGTGTGGTGGCCCGGTATCGATGCAGACTTAGAGTCCTGCGTTCACAGATGTAATACATGCTCGCAGTTAAGCAATGTACCCAGGGAGGTGCCGCTAAGTTTATGGTCTTGGCCCTCCAAACCGTGGTCTAGGGTATACGTCGACTATGCAGGCCCGTTCTTCGGTAAAATGTTCCTTGTGGTTGTAGACGCGTACTCCAAGTGGATTGACTGTGAGATCATTTCGGCTAGCATGTCCGCTGCTATTACTGAAAGCCTGCGGGCCATGTTTGCCACACACGGCCTACCCGATGTCCTGGTGAGCGACAATGGGCCATGTTTTACCAGTGCTGAGTTCAAAGAATTCATGACCCGCAACGGGATCAAAGATGTCACATCTGCCCCGTTTAAACCAGCGTCCATTGGTCAGGCAAAGAGAGCAGTGCAAACTATCAAGCAAGGCTTGAAGAGGCTAACTGGAGGCTCACTGCAGGCTTGCCTATCCCGAGTCCTGCTTAGCTACCGCACGAGACCCCGCTCACTCACTGGGATCCCACCTGCTGAACTGCTCATGTAAAGAGCATTTAAGACAAGGCTCTCGTTCGTTCACCCTGATCTACATGAACAGTTAGAGGGCACCCGGCTTCAACAAAGTGCATACCTTGATGGTGCAAATGTGTCATGCGAGATTGAAATCAATGTTCCTGTATTTGTGTTAAATTATGGACAAGGTCCCAAGTGGCTTTTCAGCACGTTCATGGCCAAAGAGGGGAGCAGGGTATTTCGGGTCAAACTTTCAAATGGACTCATTCACCGGAAACACTTGGACCAAATCAAACTCAGATTCACAGACTATCCTGAACAACCCACTTTGGACCCCATCTTTTTTTATCCCCAACATACACACCAGTGGCAACCGGCACCACGGTTGACCACGAAGCAGAACCCATCATCCACAGCAGCCCAGCAGGGCCCAACACACCAGGCAGCCCAGCAAGGCCAGCTACACAGCAGCCCAGCGAGGGCCCAACAAATGATTCAACAACACCAGCTTTCACACCGAGATGATCAACCAGGGCAAGAAGGGCCCCAGATCGACTCATATTGTAAATAGTTACGCTATTGACTTTGGGGGGGCGGAGTGTTGTTATATTTGTATACTTGTATTTACTCTGTACAGCCACCAGAGGGCTCATCGCCTGGAGTCCCAAGGGATCGCATAATCCCTTGGGAGCACAGGTATTTAAGGAGGCTTCACCGGTTGGAGAGGCACTCTGGAGACCTGCAATAAAAGACTAAGGTCACACTTTACTTTGAGCTCACAGTGTTCAGTCTGACTTCCTCCATACACAACATTAACCCTTCGTGGTTTGCTTGCTGAACCATGCTGGAATCACACACCGTTCAAAGATCATGTACACAGGACTGTAACTCTGCAAGTTTGAAAAAAACACACACATTAGCTTGCAGAAAATTGAAGTCTGAGTGTATGGTGTTCCGACATCAGAAAAAAAAATTGTTGTGTAACTTATTTTTTGGCACTCAAAACCTTTTAGGTCAGCATTTCAAGAAATAAGACTGCGGGTTGAACCAGCAGGCAGTATCTGGGGATTTGGAAAATGTAAATACTTGGAATCTGTGAAGCAACACAAACTAGAGTCCTAAGCATGTTAACCTCATTAATTAGTCTCATAATTAGGCATTAGAGAAAAAAAATCATTGGACTGTCCTGCTGTGAAGATAAGAAAGCTGCAATTACAACATCATGATTACTGAATAAGTACAGCTGTGGCCATGGAAAGGCCGAAGAGCTACAATTACTAAACTATCATATTTTCGCATGACTGTTTCCTGTTTTTTAGAAACTAGATGATATTAAATTAATTGAAATAACAAACAGTTGTAGATTCATTTATTTTGTTCAAATATCAACATGCATTAAACAAATTTGAAAGTATTTAAAGTCCGGCTAAATTATGTAATTTATGAAAGGTAAACTGTGATCTCTCTGCTTTTGTGCAATGTCACATGCGGCTGCTGTGCTTTTTCTCCCAGATTGGTTTTGTTCTTTCACAATAATCCAACACTATAATTTCACAGGATCACACCCCGGCTACCATATTCCTTTCTGAATTATGGCATTACAACAGTGACTACACTACAAAAGTACTTCATTGACTGCAAAGCGATTTGCAATGTCCGGTTGTCATGAAATGCGCTATAAGTGGATGTGGTGTATTTGGACTTCCAGAAGGCATTTGACAAGGTGCCATATAAAAGGTTACTACACAAGGTAATATATTAGCATGGATAGAGGATTGGCTAACTAACAGAAAACAGAGAGTCGGGATAAATGGTTCATTCTCTGGTTGGCAATCAGTAACCAGTGGGGTGCTGCAGGGATCAGTGCTGGGACCCCAACTATTTACAATCTATATTAATGACTTGGAGGAAGGGACCGAGTGTAACATAGCCAAGTTTGCCGAAGATACAAAGATGGGAGGAAAAGCAATGTGTGACGAGAACACAAAAAATCTGCAAAAGGACAGAAACAGGCTAAGTGAGTGGGCAAAAATTTGGCAGATGAAGTATAATGTTGGAACGTGTGAGGTCATGCACTTTGGCAGAAAAAAAATCAAAGAGCAAGTTATTATTTAAAGGCAGAAAAATTGCAAAGTACTGCAGTACAGCAGGACCTGGGGGTACTTGTGCATGAAACACAAAAGGATAGTATGCAGGTACAGCAAGTGATCAGGAAGGCCAATGGAATCTTGAACTTTATCGCAAAGGGGATGGAGTATAAAATCAGGGAAGTCTTGCTACAGTTGTACAGGGTATTGATGAGGCCACACCTGGAATACTGCATGCAGTTTTGGTTTCCATATTTATGAAAGGATATACTTGCTTTGGAGACAGTTCAGAAAAGGTTCACTAGGTTGATTCCAGAGATGAGTGGGTTGACTTATGAGGAAAGGTTGAGTAGATTGGGCATCTACTCATTGGAATTCATAAGAATGAGAGGTGATATTATCAAAATGTATAAGATTAAAAGGGGGCTTGACAAGGTGGATGCAGAGAGAATATTTCCACTGATGGGGGAGACTAGAACTAGAGGGCATAATCTTAGAATAAGGGGCCGCCCATTTAAAACTGTGATGAGGAGAAATTTCTTCTCGCAGAAGGTTGTGGATTTGTAGAATTTGCTGCCTCAGAGAGCTGTGGAAGCTGGGACATTGAATAAATTTAAGACAGAAATGGATAGTTTTTTAACCGATAAGGGAATAAGGAGTTATAGAAATCGGGCAGGGAAGTGGACCTGAGTCCATGATCGGATCAGCCATGATCGTATTAAATGGTGGAGCAGGCTCGAGGGGCCGTATGGCCTTCTCCTGCTCCTATTTCTTATGTTCTTATGTAAATGCGAGTCTTTCTTTCTTTCTTGAATAACACCCCAGAACTAAAAGCTATGGTCTACTCTTGCATGTACTTGCTGTTGCTTTGGACAAAAACACCTTTTGCATTAAACAGCTAAGAATTTTACATGCTATTAAATATTCCGAGATAAGATAGGTTGAGGGGAGGATTGAGAACATCCTTTGCTTCTCTTAATTTATACTTCTTGATACTAATGCTATAAATGCTGCAGTACCTCTAAATAGGATCAGATAGTGTCCGACAATCGGGTATTCTCAATGTCATTGATGGTTGCTACAATATTTAATACACTTTTCAAAGTGACCTAACCCCGAGGGTGGTAGTCAGCTCCCCACCTGACGAGACCCGACCAGACTCTGAAGCTAAATGGAGTGTAAACATTGAATGATCTTTTAAATATTTTTAGCATGGAGGCATTGTTTATTTCTTTCTATCTTATGATTAGGGTTATCACAATGCTAAGAAAAAAAATTGTGTCATTATTATGTATGGTTAGTTAAAATGGAAACTGCCTCCTTTTGCCAAATTACAAAATGACAGAGACTCAGTGTGTAAGAAAACAGAAAGCTGATAGAATTCCCTTGGGATGAGCCAGCAGGTAAAAATGTGCACAGCTTAACAAACAACTATTCTCTCTGAATACTGAAGCATTAGGAAAATCTATTGAAAAGGATATAAATCGGTCGAGGAAAACGAAACAGCAATTTTCAGACATGATGTAACAGCTCTCAACTTATTTGTTTACTTCAAAAAATAGTTCTAACATAAAAATAGCCCCATGACATAAATCATAACTCTGACTGTTAAACTTTAAAGCATCCAAACTCTGTATCTGGAATTTGCATCATTCACATCCAAGATTGCATCTTGGAGATAAACCAGACTGTTCCTAACATCTGGTTGTTTGCCAGATTCGAAGCACCATCATGAAAAGGGGACACTAACTCCATGTGGACTGATTCTAGTTTCTTTTCTTTAAATTTTGTGTTATTTTAAATCTTGTTGTAGCTTTTTTTATTTTGTATTATTTTAACTTCTAATAAATGATTAAATAGTTTTAACCTGAAAACGTTGATCTGATGGAATATTATTTTCTGTCATTCGACAGGATAAGAGAAGATGGTGGCGATCTCACATATTCTGCAGTGAAGAAATATAATGCAATTTGTGGTGATTGTTAAACCTGCGCATGTTAACCCATACATGGCAAGAATAAGTTACCCTCCCAAAAAATGCCTCCATCACTTTAACAACTGCTTACCACACACAGCTTACCTTTATTTGTGTCAGCTGTGGCTCAGTAGGTAGCACCCTCGCCTCTGAGTCAGAAGGTTGTGGTAACAAGTCCAACTCCAAGGACTTGAGCACAAAAAAATAAAGGCTGAAACTCCAGTGTAGTACTGAGGGAGTGTTGCACTGTCGGAGGGGCCATCTTTCAGATGAGACATTAAACGTTGCCGTGTTTCCTACATCCATATTAATGACTTGGATGAATGGAGCGAGTGTAATGTAGCCAAGTTTGCTGATGATACAAAGATGGGTGAGAAAACAAATTGTGAGGAGGACACAAAACATCTGCAAAGGGATATAGACAGGCTAAATGAGTGGGAAAAAATTTGGCAGATGGAGTATAATGTGAGAAAATGTGAGGTTATCCACTTTGGCAGAAAAAATAGAAAAGCAAATTATAATTTAAATGGAGAAAAATTGCAAAGTGCTGCAGTACAGATGGAGCTGGGGGTCCTTGTACCTGAAACACAATAATTTAGTATGCAGGTACAGCAAGTAATCAGGAAGGCAAATGGAATGTTGGCCTTTATAAGAACATAACATAAGAAATAGGAACAGAAGTAGGCCATATGGCCACTCGAGCCTGATCCGCCATTCAATAAGATCATAGAAACATAGAAAATAGGTGCAGGAGTAGGCCATTCAGCCCTTCGAGCCTGCACCACCATTCAATAAGATCATGGCTGATCATTCCCTCAGTACCCCTTTCCTGCTTTCTCTCCATACCCCTTGATCCCTTTAGTCGTAAGGGCCATATCTAACTCCCTCTTGAATATATCCAGTGAACTGGCATCAACAACTCTCTGTGGCAGGGAATTCCACAGGTTAACAACTCTCTGAGTGAAGAAGTTTCTCCTCATCTCAGTCCTAAATGGCCTACCCCTGGTTCTGGACCTCCCCAACATCGGGAACATTCTTCCCACATCTAACCTGTCCAGTCCCGTCAGAATCTTATTACGTTTCTATGAGATCCCCTCTCATTCTTCTAAACTCAGTGAATAAAGGCCCAGTTGATCCAGTCTCTCCTCATATGACAGTCCAGCCATCCCTGGAATTAGTCTGGTGAACCTTCGCTGCACTCCTCAATAGCAAGAACGTCCTTCTTCAGATTAGGAGACCAAAACTGAACACAATATACCAGGATGTACTGGATACACCCATTATATAAAAGCATTATACCATAATGTGAATCGACTAGATCTCCCTGTATGTACAGCACTACAATGTAACCTGGATCAACTGGTACCCTTGCAAACCAGTACTCATAACTGATCTGATCATGGACTCAGCTCCATTTCCCCACCCGCTCCCCATAACCCCTTATCCCCTTATCGTTTAAGAAACTACTATTTCTGTCTTAAATTCATTCAATGTCCCAGTTTCCACAGCTCTCTGAGGCAGCGAATTCCACAGATTTACAACCTTCTGAGAGAAGAAATTTCTCCTCATCTCTGTTTTAAATGGGTGGCCCTTATTCTAAGATCATGCCCTCCAGTTCTATTCTACCCCATCAGTGGAAACATCCTCTCTGCATCTACCTTGTCAAGCCCCCTCATAATCTTATACATTTCGATAAGATCACCTCTCATTCTTCTGAATTCCAATGAATAGAGGCCCAACCTACTCAACCTTTCCTCATAAGTCAAACCCCTTATCCCCAGAATCAACCTAGTGAACCTTCTTTGAACTGCCTCCAAAGCAAGTATATCCTTTCATAAATATGGAAACCAAAACTGCACGCAGTAGTCCAGGTGTGGTCTCACCAATACCTTATATAGCTGTAGCAAGACTTCCCTGCTTTTATACTCCATCCCCTTTGCAATAAAGGCCAAGATACCATTGGCCTTCCTGATCACTTGCTGTACCTGCATACTATCCTTTTGCATTTCATGCACAAGTACCCTCAGGTGCCGCTGTACTGCGGCACTTTGCAATCTTTCTCCATTTAAATAATAACTTGCTCTTTGATTTTTTTCTGCTAAAGTGCATGACCTCATACTTTCCAACATTATACTCCATCGGCCAACTTTTTGCCCACTCACTTAGTCTGTCTATGTCCTTTTGCAGATTTTTTGTGTCCTCACACACTGCTTTTCCTCCCATCTTTGTATCATCAGCAAACTTGGCTACGTTACACTCAGTCCCTTCTTCCAAGTCGTTAATATAGATTGTAAATAGTTGGGGTCCCAGCACTGATCCCTGCAGCACCCCACTAGTTACTGGTTGCCAACCAGAGAATGAACCATTTATCCCGAGGGGAATAAAGTATAAAAGCAGAGAAGTCCTGCTACAACTGTACAGGGTATTGGTGAGGCCACACCTAGAGTACTGGGTACAGTTTGGTCTCCATATTTAAGGAAGGATATACTTGCATTGGAGGCTGTTCGGAGAAGGTTCACTAGGTTGATTCAGAAGATGAGGGGGTTGACTTATGAAGATAGGTTGAGTAGGTTGGGCCTATACTCATTGGTGTTCAGAAGAATGAGCGGTGATCTTAGCGAAACATACAAGATAATGAGGGGGCTCGACAAGGTGGATGCAGAGAGGATATTTCCACTCATAGAGGAAACTAAAACTAGGGGACATAGTCTCAGAATAAGGGGCGGCCTATTTAAAACTGAGATGAGGAGTTATTTCTTCTCTCAGAGGATTGTAAATCGATATAATTCTCTGCCCCAGAGAGCTGTGGAGGCTGGGTCATTGAATATATTTAAGGTGGAGATAGACAGATTTTTGAGCGATAAGGGAATAAAGGATTATGGGGAGCGGGCAGGGAAGTGGAGCTGAGTCTATGATCAGATCAACCATGATCTTATTAAATGGTGGGGCAAGCTCGAGGGGCCAGGTGACCTACTCCTGCTCCTAATTCTTATGTTCTTCTGTAAACTGAGGTCCCATCTACTCTCTCAAGTGGCCGTAAAAGATCCCATGTCACTTTTTCAAAGAAGAGCAGGGGAGTTATCCCCGGTGTCCTGGCCAATATTTATCCCTCAATCAAGATAACAAAAAAAATGAGATTATCTGGTCATTATCACATTGCTGTTTGTGGGATCTTGCCTGTGTGCAAATTGGCTGCCGTGTTTTCTACATCAGAACAGTGACTATACTCCAAAAGTAATTCATTGGCTGTAAAGCGCTTTGAGACGTCCGGTGGTTGTGAAAGGCGCTACATAAAGCCAAGTCTTTCTTTAATGGCCTGCACTAATAGTTGGAAACTTCTGATGATCAGGAAAGCACTCATGTCAGCTGAATGCCCTTATTTGCATAAAGGATGCATTTTTAAATAAAAATGATTCCACCTGAGGTGCACTGTCCCAGGCTTACCATGAACCAGTGCAGATACTCACACTTCGGTGGGCCCAGTTCGGCAGTTAGTTGGGATTTCACCTGGTGACTTACAGTTCACAAGGGAGCAAGAGCATGGATAGAGGATTGGCTAACTAACAGAGAGTTGGGATAAATGGGTCATTTTCCGGTTGGCAAACAGTGACTGGTGGGTTGCCATAGGGATCGGTGCTGGGGCCTCAACTATTTACAATCTATCTTAATGATTTGGATAAGGTACCAAGTGTAATTTAGCCAAGTTTGCTGATGATACAAAGATGGGTGGGAAAGCAAATTGTGAGGAGGACACAAAAATTCTGCAGTGGGATATAGGGCTAGAACCTCTACATTTATGCTTATCGCCCAAAAATGGGAGATATTTCTGATGTGGGCGGTAAAAATGGGTTTTCAAATCGCCGGCTTCTCGTCCATTCTCAAAGCACCTAGTCTCCATTTTTGAAAATGGGCGTTACCGTGAGTGATACGAAATGGGCGGTAGCGTAAATTTTTTTTGACCTTCTGCCGTAAAGTGTTGCCGTCCTTAGCAATGGCATGGCAACGCTCGATTCCCGTGATTCAGGAGGTCAAGGGTCATCATGACATGCGCAGAAGAGGAGACAGAGAGAGAGGGAGCTCAGAGGCACTGAAAGTGTGTACGGCTGTGGTGTGCGCTTGTCTGGCTGTTGTGGGAAGCACGAGGGAGATTCACCAGTAGCAAAAAGCCTACTAAGCACCAAGAACATAGTTGGCACCGAGATTTTGTTCAATAAATAAGATATTACATGGAAAGGGTGGAGGAGGCCCTGGAGCTGGTAGCCGGGAAAACTGGTGGCAGAGGGCTCCCAGAGCGCGGCACTGCACCCCAAGTTGCCGCAGCCCCATTGTCAACCACACATGAGAGCAAGCAACAACATCTTGCTTCTGGCTCAGAGCACGTTTCCACCTCGGGATCATCCTCTCCCGTATCCGTCCAAGCAGCGTTTCAGCTGTCACCCCACGCCCCCAATGAAGCATCGCTTGAGGAGCTCCTTGGCCAGGCAGCTTGGAGTCAGGAAGGGAAGGGGAAAGGGTAGAGGTGGGGAGGAGAAGCTGGGGGGTGGGGGGGGGAGGGTTGGTTTGTACAGAAATACTGATGATTTCAGACTAATGTTCGGTTTAAATGTTTTTTATTTAACAAAACCTTGTAGCGCATTGGCTCAGATAGCTGCACTGTTACACGCTGGTGATTCCTTAACATCAAAGGGTGTAATTACACTTAACTTCAATCAACTTAAACTTTAACTGTCACCAAGGTGATGCCCACCATTGATGTATGACCAGCACACCCAGCAGTGTGTCAGCCTTGTAAATAACACCAACGTTCTTTCAGGCAAAGCGATCATTGATGAGTTCCTGACATAAGGCTCTTGCAGCTATCATGCCACTACGGGCCCTTTCATGCGGTCCACTGGAGGTCAGGGGCATGGCTTCAGCGTCAGCCTGATTGTCTGGGCCGATGTCGGCGTCTGTCTCCTCATCCTCCTCTTCCTCTCTCTGGTGAGATGGACTGTCAGATTCATCAGGCAATTCTTGTCCCCTCCTGATAGCCAAGTTGTGCAGCATGGAGCATACCACCACGAATTGAGCTACCTGCTCAGGGTGATATTGGAGCTCGCCTCCTGAGTGGTCCAGGCATCTAAAGCACTACTTCAGCACTCCAATGGTTTTCTTCACGATATTGTGAGTTGTTCTGTGGCTCTCGTTGTATCACCTCTCGGCTTCGTTGTGGGCGTCATGCAGGGGAATCATCAGCCAGGTGGCGAGGCCATATCTTTTGTCACCAAGAATCCAGCATTGACCTTGTGGCTGATTGTTAAACAAGTCAGACACAGTGCTCTCACGCAGGATGTGAGCATCATGGATGCTGCCCGGAAATTGAGCATTCACTGCCAGTATAATTTGCCGGTGGCCGACAATCAGTTGGACATTCAGGGAGTAGAATCCCTTGCGTTCCTGAAAACCTCTGCATCCTGAAAAGGTGCCCGCTTCGCGATGTGCGTACAGTCTATTGCTCCCTGCACCTTGGGGAAGTTTGCAATTTTGGAGAATCCTAGAGCTCTCTCACTCTGTGCCTCCCTGGTCATAGGGAAGCTGATCAAGTGCCTCCTGCATGCGTACAGGGCTTCAGTGACCTGTCTAATGCAGTGATGTGTGGCATGCTGAGAAAGTCCACAAATGTCGCCAGCTGTGGCCTGAAAAGAACCCGAGGTGTACAACCACAGTACCGAGGTGACTTTGACCTCGACGGACAGTGCAATACTGATGGTGCTGGCAGGCTGCAGATCTGCCCTTATCGGCTGGCGTACCTTAGTGATAACCTCTTTGTGGAAGCGCAGTCTCCGAAGGCAGGTGGTGTCGAGCAAGTTGAGGTAAGAATACTTCTCCTTGTACTTGTGGGGGATGTAAAGTCTGGTCCTCCTCATCAGTCTGTCACGTCTTATATCTTGAGTTTGCTGCATGTAATTGGTCACCAAGAGAGGGTGAGAAAGGACAGGCCCCATTGCAGTAGCTCTCTGTTTTCTACCGATTGTTCACAAACAAGGAATGTCCCGATGAACACATCTATTCAATTCCAATCGGTCACTGTATGGTCAAGATGTTTTTAACGATGTTCACATCAACTCCAACGACCTGCAGAGTACATCCGAACTCCGCCGAGGTTGAAGCACAGCAGCCTTTTAAAGGACGCGACATGTGATCTAGAACATGGTGTCCATAACACTGTGATTAGTTTGGTTAGTTCCACTTTTTCTGGGCGGTTTCTTGGGCGAGCGATATTGTGGGCGATATGTGTGTGAAGTGGTGAAATTGACGCTGGGCGATCTCATGGCCGCTAGTTTTGGTAACTATGCTCTTTACGACAAAAAAAAAGTGGGCGAGCGGTATTATTGAATCTCGGCGTTAAATCAGTGCAGAAATTAACGCTGGGCAATATTATGGTGTTGATTTCGCCCATTTTGCTGATTCTGTAAAGTCCTTACTCTACAGTATGAAACCACACGAGGCACATTCTGGGGACAAGGTCACTCTGTGACCTTAACTCTTTATTCACAGGACTCCAAAGATGATGACCCTGCGTGGGACCTCCGTTTTTATACCTGTTTGATCAGGTAAGGAGTGTCTCCCACAGGTTCACCCCTTGTGGTCAAGGTGTGCATCTAGGTTGAGTGTATACAGTAATACAGTGGTGTTACATTGTGGTTACATACATGACAACACCCCCCCCCCCCCTGCAAAGTCTTATTGGGATCATAGGTTTAGTCTTTCAGGTGGTCTACGCTCCCTCCTAGAGCGCTGCAGTTGGGGCTCTGGTTGAGTCTGTCTGTTTCATGAGAAGCTCTGCGGGCGGGACCCCTGTGAGTGAGTGCGGTCAGAATCTATAGGCCAGCAGGAGGTGCGCTAGGCGGCATTGTAGGGAGAGCCCTTGAATCCTGAGCATACCTTGCTTAATGATTTGGACCGCACATTCCGCCTGGCCATTGGAGGCCGGCTTGAACGGCGCAGTCCTGACGTGGTTGATGCCATTGCCAGACATAAACTCTCGGAATTCGTAGCTTGTGAAACATGGGCCATTATCACTAACCAGGATGTCCAGCAAGCCATGGGTTGCAAAGATCGCACGTAGGCTTTCCACGGTGGTGGATGATGTGCATGAATTCAGAATGATGCACTCGATCCATTTCGAGTAAGCATCTACCACAATAAGGAACATCTTACCCATGAACGGGCCCGCGTAGTCAACATGAATGCATGACCATGGGCCATGGCCACGGGCTGAGCAGGGCCTCACTGGGGGCATTACCCAGCTCGGCACACATCGTGCACCTGCAAACACAGGTCTGAATCAATTCCAGGTCACCAAACGTGTGACCGGGCAATGGCCTTCATCAGCACAATGCCTGTGTGCTTGCTGTGGAGTTCCTTGATGAATGCCTCCCTGCCCTTCTGGGGCATATCTACCCGGCTGCCCCATAGTAGGCAGTCGGCTTGGATGGAGAGCTCATCCATCCGTCTGTGGAACGGTCTGACCTCCTCAGGGCATGCTCTGTGTGCGGGTGCCCAATCCCCAGTCAGGACACATTTCTTAATCAGGGATAGGAGGGGATCTCTGTCCAGATTTTGATCTGGCGGGCTGTGATGGGGGAGCCTGCACTGTCAAAGGCATCAACAGCCATGACCATCTCGGCGCTTTGCTCCACTGCCCCCTCAGTGGTGGCCAGTGGAAGCCTGCTGAGCGCGTTAGCGCAATTTTCAGTGCCAGGCTGGTGCCGGATGGAGTAGTCATATGCAGACAGCTTGAGAGCCCATCGCTGTATGTGAGCTGATGAATTGGCATTGATAGCCTTGCTGTCTGACAACAGGGATGTTAATGGTTTGTGGTCCGTCTCTAATTCAAATAGGTACTGATGCATTTTTTTTTTAACACCATGGACACATGCAAGCACTTCCTTCTCGACCATCCCATATCCCCGTTCTGCTTGAGAGCACGACCTGGAGGCATAAGCCTCAGCATTGCCCTGCTGCAACACGCACCCAACCCCATAGGACGAATCATCACATGTCAGAACCAATTTTTTACAGGGGTCGTACTGAGTCAACAACTTGTTTGAACGCACCCGATCAAAAGCCCATTCCTGACAGTCCCCCCCAAAACCAGTCGCAATCCTTATGCAGGAGCGCATGTAGCGGCTCCAACAACGTGCTCAAGTTCAGCAGATAGTTCCCGAACTAGTTCAACAGTCCCAGGAATGAACGCAACTCCGATGTGTTGCAGGGCCTGGGTGCTCGTCAAATCACCTCTGTTTTGGATTCGATGGACCGAATCCCATCTGCAGCAATCCTCCTGCCCAGAAACCCAACCTCATGAGCTAAAAACACACATTTAGACTTCTTGAGTCACAGGCCTACCCGATCCAGTCCGCGTAGCACCTCCTCCAGGTTGTGGAGGTGTTCCCTGGTGTCTCGACCCGTGATGAGGAGGTCGTCCTGGAATACGATCGTTCCAGGAATGGATTTAAGCAGGCTTTCCATGTTTCTCTGAAAAATCGCGGCCGCTGATCGAATGCCAAATGGTTGCCTGTTATAAACCAACAGTCCCTTATGCGTGGTGATGGTGGTCAGTAATTTAGATTCGTCGGCCAGTTCTTGGGTCATATAGGCTGAAGTGAGGTCCAACTTGGTGAACAGTTTGCCGCCTGCCAGCGTGGCGAAGAGGTCCTCCGCTCTCGGGAGCAGGTATTGATCTTGTAGGGACACCCGATTGATGGTGACCTTGTAGTCGCCACAGATCCTGACAGAGCCATCCGCTTTTAGGATGGGAACGATGGGGCTCGTCCAGTCACTGAATTCAACAGGCAAGATGATGCCCTCTCTCAACAGCTGGTCCAATTCGCTCTCGATCTTTTCCCGCATCACATACGGCACCGCTCTGGCTTTGTGGTGCACTGGCCTGGCGTCTGGGGTGATGTGTATCCTTACTTTAGTGCCTTTGAAAGTCCCGACGCCAGGTTGGAATAGTGAATCGAATTGTTGTAGGACTTGTGAGCATGAACTTCGCTCCACAGATGACATTGCGTGAATATCCCCCCATTTCCAGTTCATCTCGGCTAACCTTCTCCTCTCCAACAGTGCGGGACCATTGCCCGGGACAATCCAGAGCGGCAGCCGATTCACTAACCCATTGTGTGTGACAGCCAACATTGCACTGCCTAGCACCAGAATTATTTCTTTAGTGTAAGTCCGTAATTGTGTCTCAATACATGCTAATTTGGGTCTACTGGCTTTAAGTGGCCATAGCTCCTCAAATTGCTGAATGCCTATGAGTGACTGGCTGGCCCCAGTGTCCAGCTCCATGCGTACAGGGATACCGTTTAATAAAACCCTCATCATCATCGGTGGCGTTCTGGTGTATGAACTGTGAGTATTCGCCACATGGACCCGCTGAACCTCGGCGTCCATTGATTCGCCCCAAAAGTCATCCTGCCTCAAAGAACCCTCTTCTGGTCCATCCACCTCATATATTAGTCTGGTTGCAGACTTCCTGCACATTCGAGCTAAGTGGCTACTGAGATTGCAGTTCCTGCAGACAAACTGTTGAAATCTGCAAGATCTAGCGGAGTGTTTTCCCCCACACCTCCAGCATGAGTTAAAGTTTCCATTGTTGGTAATAAAGGTACTATGGCCAGGCATTCCGGCTGACTGTCCCTCTGACTGCTCTTAAATACCCTATTGGTGGGTGTCAATGGCCCCATCCCGGGTCGCATTGTCCCTTGTGATGGCGTGAATGTCCGTTCAGCCTGCCTTTGTCTCTGTTGAAGTCCTACTCTGGGGTCTATTGCTGCGTGGGGAGTGACGGACTGCCCCTGCCTGCCTGCGGGGCTCTGAGTCGCATTGATGATGTTGACTCCCTGATCCATCGCCGCGTTAGAGGCAAAATTGCACACGTATATTATTTTTGTCTCTTCCTCCCCCGCCATGAAAGTTTGAGCCATCAACGCCACCACTTCCAAGGTCAAATCCTTGGTCTCAATTAATTTGTGGAAAATTCCCACATGACCGATGCCCTCGATAAAGAAGTCCCTTCGCATCTCCTCCCTGCAAGCATCTGTGAACTTACAAAGGCTGATCAAACGCCGGAGGTCCGCTACGAAGTCTGGTATGCTCTGTCCTTCACGGCGTCGATGGGTGTAGAATCTGTGTCGGGCCATATGTATGCTACTCGCCGGTTTGAGGTGCTCCCTGATCAATTTGCTAAGTTCTTCAAAGGCTTTGTCCGCCGGCTTTTCGGGTGCTAGTAAGTCCTTCATGAGCGCGTAAGTCTTTGGTCCGCAGCTGGTTAAAAGATGAGCCTTTCGCTTGTCAGCTGCTGCATCCCCCAGCCATTCTTTCGTAACAAAGCTTTGCTGAAGCCTCTCGACAAAATCCCAGTCTTCCCCAACACAGTACCGTTCCTCTGTGCTACTGGTGGCCATTCTCGTGGGTCGTGAATTCCTGTTTCTCGTCGCCAATGTAAAGTCCTTACTCTACAGTATGAAACCACACAAGACACATTCTGGGGACAAGGTCACTCTCTGACCGTAACTCTTTATTCACAGGACTCCAAAGACGATGACCCTGTGTGGGATGTCCCTTTTTATGCCTGTGTGATCAGGTAAGGAGTGTCTCCCACAATTTCACCCCTTGTGGCCAAGGTGTGCATCTAGGTTGAGTGTATACAGTAATACAGTGGTGTTACATTGTGGTTACATACATGACAGATTCCATCCCAAAAAAGTGGGCGGGCGGTAATATTTTTTCCCGGCGTTACGCACATGGTGAAAATAACGCTCGGCAATAAGTTTCCGAAAAATGCCCGTCAGTTTCCATTTTGTGCCAAAATGGGCGATATATGGGCGTTATACGTCATTTCAGCGGTAAAATGGACGTTAAGCATGCAAAAAAGAGAAGGTTCTAGCCCATAGACAGGTTAAGTAAGTGGACAAAAAATTGGCAAATGGAGTATAATATGGGAATGTGCGAGGTTATCCATTTTGACAGAAAAAAAAGCAAATTATTTAAATGGAGAAAAATTACAAAATGCTGCAGTACAGAAGAACCTGGTGGTCCTTGTGCATGAAACACAAAAAGTTAGTATGCAGGTACAACAAATAATCAGGAAGGCAAATGGAATGTTGGCCTTTATTGCAAGGGGGATGGAGTATAAAAGCAGAGATGTGCTACAGCTGTACATTGTATTGGTGCGGCCACACTTAGAGTACTGCATACAGTTTTGGTCTCCTTATTTAAGGAAGGATGTACTTGCATTGGAGGCAGTTCTAGGTTGATTCCTGAGATGAAGGCTTTGACTTATGAAGAAACATTGAGTAGGTTGGGCCTGTACTCACTGGAGTTTAGAAGAATGAAAGGTAATTTTATTGAAACATATAAGATAATGAGGGCGCTCGACAAGGTGGATGCAGAGAGGATATTTTCACTCATAGGGGAATCTAGAACTAGGGAGCATAGTTTCAGAATAAGTGGGTCGCCCATTTAAAACTGAGATGAGGAGGAATTTCTTCTCTCAGAGGATTGTAAATCTATGGAGTTCTCTGCCCCAGAGAACTGTGGAGGCCGGGTTATTGAATATATTTAAGGCGGAGATAGACAGATTTTTGAGCGATAAGGGAGCAAAGGGTTATGGGGAGCGGGCAGGGAAGTGGAGCTGAGTCCATGGTCAGATCAGCCATGATATTAAATGGCGGTGCAGGCTCGAGCGGCCTGCTCCTATTTCTTATGTTACTTAGCAGACAGTGGAGGCAGGGAAAGCTGAGGGAGAGTCCACATTGGGAGGGGGGGGAGTGGGGTACAATCCTCACCCAGCTCTGCTCATCTGGACACAGATGTTGTGCCCTAGGGGCCAATGAAAAGAATAATTATTCAGGGGCAGCAGAAAATCTGTGACGTACTGGCAGGCCTTCCAGCTAACGCTGTGTAGGGTTACAGAGATTATGGAAGAGTCCAGCTCCAGCTTGAGTGGGTTGATATCTTCTACTATGGATAGAGTGGCCAACTCCATGGAACATCAATCACAGCAATCAAATAAGTCCATGCAGGCCTTGATCACGACCGTGCAAACTCTGAATGCTAACATGTCTGGCACCTTTAATAGGAAGACAGACACCCTAACTTTGGCCTTACAGCGTGTCCCTGATCTGCACAAACAGAGTGGTGGGAGTGAAGTGTGGTTGGGTCATGAGAGAGAAGATGGAGAAAGGGGACATGGAAGTTGGAACTCCACTCAAAGTGCTCTCACTTCTCACCAGTTGGCCTCCCCTCAGCCTATACCCGACATGTTGCCTCCTCTCCAGATGGCCAAGTCTGCCCTGGACAGGTGCCAGTGGAGCAGTCTTTGGCCGGGCCCTCACTGGCTCCAACATTCAGAGGTTGTTGACCAAGAGCATCTCAGCACTCAGGGGCAGGGATCTGAGCAACCTGCCTCTCTCTGTGCACCATGTAGGAAAAGGAAGAGGAATAATATTGGCCCAGATTTTACGATCAGTATGGCGGTGTTCTCTCAGAGTACGCCATCATACCTCCTTTGAAATCCACTACAAGTTTTGCATTTCTGCATGCGCTTGCAGATGCGCGAAATGCGGAACTTGCGATCTGTCAATATACGCGTTGAGAGGCCATCTGCACGGCCCACGAAAAAGCAATCACTAGCGCAGAGTTGGGCTATTTGCCCACCAACTGGCCAGTAATTACATAAAGACATATTACGGTTGATGCAAACAGGCTTGTTTGCATCAGCGTAAGGGGAGCCCTCAGGCATGACTTCAACATTTTCATATCAGAAGTTATACAAATACACTATATCAAATGAGTTTCTGCAAACATTGGCCCGGATTAGAGTTTTACTGATGTCAAAAATTATCAAAATTTAAATTTTGTGTGAAGTTGGTGGAATGAAGTTAATTAGTAATTAAATTCCAATCCTGTAAATTGTAATTAGATCTGATTTTGGGATTCCATTAAATCTCATTACGGGATTCCCTTCAGAAATGATTCAAATGGAATTCTGCTTTGTGATTGGAGCACCAAGCCCACGTCTTCCCAGCTACGCTTCCTGGGATCTGTGGGCCATTATGCTGCCCACCGCCTCGCATCCTCAGAACACAAATTTTCACAGCCTTGCCACTTTCAGAGATGTGCGTATTGATTTTCAGGTCAGAGGCATACTCCGGAATACACCTCCAACCGCAATTTTTGGCCCATTATGTGGTTAAGTTTCCATTCTTTAGCACAATCATGTTAAATGTATTACTTTGCACCTTTTTTCCCTGTTACCTATTCTTGGTTGCTGGATAGCAGCTCACCTTTTCAGTTGCTTGTTGATTAATTGGAATACATGAATTGACAGGAATCAATGGAGGGGATGTGCGATGGATGGATGGTTGGTTACAGTTCTGCTTTGTGTCAGTGGGATTGGGCGGGGTGGGGGTGGTGGTAAGGGTGTCCGTTGGATGTGATTGTTACATTGGTCCAGTGAATTGAACCATACAGCTATAAAGGAATCCCTGGCATCACGGACAGTAATACAAGTGGCTGGTGCTGCATTGGGATCGCCATCTTCATTCTCCACCTCTTCCTTTTCATTGGATTCATCTGCAGACGCTATGTCTTCCTGCAGCTGCAATCTTCACTGCTGTACAATGTTGTGCAGAGCGCTGCACATCACAATCATTCTGGAGATCCTGGTTGGGGAGTGCGGAAGGGTGCCTCCAGATCTGTCTCGTTACCTGAAGTGCATCTTGAGCATGCTGATCGCTTGCTCAATGACCCATCTGGTTGTCTAATGGCTTTCATCGTACCATGCTTGGGCTTCATTGGCTGGGTTTCTCATTGGTGTCATCAGCGAAGTTTGAAGGTGGTAGCCTTTATCTCCGAGCAGCCACGCTTTAAGACTGCCGAAGGATAAAAGCATCCGGGAATCTGGCACACACCTGCATAAATTTTTTTTTGTAGTTGCATACCAGCTGAACATTGATGAATGAAACCCCTTGGGGTTTGCCATTCTCTTGGATGATTGTCACATGCATGCAGTCGATGATGCCCTGCATCTGTGGGAAGCCAGCCGGAGACGCAAACCTGAGCGCCCCCTCATTCTGACTGGCGTCATCACAGGGAAAGTTAACATAATTTCTGGCCCTGTCAAACAATCCATCACTAAGCTGCCTTATGTATTTATGTGCAGCTGACTGGGAGATCCTGGATGTGTCTCCGGTTGTGCCTTGAAAAGATCTGGAAGCAAAAAGGTGGTCACTTTCACAGCCATTGGTAATGAACAAACATGGGATCCAGCAGGGACTGAACCCCCTCACCTGCACCTAAACCCATGCGTTTCGTGATGTTAAAATTCCCCCCTCAGTTTCCCAGTTCCCTGCAATCCTGATTCATGTAGTTGGAACTGTTCCCACCAGTTGGAAATTTAAATGAAATGCCAAGAGGCAAAAACAAGAGACTCACATGAAGGGGGAGTGCGATCAATATTGCAAACACACAGATATACGGTGAGAGAGTATGAAAGGAATACAGAAAGAGCTGAAAGCAATCAGAACGAGAGGGAGCGAGAGAAATAATTTTAATTGGAGCCAAGCAGAGAGGTAGTTATAGGAAGAAATTTAAAAAAAAACATTTTTTTGTGCCTTGTGCTCTCTCAAGATTTCATGAGGTCAACAAAAGGCACTTGAGGACGTCTAGGGAATTGTCAGGCAAGTGTTAACAGAACAAGGAGGTGAACCCAGAATTATTTTAGATGCAGATTTACAGGATGAATTTTGGAGAGACTGTCTGCTGGCTCACAGAGAAGGAGGTCACTGATGGCAGTTACCAGAGCCATGTGGAGGGAGGTGGCAGTGGGGCTAGGTGCCACCTCTCTGCCATCCAACTCAATTGCACGCACAGCTGATGAAGGGTTGCGCAGAGAAAATGGCCCCTTCCACCTGGATCAGAAACTTGTGTGGAATTAAAACGGCCATAAAACCGTTGGAAAAGGCTTCGGCCCTAAAATAATTAGGTGCGCCTACATTATATCCTTATCTCAACAAAAACACAGATTTTCAGCCCCATAGGTTGTTAAATTAAATGCAGGAAGAATGATTTGAAATTTAAAGACTGTGCTTCGTCTTCAGGGAAGAATAAATATTTATGGTACTTTCCATTAATGCAGTGGAATTTATACACACTTGTATATTTTCCAATGTGTGCTAAGATGGAAGAGAGCCACTTTCGTCACATTGTTATTAAGATTAATGAGAATTTCTATTTGCTTTAATCCTTTTGTACAGATAGACTGACCTTTTGCATTTTCTAACATCCACCGAGTGTCTTCATTCTTCAACATATCATTAAAGCATTTGCCTTGGGCGGGGGGTGGGGATGGTGCGGGCAGGTTCAGTTTGGGACCCCTACATTTTATTAGACAACTATACTGAATATTATCTACGTAATCTAGTATTAAATCCACACACATACGTTGAAAAGGTGCTTTGCAATAAGTAATATAAAAGTAGTTACAAAATGATAAGCAATGGATAACCGGAGAATAAGTGACACTGAACGATTTTGATGCTATGCATGTCAAAATCAAGCTTAACAGTCAAGAGCACAAACAAACGTGTGTTCATAGAGCAGCCGAACTGAACAAAGATCCATTCTCTTCAATAGTTAGTCGTTGCAGTCAATAAAAGTCACCACTGAAGGTGTGAAGTTACTAATGATTGATAAAGTTGAGATTGATTTACTTCAATCCTTAAATGTATTACTGGATCTGCTCAGGGCCCTAACTAGCTTGGGGCCCTGTGCAATTGCACTAGTTGTTTGGTTCTAAGCCACTCCTCCATTAAAGATGGTACTGTATCTGCTTTCTAATATTTCAGTGATTTATATTTCACCCTATTTGACCCTGAATGGAGCTTCTGAGCCCATGTTCTCCATCACCAAGACTGCCTTCTTCCACCTTCACAGTATCGCTCGTCTCTGCCCCTACCTCAGCCCATCTGCTGAAACCCTCATCCATGCTTTTGTTACCTCCAGACTCAACTATTCCAATGCTCTCCCAGCCAGTTCCCCCATCTTCCACCCTCCACAAACTTAAGCTCATTCAAAACTCTGTTGCACATGTCCGAACTCGCACCAAGTCCGTACACCCTGGTGCTCATCGAGCCCTAAGCTCTGGAATCCCCTCCCTAAACCTCTCTGCCTTTTTCTTTTCCTTTAAGATAGTACTGTACCTCTTTGACCAAACTTTTGAGACAAACTTCATCTCGGTGTCAATTTTTGTCTGATTATGTTACTGCGAAGCATCTGGAGACATTTTACTACGTTAAGGTGTTATATAAAAACCACAACTCAAAATCATTAAATAGTACAGCATTGAATATTACCCTTAGCACAATTATTTAAATCAAAGGTATATTTCACATAGACTGGATAAGGGAACATTCAGCTTCATTTGTCAGTTGATGCTATTCTGGCTCAAGAAACCAGGCTGGATCTGTACCATTTCTTTTTTAACATGGTCTTAAAATAAGGAACAGAACAACCATGGGCATCTACATTCCTTCTTGGGTGACTGGTATTCCATTTAATTGGATTCTGATTGAAGTAAAATTAAGTAGCACAAAACATTCTTAATCTGGCATTGGATGCAGTCATGTAACAGCTTAGTCAGCAAAATTCTGTGCTTCAAGTTAATCCATTGCACCAAGCCATACATTATTAAAATCAATGAAGGATGGTCTTAGTGCTTCAGCCTCTTAGCAAACGTATTTGAAGATGAGCTAAATTAAAGCAATTGTTTATCCTGTATCTATTACCACCATCTTTAAAAAAAGCTACATCCATCATTAATAAATAATTAATTAAAATGGAACGATCCTATCAGCTAGTAAATCCTGGCAGAATCCCATATTCTCAGAGTATCATTTAAATGTCAAAGTGGAATCCACAGTAGTCTTAATCTTCATTTTAGGATGGAACCAACAATGTTTAACTGCAACCACTTTAAATAACCATTTGTAAAGTTTCCCATTTTTAAAATTAAAACAAAATACAATATAATAAAATTACCATAGTACTTAGATGCAACATCGGCACCACACTATTTGATTTCAGAGAAACCTTTATTCTGAAATATACAGCACAGCAGAACCTTTAGCCTATCCACGCCTTCAATCCTATCAATCCTATCAATATCCCAAACACAATTTGCCTCTTTATAAGGATATCCTTCAGTTCCTCCTTCTCACTAGACCCTCGGTCCCCTAGTATTTCCAGAAGGTTATTTGTGTCTTCCTTCGTGAAAACAGAACCAAAGTATTTGTTTAACTGGTCCGCCATTTCTTTGTTCCCCATTATAAATTCACCTGAATCTGACTGCAAGGGACCTACATTTGTTTTCACTAATCTTTTTCTCTTCACATATCTATAGAAGCTTTTGCAGTCAATTTTAGTGTTCCCAGCAAGCTTCCTCTCATACTCTATTTTCCCCCTCCTAATTAAAACCTTTGTCCTGCTCTGCTGTATTACAAAATTCTCCTAGTCCTTAGTTTGCTGCTTTTTCTGGCCAATTTATATGCCTCTTGGATTTAACACTATCCTTAATTTCCCTTGTTAGCCACGGTTGAGTCACCTTCCCCGCTTTGTTTTTACTCCAGACAGGGATGTACAATTGTTGAAGTTCATCCATGTGATCTTTAAATGTTTGCCATTGCCTATCCACCGTCAACCCTTTAAGTATCACTCGCCAGTCTATTCTATCCAAGTCACGTCTCATATCATCGAAGTTACCTTTCCCCAAGTTCAGGACCCTAGTCTCTGAATTAACTGTGTTATTCTCCATCTTAATAAAGAATTCTACCATATTATGGTCACTCTTCCCCAAGGGGCCTCGCACAACAAGATTGCTAATTAGTCCTTTCTCATTACACATCACCCAGTCTAGGATGGTCAGCCCTCTACTTGGTTCCTCGACCTACTGGTCTAGAAAACCATCCCTAATACACTCCAGGAAATCCTTCTCCACCGCATTGCTACCAGTTTGGTTAGCCCAGTCAATATGTAGATTAAAGTCGCCCATGATAACTGCTGTACCTTTATTGCACGCATCCCTAATTTCTTGTTTGATGCTGTCCCCATCCTCATTACTACTGTTTGGTGGTCTGTACACAACTCCCACTAGCATTTTCTGCCCTTTGGTATTCCGTAGCTCCACCCATACAGATTCCACATCATACAAGCAAATGTCCTTCCTTACTATTGCATTAATTTCCTCTTTAACCAGCAACGCCACCCCACCTCCTTTTCCTTTCTGTCTATCCTTCCTAAATGTTGAATACCCCTGGATATTTAGTTCCCAGCCTTGGTCACCCTGGTCTCCATGATGCCAATTACATCATATCCGTTAACTGCTATCTGCACAGTTAATTTGTCCACCTTATTGCGAAGACTCCTCGCATTGAGGCACAGAGCCTTCAGGCTTGTCTTTTTAACACCCTTTGCCCCTTTAGAATTTTGCTGTAATGTAGCCCTTTTTGCTTTTTGCCTTGGGTTTCTCTGCCCTCCACTTTTACTATTCTCCTTTCTATCTTTTGCTTCTGCCTCCATTTTATTTCCCTCTGTCTCCCTGCATAGGTCCCCATCCCCCTGCCATGTTAGTTTAACTCCTCCCCAACAGCACTAGCAAACACTCCCCCTAGAACACTGGTTCCGGTCCTGCCCAGATGCAGACTGTCTGGTTTGTACTGGTCCCACCTCCCCCAGAACCGGTTCCAATGTCCCAGGAATTTGAAGCCTTCCCCTCTGCACCGCTCCTCAAGCCACGTATTCATCTGAGCTATCCTGCGATTCCTACTCTGACTAGCATGTGGCACTGGTAGCAATCCTGAGATTACTACCAGTGCTACTTTGAGGTCCTACTGTTTAAATTTAGCTCCTAGCTCCCTAAATTTGTCTTGTAGGACCTCATCCTGTTTTTTACCTCACACTCATTGTTGTTAATTGGTATACTTTAGTGGTGACTTCTGTAAAATTTTACAATATTATCAAAACGTTATTCATATTACAGTGACTGCATTTAGCAAAGGGTGATGCGATATTTGATTGCTATTTCTTACTGTGGATCACATCAAGAGCAAGGAGCATGGAAGCCTTTCTTACAGGCTATTTGTCACCAGCATTTTGGTGTCTTTGGATAAGAAATTGGTGATTGAATTTATCCGGCAAAATTTGCCATGACTGCATAGTTGGTGCAAACAAAATAATAACATTGCGTTTGACTAGAATCTGACTGTTCACCATTTCATGGACAATGAGGTCCCTGACCTCCTGCAATGCATGCTGGAAATTTGTGAAGATACACACTCCAAGTAGAGAAGTGTTAGGGATCCAGCAGTTGGAGAAGGCAAGACATCGTTAAAGTGTAATGGAAACTCTCTGTGAAGCCTGAAAAGACAACTTTTAATATTAGTTGAGAATTTTGCCTGTTAACGTGTCATCTGTTTGTTGTATGGAGTCAAGACTCTTGATAAGTGTATGGTGTTTATCTTTTTGAAGGCCGCATCGTAACTTATTGCCAAACTACTCATAGGTGAAACTTCGTATCTCTTAACATTAAAGTGAAGATCAAGGAGTTTGCCAAATTTAAAATTAAAAATTGTTCCTATCTTTGTGCCAAAATATTTCTGCATCTAGCCTAGCAAGAAGATTCTGCTTCATTATTCTTCCTCTTTGATGCTGCAGGTCCACTTTGGGCATATTGGCCGCGGAATTCGGTGTAGCGCCAGCAGTTAAGGCCGTTTTTTTTAATAAAATGGTGGCCGCCTCATTTCCGGTGCGGGACATGGTGGCCGCCATTTTGAAGAGATCGGCAGTGCCGATGTTGCCTGCATCACCTCTCACATGTGCAGATTGTGATGTCAATCGACATGCAATGCCTAAATTGATGTACGACTGGGATTTTGGATGTCGCAGCACTTCATACCACCCTCTCCTAACCATGCACGGAAAAACATGCAGGCCGTAGTTGTACAGAGATGCTGACAGTGCTTCTTAAATGTTTTGTTTTCAGCGTTTCAAGTGTTTTATTGCATTTTATTGGAGTAATGGCTTGGTGCAATACATTTAAAAAGTTGTTAAAGTGTGCACACAGTTCTGCTGGACGCTTGCAAGGCTTTGGATGTTAAAGGAAGGCCTCTGAGAAGACCACTTGCTCACAGTCCTGGGGGCTCAAGTTGCAGTCCGCCTCAGGCTGCAACATCAGATGGAGATGGAGCAAAGGGAACAAGATGCTCGCAGAGGGACGAGGATGAAGCAGGAGGAAGCAGAAGAGGAAGGTTGCAACCCAGACAGACCCTTTCCGGCTGGGATATCCTGGATGGAATCACCTGCCTGCGGTACCAGTGACCACAACCACAATTCCCCTTTCAACATTTGTCCCACACCTTTGGACCAAAATTTTCCTGTTTTGCGACTGCAGTCAACGCCTCAGAGAGGTGTTAACGAGGCGAAAAATGCTCTTCACCCAAGCGTGGTGATAAAAACGCCCCCCGTGGAATTAGGTGGGGGTTTTGCAGAGGCGATACAAGGTAGCGCTATGCTCCTGCTGGGAGCACCGCACGCCTTCACTTACTGCCTGGCGATGACAACGACAGCTTCAGCTGTTGAGTTGCAGTCAGGAATTGGCTGGAGCAATGCTATTTAAAGGCTCCATCTGAAAAAAAAAAATTCTATCAGCCATTATTTTTTCAGCTTTCTATAACATAGGCAGAGTGGCTGAGGGACCGATCACAGCGATTTTTACTTCAAGGACTGTTCTGCTTCTTAACTATTCCCCTGTATCATTCAAGGCAGATTTGAAATTACAAAAATTCCGGCCTCGCTGGGTCCATACGGAGTGCGCATGGACCCGGCGTGGCCTCGCGAAAGCCGGATTTCGGGGCGCAATGCGCATGCGTCGAAAACCAGCTTTTCCGATCTGTCAAGATTTCTCGACAGATGCGCCGCATCCCCGGGGCAAGGACATTCGCGCGGGAGAGATTGGGCTATTTGCCCAACTCATGCCCAGCGAATGCCCTTCAAACTTTTACGCCTGGTAAAAGCAGGCACATAGCTTACTTTTACCTGCATAACACTTTTTAAAAATATCTTTTTTTTCTAAAACATTTAACTACATTTAATTCCAATTGATTTTAAATATGTGAGGTGTTTTATTTATTTATTATGTTGTGTTTTGGTGTTTTAAGGAGTTATTCTCATTGATAGTAATGGGAACTTGTACAAATGGAGTTCCCATTTTTATCAATGAGAATACTGCATAGTAATTGGTGGTCCAGGCCCATGTGACTCCAGCATACGTACCTGAAAGACATCTCCCTGTGCGCTGCGCAGCGAATCTAGGTCGCCGACGTTCCTCCGGGACCACTAGTTACTTTCATAGATTTTTTTTGTTCGTACGAATGAAGCCTCCGACCACAATTTTCCCTCCCAATATTTCTCTCGCTTGATGGGGGCTCGACCTCCTGCTCCGATGCCATTGTCGGAGGATGCTTATCAAAGGTAAAGGCGGAGACAATCAGAGAGAAAGGCAGAGAGAAAAGCAGAGAGAAGGACGTGGGGCAAGATAGGGCGCAGCACAGGGAGAGGCACAGGGAAAAGGACAGCAAGAAGGACAAGGAGAAAGGCAGCAAAATGTGGCCAGAGGGAGAAAGCGCCACTGGGCTGGCAACAGGAGATCTTACTCTCCCAGGGTATTCTGGCAGCAGTTCTCCTTCAGCAATTTCACTGAGGAACACTGTCTTCAAAGGCTACGCTTCAGCAAGGATGTGGTCGCAGAGTTCTGTCATCTGCTGCAACCAGACCTCGAGCCTCAGACCAGGGTGAGGGCAGCTCTCTGTCACAGTCAAGGTCACCATCGTACTCAATTTCTATGCCACTAGATCCTTCTAGTAAGTGACAGGAGACATCTCCAACATCTCCCAGTTCGGCATCCATTGCTCGGTCCATGAGGTCACAGATGCTCTGTGCAGAAGGAGGAGGGACTACACCTCCTTCCCCATGACCAGAGAGAAGCAGCATGAGTGTACATGTGGCTTTGCCAGGATAGCGGGTTTCCCCATGGCGCAGGGCGCTCTTGACTGCACCCACGTCGCTTTGCGGACATCACAATCCTAAGATCTTCCGTAACCGCAAAGACTTCCACTCACTGAATGTGCAGCTGGTCTGCGACCACACACGCAGAATCCTCACTGTCCATGCCCGCTATCCTGTGCCAGCCACCAAATCAAGCTCGCGGCTGGCTGCTCAGAGACAAGGGCTATCCACCTGGCTCATGAGTCCCCTCCGCAGCCCCACTAATCCTGCCCAGCACTCATACAATAAGAGCCAGGCCGCCACCAGAAACATCATTGAGCAGACCATTGGAGTGCTGAAGCAACGGATCCGCTGCCTTGACCGCTCGGGAGGAGCCCTCTAGTATTCGCCTGAGCGGGTGTCCCTATTCGTCATCGTCTGCTGCACGCAGAATGCCAATGTATACCTCCCTTCAGTCCGAAAAACAGCCATTCACCACAACTCTTTGTTTTGTATCCCTCAACCAAATGCTGTCTCCATGCTGCTACTACTCTGTTTTATCCCGTGGGCTTCAATCTTGCTATCAAGCCTAATATGTGGTACTTTATCAAATGCATTTTGATGCATATACACAACATCAACTGCATTGCCCTCATCCACCCTCTCATATTACTTCAAAAAAGTTACAATTCATAGAGTTGTGAACTAATCAGTACATACTGGAAGAAGAACATAAGAACATAAGAACATAAGAAAAAGGAGCAGGAGAAGGCCATACAGTCCCTCGAGCCTGCTACGGCATTTACCAAGATCATGGCTGATCTTTGACCTCAACTCCACTAACCTACCCTATCCCCATATCCCTTGATTCCCTTAGTGTCCAAAAATCTATCGATATCAGCCTTGAATTTACTCAACAACTGAGCAGCCACAGACCTCTGGGGTAGAGAATTCCATAGATTCAAAAATCCTTCCTAATCTCAGTCCTGAATGGCCAACTCCTTATAATGAGACTATACGGAGAATAAAATAAAAAATTGTACCGATTTGGGTAAATTTCCCGAGCCCAGCAGGGAACACAGGTTGGAGATAGGGGCACAACACTCTCACACCCATTCTCCAACCTGCAATCTCTTTGAGTGGGACCCCAGTCTGAGAAAATTGGAGCACTAGATTTTACCAATAATTGAATGGATTTCTTTGTCACTTATTTTCAATAAAATATGTACATTGAGTTGTAGTACAGTATTACATATGTTCGGTAAATTGAAATAATACCTAAGCCTAGAAATCACTGTTTGCAATGGCAGCACATGGCTATATAACGTGGTGTTAACCCATTTAAAACAAGGTAACTCTCATAACTGCAAACAGAATAATGTTATAATCTGATCTTAATGTCATTGGGGTCTTCCTCGTCTTTTTGGGAAAGGTCTTCTTGCTGTGCTGGCTCCATGAGCTGTCCTCATTGCACTGCCAAGCCACGATACAGCGACTCTATCAATTGGACTGCAAAAAAACACAGATCTGTCCAGGCAGTGAAAACGTTATTTGAACAGCCCGATGGTGTGCTCCATGTTGGCCCCAGTGGTCATATGGCTTTTATTGTATCTCCATTCAGCAGGGAAGTGCGGGTTGCGTAGTGGTGTCATGAGACATGTACAGAGGCCCCAAGCTGCCAGCCTGCCTCTGACTTGCTGAACATGGTCAGAGAGTGAAGGGATGGTGGCCTAGTGCAACATGTAGGCATCATGATGGATGCCAGGAAAATGATTCTGGTAATGATCACGCCTCTGCTGAACATTGATGGAGTGGAAGCCTTTGCTGTTGATGAAGGCTGCTGGCTCCTTGGGAGGTGGGTGCAGTG
This sequence comes from Pristiophorus japonicus, assembly GCF_044704955.1. Taxonomy (NCBI): domain Eukaryota; kingdom Metazoa; phylum Chordata; class Chondrichthyes; family Pristiophoridae; genus Pristiophorus; species Pristiophorus japonicus. Next base: position 124,660,022 of record NC_091989.1, read on the forward strand.
ATTCACAGCCTAAACTCGTGGGAATAAAGCCCACAGCCCTTTCCTGCTGACTGCTGGGATCTAAGGGGAATGTGATAGAATCTTTCACTATGGCAGAGGGCATCAATGACTTGATTGATGCAAGCATGGACTGCAGACTAACTAAAGTGACTAATGTCACCTGTTGACCAAGATGAAAAAGTTAAGAGCTGTAATCACATTGACTGCCACAGGCAATGCATGACCAGCTACAAGAGTGAGTTGCAGGTTTTGTCATAAGAGGCTGCACAGGTCTGTGAAACCTTCTCTGCAGAATCGTAGCCTTCTGGTGCACTCACTGCTCATTAGAAAACTGGAGGTAATTGACTGACTGTATAGATCCTATGGGCAGGGTAAGGATGCCTCCCAGCAGTCCTCCTCATGTGTGGTCTCCTCAAAGCCCCAACTGCAGCTCCTTGAGGTTCCCTGATCTGCTGCTGCTCCTGTTGCTTGTTGAAAGTTTAAAAGCAGATTAAAAGTGAAAATCAGTGAATTGCGATGGAAATGCATAAGGGGGCCGAAATTAACCCTTCCAATAAGGCCTCTGGCCGCCTGAAAGTGGCAGCCATGGGGCAGCGTGGAATGGGCGCCAACTCGCGGCAGACTGGCCGACGTTCACGGCATTGTCCTCGGGTTTTTGCTGCAGTGGAGATCTGCCCCGCTCCCCTCACTTCCACCCCCTCCTGCAGATGCATTGTTAACGATATCAGAGCGCGCACCGCAGCGGCTCCCCCCCGGAAGGTAAAATCACTTCAAAAAGTCTTCTGGCCGCCTGTCGATGCTTTTTGGGTTGGTACACAGTGCTAGCTCAAGACCGCCAGTGACCTTTAAAGGCATGTTGTGTGTAGCAGCATTCGTTTTGCAGAGTTTTTTTTTCGGACTTTTCACAACTTTGCCAATTGCCTTGTTCAAACTGGGATTGCGTGCTAATGGGCTTAGGTCTTCAATCTCGACAACAGAGAGGCCTCATTGTGGAGGTTCTGCATGTGGAGGCAATTAGCTCAGTGCTGGCAGCGGAACGCCTCCTGCACATTGTGTGCCTCCCTGCCGCGCACAGGAGAAGGCGATGCCATCTCCAACTGCTCCAGAGGCAATGGGCAAGGGATGCACCACACATGGCTGCCCAACATGCAGAAGGCCATGGAGATAGCGACAGACCTCAACCCAGAGTGGTGGCCCAGGAAGGACCTGCCATCAGGAGGAAGGTCAGGTGCGCTGAACCCCCACACCAGATAGAGGGCAAAATCGAGAGAAGGCAGAATGCACAGGGGGTAGATGCTTGCCAGCAGCAGGCTGCAGAGGGCGATGCAAGACCATGAGGGAGAAGGCATTGAGGCAGCTGCCATAGGAAGACGCGAGCATAAAAGTGGGGGGAGAAGGCCCCATAGTGCAAGAGTCTACAGACAACAGTTTTCGTACATGGACCTGACTGATGATCAATGTCTCCGGAGACTGCGATTCCGGAAGGACATCGTGAGGGAGTTGTGCAATCATCTGCAGCCAAACCTCCAGCCTCAAATCAAGGCTGAGGACAGCTCTGACCGTCGCATCTAAAGTGACCATAGCACTCAATTTCCATGCCACTGGATCTTTCCAAGTTGCTACAGCAGACATATCGAACATTTCTCAGTTCGCCGTGCATCGCTCCATCTGTCAAATGACAGAAGCTCTCTATAAGAGAAGGATGGACTACATATCCTTTCCAATGAGCAGGGAGAAGCAGTTGGAACAGCAGACCGGATTTGTGTGAATTGCAGGCTTTCCCAAGTTTCAGGACGCCATAGACTGCACCCACGTTGCATTGAGGGCACCACAGAACAATCCCGAGTTGTTCAGAAACTGCAAGGGGTTCCACTCCATCAATGTTCAGCTTGTGTGCGACCACCAATGCAAAGTCAAGGCAGCAGCCACGAAGCTTTCATCTTGCGCCAGACCGGTGAGCCTGACGTGTTTACTGGCCTAAGCCAAGATTGCGGCTAGGAGACAAGGGCTACCCACTGTGCACTTGGATGCTGATTCTCCTTCGCAACCCCAGGACTGCTTAACAGAAAGCCTCTGAAAACTCTCATTCAGACACCTGGTGCTTATTTGAGCAATGCATCGGGATCCTTAAACGACGGTTCTGTTGCCTGGATCGCTCAAGAGGAGCGGGCCTCCCTATTCATGGTCATCTGCTACATGCTTCACAACCTGGCAATCATGAGGGTACAACCATTGGAGGATGAGGCAGCAGTACCACCTGAGGTGGAGGACCAGAAAGAGGAGGCACAGGAGCACAATGCGCATGAGGAGGAGGTGGAGGACGACCAGGACCAGGATGCGGGCCGCCGGCCACACAGGAGGCGGTGTCGCTGTCTGGACCCTGCAAGAGAAGTGCAGAACCGTCTCATTGCTGCTCGTTTCCAATGAGTTCCTGCGCACTTCACCTTTCATCTTTGCATCTCCATGGGTAACCTAATGAGCCCTTTCACACATCATTGGCCACAGTGAAATGAGAGATATTGAAACACAAAATAAAGATTTATTGCACAAGAAAGAAAGGTGCCAAAAAACATACACAATCATTCATCACCCTTGTGCATTTCCTTATTATCCCATTTACGCAAACCTATTCTCAAACTACGCCACAATGTCTCCCCTGTGGCTGTATTATGGTTCTGGGAAGGCAGCTGTGTTTCAAGTGTAGAAGCTACAGGTGTCCTAGGACACCCTCGACCAGCTCTGGCCCTGGAAGGGCCAGCTGCACACTGGCCAGCACCCTCCTCGGTGCGTTCATTCGGCATTGGCTGGCGCGATTCCATGCTTGTCGGCAATGGCGGAGAGATAGGTCTGGGGTGAGGACTGCTGTGATCCTGAGAGAGCACACCAGGATCCTGGTCACTCCCCTGGGACAGCACCTCAACTTCGCCACCAATCTGCTGGAGCACAGGTTGGTGGGGTGGAGTGAGACCAGAAGGTCCCCCATGGAACGTGGTGGACCCAGCCATGATGGCAACTGTCAGATCTCACGTGGCATCCAGCTGAGACTGCACGAGAGCAGACACAGTCTCGATGCCACCTGAGACAACAGCAGTAAGACGCTCCGTGGCCTGTTGCTAAGAGGAGTGCATGAAAGCATTCTGAGCTTCCAGAGCAGCGGCCATCCTCTCCAAAGCAGCACTCAGACATTCGTTCCCTCGCACCGGTGCTGTAATGGCAGCTGCCACATCGCCCACGTCACGCCTCATCACAGCTGGATCCGCACGGTCACTCTGGGAGTCCACCATCATCTGCACACTGGCAATGTTGGGCTCCATGGTGTGCGTAGAGCTGTCCACAATGTGGGAGGCAGACTCCTCATTGCTCCTTGCGACAGGCTCTCGGGCAGCCTTACTATTGCCCCCAACATCTGGGAATGCATGGCCTTCACCCTTCTTTCATAAATCCCAACATCGATGGGCTCGTTCGAGTCCTCTGCAGCAGAATCACGTGCGAGCTCACCCCCCGGAGAAATGACACCCGATGTTCCCTTTGTCCTTGACCATGCTGCAGCCCGCTAGGCCCCGGTGCATCAACCAGTGCAGCCCCCTCTGCTAAATCTAACATTTCCGACCGTGTACTCCCAGTATCAGAGCTGGTGCGTGCGAGTGTAGGCACCAGCTCAGAGCGTCCCCCTCTTCCTCATCGGCCAATACATGGAATGGTGTCCAGGGTGTCATCCTGGCTTTGCCTCCCAGTCACCTCAATGATCGCTCCCTGGCTTTGCCTCGCAGTGGTCTTAAGGCTGTCGTCCTGGCTTTGGCTCACACTCGGAGTTTCATCTGCAATCATAAGTGGCACAAGGGCTCCCGTGAGGTTGAGGGCATTGCACCATGCAGCCTGCAACTTGCACACAATCATGAGCAAATGTGTGGCAGGTGCTGGCACTTTTAGGGAGAGATGGCATTAAAGAAAGGCTTTCACTTACCCATGCTGCCCCCAGCAGGATCCACAATACCGGCAGCCACAGGAAGGCAACATGTGAGCCCACTAGCTGCTGCACCCTTTCTTCCAGATGAGTGATCTGCAGGATATCTGGCTTGCCACCACCAGTCCCCTTTTGCTGTATATGGTTGTGAGAAACCTTCGCCTGCAAAGCAAATAAGGCTAGCTGAGTAGCAGTATCATGAGGCCTCGGCAATTAGTGCAATTGTAGGTCCACTACATGCAGGTGTAACTCCGATATGAAAGAGAGCCTCCCTTGTGAGAACACACACATATTTATACAGGCCTCAGCAATCAAGTGATGTTTCAGTGACTATATAATGAAGGTGGGAAATAAGAGAAGGTGAAGGAGAGGCTCGCAGATGGAAAGTGAGGAGTTGGGGAACATGTACTCACTTACATCAGTCGAATTATGTCGCTCAGCCTTTTGCGGCATTGGGTGGTGGTGGTGCGGTCATGAATGGAGGTCCCCGACACCACCACAGCGATCTCTCTCCACGCGCTAACAAACACAGCACCAATCGGTCTGCCTGTGACGGGGTAAAGAACGCGCCTTCTTCCCTCCACAGCCTCGATGAGAGCCTCGAGTTCCGCATCAGCAAATCTGGTGACCCCTTGCTCCTCCTGGATTCATCATGCCTTCACCAGAAACTGATTCCCTGCTCAGGGCCAAGTGGCAAACCTGCCCTTTAAGAAGGCTAGGGACCTGCTGGCTCGTTAGCAGTAAATCGGCACCAGCTGAGTCTCATGGCCCAATTGGCCACTTCACACCCACAAACTTCAAACAGCCCATTCCCGTCATCATAACCGCTCCTCTCCTTTTTTCAAGCAAAAATGCTGAATTTCCATGTAATGGCCGCTGCATCCTTTGCAGCGGTAAAGAACGACAAAAAGCAGAGGGTGCGCCTTGTTTTGGGCAGTGGGCAATTTCGGCCCCATGATGAGGGCACTAGCCGGGTGAATTCCCCACTGATACCAATAATCTGAGTGCCTGCAGGTTAGTGCCCCTTCAAACTTCAATTGCTGTTTCAAGCCTGTCTACAACAACAACAACAACAACAACTTGTATTTATATAGCGCCTTTAACATAGTGAAACATCCCAAGGTGCTTCACAGGAGTATTATGCGGTAAAAATTTGACACCATGCCGCATAAGTAGAAATTAGGGCAGGTGCTTGGTCACCGAGGTACATTTTAAGAAGCATCATGAAGGAGGAAAGAGAGGTAGAGAGGCGGAGAGGTTTAGGCAGGGAGTTCCAGAGCTTGGGGCCAAGGCAACAGAAGGCACGGCCATTAAATGGTTAAGCGATTATAATCAGGGATGCTCAGGAGGACAGAATTAGAGGAGTGCAGACATCTCGAGGGGGGTTGTGGGGCTGGAGGAGATTACAGAGATAGAGAGGGGTGAGGCCATGGAGGGATTTGAAAATAAGGATGAGAATTTTGAAATCAAGGCGTTGCTTAACCGGAAGCCAATGTAGGCCAGCGAGCACGGGGATTATGGGTGAGCGGCACTTGGTGCGAGTTAGGACGTGGGCAGCTGAATATTGGATCACCTCTAGTTTACGTAGGGTAGAATGTGGGAGGCCAGCTCGGATTGCGTTGGAATATTCAAGTCTAGAGGTAACAAAGGCATGGATGAGGGTTTCAGTCTAGCACTGCGTGCTACTTCTGTTGCAAGTAAAAATGGTATTGGGGTATTTTGACATCCTAGCCCCCTGATTTAAATACTTCAATGAGGTCTGCTTCAAACAAAATGGCAGCGGTGGAGATTGGAGTAGTAACATGGCGGTAAGTGCAGCACAGTGATTTTATGGTCGCTAGTGCCCTGTTCCTGCCAAGCTGAACTTGTTAAAATCAGCCCTCAGAACTCATCTCTCCAGTAAATATATTGCAATCAAAATGATAGGATCAAAGACATAACAAGATTTTTGAAAACTTGAGAACAAGGGCAAATATGCATGGATAACACAAATTGAGCCAAGAATAACAGCATCTGACAGTTTTTTCTGGAACCAAACATCATCTTCCAATATTGGAGATAAAGAAGAAGTTGTAGATGTCAGGGTAAGATTTGAAGATAACAATCAATCCCTGGAAAAAGTGTAGTCTGAGCAGCAGAACAAATATAAACATCTTGAGAGAGAAAAATCAAAGTTCTGACAGGAAGAGATGAAGTCAAATTGTTTTTTGTCATTGGTGCAAGAGATAAATGGTTGTAAAATAAACCTCTGATATTATTGCTCCATATTGAATCCTATAAATCATTCAACAGTCATACCTCTGGACTGGCAATTCTACTGATTTGGAAATACTGAAGTTATTTTTGGGCAGTTAAATTTTTAAGTAGTTGGTGATGTACTAAACACAAACGCTCACTTATGTTTTGGCTGTAGTTGTTCTAAATACATTTCAAAGTAAACAAGACAAATTCACATCAAGTGATGAATCAGGTAACAGCATTTTAAATGCCTACTAACTCCTTTGCATCTAACACAGCTTACCAACTATACCTACAGTGTGAACTTCAAAGGTTGGTAGCAATATGAGGTCCTTCCTATCCAGATTGTGATAATTCGTGAGATTTCACCTCATGAATGAACCACATAAAGGGCTCAATTTTGGCCAGGAGTTACTCCGGTTTTTTTTGAGTAACGTGGTTTTTCTGGCTTAACTTAAAAATTCCCATTTTGCACATTCAATTTGCACCAGTGTAAGTGAGTTAGTTACGATTTTTTTAGTTTCATTTTTTTTTCTCAAAAGGGGGCATTACCAGCTACTTACGCCAGTTCTGCCCATTTAGGCAACTTTGGCCAGCTAATAGTTACTCCAAATCTACTTAGGCCAGCGTATGTAGCCACTTCAGAAAACCCTTGCGGAGAGTTAAGAAATCGGCGCAGGTAGGTACAGCGGAGGCCATTCGGCCTGGGATAGGGTTGGGAAGGCAAGTGGAAAGGACCTGCACCTAAAGCACCAAGACTTACAAAGCACCAAACTTTGGAAACAAAAAATAATATGCATTCAATAACAAATAAAAAATTGAAGTAAGTCCTACCTTCATCTTAAAACTTGGCCTAGGAAGGCAGCGGGCTGGCCGGTGCGGGAGGCCACTTGGCCTGGGCTAGGGGCGGGCGGGCAGGAGAACCGATAGTGCTCCTGCCTGGATGATTTCTATCAGTTCTCCTGCCCGCCCGCCTCTAGCCCTGGCTGAGTGGCCACCCGGTGCGATTTCTAAGCACGACACGGAGAGGCTGGGGATTCCAGTGGCCGGCATCGGGTCCCACACAGCGGCTGCAGCAAGACACGAAAAGGCTGGGGGCAAGGAGCTACTGCGCATGCGCAGACACTCCACTGTGCATGTGCAGACATCCCGGCACTATTTTCAGCGCAGGACGCTGGCTCCACCCCCGATTCGACTGGCCTCGCTGCGCGATCACAGGGAGGAGGCTGGACAGCGGCCAAAGTGTGAAGGAAATTTTTTGGTGCACTTCTGAACGGAGAAAAGTGGCGCATCTCTGGTAAGTGAGCCAAAAAATGGGCTAGGCCAAAATTGAGCCCAGACTCGAAGCACTCACTCACATAATAGAACTAGGTTCCAGAGTATACCAAAATAGCCAAATGCCTTAGCATCTTATTAGTGATTAGAATGAATGAACAAGATTCTCATAATCTCCACCTACGATCTAGCCTGAAACAGGCAGGAGCCTCATTGAAGTATTCAAGTTGGGATCCTATGACATCAATAGGACTCCAGTCCCATTTTCATAAACTTTAGCGTGGTGAACACTCAGTTCGTAACCCGCTCAGTAGTATTGGGTAGCACAGGTCCGAAATGGCCATTTCCAGCTCAATGTAAAGGGGCACTCACTCGCAAGTAGTCACAGCATTGGTATCTATCTGGAGGATTGAAGGAGCTTTATTGAGAATATTGTTTGGTTGAAATTGTGCTTTTTTTTGCTTTTCTTGGAATTTTAACTATCCTGTTGTCACAGAAAAGTGTTTTCTTTATTGGAGGATTGGAGTGTTATTGGCCATCCCTTACTGGCTGCAGGGAAAGAGGGAACAGGAAGAGAGACAGCAACAGATAGGGGAGCTTCAGGGAGCAGCATTGGCTCTGCAAGGAGTCCAGGAAGTGGGAAGGCTACTCACAGGCGGCCTTGCGCTGCTCAAAGGGTCTACAGGCCCAGACCGAGCTACCTGAACCTCCTCCGCAATGTCGAAGGAGATTATATTTCTCACAATGGGCCATCACAGATATCTGCAGATTACAGGGGTTTTACCTCACTCCTACAGCTGGCATTGCATTGCGTGTGGCTTTAAGGTGATCAGGGCAGTTGGAACTATACGCAATATAAGTGAACCTCTTCAAACAACAGGTGACTGACGTGCTGTTTGCCAAGGCTAATGAATTCATCTCATTCCCCATGGGCAAGAGGAGCCAACAGGAAAGGTCTGTGAGGTTTGCAAAATCCCCGCTAGTGCCAGGTGTCATTGATGGCAGATGAGCAAGTGTGCGGTCACTGTACAAGAGGGCAACATGTGCTAATCCCATTGCACCTACTGCTACTACCACAGGGCTGTGGCTCAGCACTCTCTCTGATCTGCAGGACAGCAGACTGTATAAGATCTGTGATGCAATTCATTCTTCCAGCCTTTCAGGGTGCAGCCCAGAGCCTGAGTGGGACCAGTTTGAGCTTCAATCTGAGATGCTAGTGCTGGTGCCTCAGACTGCTGGATACAGTAGAGACGAGCACACACTCCGGGGTAGACTAAAGTGCTGATGCTTTGTGCTCGAATGCCACACAAGCTGGAAGCAGTCGCCTCCATATAGTCAGACATCATGTGGATATTCTTAGGCAGGCTGTCCAATGCCTTGAGCAATTGCTGGTATGCACGAACAATCTTTTAATTGAATGTTGAGCTGCTAAAGCCTGAATCTATGCAATCTTCAGCAGAGCTAGAATCCTATTATAAAATAACAAGTAAAACACTAGACAATTTGCAAAGATTGTTTTCTTCATATGGCCTCCCAGGAGAAATTGTGTCTGATTATGGGCCGCAGTTGTCTCCTGATCTGTCCTTTCCACTATTGCCAGCTCCTGCTCACTAGTACTGAGTGATTCATGCTATGTAGACTCCTTTAACTCACTATGCCATATGGGGTGCCGATTTCTGTGCTGGTGCCTGGAAATGATGGAGTGAATAATGGTACATCTCTCCATCTCTTAGTAGTTTCTCTCCATCTCTTAGACCAAAGCATTATTTTTTGTCCCCACCACAAACTCTGTTCCCTAGCCACTGACTCCATCCTCTTCACAACTTCTGTCTGAGGCTAAACCAGGCTATTCCTTACCTTGGTGTCATATTTGACCCTGAAATGAGCTTTTGACCATACTCACCGCTTATTTCCACCTCCATAACATCGCCCATCTCCACCCTTGCCTCAGCTCATCCACTGCTGAAGCCCTCATCCATGCCTTTGTTACCTCTAGACTTGATTACTCCAATGCACTCCTGGCTGGCCTCCCTATGTAAACAAGAGGTGATCCAAAACTCGGCTGCACGAGTCTGAACTCGCACCAAGTCCCGCTCACCCATCACCCCCATGTTCGCTGACCTACATTGGCTCCCTGTTAAGCAACACCTCGATTTCAAAATTCTCATCCTTATTTTCAAATCGCTGCATGGCCTCGTCCCTCCCTATCTCTGTAATCTCCTCCAGCCCCACAAGCCACCCCCCTCCCAAGATATCTGCGCTCCTCTAATTCTGCCCTCTTGAGCATCCCTGATTATAATCACGCAACCATTAGTGGCCGTGCCTTCAGTTGCCTAGGCCCCAAGCTCTGGAATTCCTTGCCTAAACCTCTCCACCTCTCTACCTCTCTTTCTCCCTTCAAGACGTTCCTTAAAATCTAACTCTTTGACCAAACCTTTGGTCACCTGCCCTAATTTCGCCTTATGCGGCTAAGTGTCAATTTATAACATTTCATTATACTCCTATGAAGCACCTTGGGACATTTCACTATGTTAACGGTACTATATAAAAATACGTTGTTGTTGTTGAGTTATGGGATGGTCCTGAAAAAACTGGAGAGCAACAAAGGTCAGCAAGTAAAAACATAGAATGCTGGAAATCTCAGCGGGTCGATGACCCTTCGTTCTGACGAAGGGACATTGACCCGAAATGTTAACTCTGTTTTTCTCTCCACAGATGTTGACTGGCCCACTGAGATTTCCAGCATTCTCTATTTTTATTTCAGATTCCAGCATCTGCAGTATTTTGCTTTTGCAAGTAATGGGAAGTTACACTATAGCAAATGGCTGGCAGTGCAATGCCGTACCAGGTTGGTTACTGCCTGAAAAGAGAAATAGCCAGACATCCTGCTGTACTTTGCCTCCAGTCTTGCCATCTCCAATGATTCACATCCTGCCTGCCATGATAATCTCCACTGTTTCTTCCTACTTCTGACTGGGGACTTATATGGTGACTGGCCCTCCCTCGGTTTAGTTCCTCTCTCAGTTATTGGGAGGCACCTTGCCCTGCATGAAGCATTATGTTTGTAAAGGGGGTTTTAATTTTCCAAACATTCATTTAGTAGTAAGCCATCTAGCATTGAGGACTGGTCAGCTGAAAGATATGTAGACATTAAAAGAGATGGTTTTCTAACACATCATGTTAACAAGGAGACTTGGGTTAATCAGATACTTGATTTTGTTTTTACTATCAAATCTTGAATTGGGGATACACCTGGGCAACAATAACCACAATATTAATAGATTCAATCTGATAAAACAAAAGTTGCCAAAAATGTAATGCCAGTTCCGGATTTCAAAAAGGCTAAATTTGCAAAAATGGCAGAGGTCTTACCAAGGGGATCGTACTAACATAGATACATAATGAACATCTTTAAAACCATTCTAACACAAAAGGAAGTAATGTATGTCCCAAAAGTCAAAAAAAATCACTTGGTAGAACAAAGTCAAGGTGGCCATATGCAAAGAATAATCAGAGATAAGCAAAAATACTTTCACAGATTAAAAGAAATTAACTCTCAGGAGAACCGGACTAGGTATCGTGCTCAGCTTAAGACAACAAAAGCTACTACCAGAGAGGCCAAAAAGTCGGTGGAAAAGAAGGTTGTGGGTAATTGTGATAGCAATAGTAAAATCATTTTCAGTTCAGTTCAGGAGCCAGAGGGCGATAGAGGACTGCATATGGCCATTGAAGTATCCCTCGTGGAGACTCAGATCGACTTCCACGACATGGTGGAGGTTTTAAATGGCTACTTTGCAGCAGTCTTCACTTGTAGCCTGTGTTTAGTTACCATTGATCCAAAATGTCATTGGGCCCAAATTTGGACCACCTGTTTTTTCGACGCACTCACGTGAGATGCGCCGACTTCCTAGGATCAAAATGGCACCAAAAAGATGTCCCTGGATTCTGACCCCTCTGTCAACTCTCCCGGAGCTTGGTGCGGCGTGGAGAGTCCATTGGGGGGCGGAGCTAGGGCCCTGCGCCTAAAAGAGTGCCGGCAGCTGTCCACATGCACAGTCGAGTGTTCGCACATGCGCAGTAGCTCCTCCCATAATGATGATGATGATGACGTCCCGATGCGTCCCGCCCCTATCCCGGACTGAGTGGCTTGCCGCACAGACTGGCTCGCTGCTTTCCATGCTGAGGCTACAATAAACAGGTTGGTGCGGGGAGACTTTTGATCGGCGGGGGGAAGAGTTTTGATCGGGTGGGGGAAGAAGGAGAGTTTTGATCCGGGGGGGGAGGAGAGAGGAGAGTTTTGATGGGGTGGGGGGAAGAGAGGAGATTTTTGATGGCGGGGGGTGAGAGGAGAGTTTTGATGGGGGTGAGGGGGTGGGGAGGGTGTGATAACTGTGTAGCCAGTAATTTTAATGAGCTTACTCAAGACTTTCTTTAACCCTGTTGATGAAAATACTTTCCTACAAACAGGAGGTACAGGTTTGACCTCCCGAATCCGGCAACCTCGGGACCAAGGCCGAGGCAGTTTTCAGGTTTTTCCGGACTTCGGAACGTGTTTCTGACGTTCTGAAGTCCGGAAACACCCGAGCCCAGGTTTGGGTATTTCCGGATTTCGGGACGTCAGACGCGTGTCCCGAGTCTGGAAATGCCTGAATCCAGTTTGTGATATTTCCGGTTTTTGGACGTCATGCTGTAGTTCTCCTCCTTGCAGGCCTTGTAGTCCTCGCTTCTTCGCAACGCATGGTAAACCTCCCTCTCTTGTTTTTGCAATGCAGTACATCTGTACTCTGTAACTGTACTTAATGTAAGCTTTCCGGCCTATATCTTTTGCTGCCATCTTCAAATTTGAAAAGGAATGTACAGTACTCAAAGCATGAAATATAAAAAAGGTTTTTATTTGTAAAACAGTTAAGTTATGAAATATAGTATAAAACAGTAAATGAAGGCTTTTATTTGTTAAAGAGTGAAAATAAACAGGTACAGTTACAATTGGCTGGAGGTTGTGCTTGAGGTAGAGGGCTCAGCTATGATGTCCAGGGCTGATGATGGGCCAACAATCGGATTATCAAATGTGGAAATTACTGGTGTAGCTGCACGCTGTAGGTCGTGGGCCTTCTGATGCGACATCTTTTGAAAAACATTTAATATTGTTTGTTTAAATAATTTGGGCTTTTCTTTCACTAATCTTTCCCGAATTCTGTCGACATGCAGTATTTCTTCTTCACTTATGAAGCTTCATTGCTCTGAGGCGTGAATTAATTCTTGACAAAGATTGATTGATTGTCAATCGGCACGTTTTCGACGAGATCACAGGCATCATCATCATCCTCACTGCTTTCATCCTTTTCTACTGGATGCAAAACCTTCTGCATGATTTCTTCATCTGTCACTGCATGCACAATGGGAGCATCGTTGTCTATGTCCATGACTTCTGAGACATCGTCCTCATTCAATTCCTGCGCATCTTCGCAAGTCAGCCCTCTTGCATAATCTAAAAATTGAACCATCATTGCTTTCTCCCTGGACACACGAAAGCCTTGAAATTCCTGAGGAGCATCATCAACATCATCATCAGCAAACATAGTTGATGGCCAGATGCCAAGTTCCATGCATCCGTAACTGTCCATATGGCGTCCTTGATAGAGAAAGCTGTGGAAATGCTTTTATTCCCATGCCTGTGTTCGCAGCATTAAGCGAACACTTCATAAACTTGTTTTTGTACAGATATTGCAGCAATCTCAAAATTCCTTGGTTCATTGGCTGTATCAGTGATGTAACATTTAGAGGTAAGTAGATTCCATGGACATTATCCTTCACCAAAAGCTCAGCATCGGGATGTGCTGAGCAATTGTCTAGCGGCAAGTATATTTTGCAGTTTTCCTCAAGGCCAGCTTCTGTGCAATGAGCATGCACCTGAGGGACAAAATTCTTCTGGTTACTCATGCTTTCTTATTAGCATAATAATGTGCTGGCAATACTCTCAAACCCTTGTGACATCCTGGACGCTGGCTTCTCCCAATGACTATAAGCTCACACTTATGTGACCCAGCCGCATTTGCAGCAGCAAGCACAGTCAACCTATCATTGCCGTCTTTTACACCTGTTGGTTGCGTTTCTTCTGCTGCTGCTAATGTCTTTCATGGTATGTAGCGCCAAAACAGTGCTGTCTTGTCAGCATTGTACATTTGATCAGGTGTAATGTTTTCATCAGCAGTTAGTTTGATGAACTCATCAATGTAATTTTCAGCTGCCACATGATCTGCTGAGGTTTTCTCACCACATACTTTCAGTTGCCATGGCGCCTTTTAAATTTGGCTAGCCAACCAGAAGAATACTCACATGGAGTTTCAATCCCCAGTTGAGCATGGAATATTTTAGCTTGTTGCACCACCATTGGGCCAGACAAAGGAACCTTTTCATTTCGCCTCTGTCACCACCATTCCATCACTGCTCGATTCAAATCATCACATGTCGGCTTATGCATACTTTTTCTCTTACTCATTTCCTTATGAACATCACTTTCTGCATAAAACCTCATGAGCTGTTCTTTCTGTTTTCTAATATCATAGATGGTGGAGAGTCCAACACCATACTCCTCACTCAATCTTCTCACTGAAGCACCTCTATCTAATCTCTGGAGTAACTGCACTTCCTTGGCATTTGAAAGTGAACTATGCTTCCTCTTTCCTTTATCTGAATCCATTGGGATACAGGTACTTGTATCTGTTGGCCACTTTGACATGTTTGCAATGACAACACAAATTCACAATCTTTACCTGTGCAGATCTTTAAATCGGGAAAAACACCACAGCGATGGAGTCAGGTTGGGTAGGTGGATCAGCTGGGGTAGCCCTATAATGTTTAATGCCACAAATTTTTTTTAAATGCTGAATTTAAAAGTGCATGTACAGTACAGGTGCAGATAGTATATTTTATTACAGGTACACGTACAGGTGTGCAAACTTAAAATCGCAGTGAGGTCGGGTCAGCTCGGGTGAGGTCGGGTCAGCTCCGCTCAGAGTCATGGGGCATGGCGATCCGATGGCGCGGTTGCTGCTTTGGGGAGCTGCAGTGTGCTGTGCAGTTGGTTCTGGCCGGGGACTTGCGCGCGGGAGGGAACTTGTGCGCGGGCGGGAGGGAACTTGCGCACGGGAGCTTGGTTGATTCTGGCCGAAGGGTCTGTGTGCTGTGCAATTGGATCTGGCTGGGGACTTGCGTGCGGGAGGTAACTTGTGCTTGGGAGCTTAGTTGATTCTGGCCGAAGGGTCTGTGTGCTGTGTAGAGTTGATTCTGGCCGGGGACTTGTGTGCTTTGCAAAGTTGCTGCGGACCCAGGAGCAGCGATGTGGTGACTGTGAAGACCTGGCCTGGAACAGGTAGGATTGGCGTTTTTATTCTTGCAATGCTATTAACTGTACAGTAGTTGGATTTCATTTTTTGACTTTTCACTAAGCCCGGCTGGCGACGGAAATGATTTGACAGGGTGTCCAGATTCCGGAACATTTTACGAATTCCGGAAGACCCTGCCACCAATCAGTCTGGAGTCCGGATTCCGGAACATTCTGGATTACGGAACTCCGGATTTTGAAGGTCGAACCTGTACTTCTGTTTTTTATTTGCATATTTTGAAAAAATTTGTAAATATGTTTTGTCTCTTTACTTCTTTTATTTTTGTAGTTTAAGCTTCCATGAATGCTTCTGTTGTATAGTAAATTAACTTTGCGAAGTTTGTCAGTCCTGTGTAGCTTTTTGATCCTATTCACATTCTTTAGTCAAGTCATTAAGTACCTACCTGCGCTTATTTCTTAACTCTCCGCAAGGGTTTTCTGTGCGGCCACAAGTGGCCACATACGCTGGCCTAAGTTAGTTTGGAGCAACTATTAGCTGTCCCAACTGGCTTAAATGGCCAAAACAGGCGTAGGTGGCTGGTTACGCCCCCTTTTGAACAAAATGAAACAAAACTAAAAAAATCCTAACTAACTCATTTACACTGGCGCAAATTGAATGTGCAAAATGGGGATTTTTAAGATACTCCAGAAAAATCAAGTTGCTCCAAAAAAAAATGGAGCAACTCCTGGGCAATTTTGGGCCCATTGACACTAAAGTTATACATTTTAAATTAGCTGCAAATCTAATCATGGATACAGTAATGGATTGCAAATCGGTTTGAGCTGTTGGTCCAGATTGCATTTGCCTCAGGTTGCTTAAAGAAACAACAGTGCTAAGTTAACAAGGAGACTTGGGTTAATCGGATACTTGATTTCATTTTTACTATCGGAGCTCGAATTGGGGATACATACATTTAATAACTTGATGGAGTCTGGGATCATCTCTAACGATTGGATAGAGGCTCAAGATCAGTGCTGGTGCCAGAATCCTTGAGGAGAAGAAAAGATCACAACCTGATCGAGGAATGATGAGGAAATTGGCCTGTATCTGGCAGATAACACTTAATTTAGAAAACATTGGCTAAGACAAAGTTCTGGTCCCCTCAGCTGGTGGAAGATATCCTGCAAAGGTTCAGAGGAGGGCAACTAGATCACAATACTTTCTGGGAGCTGGGTCTCGCACAGACTTGGGGGATTGAAGTATTTAATATGATGAAGGGACTAGACTATGTAAATGTGGACAGATTATTTGAATTAGGTAAGTTAGGTTGAATGAGGGGACATGTATACAAGTTATGTAAGCATATAACAAGGTTGGATGTCAAGTGTTGTTTTGTTTCCCAGATGGTCATTGACCTTAGGAGAAGGTTTCTGGCTTGTGCGACGAATACAGATTCACTGCAAATGTTCAAAAGGGAGCTAGGCATGTTCCTGGAGGAGGCTGATGTCGCTCCGTAGAAAATGTAATTAGGATTTTGTACCTCGTAGTCATTATTATCTCCTTCAACTCATTTCTGATTGCAGGGTCAGAGAGGAATTTCCCAGAATCCATTTTTGCCTCTCCAAGTGATTACATGGCTGCTGGTTGGTGAAGAACATTGGGTAGCATGTTGCTGAATTACAACACAACTGAATGGGACAGGGTCGATGGCCAGATAGTCCCAAGACTAGAAAAGAGATGACCTGAGAGAAGTCTTTAATATTATGAAGGGGTTCGATAGGGTAGATGTAGAGAGGATGGGTCCACTTGTGGGGAGTCCAAAATTAGGGGTCATAAGTATAAGTTAGACACTAATAAATCCAATAAGCAATTCAGGAGAAACTTCTTTGCTCAGAGAGTGTTGAGAATGTGGAACTCGCTATTAGATGGAATAGTTGAGGTGAACAGCATAGATGCATTTAATGGAAGCTAGATGAGTACATGAGGGAGTAAAGAATAGAAGGATATGTCATTTGGGGGACATGAAGTAAAGTGGGAAGAGGATTGTTTAGAACATAAACAGCAGTCTGGACTGGTTGGGCCAATTGCCTGTTTCTGAGCTGTAAATTCTATGGCTCGGATTTTACAGTGGTAATGACGTTGAAACTGTCAGTGTTTGCCGTTATTACCCCTCTGAAACTGATCGCAACTTCAGGATTTAGCTCGTGCGCAGATAAACCCAGAAATCCTAAAGTTACACTCAGTCATTCCCTGCTCCGCCGCAGGTTGCACTGTGGAACTCCCCAGAGCCGTCAATCAATAGAAATCACACTGAAGGACGAAAACTTCCCCAATTAGTCTGGAATATCGCTGTTAAACTATCCCCCCTTCCCCCCCCCCTCAACATTAAGCCTTGTTGAAAGAGGTGCAACTGGGATTTTAATGACGTATTGACTGCTCAACAACCGTTCTGGCCCTGAAAAACAAATGTTATATTTGTGCAATGTCAAATTTTATCATTAATATGTTTAAGAATTATATTGTTTCAAAAAAAAGTGTCAAGGTTGTTTATATGATATTTCAGCTTCTACCTTGATCCTATGTGTAGTTCCCAATCTTTATTTTGCTCTCTGTAAGATTTACAAAAATTAAATTAGAATCTGTGTATTTTACTTCCTGATTTGTTGTTTGTGGGAATTCTTCACTATGATTGGCTGCTTAGCCAGCTTGATGACATCACTGTTGCTGGACACTGGAGATTTGTTTGATTTGGCACCAGATTCAAACAAAGGTCAGGAGTGTCGAAATCAATGAGATAGATTGGGAGATCTCTGTGGGCAGCTTTCTTCGAGCTCAGCAATGAGCTCCGTTGCTTCGCCACTGATCGCAAATTCCGGCCCAATGGATTTTTCTGACCGTCTTTTTCATAAGTAAGTGTGGGAGTGAGTTAGTGTGCGGTTCTCGTTAACGGTTTTGCAGGTCTGAGAAACAGCTTCATACAGTGGGCATGCTGAGAGGGAGAAGCAACAGTTGTGAGCAAGAGGGAAGATGGTGACATGCAAGAAAGTGATTCCAACGTGAAATGTGAAAGCAATTAGCAGAAGAGTGAAATTCTTTCCAGTTGTTACCAGGTAAAAGCAGAATGCTGTTTGTGCCTGTTCTGAGAGTGGCAGCAGCAATTCTTGTTTAATTCATTCTCGAGTTACAGGTGTCGCTGGCTCGGAAACTAGTAGTGGGCTTGCTAGACCACTTCAGAAGGCAGTTGTAAATCACCCACATTGGTGTGGGACCGAAGTCGCATATAGGCCAGACCAAATAAGGGTGGCAGGTTTCCATCCTTAAAAGACATTCGTGAACCAATTGGGCTTTTAACTACAATCCAACAACTTCATGATCACTTTTATTGATACCAGTTTTTTTATTCCCAGATATTTTAAACTAAATTTTAATTCTCAAACTCTTGTGGTGGGATTTGAACACGTATCCTCTGGATTTAGTCCAGTAACATAACCACTACACTATCGTTCCCTGAGTGTATGATTAGAATGAGAAGGACGGTTTGTGCAGTGAGCCATTGTGATCAGAAGAAAAGCATTTAGAGTAGAGAGGGAAGTTTTAGGAGTGCTGAGCAAGGGAGCGGAGGAAATGCTGTGGCAAGTCACAATCTTGAGAAAGTGAGAGAGCAAGACATTAGTCTCACATTTACTATGCAAGTAAGGTCAAGGAACACTGTCTGGCACTGCACCCACGTTCCTGAGATGATGCTTTTGGCATTTGCATTTTCATCACCTCCTTACAGGTGTGCTGCAGAGTCTAGCTGGGCATCCGTCTGCCATCTGAGGGGTAGAGGACCTGTCTCTAGGTCCTCACATGTTCCAACAGGGCATCCTTCCCCGCAGCATTCAAAGTTCAAAAATTGTGTGAAAAATAACTGACTAGTTGTAAGACATCTCTTCACTAAAAGGTACAAGCTGGCTTCAAATAGGCATCGGGCCCGTCGCATATCCTGCCCTCCCAATCGGCGAGCTGCCAATCAACACTGTAAACATGGAGGCTGCTCTCCTGTGAGATTCAAATGAGGCCCAACCAAAAGAATTGTTCGGGTGGGCATCCCGATTGCTCCACCCACTACCAGCCCGGTGAGCATCATGTATCAAAACCTACACGGATACTGCAAAGTCAGAATCCTCCCCTTAAGTGCAACAGTACCCTTGCACTGCGGATGGCTGGTTGGCCTGAGCTAGCTGACTGCACTCATCAGGGCTGGAGTGTACACAGATGGATGTCGTCTCTCTCCCTCATTAACATATCCTGAGGATTCTGATGCTAAAATATTAACAGCACAGAAACAGGCAATTTGGCCCAACAGGTCCATGCCGGTGTTTATGCTCCACACAAGCCTCCTCATACCCTTCTTCAGCTAACCCCATCAACATATCCTTTTATTCCTTTCTCTCTCATATGCTGATCTAGCTTCCCCTTAAATGCATCTATTCTATTCGGCTCAGCTACTCCCTGTGATAGCGAGTTCCATATTCTAACCACTCTCTGGATAAAGAAGTTCCTCCTGAATTTCCTATTGGATTTATTAGTAACTATCTTCTATTTATGGCCCCTAGTTCTGGTCTCAACCACAAGTGGAAACATCTTTTCTCCATCTACTCTATAAAACCCATTCATAATCTTAAAGACCTCTATCAGGTCAACCTTCGGTCTTCTCTTTTCTGCAGAAAAGAGCCCCAGCCTCTTCAATCTTTCCTGACAGGTATAACGTCTCAGTTCTGGTATCATTCTTTTATGCAGCTTCTCCAGTGCCTCCATGTCCATTTTATAATATGGTGACCAGAACTATTCACATATATTTTATATATGACGGAGCAGCCATCTTGTGGTGATCTATTAAAAGTCAGCCTTTGAGCCATCCTCTTATCAGTACCAGAGGCACACCCAAAACCAACCCTCTTGCAGGCTTGGACACTCCTTATGGGAGCAGCCCCATCTGGCAGGTAATGTGGGAGCCAGAAGGATCTCTCCATGGGAGGAGTCCATATTTTCAGGACTGTGCTGCATCCTGTTTTCAGGGCGGCACAGTTCATACACTCCTCTGTTGCTTCCTGGCCAGAAAAAGTGTGAGGGTCTCTGGGCCATGCTTTATCTGACCAAGACAGGTGGTGATACCCAGCCATATGACTCTGGATACCCATTCCATCTGTTCGCTCCTGTGTACTTCTGATAAATTAGTTCCCTCTTCCACCTAATGACTAAGTCTGGAGGAAACATATCATTAACCAAAGTCGGTTTGAGGCTAAGTGTGTCCTAAGAGAAATTGTTAACCAAAGAGCAAAGTCAGCAGAAGCTAAGGATAAGCCTGGAAAAATCATTAATCACAATTATATCCATACATGACTCAGGGAGGTTCCCACTATGAAGCAAGCACTCATCTCCTGAATTATTGCCACTTTCCAAAACCCAGCTGTTCCAGCTATAAACAGGCAGTAACGTCGGACTGCACTTCTCAGGTCAGTGCTATTCTTCTCAGGCGGGTACCCTACCACATCTGTTTTCCATCACCTTTCCAAACACTAGTATATGTTAATGAAACAATACTTCTTAGCCATTTCCGCCTCCCCCAGTAGACAGAGTGAGCATAATGATAGAAATAAGAAATGTGGTCACCCAGTGAATGTGAAGAGAGCATGTGAAACCAGAAGTATTCTTGGATGTACATGTCAATACCCCAGATCTAATCATCCTTATATAATCAAGATTATACAGAACACTAGAAACTAGAAAACTGTCTGCTTAAAACAAATAAGAACCATGCATATTGTCTTTTTGGTGTGCGGTTTTTCTGTTCAATGCCAATGTCTCTTTTACAGGTGACAGAGGCTGTGGCTCAGAACTCCACGGACAATTCTCCAACAGTGGCACAGAAGAGACATCATAAAGCAAAGCAAACCATGTGATTAATTGCCAGAAGTATCCTTATGGATATATTTGTCAATGCCCCAGATCTAATCATCCTTGTATAATCAGGACCACACAGAACACTTGGAACTAGAAAACTGTCTGCTTCTGGTAATTATTGACTGAAAGGTTGGAATATTACATTTCATGGGTCAGCTTGTGTTAGGATCCAATTTATTCTGTGAAATGAGACAACTTGGCCTTCTAGAACCATAATAGATTTGTCAGAAGGTAGACAGAGGTGGACAACCTCTGAAAAGTACCAGAGCCAGAGGCAAATTGAGGGAACACGGCTGCATTCATCTTGTCTTTCTGTATGTAATGACTCTCTAATTTAACACTGGGGACATAAGAACATAAGAAATAGGAGCAGGAGTAGGCCATATGGCCCCTCGAACCTGCTCCGCCATTTAATGATTATGGTTGATCCAATCATGGACTCAGCTCCACTTCCCTGCCCACTCCCCATAACCCCTTATTCCCTTATCGGTTAAGAAACTGTCTATCTCTGTCTTAAATTTATTCAATGTCCCAGCCTCCACAGCTCTCTGAGGCAGCGAATTCCACAGATGTACAACTCTCTGAGAAAATAAATTTCTCCTCATCTCAGTTTTAAATGGGCAGCCCCTTATTCTAAGATTATGCCCCTAGTTTTAGTTTCCCCTATCAGTGGAAACATTCTCTCTGCATCCACCCCATCAAGCCCCCTCATAATCTTATACGTTTCGATAAGATCACCTCTCAATCTTCTGAATTCCAATGAATAAAGGCCCAACCTACTCAACCTTTCCTCATAGGTCAACCCCCTCATCTCCGGAATCAAGCCAATGAACCTTCTCTGAACTGCCTCCAAAGCAAGTATACCCTTTCTTAAATATGGAAACCAAAACTGTACGCAGTATTCCAGATGTGGCCTCACCAATACCCTGTATAACTGTAGCAAGACTTCGCTGCTTTTATACTCCATCCCCTTTGCAATAAAGGCCAAGATTCCATTGGCCTTCCTGTTCACTTGCTGTACCTGCATACTAACCTTTTGTGTTTCATGCACAAGTACCCCTAGGTCTGCTGTACTGCAGCACTTTTCAATCTTTCTCCATTTAAATAATAACTTGCTCTTTGATTTTTTTTCTGCCAAAGTGCATGACCTCACACTTTCCAACAATATACTCCATCTGCCAAATTTTTGCCCACTCACTTAGCCTGTCTATGTCCTTTTGCAGGTTTTTTGTGTCCTCCTCACACATTGCTTTTCTTCCCGTCTTTGTATCATCAGCAAACTTGGCCACGTTACACTCAGTCCCTTCTTCGAAGTCACGTGGTCACTCATTGTGACATAAGGATGGTAAATGTAATGGGCAGACACATCTGGATCCAGAGGCTTCATGGCTGACTATGAACATGGCAAAACAAAACGAGGGAAGAAGCTACTCCACGCAAAACATTTTCACAAAGATCAATTTAAACGGGAGAGTATAAAAGTTCTCCTGTATTTATATTGTGTTTCAAGATAAATTATAGTCTCTATGACATTTGGCAGTTTCTGATGATGAGTCGCATTGAACAAGGAACGAATAGTAAAGTTCAAACCATGTTTCGTCTCTGGTGCTGTGCTGTGTTTAACTAGCCTTGGCCGTCAACCAATTGTAAAACATCTTTCAAGTTTAATGAGGATACTGTAATCTCCAAACAAAATTGAATTAAAAGGGTTGTAATTAAACATTTGAAATAATGAGGATGATTGACCTTTGAAGAATAAATACTTTGGCACGGAATTTGTGGTCAGCGGGGGAGCAAAGATGTTAGCTGCTGGCCTCGGAATATGCTTCGCACAAAGATCTCCTGATTTCTGTGTCGAGAAGTTTGGGTTTTCTGATGTGTAATTCAAATCAATGGAGGTTAATGGGAAACCCATCGTGTAAGCTGCTGTGACACCAACTAGCTGTCTAAGCAGCCAATCAAAATGCCGAATTCTCACAGAGCGCGAACCAGAAAGTGGATAAGCTCTTAAATTCTAACGCTTTAAAAATGCTAGAGAGAGCAAAACAAAGATTGAGGCTCTCGCATGGGGAAAAGGCAAACCTGCAATAAAGATGAACAAACTTTAAAAAACGTTTTTGAAAGTTTCTTAAAAATTTAAACTTTTATTAAAATGTCATGGCATGTCATTGTCATGGCACAAAATTAGTTTTTCAGGGCCTTTAACAGTGAATACGCTGTTAAAACCCCAGTTAAACTTGATCCCTTTGGGTCTAACTTTTAGTGGGGAATCTAACAGTGTAATTACTGTGGAAGAGCTGAAGCTTTTGTCAGTTTCCCTGATTTGAGAGATTTCACTGATTGCCAGCTCTGTGGGGTGGAGGCACAGCACTGCCTGTGGAGGAGCAGTGAATGTGCTGCGCATGCGTTAAATCCTGAAGTTGCTGTCAATTTCAAAGACGAAATAACGACAATGCTGCCAGTTCGCCATCATCAGGATCTCAAATTCTGGGCCATTATTTATGACCTGGACTAGCAGGGTACGATACATAATTTTTTTTTCATGACTTGTCCTTTGTTTTATACAACTGAAACTGCAGTAAGAAAAATAGTGGGGATAGACAGATGTGGGTTCATACCAGTTTGCATTTGAAAATAAGCTTCTTTTCTTATGCTGGTTCATCTGTTTGAAGCCAGTGCAAAGAGCAAGGGCGCGAGAGCGGGACCAGCGGCGACACTTCAAAGGGAGTCGGCCAAGCAGACAGCCCAACCAGCATCAAAAGATAAGTTAAAAGAATCAACATGTGATGTCACAGGAAAGCAGAGAAGTGATTGGTTGGTGAGTTTTTCTCTCTTTTCTTGGGCATTGCTTTACATTAAGAGCTGGGATTAAAAACTAAATGTTAGAAACTTCAAAATCTAATTAATTAAATACATTATAGATGGCAGGGCAAGTGATGTGTTACTGCTGCAACGTGTGGGAGCTGGTGGACATCATTGAGGTCCATGGCGACTACATGTGCAGCAAGTGTCTGCAGCTGGAGGAACTTCGGCTCCAAGTTGATGAGTTGGAATCCGAGCTGCAGACACTGCGAAACATCAGGGAGGGAGCTGTTCGGATGGGACGGGCTCCACTTAGACCGAGCTGGGACTAGGGTCCTGGTGAATCAAATAACCAGGGCTGTAGAAAGAGCTTTAAAATAAATTGTAGGGTGGGGTGGTTGGGAGGGTGCAGGTGAGCAAAAGGGATAAAAAGTCAAAGAGCAAGGAGAAGACAATAGAGCAGGGTAGCACTGAGGGAATTGATAACCAGAGCATGTCAGGAAGGGACAGAATGTATAAACATAAGAGTGTATCAGAAAATGAGGTTAAAGCAGGGAAAAATGGCATAAAACAAAATTAAAAGCTCTTTATCTGAATGCACGCATCATTTGTAACAAAATAGATGAGTTGATGGCACAAATAGATAGAAATGGGTATGATCTGACAGCCATTACAGAGATGTGGTTGCAAGGTGACTAAGCCTGGGAACGAAATATTCAGGGGTATTTGACAATTCGGAAGGATAGGCAGAAAGGAAAAGGAGGTGGGGTAGTTCTGTTAATAAAAGATGAGATCAGTGCAGTAATGAGAAATTATTTTGGCTCAGAAGAGCAAGATGCAGAATCGGTTTGGGTGGAGATGAGGAATAATAAAGGGAAGAAGTCACTGGTGGGCGTAGTCTATAGGCCCCCTAACAGTAGCTACACTGTAGGATGGAGTATAAGTCAAGAAATAATGGAGGCTTGTAAAAAAGGAATGGCAGTAATCATGGGTGATTTTAATCTACATATTGATTGGACAAATCAAATTGGTCAAGGTAGCCTTAAGGAAGAGTTCATAGAGAGTGTCCGGGATAATTTCCTTGAACAGTACATTGCGGAACCAACCAGGGAGAAGGCTATCTTAGATCTGGTACTGTGTAATGAGACAGGATTAATAAATGATCACCTTGTAAAGGATCCTCTAGGAATGCATGATCATAGCATGGTTGAATTTCAAATTTAGTTGTAGGATGAGAAAGTTGGATCTCAAACCAGTGTCCTCGGCTTAAATAAAGGAGACTACAAACGTATGAAGTCAGAGTTGGCTAAAGTGGACTGGGAAAAATCGATTAAAGTGTAAGACGGCTGATGAGCAATAGCAAACATTTAATGAGATATTTCATAAATCTCAACAAAAATATATTCCAATGAGAAAGAAAACTTTAAGAGAAGGGAAAACCATCCGTGGCTAACTAAGGAAATAAAGGATGGTATCAAATTGAAAACAATGGCACACAAAGTGGCCAAGATTAGTGGGATGTCAGAGGATTGGGAAGCTTTTAAAACCCAGCAAAGAACGACTAAAAAAAATAAAGAAAGGGAAGTTAGATTATGAAAGTAAACTAGCAAGAAATACAAAAACAGATAGTAAGAGTTTCTACAGGTGTATAAAAAGGAAGAGAGTGATTAAAGTAAATGTTGGTCCCTTAGAGGATGAGACTGGGGAATTAATAAAGGGGAACAGGGAAATGGCAGAGACTTTGAACAAATATTTGTATCGGTCTTCACGGTAGAAGACACTAAAAACATCCCAATAATGGATAATCAAGGGGCTATAGGGAGGGAGGAACTTTAAATAATCACTGTCACTAAAGAAGAAGTACTCAGTAAAATAATGGGACTAAAGGTGGACAAGTCCCTTGGACCTGATGGCATGCATCCTAGGATCTTAAAAGAAGTGGCTGCAGAGATCATGGATGCATTGGTTGTAATCTACCAAAATTCCCTGGATTGGAAAACTGCAAATGTATTGCCCCTATTTTAAAAAGGAAGCAGACAGAAAGCAGGAAACTACAGACGAGTTCGCCTAACATCTGCCATTGGAAAAATGGAGTCCATTATTAAGGAAGCAGTAGCAGAACATTTGGAAAAGCATAATTCAAGTCAAGCAGAGTCAGCATGGTTTTATGAAGGGAAATCATGTTTGACAAATTTGCTGGAGTTCTTTGAGGATGTAACGAACAGGGTGGATAAGGGGGAACCAGTGGATGTAGTTTGGATTTCCAGAAGGCATTCAATATGGTGCCACATAAAAGGTTACTGCACAAGATAAAAGTTCACGGGGTTGGGGGTAATATATTAGCATGGATAGAGGATTAACTAACAGAAAACAGAGTTGGGATAAATAGGTCCTTTTCCAGTTGGCAAACAGTAACTAGTCAGGTGCCGCAGAGATCAGTGCTGGGGCCTCAACTATTTACAATCTATATTAATGATTTGGATGAAGGGACCGAGTGTAATGTAGCCAAGTTTGCTGATGATACAAAGATGGGTGGGAAAACAAGTTGTGAGGAGGACACAAAAATTCTGCAAAGGGATATCGACAGCATAGTGAGTGGGCAAAACATTGGCAAATGGAGTATAATGTGGGAAACTTTGGCAGAAAAAATAAAAAAGCTCATTATTATTTAAATAGAGAAAAATTACAAAATGCTGCAGTACAGAGGGACCTGGGGGTCCTTGTGCATGAAACACAAAAAGTTAATATGCAGGTACAGCAAGTAATCAGGAAAGCAAATGGAATGTTGGCCTTTATTGCAAGGGGATGGAGTTTAAATGCAGAGAAGTCCTGCTACAATTGTATAGGGTATTGGTGAGGCCACACCTAGAGTACTGTGTACAGTTTTGGTCTCCCTTTTTAATGGAGGCAGTTCAGAGAAGGTTCACTAGTTTGATTCCTGAGATGAAGGGGTTGACTTATGGAGACAGGTTGAGCAGGTTAGGCCTGTACACATTGGAGTTCAGACGAATGAGAGGTGATCTTATTGAAACATATAAGATACTGAGGGTGCTTGACAAGGTAGATGCAGAGAGGATGTTTCCCCTCTTGGGGGAATCTAGAGCTAGTGAGCATAGTTTGATAAGAGGTCGCCCATTTAAAACTGAGACGAGGAGGAATTTCTTCTCTCAGAGAGTTGTAAATCTGTGGAATTCTCTGCCCCAGAGACCAGTGGAGACTGGGTCATTGAATATATTTCTGGCAGAGATAGACAGATATTTGAGCGATAAGGGAGTAAAGGGTTATGAGGAGTGGGCAGGGAAGTAGAGCTGAGCCCATGATCAGACCAGCCATGATCTTATTAAATGGCAGTGCAGGCTCGAGTGGTCAAATGGTTTACTCCTGCTCCTATTTCTTATGTTCTTATGTTTTGAAAGTGTATATGAAAGAGTAAAGGCAGTTTGTTTAGGATGGAAAAATGCACAAGAAAAGTTTTGAAGATCGACAGCTTCATCTCTCAGCTGTGGTGCACTCCAGAGACTTGAGCACAAAAATCTAGGCTGACACTCCAGTGCAATACTGAAGGAGTGCTGCACTGTTGGAGGTGTGTCTTTTGGATGAGAGATTAAGTCGGGGCCCCGTCTGTTCTTTCAGGTGGACGTAAAAGATCGCATGGCACTATTTCAAAGAAGAGCAGGTTGTTATCCCTAGTGTGCTGGTCAATATTTATCCCTCAATCATCATCACGAAAACAGAGTATTTGGTTATTATCCCACTGCTGTTTGTGGGACCTTGCTGTGCACAAATTGGCTGCTATGTTTCCTACATACAATAGTGACTACAAAAGTACTTCATTGGCTGTAAAGCACTTTGGGATCTCCTGAGGTCGTGAAAGGCACTATCTAAATACAAATCTTTCTTTTCCTGTGTCAATTGGTAGAAATTTGCACCTTTTCTTTAACTGAGTTCTTCCTTTGTCCTAAGTATTCTCCTTAAACTCGCTTGTGATTTTACTTATTAAAATATTAGTTAGAAAAAAGGAGAGAGCTCCAGGAAAAAAACAGCTTCAGATCTGTTTTCAGATAGAAAGTAAGTGCTGGAGGAGTTAAAGGGCTGCCGCTGTAAAAGCTGGAGGACATTTAAAAAGGAAGCAATATGTCATTCGACTGATTACTTTTGATTTGCAAAACAGACAAAATCAAATTCCACAAACCCATTGATGCAGAGAAAACTGGGTGTTTGCATAAGCAAATTTGGTTATGTAATCCTGATAACATAGATTGGGAGACTTTCCACTGACATTGACTCTTAAATTACATAAATATTTACATATTTCAAAATACAGAGACAACTCTGCTGGATAATAGAGATTTACCAATTCTGCACTTTCCATCATCTAAAAAACATTCTGTCACCAAAGATTATTTTCCTTCAGATTAGTTTTCCTGTGGTATAGCTGATGAAAAGACACATGCAGATTGAGTGATAACATGTAATTTCTACTCGAGATTTATTCTATGACCCATGCAAACCTAGATTTAAATTCATGATTGAATAATTATCTTCTCAAACTCTCAGAACCAGACATCTGTTGAGATGAAAAAAAATCAAAGTATCCTCATCCTCAGAATAATATTGGGGTCTGTTTTATATTTGGGGTGAGTTTTAAATTATGATATGACTGAAAAATCTGCACTTTACACTCATTACCAATGGACATTAATAAGTCTACAGGTTGTTCCAGTGGATTCCTTATCCTAGTTATCGTTTGAGAAGAAAGAACATTTTCTTAAACACTGCAACAGTTTGATTTCAAGCAATTTTGTTCACAAATATATTTTAATTAAAAAAAGGTTTCCTGCGGTGTATTTTCCAGTGTTACAGACACTGCTAACCAATTGCCTTTGCCATGCTGCTTTAAATAATTTAACGTTCTTCCTTTAAAAAATGGTTGCAATTTACTAAACCATCCTGCTGATGCATTTTCTACATATTTGCTAATATTTACAAATAGATTAAATTCAAATATTTAAAAGAATTTTAAGCAAAATCTATCCAATAATTTGTAAGAAGTTATCTATTTTTATCCATTTGGAGAACTGACAAATGGTGCTAAAAAATACAGTTTTTAACTAAGTTGTGGTAAAAACATGCAGCAAGTCAGTCCCTGTCAATTGTGGTTGCTTCGTGGGGTTAATAGCGTGGCTATCCTGAGAACTGCGTTTGTCTATGAATGGAGTGGTCTCAGCTTCCCTGAAATGTTATAGCCTCGGTGAAGAGCCAAGGCTGATAGTGTAGGGCACCATCAAGATTGAAAAGAGTTGAAAAGTTAAATTAGGAAGTGGTGAATATTTGACATCAACACATACTTTTAATGAATGTAGGGCGAGGAGACTAAGGTAGGCAAAGAATTCCTGAATTTTGAAATCCTAGGAAAATAATGATCTATAGTAAGAGATAATTCAGTGTCTTGATTCAAACAACAGCAACACCGTGCGTTTATAAAGCACCTTTAACATAGTAAAATATCTCAAGGTGCTTCACAGGAGCGTTATCAGAAAAATTTGGCACTGAGCCACATAAGGAGATATTAGAACAGGTGACCAAAGGCTTGGTCAAAGAGCG
This sequence comes from Pristiophorus japonicus, assembly GCF_044704955.1. Classification (NCBI taxonomy): domain Eukaryota; kingdom Metazoa; phylum Chordata; class Chondrichthyes; family Pristiophoridae; genus Pristiophorus; species Pristiophorus japonicus. The sequence continues at coordinate 124,689,176 of NC_091989.1, forward strand.
AGGTTTTAAGGAGTGTCTTAGAAGAGGAGAGTGGGTAGAGGTGGCGAGGAATTCCAGAGCTTAGGGCCTAGATTGCTGAAGGCACAGCTACCAATGGTGGGGCGAAGGAAATCAAGAATGCACAAGAGGCCAGAATTGGAGGAACACAGAGTTCTCAGAGGATTGTAGAATAAACTTCTTTCAGAATGAGGTTGCAGAGAGAAGGAAGACATTGTGGAGTATTGACAAGTCGTAGCCAAAAAAAGGAGTTAGAGAGGACTGTTCAGAGGAGCAATTGCAACATTAGCATTAAAGACTAGAGAAAGGTTGTGATGGAAAGAGATGTTGGGGCTAAAGATGAGGTAAAATGGTATGTGCCCAATTCTTTCAGCGATGAGGCACAGAGGAAAGTAATGTTTGTAACTTGTCAAAACTCCACTGAAATGGGAAGACCTTGCATTCAAATCCACCCTACTAGTTTTCATTAGTAGCTCAGTGTAGTACTTTTCATAAAATCTATAGTGGACATGAGGGAAGTTTACATTCAGGTGGAAGCAACAGGTGAAATTTGGTACTGCCCCGTTTGGGGGCAGCAACAGCTGTGAGGTGGGAGGCGCGCAAGTCCCGCCCCATGACCTATATTCGGGTTACCGCCCCTGAGAGCAAGTGGAGTGCAAAATATTGTGCTCCACTTGTTCAGTGGGGCGGGAGCGGGGCGGAAAGCCTTGGCTAAATTTGCAGCGCTACTCGGTGGAACACGTAAGTCGGCCATTTTTGTTTATATTCTCCACCTCCCCTTTAATTATTGCCCTGCGAGCGGCCGACAGCCCGATACATCAACACATACTTTTAATGAACATAGGGCGAGGAGGCTGAGGGAGGCAAAGAATTTCTGAATTCTGAAATCCTAGGGAAATAATGATCCATAGTGAAGCTGTCGTGTGGGGTCAAAATGAGTCGCAGCGCATGGTGGTGATGTCATCATCGCCGGCGCAGCGGAGTGGGGTGGTACGGGTTACCCCTGCTGCTAATCTCCAGCAGATTTTCATGGGAGCCAGTAGCAGCACTGCGCCCAGGCGAAAAGTTGTTTGTGCCCGATGGCACCCCTAGGGGCATTAACAGGAGGTGCAAATGCCCCAAATATCTCCGCCATAATCCCTTAGTGCGAATTGCTGCTTAACAGAAAAATTAGCACTTACAGGTTAATTGCTTTGTGCCACCCTTGTTGTTGTGTTTTGGGGAATAAATGCAACTATTAAATAATGCAGAAATGGTTATTATGTTGTCAAAGACAGTACCGATAAATTGTGTATCACTTGATCATATATGTTCCCTGTCTCAGAATGATGGCATATCAATTTTTACTTATTTGCGAGTGAAGGCAATGTTGGCAGAAACTACACTCAAATTAGACATCCTGGCAGAATTAGCAGAGAGATGGGACATGGGTTCGCAGCTGTCATTTGCCACCAAGCAAGCTATCATGTCACCTTGATTGGAGAGAGCTCAGAGCAGAAGCAAGATGTTTGCCCACTGGGAGGGAGAGAAAAAACCCAGAGGGAAAATCAAATCAGACCTACTTTTACACATTGCTAGTATTCGCTTCCAGTTTGACACCTGAGGAGAGTTCATAGTAATGAGAAACCGAATAGAAAAGAGATAGAAACCAAAATTATAGGGGCTAAGGGAAAATGTGCCAGCCTAAAACACTATTTTCCACAAAAAAATATTAGTCTATTAGTGTATACATCTAAATTCTGGCATGACAAGCATGGTCTAGATAGCTAAACTTTAATTGACGTCAATTCACAAGAGTTTACAAAATATTAAATAACCCTGGTAATGTAACATGATCACTTGACCTCCATAACTCATTTTGAAGTTGTTTATTTAGGCATCACGATTATGGAAAAGTAGGACTCAAAGTGCTTAGAAAATAAATCACATTTGAATTGAAGATGTGCTAAAAATGTAAATAATGTTTGATTTCAGTGTTAAAGTCTTTGGGCTAGATTTTCCACTTTGCTGTCTATCGCCCAAAAAATGGGCGATGTTCCAGCGATGTTCAACGTCCCAGCCTTGCCGATCGTTGGCTCATCGCCCATTTTTTGCATAGCGATTTTCCACTCGGCGATAGGCCAGTGATGTCAAATGAGCAATGCAAAAGGTCAGCGATGTGACGCTCGCCCAACGAACGGCCAGCGATGTGGAAGACAAAAGTTTCTCTAGCAATGGCCTTCTGCGCATGTGTTTTCTTTTTCTTTTTTCCAGTTGACAGTATTTTGCGTGTTTCGGGAGGTCAGGGGTCAACCACACATGCGCAGAAGGCCGTTGGGGAGAGAGAGAGGAGAGATAAACGAGAGCGTTATTGGAGTTGGAGGGAGGAGATTTGTGGAGTTTTGTTGAGTTTTTTTGCCGTTGGAGATTTGGTAAAGTGTTTATTGCCGTTGAAGAGTTGGAGATTTGGATAAATTGTAGAGATGTCATCATCATCATCATCCAAGAGCGTGGATGGGGTTGGAAAAGGGCAAAGCCACTTTTGGATGAGGCCAACAAGGCCCTCGTTGAGGAGATCCACTCCAGGTGGGCAGAACTTACCTGTGGCGCTAAGGGCAAACCTCCACCCCAGGCTTACAGGAAGCTGTGGTCCGAGATTGCAGACGTCGTCTCCTCAGCGTCCCAGGAGGCGAGAGGGCCCGACCTGTGCCGGAAGCGCTGGAACAACCTTGTGGCGTCAGCTAGAGTAAGTACAGATTTTATATTGTATTGATGAAGATTGTAATTAAAACTATAATAGTAAATCTCCTGGATTGAATTAAATTTTGTAAATTCTTACATACATTCATACACATATATACATATGTAGATCCAAAACATGCTGATCTTTGTTATAACCATGCATCAATTGTCGATCTCACTTGCATGCAATGTTTGAAGCTGTTGTCTTTCCATGAAACTACTTAGTCAATTAGTTTATGCCATGCTCTTTTCACGTTTGCAGAAGAAGATATCTAACAACAGGGCGCAGCGGAGGTGCACCGTTGGGAGCCCTGCTTACATGCAGACTTTAAGTGAGCTGGAGTAGCGTGCAGCAGTGCTGGTGGGGACCACCAGTCGTTCGACCACCACCCGTGGTGTTGCGGGACCCTCCCATGCGTCACGTGAGTAACGTGTGAAACAGTTTTAAAGTAATGTAACATCATTTAATTAAAATGCAATGTACGGATGATGTCATGTCATGTCATGAATGCAGCCTTTGTGCTACTCTCACGTTGAGAACGTAAGAACATAAGCAATAATAACAGGGGAAGGTCACCTGGCCAACTGTCCCTTTCTCTGTGCGCTCCCCATAAATCCCTGTGTCCATCTGTGACTGAGGCAGCTGCGGCAGGTTTCCTGGGGCAGTTAAATCCACATGATACATTAATATGTAAAGCCTTGTCGGTAATGTGCACCCTTCTGTTCTAATAAGTTCAATAGACTCAATTGTGCTTTTGAAGGTCAACCAGAGGCTTAAGTGGAGGCCGCACAGGAGGAGGAGGAGGATACGACCAAGCCAGAGGAGGAGGATGAGGAAGAAATGGAGGAAGCCACAGAGGGGGTGAACCTGCGGCTACTGTGCAAGTTGCTATTGCGACTGAAGAGGCACCGGAAGCAAGCAGCGTGCAGCCAGCAACGCCAAGGCATGTTATAGTGCGCATGCCGACCTCACGGAGGTCTGGTCAGCGAGCTCAGCACTCACCTGCAGTGGACGATCGGATAGAGAGCTTGATCTCCCTGTGCGAGGAGATGGCCGCGATAAATCGCGAGCATCTCCAGCGGTTCGCGTGGGAATTTTCCCAGGTGTCTGCTGCCCAAGCGGAGGAAATGCAGCAGACGCTGGAGGAGATGCGGGCACAGACCGCCGCCACCAATGCATTGCGGTATGTGTTGCTGGCTGAGCACGGTGCTGCACCCCGAGTTGCCGTGATCGATCGAAGCACAACCCCCAGCACAGAAGCAAGTCAGGAGGAAGCACTTACCTGCCCTTGCTTTGTCTTCGTCTCCAACACCCCCCCCAACAGCTGATTGTGTCACCATCACCCCCACCATGGCAGGAAATCTTGCCGTTGCCCGCTGCATTCCCACGACATCTCGGTGCCGGGGAACCAAAACGGGTGGGTGGGGCTAGGACACGGGGGGGGGGGGAGCGGTCCAGGATCTGGAGGGAAACGTGATCGCAGGTAGGGAGGGGGTGTTATTGTTGTTCATGTTTTTCTTGTTGTTCTTCTTGTTGCTGTTGCTGTTGCGGGGAGCGGGGGGGGCAGGGTGGGGGCTGGGTGAGTGGGGGGGGGTGGGGGGGGTGCAGTGACGGGGTGGTGTTTAAAATTGAAATTGTTAATAATAAAATTTTGTTGAATCTTACAATTGTTGTGCATTGTCTTTTAATAATGTAAGTAAAGATCAGTTAAAACATTAATGCAACTGTTCTACATTTAAATATAAATATAAATATAAATGTGAGTAGATCTACCAGTAAAAGAATGTTAAAAGCCCCTTGTTTTAGCATTCTCCCTTTCTTCAACGTTCAAAATGGTGTCCGTAGTGCCGAATTCTGTGAGGAAGGCCAGGAAAAAGCAACTATATCCAGCGATGTTCTCGGTGAGCAATCAGCCCGGCGATGTGCCGGTGATGTGCCGAAAGTTAGGCTGGGTGATGTGCAGGCGATCACCTCAGCGATCAGCTCAGCGATGTGAAACGAAAGTCAGGAGAATAATTTTTCGGTGATGATCCAGCCTGAATTTCCACTTTTTTTATCAAAATGGGCAATGAAAGGCCGTTTTGGGCGATATGTGGGCGATGTGAATTGGAAAGTCTAGCCCTTTGTATTTCCTTTTAGCACTGAAAATATGCTTGATGTATCATCAGTTGTTAAAAGTTACTAATGACCTCCATATGAAATATAAGGATTAGTTGACAGTTATGTCTTAACTGATGAACTTGGGGTCCAAGTGAATGCTATTATGATAGTCTAACTGGTGATGCACACCAGGCCATAAATGCTGACCTTACCAGTGATGCCCACATCCCATGAACAACAAAAAAAGGTCACAATGATGGATTTGGATAGGATATTATGCAAGCATAAACTGAATTTTATATGGTCATTACAGGCGCATGGTGCTGCCTCAGTGGCTTCAGCATAGTTGGTGGTAAGCTGCTGTGGACCATGAGGACGCATCAAGCTCGTGAGGACGCAGCTCCTAGGTTGGCCCAGTCAACTTTCAAGCACCGCACCACATACAGGTTGGAGGGGTAACAATGGAGCAGCCTTCCTGAGAGAGGGCAGTACTTGAATGTCCTGTGGTGCCATTGTCACTCGTGGGGCTGCGGCTCAGCATGCCCACTGGAGTGAGGGAGAGCAGATCGCAGGAGATGAGTGACACCTTGAAAGCCCCTGTGGACGTGGTCCACTAGTCTATCCATCTGATGCACCAGACCCTCTAAGGTGGTGCAGACGTTGCTGCACAGAGTCTGCCTAAGTTGCAAAGACAGGCGAGACAGACTGCTGCTGTGACGGCCAAGCTGCCGTGTCCCTGGAAGTGGCCACATGCTCCAGGATAGAATGCAGAGTATAAATGCCATGTAACAAAACTCCAGAAATATTGGAAGTGACCTCCTCCTTACAGACATGGTGGTCAAATCTTTGGCAGGCTTTACAATACCTCATATAATCACTCATGTGCCGCAAGCATTTTTCTTTTCATGGCCAGACCCTGGAGGACTACATCTCTGTCTCGCTCAGCAGAGCTAGCTAGAATAGAACATCACTCTGCCCCAGTACCTGCTCCTGCTATGTTCATGTTCGCTGTGTGTTTAACCAGGTGCAGGCCTCACTAACTCGCTGTCTGTCCCACTCAAGTGCCAATCTCTATGTTGGTGCTTGGGAAGGATGGTTGATCAGGCGGGATATCCTCTTCCGAGGTGATTTCAGGAGGCTCTTCGGGGGATCTTGCTACTGAGAAGGATCTAAGGAAAAAGGAATGGGGCAAGCATTAAGATGGCAATGAGAAGCTACACATTCGCTCCTGAAAGTCTTAATCATGCTGGATGAGATCTTCAGGTTGGCTATAGGTGTAATTGCTTCTGGCATATGAAGGGGTACAGTTGATAATCAGTTGCTCTGCTGAGCAGAGCCAGCAACTTCACCATCTCCAATACTCAACGCTCCCAATGCCTCACTTATTTCCAGTGCAGCACAATGTAGCAGCCAGCAAACTTAGAAATACGGGTAACACAGAGGTCCTGCCGAATTTAACAGCAGGACTGCATTTGAATTTTTTCTTCTTTTCCTGGCTGGCAGCCAGCTAGATTAAATGGCTGATGGGCAGACTGGCTGTCAGACCGAAAGATCTTCACTAGAAGACCGCAGCCGGGAAGCGGAGAGGAGGGAGGGAGTGAGGGAGAAATTGGGGAAAGGGTTAAAGAGATCGCAGGTCGGGGGGAAGATCGTGGGTCTCGGGAGGTCATGAGTTGCGGAGATCACAGGAAGTTGACGAGGTCGTGGGCTGGGGAAGAGATCGTGGGTTGGGGGGATTGGCAGAATGGTTTGAAGAGTTCACGGGACGGGGGGCTTCAGATCGTAAGGAGGGTTAGCAGATCAGTAGGAGGGAGGCCGATCGCAGGGAGGGATGCACGAGGGGCTGGGAGGAAGCACTTCTGCTCCCCCTGGCCCACAAGCAGTGTTGGAATGGCACTCACCCGCTGGATCCATTCGTTCCCTTCTCCGCTCAGCTGCTGGATTTTCCGAGCCATGCAAAACCTGGTCCGCAGTGGTTAAATTTCAAAGCCTGTTAGAATCTGAGGCAGAAGGTTGTAGATTCCACTCCAGAGACTTGAGTACAAACTCTCAGTGACACTCCAGAGGTGCCAACTTTCAGATGAAGCGTTAAACCGAGGCTTTGTCTGCCCTCTCAGGTGGACGTAAAAGATCCCATGGCACTATTCAAAGAAGAGCGGGGGAATTCTTCAAGTGTCCTGGCCAATATTTATCCCTCAAATAACATCACTAACACAGTTTAATTGGTCATTACAGTTTGTGGGACCTTGCTGTGCGCAAATTGGATGCGGTGTTTCCCTACATTACCACAGTGACTCCACTTCAAAAGTAATTCATTGGCTGTGAAGTGCTTTGGGACATCTTGAGATCCTGAAAGACACGATATAAATGTAAGTTATTTCTTTTTCTTTAAAAAAAGTGTGAAGTAAACACCTTCTACAGATTCAAGATACCTGTGCTTACCCTCCGTTTAGTTTTAGTTGTAAAGAATACATGAATAGCAGACAAGAATGTGTCATTGATTGATGACATATTGGCATGTGACGTGAATAGAAACCATGGTCTGATCTCCTGTTCTGTTCTCTAACATCCTTGAAAATAGATGACATTAAAAATGCTTTCACTGGCTATGATGCTGATTACAGTTGCATTCATATCCTCAGGTGACTTTGCTCAATTTTAAGAAGGCGATTACAAATGTGCAGTGTGGCGATTCTATGATATATCTGAAGGAATAAGAATTGCCCCGCGACTTTGTGACTATTTTTTGGCACCAAACAGCACTGTAAAAAAAAATAAACAAGCAAACAGAACTAACTTAAAATATCCAGTTGGATTTAATGGAGAGCTATTTTACACAATGAGAGCCTGTGCAGAAGTTAATGACTGGAATGGGGATTGGGTTTTCAGACTGGCTCATCTGAAAGCAGGGTCAATGGAATATGGACTAATATTTGCTGGCGTTCCTCTGAGATACATTCTCATACCGTTTATTTTTTCACTTCTCAAGTGAAGGAAGAAAATACCTCCCAGCAATAGCACAAACGATAGTGAAGTTATTTTAGGAAATGGGGTGTTGCCGGTATGCAGAAAGCTTTAAACTGCCAAAAGTTTAATTTCCTTTCGTAGAAGCACATTAAATCTGAACTTCTGCCTCTTTGCTTTTTTCTGTTTTATGCTTAGTTGTTGGCCAGTTTTAGCCCCTCGTGTCCTCAAACATCTGAATAACACACACCTAATTGAGTTGACTGAAGCAGGATTGGCAGCACTCCTGCTCTAGCCTCTACTGACCAGTGGGAGCCACAAATCCAGTCTGCTGTTTTACGATGTAGTTGAGAAAACTGGCACTTAGCGGTTTGAATCTGGCCTGTTCTCTGTGGACTGCCTTCAGACACATTTTGACGAATAACGGACACTGTTCATTTTAAGTTGGGTTTAGGAGTGAGTCTCTTGCAACTCTCAAACTTGAAACACTTTATTGTTTAATTTCTGTAACCATTATTTTCTATACATTCAAGTGAAGAATGGTCCACAATAGAGCACAGAAATGCAAGGAATTATAGAATATTTGTTTTTTTCTTTTCCCTCATTTGTTTTAACCTTGTTGAATCTGTTCTCTCAGCTTGTTCGGATATACTCTTGAAATGATATCATATCTTATTGTAATACATAAGCCACCTGCTTATGGATTTAATTGCACCCAAACATATATCAGCACTGGAACAAAATTGCTAACTACGGAGCGATTTTTTTATTTTATTTTATATCTTTCATTCCTTTGATGTGAAAGCAATTTTCCTTTAAATGCTTTGATGATAATATATAGCTGCTGTCAAAAAAAGTTACATGCTTGTACATATTCTTGGGGATTTCAGTGGCGCATTGTTCTTGTATCCTGTTCTTTCACCTTCCGGATATGGGTTTGAATCCAACCCAGGCTAAAGTGACCCAGTCAGTTAAAGCAGCTATAAAGTGACCCTGACAGTTCTCTGGAGTGAGAACGCATAAAGTGATATTCTAGACATCTCATTATCAACAATGAAGAAATTAAAATATAAAATTTCGCTTATTGGCTGCGATTTCGCCTACTGAGGCAGGAGCGAAGTGGGTGATGTCCATTGTGCATTCCCAACCCGCTGCTGGCTTCAGCCCAGCCTGTACAAGAGATTTTACAGTGATTGGGCTTATTTAACCTGCTCAGCGAGGTTCCTGGCCAATTAAAAGGAAGCAGTTCTGGTGATGTCATTTGATGACGCATTATCAGTTGGTTTCCTTAAAGTGACTATGTCCACATTGATTTTGATAGTTGAACTGTCATTGAGGTGCTGCAAACACTGACAAGCACTGCACAGAGGTACACGGCTGCACCCAGGCGCTCCCATGACTCCCTCCATATGTTTATGGTGGGAGTCACAGCACGCAGGGAGGTTCTCTTCCCTTCCAATGGGCGGAAGAGACCTCTCCAGGACACCAATTCAGCCTGGTTGCACATTGCTCAGGAGGGCACAAGCAGGGACACCATCAGGGGGACCTGCTTGCAGTGGCAAAAACCTTTTAATGATCTCAGTAGATCACGAAACATTACTGCAAAGCTTCACTCAACCTCATCCTAGTCCAATCATACCAACTAACAACAACTTGGATGTTTTCACCAATGTTCATGTAAAGTTTCTGTTAATGTGTTGTTAAACATTGAAATATTAGGCTGTTACTGCCGAAAAATGGGGCGATAACAGCCGCGAGATGGGAGTTCCTGCGCCAGGCGCGGAAGTCCCACTCCGCGACCTATATTCGGATTGCACTTGGGGGCGGGAGCGGAGCGCAAAGTCTCCATGAAGTTCGCACCACTTTGCGGTGGGATGCGTAGTGCTGGCGCGTAGACAGGGCCCTCCCCTTCACTAAAGGGGAGGATCAAGTTGCCGACTCTGTGGGCCCAAGTTTCCACATGATTTGCGCCTGATTTTTAGGAGCAGCTGGTGGAGAACGGACTATCTTAGAAATCGCAATTCTCCACATTTTTTTTTCTGCAGTTCGAGTCAGGTAGAACAGTTCTACTTTGGAACAGAATTTTTTCTTCAAAAGGGGGCGTGTCCGGCCACTGACGCCTGATTTCAAAGTTTCCATAGTGAAAACGTACTCCAAACTAAAGTAGAATGGAGCAAGTGAAGATTTTTGTAGAACTGAAAAAACCTGTTCTACACATTAAAAAATCAGGCGCAGGTTACAAATTAGGCGTCCAGAACGAGGGGGGGGGGGGGGGAGGGAAGTGATTAAATTCTATAATAAATCCTTATTTATACTTATACAAATATTATACAAATAAATCCAACCTGAATAAACATTTATAAGCAAAGAAAAGATTAAATAAATCATCTTCCTACCTGTGTGAAAGTGCTTCAGGCAAGCCTTTCGGGACCGAAGGCTGAACGGGCCGGCCCGAGACTTCGGGCAGGGCCCATCCCCAGCACCAGATTTACAGGTAGGTGGCATTGGGTCGGGTCGGTTCGGTTCGGGTCGGGGGGAGAGAGAGAGGGGGGGGAGGGAGAGAGAGAGGGGTGGGGGGGAGAGAGAGAGGGGGGGGGAAGGGAGAGAGAGAGGGGGGGAGGGAAGAGAAAGAGGGGGGAGAGAGAGAGGGAGGGAGAGGGGGGGAGAGAGGTGGGGGGGGAGAGAGAGGGGGGGGAGAGAGAGAGGGAGGGAGGGAGGTCAGGTCGGATCCAGTCCGGGAGCGGGGGTCGGGTCGGGTCCAGTGGGGGGGGGGGGGTTGGGTCGGAGGGCGGGAGCGCGGGTCGGGTCAGATCCAGACGGGGGGGCGGGGAGCGGGAACAGGAGCGCGGGTCGGGTCGGGTCGGGTCGGGTCCAGTTGGGGGGGCGGGGAGCGGGAACAGGAGCGCGGGTCGAGTCGGGTCCAGTCGGGGGGGGGTGGGGAGCGGGTGTCGGGTCTGGTCCGGAGGCGGGGGGGGGTGGGGAGCGGGTGTCGGGTCTGGTCGGTGGGGGGGGAGCAGGAGCTGGCCGTGGGAGGAGCCTTATTCACGCAGCCCCAGTGAGGCCATTCGGCCAGGGCTAGGGGCTGCGTGCTTCGGGCCCCTCCCACACAGTTCGGTGCCTGGAGCTACTGCACTTGCGTGCCCACTGTAGCGCGCATGTGCAGAGGTCCCGGCACTGTTTTCAGTGCAGGGACCTGGCTCCGCCCCCCTACAGCTCGTGCTGCGCTGCGCCGAGGGCCAGGGGACCTGCAGGGAGGTGGAGAATACCGAGGATTTTTTTAGGCGCACTTTGTGGCGCGAAAAATGGGCGTCCAGGTCGGGACTGCGTCGTTCTAGGCGCGTGTGGAAACTTGGGCCCTGTGGGTGGGAAACGGGGCCAATCCTGGACCACCACAGAGTGAGGGTGCCGTGGCAGCAGCCCGGTACACAAGCGGATCGCGGCACGGATCCCGCAATCAACTATCAAAGGGGGCCGCGACTGGTAAGTCGGCCGTTTTTTAAAATTTTTGATTGCACACCTCCTTTTAGTTATCGCCCCGCAAGCAGTCTAGAGCCTGGTACGTGTCCCATGAAGCTGTCGTGGGCATCGCTCACAGCAGCTTCAGTGTGGTGCTATCGAATTTTCGCTCCGGGGTGGAAACAGGAGACGTTGTCATCGCCGGCGCAATGGAGTGGGGCATGACCGGTTACCACCACCTCTAAGCTACCGCAGAATTTTACAGGTGTCTGCAGCAGTGTCGCGCCCGGGCAAAAAGTCGTTTGTGCGCCATTAGCCCCCCACTCCCGAGAGGTGCAAATGCCCTGAATTTCTCCCCCTTTATTTTCTACACTTTGCATTTTTGGACAGATTTGAGTGCACATTTGGAAGTGGCTTAGTGAGACACAAGGGTACCCCTTGAAATGGCGATGAGTGTGAAAGGAATGGCTTGGTCATTGTAGGGAATACTTTATGGTGCTGGTGTGGGGTGGTGCCAACCTGGGGCACCATGTGGCAGCCAGGTTGTACAGCGCCAAGTGAAGTAAATCTGGCCATGATGAGGCCATCCCTGAAGTCCCAGGCAGCAATATGGTTGGGTGCTGATGCCCTGTGTCTTGTGCAGCATCCGTTGATTGCTGAGAAGGTTGGTGTTGTTGTTGGTGCTGCTGGTGTGCCTGGTGATGCAGGTGTTGGGGATGATCATAGTGGGATTCTGACGACCAAGGTGAGATTTATTTCTAGGGCACTAATGCTGATTGAATAGATGGCAGGTGAGGTTGAGATGACAGAAGCGATCTGTCAATGGTGAGAGAGGTTGTTCCAAGGAAGTGGCAGGGGATAGAGAATTTACTCCAAACACTTCCAACCTGCATAAAGCTCAAATGTGTCCTCCAAATTCTGAAGGCTCCAGCTCTGAGTTCTAAAAGTGTACAGCTGTGAAACGAAAACTTTTATACCACATTTGCAGCTGTCAAGTATTCAGAAGAATGGATACTGATTGAATACCTGACCTACTTGACGTGACCCCCGAGCACCATGAACCTTGCAAAAAAGCTGGAGAAATGGTAAGTACAGCTCAAAATGGTGTTTACTTGAATTTTAACAAACTCTTAATAATCTAAATTGCCTCCTCCGGCGCTTGGTGTCGGATCTTGAGTGTGGGGATGGGTCGACAGTGGACTCATGACCTGCTGCCAATCTTTTTAAATTTCACAGCAGCCCCGCCTCTGATCCTGTCCTCTCAGCGCCAGTAAAATTCTGGCCATTATTTCAAGAAATTATGAAAATAATGAAACCAAATCTTGCATTATATGATGTTGTTGCTCGTAAAATTAGCCCCAATGTTAACATGTTTAACATACAATATCTATTTTCCACAGACTCATTCTACAAAAATGCACCTTACATTAAAAAAGCAATGACGATCTTGCATTTGAATTTCATTTAAAAATTGAAAGTTCCTTCTGTGCTGTTAATGATCTCTTGGGTGTTGTCGTACTAACATACAGGCCAGAACTTCTTGGGTTGAATGCCTGGCCTGTATTGAGTTAGCTAATGACAGCTGGAGCAGCACTTCAAGTATTATAAGAAAGAATTGCATTTATATAGCACCTTTCACCGTACGTATATGTATATATGTATAATATATAAATGTGCACTTGAATGGCCTTGCAGAGTTAAAGCAGTGAAGCACTGTTCGTAAAATAAAGCTGATTTGAAATTTTAGATGCATGTATGAAGGCAGAAAGTGTATTCAGAAAACTGAATTTATTGCTGATCTGGGCCATTTATTTGGACTCCATCAAAAGAAGACTTGCCTCACTGATTGTCAAGTTAGGCTTGGAACTATTCTGATGTGAAAGATTATTTGCACCAAAACATATGAATATGACCACAGTTGGGCGTCACTTTCCATTTGTTGAGGTCTTCGTGGTTTTTATGTTTTGTAAAATGGAGAGCTGTTAATGTGAAAAGCTGAGCCCTGATGGTGTGGTCATCATTTCTAAGCTCTGTGCTGTAAACCAATTATCAGAATGCATCTAACCGTCCTCTCAATTATTCTGAATTTCTTTTAAACATTTTTGTTTGTCCAAGTGGGAGAAATGAAAGGGGACAGGGATATTAAGTTCTTTTATTGAACTTATCTTTAAGTACTGATGTGCGTGTCTCCCCAGACTTGTACAAATCATTCAGTAATTCCAAGTTTGACAGTATACCACTGGCTGTGGATGCTTTTTTCCCCCAAACTGTGGGCAATGTGATTGTGCAGTGTTGTCCTGCAATTCTTTTGCAAAAACCTTACTATTTGGAGCATGGCTTTGGATTGCTTCAAACTGGCAACTTCTGTTGTCTGACTGAGTGCTGTGCAGTTTGCCTGAATTCAACATTTTCAGTTAATACATCATCTAAACATAGAAACCACAGAAAGAGGAGTAGGCCATTCAGCCCCTCGAGCCTGCTCTGCCAGTCAATGAGATCATGGCTGATCTGCAACCTAACTCCATAAGCCCGCCTTTGGCCCCTATCCCTTAATACCTTTGGCTAACAGATAGCTATCAATCTCTGATTTAAAATTAACAATTGATCTAGCATCAATAGCTGTTTGCGGACGAGAGTTCCACATTTCTACCACCCTTCGTGTGTAGAAGTGTTTCCTAATTTCACTCCTGAGACAATGGTCCCTAGTCCTAGAATCCCCCACCAGCGGAAATAGTTTCTCTCTATCTACCCTATTCGTTCCCCTTAATATCTTGTTATCTTTAAAAGGATAAGTGTTTGTACTGATTGCTACACTGGCATTTTTGCAACCAAAAAAATTCCATATTGGGTTTCAATCTAAATATATAATTGGAAACTGCACAGACTATCCCTATGCAGTTAGACATATTTCTATGTGAGCATTGCATATTATCTATTTTGAGAGTCAATACTGGATGGTGAAAAACAACTTCAGTTATATCACAGCTATACAAAGCCCTGGTTAGACCACATCTGGAGTACTGTGTGCAGTTTTGGGCAACGCACCTTAGAAAGAATATATGGGCCTTGGAACGAGTGCAGCGAAGATTCACCAGTAGGTTACTAAGGTTCCACAGTTAAATTTTAAGGAGAGATTACATAAACTAGGAATATAGAAGATTAAGGGATGATTTGATTGAGGTTTTTAGGATTTTAAAAGTAATTGATAGGTATATAGAGAAAAGCTTATTCCACTGGTGTGGGAGACGAGGACAAGGGGACATAATCTTAAAATCAGAGCCAGAATATTCAGGAGAGAAGTTAGGAAACACTTCTTCACACAAAGGGTGCAGGAAGCGTGGAACTCACTCCCATATAAATTAGTACATTGTGGCCACTCCGGGTAGGTACGATGTGCGCACTCACCTGAAGAGGCCCTGCAAGTTCCAGGTTTAGGCGCGCAAAGCGCATGCACCTAAACCCGGCACTTGCGATATGTCAAAATTTATTTTGATGGATCGTGCGTCTCCCCAGGAGAAGGGCCTTTGTGGTGGAGATTTGGGCTTTTTGCTCAACTCTTGCCCAGCGAATGTCCTTCAAACTGTTACGCCCGGTAAAAGCAGGCGTAAGGCCTGCTTTTACCAGCGTAAAAGTTTTAACAGATAGAAAAAATAAATTTTATTACTTATTTTTATATTAAAAACCCTGCCAATGAAGGTCATCCACACTAAAAATGAATTCTCAGGTGATTGAAGAGTCCAATGCGGGACCTCCAGTCTCTGTCAGGAGGGGCAGATGGTGGGTGGGGGGCCTGGGTTGTCGCACGCTCCTTCCGCTGTCTACGCTTAGCTTCAGCTTACTCTCGCCGAAGAGACTGGAGGTGTTCAGCGCCTTCCTGGATGCTTTTCCTCCACTTTGGGTGGTCTTGGACCAATGAAGGTAGGTTTGTGTTTAACACGATTAAAACTTTTTTTTAACTTTCAAAAAAAATGTTTTTTTATAAAACATTGAATTTTATTCAATTTCTATTACTTTAAAAAAAAGTAGTGTTCTTTTTATTTATGTGTGCATTTTTTTTTTGTTTTTAGGAAATCTTGGGCTGGTGGTCCAGGCCCATGTGATCCCAGGAAGTGCTTACGCACCTGGTATACGTGGGCCTCTGCACTGGGCTGTGCATCTAGGCCTCGGAGCGTAAGTGTTCATTCCTCCGGAACCACCAGGTACTTTTGTAAAAAAAATTCTGGTGTCGGAGGCATCTGCCCACGGGAAGCCTCCGACCGCAATTTTTGGCCCATTAATAATTGAATGCAGTTAATAATTTTGAATCTGAGATCAATAGATTTTTTTTTTAACCAGCTATGGGTATTAATGGATATGGAGCCAGGACAGATAAATGGAGTTAAAATACAGATCAGCCATGATCTCATTGAATGACGGAACAGGCTCGAGGGGCTGAATGGGCTACTCCTGTTCCTATGCTCAGCACTTAAGCTATTAATAAGAGCAAGCTTATTGGTAGCTAGCAAATCAGTATTTAAATTCGTGGGCCACCCCAACCTGCGAGAGAACATCTCTGCAGGTCGGGGTTTCACAAAGAGCTGGAGCATGCCACTGCAGCTTCCAGCGCGAGCTGACACAAATGTGCGACGGCTTCAAGGTGGGCGACTGGGTGACGTCATCAGAACCCAGGTCGCTGTTTGGAGCGTGGGCAGGAACATCGGCTGGGCCCAGGTACAGCAATGGAGTAGGAAGGCCGTGGCAGACTTGTGATGAGTGATCGGGGCGGAGGAGCGATGAGGGATTGTGGCTGAGATTTGGTGGGTGATCGTGGCGGAGGTTCTGCGAGTGTTTTTGTGGCGGAGGAGCGGCGAGAAATCGTGGCGGATGAGGGTACGGGCCCAGAAGAGCCGAGGGCCCAGGGGCAGCACGGTCTTGCCTACGCTGCGATATGTGTGCGCACTAGGTCCGTGCAGCAGAGCAGGTCTCCAGTCGTCCTGGTTAATCCTTGCCACTGGATAAAGGCCTAGCTCTGTCAAGCCCGTGTGGTGGCTGAAGTGCAACGGTCACCACACGTTAAAAAAAATCCACGTACAGGCATCTTCCACCCCTTCAATTGGAGTTCAGGACTGGAACATCGGGTCCTTCATTGAAACATCTGTGAACTTACGTGGAAGCAAGTCATCCTCATTCGAGGGACCACCTATAATGATTTAAATTCCCTATCAATTCCCTATATTCTCTTATTTTTATCCTCCCTATGGTTAATATGGCTCTAATTAGACTATTTTCTGCTTCTGCAGCACTCACACATTCAGTCTTCCATGAGATGTTCCATCACCTATTTCTCTGATCCTATTCCTAGTTCCTTTCCTTAAATCTATTTTTCTGAAGCTGCAAGTACAGCAGCAGTTGTTTACTCAGAAGATAATGATACGCAAGGCTTGATAGCGGAACACATTGTAACAACAACATACAGGGCTTGGGTGGCGAGATTCAGAAAGATTACCCGTTGAAGTCAGTCTCCATTAAATATAAAATGCCTTTTGGGTATGGCACTAATCCATTTCCATTGCTAAGCAGCTGGGTGATCCAACAGTGTGGTAGGTACTGTTCATGCCTCAGGCCTACTGTTTCTCCCAAATTGTAAAACATGGTATTCATTTTATCCACTTTGGAAGGCTAGAAGGCCGAATGAACCCTGCTGGGATTTGGACCCAAGGTCTCCTGGCGCAGTGTCCAGCCTTATCATAAAAATGGTCAATTCGTCCTTGCTCTGCTTTTCTGATATTAGCCATGCCATTATGGTGAGGCACAAAGCAGAACTGTAATGACTCAAAAGAGTCTGGTTACTGTAAACTCACTCAGGTGCAACCTGATCCATCTTTATTCCAGCCCAAGAGTGCCAGCATGACAAAAACACCCAGCTTATATACAGGTGACCAAGGACACATGCCACATGCGTACAACCCAATGACCTCCGACCCGGTGCCCTCTGGTGTCTGGTAACCCCCAAGCATTAATACATAACAACATCCCCATTTCAAAATCTTAACAACAGTCTTTTTACAAATTAAGACAGTCTGGGGCCTTCCTCTCACGGGTCGATCATCTGGGCGAACGTTCTGAGTCCGTTGAGACTGAGGACTGAGTAGCCGATCTGATGGGAGTGGTCATGACCACATCAGAGACTGAAGGTTCAGAGTCAGTAATGTCAGCAGAGTCCTCTGATGAGCCAACAATAGTTGGTTGGTCACTGACGGCATCTTCCTCACTCGGTTCCAGTTCATCCATGTGCCGCAGTTTAACCTGGTCAAGGTGTTTCCTGCATGTTTGCCCATTCTTGAGCATGACAATAAACACTCTGTTACCTTCCTTGGCTGTAACAGTGCCGGCGATCCACTTTGGATCTTGACCATAGTTCAGTACATAAACCAAATCGTTGACCGAGATGTCACGTGACATGGCAACATGATCATGACACCATTGCTGACTTTGACGTCTGTTTTCAACACGATCATTCAAATCAAGATGAACAAGAGAAAGCCTGGTCTTGAGATTTCTCTTCATCAGTAGTTCAGCAGGAGGAACCCCAGTAAGTGTATGAGATCTTGACCTGTAACTAAGCAATATACATGACAACTGTCTCTGCAGTGAGCCTTGAGTTACAAGTTTCATACTTTGCTTGATCGTTTGAACGGCATGCTATGCTTGAATGGAGCTGATCTCACATGTCTGATGCCATTGAGTTTCATGGAACTCCTGGAACTCAAGACTTGTGAAGCAAGATCCGTTGTTGCTCACAACAATGTCAGGCAAACCATGAGTAGCAAACATGATACAAAGGCTCTCAATGGTAGCTGTAGATGTGCTGGATGACATAATAACACACTCTATCCACTTACAATATGCATCTACTACAACAAAAAAGAATCTTTCCTAGGAACGGGTCCGCAAAATCAATGTGGATCCTCGACCATGGTTTGGATGGCCACGACCAAAGACTCAGCGGAGATTCCACTGGTACTTTACTTAGCTGTTTGCAAGTATTGCACTGATGCATGCATGATTCCAGATCAGAGTTAATTTCAGGCCACCATACATGAGACCTAGCAATGGACTTCATCATGAGAATACCAGGATGAGTGCTATGAAGTTCACGTACAAATTTTTCTCAACCTTTCTTAATTATGATTACACGATTACCCCACAGTAAACAGTCTGACTGAATGGACAGCTCATCCTTGCGACGGTTGTAAGGTTTGATCTCCTCACGCATCTCCATACATGTGGCAGACCAATCACCATTAAGTATACATCGTTTCACAACCAATAAAATAGGGTCATGGCTGGTCCAGATCCTAACTTGTTGAGCAGTGACAGGGGTTCCTTCACTCTCAAAAGCATCCATTACTAACAGTAGATCTGCAGGTTGAGGCGTCTCCATCTCAGTTGTGAGTATGGGCAGATGGCTCAGTGCATCGGCACAATTCTCAGTTCCAGGTCTATAACGGATGACGTAATCATAGGCAGACAATGTCAGCGCCCACCTTTGAATGAAATGAGTGGCTTGTGATCCGTTTCTAGTTCAAAATGAAGACCAAACAGGTGCTGGTGCATTTATTTTACCCCATACACACAGGCCAAAGCTTCTTTCTCCATCATATGCAAGCTTCTTCCACTTTAGACAGACTTCTCGAAGCATAAGCAACAGGTTGTAGCTTGCCCGATTCATTTGCTTGTTGGAGTATGCAGCCAGTCCCATATGATGAAGCATCACAGGCCAATACAAGACGCTTACACAGATTATAATGAACAAGCAACTTGTTTGAACATAGCAGATTCTTGGTTTTCTCAAAGGCTCTATCTTGAGACGCACCCCAGACCCAGTTGTCGCCTTTTCTTAGTAACACATGCAGTGGCTCTAGTAAAGTGCACAATCTGGGTAAGAAATTACCAAAGTAGTTGAGTAGCCCAAGGAACGAATGCAGCTCCATCACATTTTGAGGCCTGGGTGCATTTCTGATGGCCTCGGTTTTCGAATCAGTGGGCCTGATGCCATCAGCAGCAATCTTCCTCCCGAGGAATTCGATTTCAGGTGCCATGAATACACACTTCAAACGTTTCAGCCTGAGTCCCACTTTGTCCAAACACTATAGGACTTCTTCAAGATTGTTCAGATGTTCAGCAGTGTTGCGACCTGTGACCAGAATGTCATCTTGTTACACGACAGTTCTAGGAACGGATTTCAGTAAACTCTCCATATACCTCTGAAATATGGCTGCAGCCGTATGAATCCCAAAAGGACACTTGTTGTGGATGAACAGTCCTTTATAGGTGTTGATGCAGATGCGTTTCTTTGAAGTGTCGACAAGCTCCTGGGTCATGGAGACCGATATCAGATCCCAGTTTCGTGAATGACTTTCCACCAGCTAGCATGGCGAACAGGTCATCAGCCCTCGGTAACGGATACTGATCCTGTTTCGAAAATTGGTTAATCGTAACCTTGTAATCTCCACAAATCCTGACAGTGCCATCACTCTTCAACACAAGAACAATGGGACTAGCCCACTTGTTAAACTTGACCGGTGATATAATCCCTTCATGCAGGAGTCTGTCAAGCTCAATTTCAAACTTCTCCCTCATCATGTACGGAACAGACCAAGCTTTGTGATAGGCAGGCCTTGCATTGGAGTCCAGGTGAATCTGCACCTTGGCTCCCGTAAGATTACCAATGCCCAGTTCAAACAAAGAAGGAAACTTTTTCAATACTTGAGCACACGAAGTATCATCCACCGAGGACAACATCTTGACATCATTCCAGTTCAGCTTGATTTTCTCGAGCCAATTCCTGACGAACAGTGTTGGACCATTACCTGGGACACTCATGAACCATACCGTCATATGATACCTCGATTGCTGCACAGCTGAGCACTGGTATGAGTTTCTTAGTGTAAGTATGCAACCTGGCATTGACTGGACTCAGCTTCGGTTTCGCAGCCTTAGTGTCCCACAGCTTGTCGAATGTCCTTTGGCTCATTATCGACTGGCTCGCACCCGTGCCCAGCTCCATTTATACAGGCACGCCATTCAGCTTCACATTAACGACTATCGGCTGGCTCTTGCTCAGTCCATTCACTTCCTCCTTGGGTTGCATATCCGGGCCATCACTGAACTAATCCTCATCAACCACGTGGTGAGCCGCATCACGCTTGCTCCGTTCTGGACACATCCTGTGAAGATGCCCTGCTTTCGTATGGGTATTGTCTAAACCAACACTGATGAGGCCGATGATTGCCCCCACAACGCCAACAGGGTGAAATCTGGTTCAAACCAGTTGGCGGGCTCTGAGCAACGGCAGGTTTCGCGTAAGCAGCTCTGCCCGAAAATGACGGCATCTTGTTTACAGTACTTGCCGTGGAACTCCGACTCGTTGATGATATCTACCTCAAATTATCATCCGTCATCATGCATGCCTGGGCAGTTACGATGGCCTTTTTCAAATCCAGCGTCTCTGCAGCTTCCTGAGGATCGCATCATGGCTGATGCCTATCATGAAGACATCACACAGCATGTCTTCTAGCATGTTCCCGAACATACACGGCTCAGCAGTACAATAATGTTTACACTGAAATAAAGTCCAATGTAAATGTTCACTGGCAATTTAACTGAATTTATACTGCTATCATAAAAACTGGGCGATGAGGCAAAACCAGTTTTGTCCTCTTCACTCACCCTTCCACTTGAGTGTTTCGATAATGCTATACCAGTACTGCAGCCACTGTTTATACCATCACAGCAAACTTACACCTTAAAGCTACTTTCTATCCTCTACAATATCCAAATGCTCTATAATCTTCTATATCATCCCTGTTTTCAGATTAATAAGCTAGTCATGACTCTTTTGAAGGAACCAACAGGCATAGCATTGACTGCATCAGCAATCTATTACTTCACTTCACTAAATGTAAAGAAGCTTCTTCTTAACACCAAGTTAGTTTGTGTTTTCTTTATTTGAATTTATGACCACTAATCCTATGTTCAGATTCTACTTGCCTTCGAACAAATTCCCTCATTATTAAAAAAAAATCAGAATCTTACCACTCATTCCTTTTTACATCCAAAATTTATATATCTACCTGTGTGCTTCAAGTTCCTGAATTAACTTCCCAATTTTAGTTGTTCCTCCCAAGGAATATTCTAAACAGAAAAAGATCAAAGCATGTAAAGGCACAAGTCAGGAGTAATGGAATACTCTCCACTTGGCTGGATGGGTGCAGCTGCAACAACGCTCAAGAAGCTCGATACCACCCAGGACAAAGCAATCTGCTTGATCAGCACCTCATCTAGTAGCCTAAACATCCACTCCCTCAACCAGTGTATCCTATCTATAGGATGCACTGCAGCAGCTGGCCAAGGTTTCTCTGACAGCACCTCCCAAACCCATGTCCTCCACCACATAGAAAGACAAGGGCAGCAGGTGCATAGAAATATCACCACATCCAAGTTCCCTTCCAAGTTGCACATCATCCTTACTTGGACATGCAACACCATTCCTTCATTGTTGCTGGATCAAAATCCTGGAACTCACTGCCTATGGGTGTATTTCACCACATGGACTGCAACAGTTCAAGGCCCTTTGCAAGGGGAACTAGGGATGGGCAATAAATGCCCATATCCAGAGAATGAATGATAAAAAATTAAAAAGGAAATGCATTCTCCCACTGATAGCACATGAATAAATATGCTAATTGCAATATCATACATAATGACATGTAGGACATGACAATTGATCTAACATCATCGGCAGTCCCTCGGAATCGAGGAAGACTTGCTTCCACTCTAAAAATGAGTCCTTAGTTGGCTGAACAGTCCAATACGAGAATCACAGTCCCTGTCACAGGTGGGATAGATAGTCGTTGAGGGAAGGGGTGGGTGGGACTGGTTTGCCGCAAGTTCTTTCCGCTGCCTGCGCTTGGTTTCTGCATGCTCTCGGCGATGAGACTCGAGGTGCTCAGCGCCCTCCCGGATGCACTTCCTCCACTTAGGATGCTCTTTGGACAGGGACTCCCAGATGTCAGTGGGGATGTTGCACTTTATCAGGGAGGCTTTGAGGATGTCCTTGTAATGTTTCCTCTGCCCACCTTTGGATCGTTTGCCGTGAAGGAGTTCCGAGTAGAGTGCTTGCTTTGGGAATCAAACAATGTGGCCTGCCCAGCGGAACTGATCAAGTATAGTCAGTGCTTCACTGCTGGGGATGTTGGCCTGGTCACGGATGCTAATGTTGGTGCGTCTGTCCTCCCAAGGATCTTGTGGAGACATCGGTGGTATTTCTCCAGCAACTTGAAGTGTCTACTGTACATGGCCCATGTCTCCAAGCCATACAGGAGGGCGGATATTACTACTGCCCTGTAGAACATGAGTTTTGTTGTATATGCAGACTATGGATGTATTCTATGTGTAGTCACTATGTGATTGCATAAGATGGAGACTTGTTTACCTGATGTAGTTGTAATAAGGTTTACACTGTGTACATACATGCTGGCACCACTAGACGGTGCAACTGGTGGAGACCGGGGTTTTCCTGCCCTGGTGGCAGGGCCCTGTATAAAAGGCTGCACACCATGCTTGTTGGGCACTCTGGAGTTTGGAATAAAGGACCAAGGTCACTACAGTTTAAATACAACACATTGCCTCATGGAGTCATTCGTAAGTACATTATAGACATACCAACTGGCAACGAGAATAAGGACATTCATGCGAACATGGCTACATGAGGCACACTAAAAGACTTCGCAGAGGGTGATGATTGGGATGCCTTCAAGGAAAGGCTCGAGCAATATTTTGTGGTAAACGACCTGGCAGGGGAGATGGACACATTGGTGGAGAAGCGCAAGGCTGTACTACTGACCAGTTGTGGGCCCGAGGTCTATCGCCTCGTCAGGGACTTGCTGGCACCCACGAAAGCCAAGGATAAGACATACGATGAGCTGACTTAACTAATTCGCGACCAACTTAAACCAAAAGAGAGCATCCTCACGACCAGGCACAGATTCTACATGCACCGCAGACCTGAGGACCAGTAGATTGCAAAATATGCTACCGACCTGAGGAGACTTGCGCCACCGTGTGATTTTGACATGCACCTCAACGAAGCATAGAAACATAGAAACAGAGAAAATAGGTGCAGGAGTAGGCCATTCGGCCCTTCGAGCCTGCACCACCATTCAATAAGATCATGGCTGATCATTCCTTCAGTACCCCTTTCCTGCTTTTTCTCCATACCCCTTGATCCCCTTAGCCGTAAGGGCCATATCCAACTCCCTCTTAAATATATCCAATGAACTGGCATCAACAACTCTCCGCAGCAGGGAATTCCACAGGTTAACAACTTTCTCAGTGAAGAAGTTTCTCCTCATCTCAGTCCTAAATGGCCTACTCCTTATCCTAAGGCTATGTCCCCTGGTTCTGGACTTCCCCAACATCGGGAACATTCTTCCTGCATCTAACCTGTCCAGTCCCATCAGAATCTTATACGTTT
Organism: Pristiophorus japonicus; assembly: GCF_044704955.1. Lineage (NCBI taxonomy): Eukaryota > Metazoa > Chordata > Chondrichthyes > Pristiophoridae > Pristiophorus > Pristiophorus japonicus. The sequence continues at coordinate 124,712,932 of NC_091989.1, forward strand.
CTATGACATCCCCTCTCATCCTTCTAAACTCCAGTGAATAAAGGCCCAGTTGATCCAGTCTCTCCTCATATGAAAGTCCAGCCATCCCTAGAATCAGTCTGGTGAACCTTCGTTGCACTCCCTCATCTAAATCGTTAATGTATATTGTAAAGAGCTGGGGTCCCTGCACTGAGCCCTGCGGCACTCCACTAGTCACTGGCTGCCATTCTGAAAAGAACCCGTTTATCCCGACTCTCTGCTTCCTGTCTGCCAACCAGTTCTCTATCCATGTCAGTACGTTACCCCCAATATCATGCGCTTTGATTTTGCACACCAATCTTTTGTGCGGGACCTTGTCAAAAGTGCAGGACCTTGTCAAAAGTGCGGGACCATGTCAAAGAATCATTGTGAGACATCTTTGTTATAGGAACTGGCCACGAGGGCCTCCTTCACAAGCTATTATCTGCCGACAGTCAACCTGCAGAAGGCCATCAGCATTAGTCAAGCGTTCATGACCTTGACCTGCAGCACCAAGCAAATCATTCATCCTGTGGACTCAAACCCGGCAAGTACTGTACACAGAATGGTGCCTTTCACAGGCAAGACTTTAGAACATGGCTCTGCCCAGGGCAGAGAGCACAGACCTCAGGGTTCCAGAACTCAGAGTCCGCCGAGAGGTGCTAATCGAGTAGCACCATGCTAGCATTGCGGAGGAAACCATAGTATCGGTTTGCGGAGTACGTATGCAAAGCGTGTAACACGAAGGGCCACCTCCAGCGCATGTGTAAAAGAAATATGACACACCGTCTAGCAGAGGAGTCGGTAGATGACTTTGAATCCAGCGGGGAGTATGATGATTTGGCCAGAGAGGCAGATCAGCCCCAAGAAGAAGTGTATGGAGTGTATACCTGCACCACCAATTGTCCTCCAGTGAAGATGGAAGTCGAGATAAACAACGTTCCAGTCTTCATGGAAATGGACACGGGAGCGAGCCAATCAGTGATGCCTTTGAGAGGCTGTGGAACGAATAACGACCCGAGCTGGTTCCAGTACAGGAAAAGTTGCGCACCTACACCAAGGAGCTGGTCCAATCCTTGGTAGTGCGGATGTAAGTGTAATCCATAATGGCGTGGTGCACAAGTTACCCCTGTGGATTGTTGCAGGTGATGGTCCAACGCTACTCGGAAGAAGGTGGATGGGGAAAATCCAATGGAAATGGAAAGACTTCTTCACTCCAGCAATCGATGTCCCCCATATTCAGAGGCAGAGCAAAACCTTATCTTCGCTTGGGCCAGGCACCAGAGAATAGACAAGCGCAGCACCTGTGGCACAGACCGTTTATCACGATTGCGTGGCAATGATCCGACCAGAACGATCTAAAAATACCTTCCCGGCTGCAGTAGCAGGACTCCTGGGGAGGAAGATCGAATTCACAGGTATCCTTCCAGCTTTTGTGGCAGAATCGTGGGAGAGAAGGATCAAGGCAGTCGACCTCAAGGACTGAGGCAAGATGGCGTCCCTGCTGCAGCGAGGTGCAGCGTGGCTGAACAGAAAGATGGCCGCGGTAATATCACGAGGTGCAACGCTAAGGGACCAACACATGGTGTCTAACAAAGGATTTGATTGGGATAAAGCCAGCAGGGTTCTCTTAAAGGAGACCTGCAACCAACTGAACTTAAAGAGACATTGTTTGCATGGCAATCAATGTAACGAACCGATTAAGATTGTGAACAGAATGTTGTTGCGAGATGTCAGTACCAGTCCTAATGTAAAGAACAAAATGTTGTTGCGCGATGTCGGGAATAGAGTGTCCCCAAGAGTAGCAAGCGAGCGAATTCGGGAGCGTAAAGGCGATGATCCTGATACCCTGCCCCAGGTCTATCCCACGCTGCAGGCACCTGATGGCACTATTCGCCATGGACCCGGAAACGAAAAGGGCGCCAAGACGTGCAGTCGGCCGCCGTTGCCCACCACCCGGGTGGTGATGACGCAGCCCACAGACCCAATCGCCACCTCGGCCATGTCCGGGAGCAAAAGGTCAGAACCAATGAGTTCCCCAAACGTGTCCTGGAATAGCCAGGTTCCCAACACCGTGAGAGAGCAGGCAGAAGACTCTGCAGCCCTCAAAGGAGGACAGGGAGGCCACACACATCCGTGGCTCTGCCCATCACTAGGCAATGGCAAAGGCCCTGAGTCCTGGCTAAGTGAGCGAACCAAGCCCACCCCGCTAGCAGGGGGCGCAGTGCTGCCATCAGATGATTAGGACCCCGTCCGGTTGCTTTGGAACTAACGTCCTCGCATACCTGAAAGGCTGCATTAGAGGGAGCAACGTGCAGCGGTCCGGCCTGGAAATCGGCGCGGTCCCGGCCTGCAAGACCATCAGCAGGCCGGGGCCATCAGAGGGAGCAGCGTGCGGTGGCATTCCACTGCAGGAGGGCGACGGCTGCGAAGTCAGGTCGCTGATTGCAGAGTGGGCAGGCACAGCAAGAGGGGCGAAGGAGTGGCAAGAGTTTGTAGAAGGAAGTGACTGGGGCCCAGGAGAGGCGTGAGTCTAGGGCCCAAAATAGGCGAGGGCCAGCCCACACTGCTATATGTGTACACGCTCGGTCCACGCAGCAGAGCTGGTCTCCAGTCGTTTGGTTAATCCTTGGACCAAGACCTATCTCTGTCAAGCCCGTGTGGTGGCTGATGTGCAACGGCCACCACACGTTAAAAAAATCCAAGCACAGGCATCTGCCACCCTTCAAGATATAGTTCAGGATCTGGAATATTAGGTCCTTCATTGAAACACCTGTCAACTCATTCCTTTTTGGCGTGGAAGCAAGTCATCCTCGCTTCAAGGGACTGCCTATGATGATGATGATGATACCTGTACTGCTACCTCAGTACTGACCATGACTAAACCATGAATGCAATCTACCCAATCCTGACGCACGACCGTAAAACGTAATGAATGTAAGTCACTGAACCTAGGGTGTCATGATACAAACTGTAAAAAAAATGTTCTTTCTTCCTTTCTTTGTACTTGCACTGTGTCTGATCCTGTATGTTAATGTAATGGGCCAGCTGCATGATCTCGCTGTCGGGTGGGGGGGAAATGGATGTATGTAGACATGGACACACACATGGATCACACTCAGAACACACTGGAACCTCCACCGCATCATCAAACCATCCAATCTGATAACCATTACCCAACGTTGTGGCAAAAAGGATTGGAAGTAACAGGGAGAGAGCCCAGCCAAGGTGCAAGGGCTATTGGCACTTAAGTCTGGGGAGAGCTAAGCCAGAGCACATAGTGCAAAGGTAATTGGCACAAAGGACTTTGGGGAGAGTGATTTTGTATATGCAGACTATGGATGTACTCTATGTGTAGTCACTGTGTGATTGCATAAGATGGAGACTTGTTTATCTGATGTACTATCAATAAGGTTTACACTGTGTACATGCTGGCACCACTAGAGGGTGCAACTGGTGAAGACCGGGGTTTTCCTGCCCTGGTGGCAGGGCCCTGTATAAAAAGCTGCACACCTTGCTTGTTGGGCACTCTGGAGTTTGGAATAAAGGACCAAGATCACTCCAGTTTAAGTACGACACATTGCCTCGTGGAGTCATTGATAAGTACATAATAGACATAACAAGCTTGGTGGCAGATTTGAGGGCCTGGTCTTCAAGCACTCTTTTCCTCAAACGGCCGAAGGCTGCACTGGCGCACTGGAGGTGGTGTTGAATCTCGTTGTCAATGTCTGCTCTTGTTGATAATAGGCTCCCAAGGTATGGGAAATGGTCCATGTTGTCCAGGGCCGCGCCGTGGATCTTGATGACTGGGGGGCAGTTCTGTGAGGCGAGGACAGGCTGGTGGAGTACCTTTGTCTTATGGATGTTTAGCGTAAGGCCCTGGATTACAAGCTGGCTGCCGCGGTAGCAGCTCCCCAGGGAGTTCCCCTGCCAAACAACTCCCATCTTCTGCCATCTGCCAACTTTCCACCCTTAACCTCCCCCCTCCCACTGTCTAAACTTCCCCTAGCCCTAATAGACCCTAATAGCCTAATAGCATTGACTTAAATCCTTACTTTAAACCCAACCCTGCGAATCCCACAAGTTCGGGCCTACCTCAGGCTTCCCACCACACCACCCATAGAACTATCCACAATTGTTGGTCAATGAAAGGCAGAATACAATGACTACAACAAGGTTCCTAGTCTCTCTTTTGGGTCACATGGACTGATGATAGAGAGATGTGGGACAAATGGTCTCTGCCTGCTCCATCACAAGTCAAGAGCTTGGCAGAGGTTTTTGCTCTTTGCGGGATTACAAGATATTTTTAAGTCACAAGCTAAACATAATTAAAGGAATAAAATTCATGGAATAGACTGCCATCTAGTGCAATAAATATTGATTTATTTGTAGCATTCCAGAGGAAGTTGGATTGATTGCTGATCCAGAAAAAAAATTGCTGCTTTACAGTGGAAAAAGAACAAAAGTGGTAAAATTAGCTTGAAGTGGAATCTGGGTGATGGTATGAGTTTGATGAGCTGAATTGCTTTTCCATGTCCTACATTGTCATGTTATTATGCTAAGAGGCTGCAGGGTGACTTGGACAGGTTAGGTGAGTGGGCAAATGAATGGCAGATGCAGTATAATATGGATAAATGTGAGGTTATCCACTTTGGGGGCAAAAACATGAAGGCAGAATATTATTTGAATGGCGGCAGATTAGGAAAAGGGGAGGAGCAACGAGACCTGGGTGTCATGGTACATCAGTCATTGAAAGTTGCCATGCAGGTACAGCAGGCGGTGAAGAAGGCAAATGGCATGTGGGCCTTCATAGCTAGGGGATTTGAGTATAGGAGCAGGGAGGTCTTAATGCAGTTGTACAGGGCCTTGGTGAGGCCTCACCTGGAATATTGTGTTCAGTTTTGGTCTCCTAATCTGAGGAAGGACATTCTTGCTATTGAGGGAGTGCAGCGAAGGTTCATCAGACTGATTCCTGGGATGGCGGGACTGACATATGAGGAGAAACTGGATCGACTGGGCCTTTATTCACTGGAGTTTATAAGAATGAGAGGAGATCTCATAGAAACATATAAAATTCTGACGGGACTGGACAGGTTAGATGCAGGAAGAATGTTCCCGATGATGGGGAAATCCAGAACCAGAACATCTTAGGATAAGGGGTTGGCCATTTAGGACTGAGATGAGGAGAAACTTCTTCACTCAGAGAGTTGTTAACTTATGGAATTCCCTACCGCAGAGAGTTGTTGATGCCAGTTCATTGGATATATTCAAGAGGGAGTTAGATATGGCCCTTATGGCTAAAGGGATCAAGGGGTATGGAGAGAAAGCAGGAAAGGGGTACTGAGGGAATGATCAGCCATGATCTTATTGAATAGTGGTGCAGGCTCGAAGGACCGAATGGCATACTCCTGTACCTATTTTCTATGTTTCTATGTTTCTATGTTTTGTTAATACCTTGCTGCATTTATTCAGCTGCCTTCAGAGCTTACGGCAACATTTCACAATTATCTTTCCTTGAGGTTGTACCTCCGTCAGAAGATTAATAGATTAGCATGGACCCAACACAGTGTGACTTGCTCACAGTCTGTTGGAAGGAATGGAATAAATGGCCTTTACTCATTCTGTACTTTAACATAGTTCCCCTTAGGCTTTTCTGAGTTCCATATTCTAGGCTGCATCCCAAATTAGTAGACAATATTTGAGATGGCCTCCCAAGAAATGTCAATTACTTGGAAAGCTGGTAAAATAACACTGCTGCAATTAATCTTTCTCAGTACATTTTAACATTCCCATGGATGGAATGTCAAAATCACAAACTGTTAGCATATCTCTAAGTATACCAAATATATGTTGCTACATTGGCAGCACCTCCTGTACTATATCAATGTCCTCAATCTGAAAGAACAGCTAGAATTCTCCTTCTGGCACTTGCTCCTTCTCGATTGTTTCTTTAGCTGTGCTGAGAATTTGTTCTGGGCTATGTAAGTGCAGACAAATCAATTTTGCACCAAGTAAATAAGAGTTGTTATGGGGTAACCAACCACATTCTCATCTCATGCTATTTTTGTTCTAAAGATTTGTGGGCAAAATGTGCGCGAAAATAAAACCCATTGCAGTCATGTAATCAAATGGGTGCAATGTATAAAGAGACATGTGCCAGCACTGAAAAAAAATTAGTGCTTGCTTTTGATATTCTTTTGATGAAATACAGAGACGGGTAGGGAAAGAAGATGGAAGAGGAAGATGTAAACAACTCAGAATGAATTTGAATCTGTGCAATTATTTCAATAACTACTTAAATATTATTAATACATTTAGCAATCTCGCTACTGAAATTACATAACAAAAGAATTTCCAAAATTATTATTTATGCATAAGATTTACATTTTCTCATGGCTTGTACAGCTGGGTCTAATCACTGGAAGCATGGTTTGACTTGGTTATGGTCATTTGGCAATGGAGAAACTCAAGCCCAATGTTTCAGGAATCACATCCAGGAAAGGTCCATAGATTGCAGTGATTTATTTTGGTATCTAAACCAATAATGTAGCTTGTCTTTACTGCAATAGCCTAACTAAGCTTATGCAAGGCTGTGAAAATCTATTCACTTGTTAGGGGAATTAAGGGATATGGAGATTGGGCAGAAAAGTGGAAATGTTGAGGTCGAAGATCAGTCATGATCAAATTGAATGGCGGAGCATAGGGCCTACTCCTATTTCTCATGTTCTTATGTTAAATTAATGGATCTTTGTCATTAGCTAAATGCTGCACATAGTATAATTTTCATCCACAATAATCAAATCAGGCTATGCAAGTTATAATGCAAATACCTCTCTATCTTGCTCTCACACCTGCTTTTTCACCTGACTCTACTGGATATATTCTTGCAACTTAATACCTGTTGGATGTGCTGCAATAAACTTGATCAGAATTGAGGGAACTTTTATCATCTTCCTCCACTACAGTCCTCCTTTAGCTCCCAGCAATATGATGGGGAAATATTTCTGTGATTAAATTGTAAACCCATTTATGAAGAATAGATTTATGATTTTTCTACAGATAGCATATAAAAGAAAGCTTACACCATTGTTTATTATTTAATCCCCTCCAGAGTTTCTTTCAAAAGACACAAGAGTTCCCCATTCTTTATAAATGGTTGTATATGGCTTGTTCTATGTGATGTTTGGAGAAGGTAGAATGGTTTGTCCAATGTTGCAGAGAAGACAGAGTTTTACTTTGTACATTGAAGACAACTAACTGTGGGAGAGATACAGAAACCCATCTGAAGAAGAAACCAAATACCATCTTCAATATTGAAAAGAATTATAGCCGTTTCCTAAAATGACTGTTTTATACATCTAAATATTATTTAGCTAACTGGAAAGTACAAACGTTTCTTTGATTCTCTAAGGGAAGAGAAATAATTAGGAGCAGCCAACAGGGAAATCAAAAAGATCTTGCTTGATAAACCTGATAGAATTTTTTGAGGAGATGACCAATATGGTGGATGGAGGAAATGCAGTGGATGTGGTGTACATGGACTTTTTTAAAGACATTGGGGGTGAAATTGCCCCACACACAATTCAAATTAAATAAAAATGTATCACCCGATCTTGGTGCATGAAAAAACATCCAGGTGGTATCGGAGGCGCTCTGCGGGGCGAGAGAGGGGCAGAAGCGAGGTGATACCATTCAGCGCTGAGCTGACCATGTCAGCACGACACTGATGATGCCGGCGCGGCAATGAGGATGTGCCGCGTCGAACTGACACGTCACAATGTCCCTCCCCTTCTCTTAAAGGTGAGGGGCGCTGCAAACTCTGCAGCCACTTCCATGGCGTCAACTGGGCCACCAGGGAGGGTTTTGTGACCTGCACAGCTGTCGATGGCATCACCTCGTGCCAACCTTGCTCCCATGGGGCAATTTTCATCACGGGGCGTAAAATGGTCAGGACGGGGCGATAAGGGTCGGCGCTAACAGCGATGATGTCATTGCCGTGTGCTCCTTTGTCTGGGGCGAAAACTACGGGGCATGGCGCAAAGCCATGAGAATTGCAATTTCTAACATACTCCAAACTAAACTAGTTGCTCAAAAAAACTAGGAGCAACTCCACCCGAAACTTGGGCCCTATAGAATATAAAAGTTGTTACGTAATGGTGAATCGACGCAACATCTTAATAAAAAATCACAGTTGGTGTGCAATGTGTGCAATTTTCGACTCTACACTATAGGAAGAACATTTAAAGCAATAGAGGGCACTCTGCACATTTACTAGGATGCTGCCTGATATGAGGAAATACACATATGAAGAAAGACTCATTCTTCATAGGAACATGGAAACATAGGAACACAAGTAGGCTATCTCGTCCCTCGAGCCTGTTCCACCATTCAATTAGATCATGGCTGATCTGTACCTCAATTCCATTTACTCACCTTTGCTTCATATCTCTTGATATCCTTAACAAACAAAATTCTAACAATCTCAGTCTTGAAAATTTCAATTGTCCTAGCATCTATCTCCTTTTCGGGGAGAGAATTTCAGCTTACCACTATCCCTTGCATGAAAAAGTGCTTCCTGATTTCATTTCTATTTGGCCTAGCTCAAATTTTAAGATTATGTCAGCTTGTTCTGGATTCTCCCACCAGAGGAAAACATTTATCTGTATCTGCCCTATCAAATCCCTTTATCATTTTAAAGACCTTGATTAAATTATCTCTTAACCTTCTAAACTCAACAGACTAGACAACAAATGTATGCAACCAGTCTTCATAATTTAACCTTTTTAAGAGGTTGATACTTCTTCAATCCTTGGGCGATTAACAAATTAGGTACATATTGGGCAGGTATAGACACAATCCTGGCCATAGAGTGCAAAGGCTCACAAATGGGAACATTTTAACCTGTTGCTATGTTAACAAATTATTTTTGTTTGATTCAGTAATACCCAACACATTTTCTGAACTTGGCATTAATAATAGAATTAAAAGTATTACCTGAACTTAAAATATCAGTAATATCAGTAAAATCATAATAAAGTAAATTTACCTCCATTGATATACAAAATATAGATCATAAGTATATAGGCCTTTATTTTCACTTGCTGGATTTTTGGCACCCGCGCGTGTTAACGTATGATTTTTTTTGTGTACGTTCGCGGCAGAAAAAAAACAGGACTTGCGGCAAACAGATATTTGAATTTGGCACAGCACTCTCCAAAGTTGTCTGGGAGGCGCGGAGCTTCAAGTCTGTGCTAAAAACTCTCTGGCATGCACGAAGAAAAAAACTTCCTGGTCTGGATCCCCCTTTGTGATCGGATCGTTTTTCCTTTTGTGATCAGATCGTGCTGGCTGGATCTTTCTGCAATTTTGATCATTTTTGACCATTTTAAAATCTCCTGCAAAACATGGCTGAGAGGGAAGTGGAAGAGGAATTCGAAGGACAAGGACAAGGAAGGGCCGTTCGATTTCTCCCACACGAAGTGATGTCCCTGGTAGATATCATTGCGAGGACATGGGATCTGCTGACAACTCAGGGGGAAAAGCGAAAAAAAGTAAAACCTGCTACAATGGCTCAATGTTGGGATGATGTCGCTATAGAGTACAATGCAGTCACCTTCACCCGGAGAATCGGTGGGCAGCTGAAGAAGAAGTGGCGGGATCTAGGACAATTAGTTAAAGTAAATATGCATTGCAATTACATTTGTAAATGTGTGTCTGTGTGTGTGTGTGTGTGGGGCCACCACACAAAAGGACCCTCTCTTAAAAAGTTCTATTTTCATCTTTGCAGTTGAAGAATGCAAAGATCAGGAACCACAGGAATTGTATTGGTGGAGGTCCACCAAGTAAGCTGCAATTGAACCAGCTGGAACAGAGAATCTCTGATCTGATTAAAACTAACCAGAGAAGATCCACCACCAATGTGGACGCTGGGCCCAGGTCAAATAGACGGGGTAAGCAATTTGCACTGTGGTCTGGCTATATACTGCGTGGGCTAACTAGGCTTTAATGAATGTTTTCGATCAGCTAAGCCGGTTTATGCAATGTGCTATCATCATGGTCTTTGAAAAGACCCTGCGCTATGTGAGCCACATACTTATGTTTCCCTGCCCCCTCTGACCACTCCCCTGCTGCTAAATAAACATATCTGCTCTGTTATGTTTTACAGCAGCTGCGCGTCAGGAAAAGGCAGAAGGTGATCCAGAAGGACAAGCAGAAGGACAAGCAGAAGTACCAGCAGAAGTAGCACCCGAAGGACATCCAGAAGAGAGTCCAGAATGGTTTCCTGATTTTGAGGAGGACGATCTGGATGAAGGTCAGCATGAAGATCCCCCACTGATCAGATGGTCATATTGGACCTGCAGCCAGTGGAGCCCACGGATCAGGATGCGTGTCGCAGTGTGATCCAGCAATGCACACCTGTGAGAGGGATGCTCAATAGAGTCGAGGAGCAAGGCACAGGTGGGAGATGGCGAAGGAGGATGGAAAGGATAGCTGAACCACAAGCGCAGGTAGACAAGGTACAGCTCATCGGGATGAGTGAGGAGAGTATGCAACTGACCAGGTCGCTCCTGGACACCATGGGTGAGGTGAGGGTAGAAATTGCGGGACTGTCAGGAGAAGTAGCAACATTGTCTGGAGGAATAGGACCACCACTGGCGGGGCAGATTAGGGAGGGAATGGTGGATGCATTTGATGCACTGTCGGGACAGCTGATGGGGAAGTTGTCTGGCATATGTGACGGAAATTTGCAGGTAGCTGCTGCAATAAGGGAACACACCCAGGTTGTCATTCAACAACACCAATTGGCGGCATCAATTGCTGCCACTCAAATCATCCCAGACCAACCTCGAGGACTGTGCCGCAGGGTAATTCACAGCTTGAAAAAGAAAACGAAGATGAACCCGGGCCTTCCAGAAAGGTGTCTACTAGGTTTGCTCCTGTCCAATCCTACCAACGAAAAACAAAAAAATATAACCTTGGGTTCACCAGGGGGCCGAGGAAGTCTGCTGCACTGACAAATAGCTAAAGGTAGAGGCACCTACTAATGGTTGTTGAATAAGGATACCTGTATCTTGCTGTTACTTGTTTTGTTAATAGAAAAGTTTGACACAAGAAAGTTTTGTTAATAGAAAATGTTAAAGTTTGCGAGAAGTTTAAAGTTTGATGCATGTTAATTGAAAATTTTCAAGTTTGATATTTCTTAATTGAAAAGTTAAACGTTTGATACAAAATGTTTTATTAAAGTTAAGTACAAATGTACAAATGTTTAATAAACCTATTCCTTTAATTTAACCAGAATCAGTGCATTATTTTGTGAATTTAACTGACAGTATATATTAGACCAACATAAACCAACACAACATTATTAAAAGTGCAAACAGTCAACATGGTGCGACACTATAATCAAATGTGCCACCGTTTAGCCTTCAAGCAGAAAAACATTCACAGATTAGCCATTGACACAAGTCTCTAGCAATGGCTATAGGTGCTCTTGGTCGCCCCACCCTCCTGCGGCTTGAGGTGGTTCCTCCTCCTACTGATGGTCCTCCTCCTCCTCGTCGTCAGCCTCCTCCGAATCCTCATCCCTCCTTCTCCCCTCAGGAGGATCTTCAATGTCCAGTATCTGTCTCCTCATGATGGCCAAGTTGTGCAGCACGCAGCACACAACAGTGAACTGAGCAATGTGGTGAGGGGAGTATTGCAGATAGCCTCCAGAGTGGTCCAGGCTGCTTTAAAATGCCAATTGTCCTTATGATGCTCCATGTCATTATGTGGGACATATTGTACTGACACTCTGCCTTAGTGCGGGATTTGCATAGGGAGGTCATAAGCCAGGTGGCGAGCCCGTAATCTTTGTCCCAGAGCACTGCCCTTCTGGCAGCTCCTAAAACATTGCAGATATAATGCTCTCATGTAGGATGAAAGCATCATGGATGCTACCAGGATATTTGGCATCCACTGCCATGATCCGCTGCAGATCGTCGCACACCAGCTACACATTTAGGGATTGGAACCTTTTCCTGTTGTGGTAAACTTCGGAATCTTCCAAGGGTGCTCTCAAGGTGATGTGGGTACAGTCAATGGCCTGTACCTTGGGGCAGCCAGCAATTCTGGAGAACCTCACAGCCCTCTCTTTGCCTGCGTGGTCATAGGGAAAGCAATGAACTGGTCCCTTTTGGCATAAAGTGCAGCAGTCACCTGGCAAATGCAGCAATGGGTGGCACGCTGCGAGATCGAGCATACGTTCCCAGTTGAAGCTTGAAATGATCCCGTAGCATAGAAGGCAAGTGCTGCTGTTACCTTTACTTTTACAGGTAGGGCGGTCCTCCTTCCACTTCTTGGCCGTATGTCTGCCCTGATTAGTTGCCAGATCTCAGTGATGACCTCCTTTCTGAATTGCAGCCTGCAAACGCAGTCTGCCTCACTCAGTTGCAGGTATGAGCGCCTCTCCCTATAGACTCGCTGTGGGTAAGGTCTCCTCCCCATCAATCTGTCTCCCCGATATCGGCATCAAATTATTCGTCACCTCTGCATGTGCATGCCATGTATAGCCAACACCCTTATCACATCAGGCATGCTAAAAATTGCACCCATTATTATTGTTAATATGCAGATAAATACTTAAATCACTGACACCTTTCCTCTTCGTTTTGCTCCACAAGGCTGGGTGACGCCCTAGATCGAACCACATCTTGATCTGCATTTGTTTGTTTGTTTGTACAGTGATTTTTCTTGGGGCACCTGTGACAATTGGTCATTTCTAGCTTGCTGTTGTGCCTGTGCATAAAACATCCCGTTCCGGATGCTGACCGAGCTGGAGGCACAGGTTGAAGGAGTGCCGGCTGGGCAGGATCGCAAGCTTGGCTGGACACAAGCACAACAACTCGATGCTTGGCTTCAAAAGCAGCCCGGGCTCTGGTGCTTGTGTCCAGCTGAGCCCGCGATCCTGCCCAGCCGGCACTCCTTCGACCCATGCCTGGAGCCCGGCTAGCAACGATTGTGTCTGGGTGACAGTCACGATTTGGATGAAAAAGAACCCAGCTCGACAGAGTTATTTCAGTTCCCTCTGAAAAAAGTACATTTGTTTTTTACATTGTCTCGTTCCAAAAATTTGGAAATTACTTTCCAAGTTATTTTCAGAGTACCCTGTCAAAAAATATCCATGCATTTGTATTTTATTTTGTCTTCTTTTGCCTGGCTCCAATGTCCTTTAGTGTGCCGCTCCAATTTCCTTAAGTTCACAGAAGGTGTTTTTTTCGGGGCTTTTGGTCAGTGTGCGCCACACTGAAAAAAATCGTGAATGGCCAAAATCTCTTAACTGCACAAAAACGGCGCTTGATCCCATTCTTACTCGTGACTGCGCCAAAATAATTTAAACTGGCGCACATCGTCTGTGCCGGCATACAAATGTTGGAGAAAGTTGGAAATGGAGGATTTCACACCAAAAAAATGGCGCACAATCGTGGCAAAAATAGGGGCCATAATATATCAAATAATATACAGCAAAATACTGTGGATGCTGGAATCTGAAATAAAAACAGAGAATGCTGGAAATCTCAGCGGATCAGGCAGCATCTGTGGAGAGAAAAACGGAGTTAATGTTTCGGGTCGACAGAACTGGCGAGTGTTCGAAAAGAACAGATTCTTAAGAAGCACTGAAAGGGGGAGGGGAAGAAAGAACGAAAGGAAGGTCTGTGATAGGTTGGAAGACAGGAGAGATTAGAGAGACAAAAGGGATGATGGGCCGAATTGAAATGGTAATGACAGAAGCTAGAAAAAGGTTCATCTGGATAAGGTGTGAATGGCGTAGTAATGACCAGCTGCCATTATAGACAAAGAAAGAAAAAAAGAGGAAAAAAAACATAATAAAACATATCATGCTAGTAGTGCTAAGCAGTGCTCACTTTTTTCCTGCTCCAAATAGTGCTGAAAGTTTCTATTACTCAGCCCTTCACAGCAAAAACTTCTCTCCTGCATTTCATAGAAGTTTTGACTTATTGTAATGTCTGCTTGCAGCCTGCCAGCTACATCACTGCTCCCAACCCATCAGTACAGATTATCCACTGCCAAGATTTCCCACAACCAACTGCAAACTTTATGTTCCTCTTGTCATCTTTAGTTCAAAAGAAATATTTCTTCATCATTTTTCCAGGAACCAACAGAGGGCAACATGTGCAAAACATGTGTAAAGCATTATGGGATAATAGTTCTTTTGAAAATACCATTCTACCCCTTCACAGGAGACAGTTCTCAGAATCAGAGCAAAAGCTCAAAAAACGTCTTTATTTATAAAAGAAAAGAAAAAACCTTGCATTTATATAGCACCTTTCAAGACCTCAGGATGTACTAAAGCACTTTACAGCCTATTAAGTACTTTTGAAGCGTTGTCACTGTTTTTATGCAGGAACTGCGGCAGCCAATTTGCGCACAGCAAGGTCCCATGAATAGCAATGAGATAATCTGCTTTGGGAATGTTGGTTGAGGAATGTTTCATCCCAAAGACGGCACCTCTGACAGTGCAGTACTCCCTCGGTACTGCACTGAAGTAGTAGCCTGGATTATGTGCTCAAGTCTCTGGAGTGGGGCTTTAATCCCGATGATATATAGTTCCTGGCTGTACCTTAGGAAAATGTTCCTTCATAAAAAACTGCTTTGAACATTTTCCTGGTAAAGTTATCAAATGAATGTGTACTTTACTGAGAACAGTTAAGGAGGAGAGAAAGCAGTTAAAACACAGATTTACTCCAATTTCTGCCCAGAGGAGCAAATGGAAAATATGAAGGAACATGACTACTATACCAACCATTTTATTATTTGATTTCCTTCAAATTCTTAAAATAAGGCTAGACTTTCCACTATGATCACTATCACCCAAAAATGGGTAATATTTCCAGCCTTAGTGCTTCTTTTATTTTTCATGATTGCTGGAATAACGCCCATTTTAAAAACTGCTAGTTTCACCTTTTTATTTTGGGCGATAGCTTGAGCGATCTGAAATGGATCTTAGCAATGTATTCAGTCATGCAAGGCTGGCATCTATAACAACGGCCGTACTGTGCATGCACGGTTTATTTTCAGCAAAGAACTTTTTCCATGATTCGGGAGGTCAGGGGTCATCTGCTCAGAAAGCAAAGGGAGGGAGAGAGTGAAGGAAGGTTTTGAAAGAAGTTGATTTTTGAAGGAGTGAGTGCTCAAGATGTCGAATGAAGATTCTGGCGATAGTATGCAGGAGGTTTCAGGGAGAAGGAGGACAAAAGCATTTTCTGATGAGGCTAATGAGGCCTTAGTTAACAAGGTGGAGAATTGGTGGGGCCAATTAACCCCCCCACATTATCAAAAATATGGGGTGATATCACCACCCTCATATCATCGGTGGTCCACGATAGGCGTGAGGCAGACAGTGCCGCACACGATGGAACAGTCTTGTTGCATCGGCAAGAGTAAGTATTAAATTATTACATTTAAAATTGTAATGATGCACTGACTCATAATTAGAATGTAAATCTGCCGGATTGTAATTAAGCTGGGTAATTTTGGGTAGCTTCCCTGACAAGATTTGGACTGGAGCCGGGACTTGCGCCCTTTAAGTCTAATTTTGCTGATATGCCTTAAATTTAATCAATGTATTAATTATTATTTAAAGGCTTTGATCGAAAATTGTGGCCAAAGGAATGACTGGAAACAGAAAGACCACAAACATTCGACATTTCTACCACTTTGGTTTATAAGGAGAATTATTAAATTATATCGCTGCTTGTGTGCTGTGAGCAACTCTTTAACTTGAGCACCATCACCTTTTTGGTTAGGTTGGTGGATGGGGCACGAGTGAGCACTGAGGGGTCCGGTCAGCTTTGCCCAGACTGTGTGAGTCTTTCCGGCTGCTGTCAATCACACAGTGACCCAGCCTGGACTGGGGGAGAGCTGCCCTGGCTCACTGTCTGCCCTGGGACACGTTGGGACATTAGCTTCGGCCACATGGAGGTCTCCGAGCACAGCCCAAGGGCTGGGTGCCCCATCCCATTACAGTCCTGTCATTGCCGAGCTCACCAGTGGTCCTGATTCCCCCCTGTGCAATGCACTGGGTCAAATAGAAATGTTCACTCTCACCTTGTAATGAATAGCAAGACTAGGAACAAAGAATGCAAAATATTGAATTTTTTGGAATTCTTTGAGGATGTAACAAACAGGGTGGATAAAGAGGAACCAGTGGATGTTGTGTATTTGGACTTCCAGAAGGCATTTGACAAGTCGCCATATAAAAGGTTACTGCACAAGATAAAAGTTCACAGGGTTGGGGGTAATATATTAGCATGGATAGAGGATTGGCTAACTAACAGAAAACAGAGTCAGAATAAATGGTTCATTCTCTGATTGGCAATCAGTAACTAGTAGGGTTTCGTAGGGATCAGTAATGGGACCCCAATTATTTACAATTTATATTAACGACTTGGAAGAAGGGACTGAGTGTAACGTAGCCAAGTTTGCTGATGATACAAAGATGGGAGGAAAAGCAATGTGTGAGGAGGACACAAAAAATCTGCAAAAGGACATAGACAGGCTAAGTGAGTGGACAAAAATTTGGCAGATGGAGTAGAATGTTGGAAAGTGTGAGGTCCTGCACTTTGGCAGAAAAAAATCAAAGAGCAGGTTATTATTTAAATGGAGAAAGATTGCGAAGTGCTGCAGTACAGCAGGACCTGGGGGTACTTGTACATGAAACACAAAAGGATAGTATGCAGGTACAGCAAGTGATCGGGAAGGCCAATGGAATCTTGGCCTTTATTGCAAAAGGGATGGAGTATAAAAACAGGGAAGTCTTGCTACAGCTATACAGGGTATTGGTGAGGCCACAGCTAGAATACTGCGTGCAGTTTTGGTTTCCATATTTACGAAATTATATATTTGCTTTGGAGGTAGTTCAGAGAAGGTTCAGTAGGTTGATTCTGGAGATGAGGTGGTTGACTTATGAGGAAAGGTTGAGTAGATTGGGCCTCTACTCATTGGAATTCAGAAGAATAAGAGGTGATCTTATCGAAACGTATAAGATTATGAGGGGGCTTGACAAGGTGGATACAGAGAGGATGTTTCCACTGAAGGGGGAGACTAGAACTAGAGAGCATGGTCCATAAAAGGGCAGCATTCGGGAGAGCAGCTCAACAGAGGGAGAGCGAGGCCCATAAAAGGCCAGTAGTCGGGAGAGCATCTCAATAGAGAGAGAGAGAGAGAGCGACGCCCATAAAAGGGCAGCAGTCAGGAGAGCAGCTCAACAGAGACAGAGCAGGTTCAAGTTCAAAAGGCAAAAAAGTAGAAAGAAATCGAGTGTGACATCACAGCCATGCGGGTAAGTGATTGGCTGGTTGATTGGTGAGTAGTTTTTCTTTTTTCTTAATCTTTTTAAAAACATAGAAACATAGAAAATAGGTGCAGGAGTAGGCCATTCGGCCCTTCGAGCCTGCACCGCCATTCAATGAGTTCATGGCTGAACATGCAACCTCAGTACCCCATTCCTGCTTTCTCGCCATAGCCCCCGATCCCCCCAGTAGCAACGACCACATCTAACTCCACCCCCACCCCCCCCACCCCGAACACATCCAGTGAATTGGCCTCAACAATTTTCTGCGGCAGAGAATTCCACAGGTTCACCACTCTCTGGGTGAAGAAGCTTCTCCTCATCTCGGTCCCAAATGGCCCACCCCCCATCCCCAGACTGTGACCCCTGGTTCTGGACCTCCCCAACATTAATAAGAACAGAAGAACAGAAGAATTAGGAACAGGAGTAGGCCATCTAGCCCCTCGAGCCTTTTCTTTTCTTATCAGTAAGAAACCTTTGGCGTTGTTACCAATGGCAAGAGGGCCCAAACCCATGTCATGCTCCTCCTGTGCTATGTGGGAAATCAGGGACACTGGAATGTGCAGGAAGTTATCCAGCTGAAGCTCTTGGCATATCGCATTGTGGCACTGGAGTTGTGGATGAATTCACTGTGGAGCGTCCGTGATGCTGAGGATGTCGTGAATAGCATGTTTAGTGAGTTGGTCACACCGTAGGTAAAGGTTACATAGCCAGATAGGGAATGGGTGACAATCAGACAGAGCAGTGGAAGGAAGGTAGTGCAGGGGTCCCCTGTGGTCATCTCCCTCCAAAACAGATACACCACCTTGGGTACTGTTGGGGGAGATGGCTCATCAGGGGAAGGCAGCAGCAGCCAAGTCCATGGCACCAGGGCTGGCTCTGCTGCACAGGAGGGCAGGAAAAAGAATGGGAGAGCTAATAAAGATAGGGGATTCTATTGTAAGGGGAATAGATAGGTGTTTCTTCGGCCGCAATCAAGACTCCAGGATAGTATGTTGCCTCCCTGGTGCAAGGGTCAAGGATGTCTCGGAGCAGCTGCTGCGCATTCTGGAGGGGAGGATGAACAGCCAGCTGTCATGATACATATAGGTACCAAAAATATAGGTAATAATCGGGATGAGGTCCTACAAGCTGAAGTTAGGGAGCTAGGAGTTAAATTAAAAAGTAGGATCTCAAAGGTAGTAATCTCAGGATTGCTATCAGTGCCACGTGCTAGTCAGAGTAGGAATTGCAGGATAGCTCAGATGAATACGTGGCTTGAGGAATGGTGCAAGGGGGAGGGATTCAAATTTCTGGGACATTGGAACCGGTTCTGGGGGAGGTGGGACCAATACAAACTGGGCAGTCTGCACCTGGGCAGGACCGGAACCAATGTCCTAGGCGGAGTGTTTGCTAGTGCTGTTGGGGAGGATTTAAACTAAAATGGCAGGGGGATGGGAATCTATGCAGAGAGGCAGAGGGAAGTAAAAAGGGGGCAGAACCAAAAGATTGGAAGGAGAAAAGCAAGAGTGGAGTGCAGAGAAATCAAAGACAAATATCAAAAAGGGCCACATTACAACATAATTCTAAATGGACAAAGAGTGTTAAAAAAAACAAGCCTGAATGCGAGGAGCATTCATAATGTGGATGAATTGACTGTGCAGATAGCTGTTAATGGATATGATGTAATTGGGATTACGGAGACATGGCTCCAGGGTAACCAAGGCTGGGAACTCAACATCCAAGGATATTCAATATTCAGGAAGGACAGACAGGAAGGAAAAGGAGGTGGGGTAGCATTACTGGTTAAAGAGGAGATTAACGCAATAGTAAGGAAGGACATTAGCGTGGATGATATGGAATCTATATTGGTAGAGCTGCGAAACACCAAAGGGCAGAAAACGCTAGTGGGAGTTATGTACAGACCGCCAAACAATAGTAGTGAGGTTGGGGATGGTATCAAACAGGAAATTAGGGACATGTGCAATAAGAGTACAGCAGTTATCATGGGTGACTTTAATCGACATATTGATTGGGCTAACCAAACTGGTAGCAATACTGTGGAGGAGGCCTTCCTGGAGTGTGTAAGGGATGGTTTTCTAGACCAATATGTTGAGGAGCCAACTAGAGAGCAGGCCATCCTAGACTGGGTCTTGTGTAACGGGAGAGGATTAATTAGCAATCTGGTCATGCGGGGCCCCTTGAGGAAGAGTGATCATAATATGGTAGAATTCTTCATTAAGGTGGAGAGTTACACAGTTAATTCAGAGACTAGGGTCCTGAACTTAAAGAAAGGAAACTTCGACAGTATGAGATGTGAATTGGCTAGGATAGACTGGAGAATGATACTTAAAGGGTTGATGGTGGATAGGCAATGGCAGACATTTAAATATCACATGGATGAACTACAACAATTGTACATTCCTGTGTGGCATAAGAATAAAAAAGTGAAGGTGGTTCGACTGTGGCTAACAAAGGAAATGAGGGAAAGTGTTAAATCCAAGGAAGAAGCATATAAATTGGCCAGGAAAAGCAGCAAACCTGAGGACTGGGAGAAATTTAGAATTCAGCAGAGGAGGACTAAGAGTTTAACTAGGAGGGGGAAAATAGAGTATGAGCGTAAGCTTGCAGGGAACATAAAAACTGACTGCAAAAGCTTCTATAGATATGTGGAGAGAAAAAGATTAGTGAAGACTAATGTAGGTCCCTTGCGGTCAGAATCAGGGGAATTCATAATGGGGAACAAGGAAATGGCAGACCAATTGAACAAATACTTTGGTTCTGTCTTCATTAAGGAAGACACGAATAACCTCCCGAAAATACTAGGGGACTGAGGATCTAGCGAGAAGGGGGAACTGAGGGAAATCCTTATTAGTCAGGAAATGGTGTTAGCGAAATTGAAGGTACTTAAAGCCGATAAATCCCCAGGGCCTGATAGTCTGCATCCCAGAGTACTTAAGGAAGTGGCCCTAGAAATAGTAGATGCATTGGTGGTCATTTTACAACATTCCATGGACTCTTGTTCAGTTGCTATGGATTGGAGGGTAGCTAATGTAACCCCACTTTTTAAAAAAGGAGGGAGAGAGAAAACAGGGAATTATAGACTGGTTAGACTGACATCGGTGGTGGGGAAAATGCTGGAATCAATTATTAAAGATGTAATAGCAGCGCATTTGGAAAGCAGTGACAGGATCGGTCCAAGTCAGCATGGATTTATGAAAGGGAAATCATGCTTGAAAAATCTTCTAGAGATTTTTGAGGATGTATCTAGTAGAGTGGATAAGGGAGAACCAGTGGATGTGGTGTATTTGGACTTTCAAAAGGCTGTTGACAAGGTCCCACACGAGAGATTAGCGTGCAAAATTAAGGCACGTGGTATTGGGGTAATGTATTGATGTGGATAGAGAACTGATTGGCAGACAGGAAGCAAAGAGTAGGAATAAATGGGTCCTTTTCAGAATGGCAGGCAGTGACTAGTGGGCTGCCGCTGGGCTTAGTGCTGGGACCCCAGCTATTTACAATATACATTAATGATTTAGATGAAGGAATTGAATGTAATATCTCCAAGTTTGCAGATGATACTAAGCTGGGTAGCAGTGCGAGCTGCGAGGAGGATGCTAAGAGGCTTCAGGGTGAATTGGACAGATTAGGTGAATGGGCAAATGCATGGCAGATGCAGTATAGTGTGGATAAATGTAAGGTTACCCACTTTGATGGCAAAAACAGGAAGGCAGATTATTATATGAAAGGTGACAGTTTAGTAAAAGGGCAGGTGCAATGAGACCTAGGTCTCATGGTACATCAATCATTGAAGGTAGGCATGCAGGTACAGAAGGCAGTAAAGAAAGCAAATGGCATGCTGGCCGTCATAGCGAGGGGATTTGAGTATAGGAGCAGGGAGGTCTTACTGCAGTTGTACAGGGCCTTGGTGAGACCACACCTTGAGTATTGTGTGCAGTTTTGGTCTCCTAATCTGAGGAAGGACGTGCTTGTTATTGAGGGAGTGCAGCGACTGATTCCCAGGATGGCAGTACTGACATATGAGGAAAGACTGGATCGGCTAGGCTTATACTCGCTGGAATTTAAAAGAATGAGAGGGGATTTCCTAGAAACTTATAAAATTCTGACGGGCCTGGACAAGTTAGATGCAGGAAGAATGTTCCCGTTGTTGGGGAAATTCAGAACCAGGGGTCACAGTCTAAGGATAAGGGGTAAGCCATTTTAGGACCGAGATGAGGAGAAACTTTTTCACCCAGAGAGTTCTGAACCTGTGGAATTCTCTGCCACAGAAAGTTGTTGAGTCCAATTCGTTGGACAGATTCGAAAGGGAGTTAGATGTGGCCCTTACCGCTAAAGGGATCAGGGAGTATGGAGAGAAGGCAGGAGTGAGGTACTGAAGTTGCATGATCAGCCATGATCATATTGAAGGGCCGAATGACCTGCTCCTGCACCTATTTTCTATGTGTCTATGTTTCTATGTCTTAGAATAAGGGGCCGCCCATTTAAAACTGAGATGAGGAGAAATTTCTTCTCTCAGAGGGTTGCAAATCTCTGGAATTCACTGCCTCAGAGAGCTGTGGAAGCTGGGACATTAAATAAATTTAAGACAGAAATAGACAGTTTCTTAAACGATAAGGGGATAAGAGGTTGTGGGGAGCGGGCAGGGAAGTGGAGCTGAGTCCATGATCAGATCAGCCATGATCTTATTGAATAGCAGAGCAGGCTCGAGGGGCCGTATGGCCTACTCCTGTTCCTATTTCTTATGTTCTTGTGATATATCCATTAGCTTTATTTCTAAGATTAATGGAAAGTTGCATTATTAAAATGTGATTCAATCAATTGGATGATTGACTATAACACCGAAATTGGCTGTCTCAATGTTAAGGATATTTTGGGTGGTATTGGTGCTGGTTTGTAAATTCCAATATTGGTTAAGCAAGGCACTAATGTAACTCCAATTGAGGGGGTGGAAGATAGAAACATAGAAACATAGAAAATAGGTGCAGGAGTAGGCCATTCGGCCCTTCTAGCCTGCACCGCCATTCAATGAGTTCATGGCTGAACATTCAACTTCAGTACCCCATTCCTGCTTTCTCGCCATACCCCTTGATCCCCCTAGCAGTAAGGACCTCATCTAACTCCTTTTTGAATATATTTAGTGAATTGGCCTCAACAACTTTCTGTGGTAGAGAATTCCACAGGTTCACCACTCTCTGGGTGAAGAAGTTCCTCCGCATCTCGGTCCTAAATGGCTTACCCCTTATCCTTAGACTGTGACCCCTGGTTCTGGACTTCCCCAACATTGGGAACATTCTTCCTGCATCTAACCTGTCTAACCCCGTCAGAATTTTATATGTTTCTATGAGGTCCCCTCTCATTCTTCTGAACTCCAGTGAATACAAGCCCAGTTGATCCAGTCTTTCTTGATAGGTCAGTCCCGCCATCCCGGGAATCAGTCTGGTGAACCTTCGCTGCACTCCCTCAATAGCAAGAATGTCCTTCCTCAGGTTAGGAGACCAAAACTGTACACAATACTCCAGGTGTGGCCTCACCAATGCCCTGTACAACTGTAGCAACACCTCCCTGCCCCTGTACTCAAATCCCCTTGCTATGAAGGCCAACATGCCATTTGCTTTCTTAACCGCCTGCTGCACCTGCATGCCAACCTTCAATGACTGATGTACCATGACACCCAGGTCTCTTTGCACCTCCCCTTTTCCTAATCTGTCACCATTCAGATAATAGTCTGTCTCTCTGTTTTTACCACCAAAGTGGATAACCTCACATTTATCCACATTATACTTCATCTGCCATGCATTTGCCCACTCACCTAACCTATCCAAGTCGCTCTGCAGCCTCACAGCATCCTCCTCGCAGCTCACACTGCCACCCAACTTAGTGTCATCCGCAAACTTGGAGATACTACACTCAATCCCCTCATCTAAATCATTAATGTACAGTGTAAACAGCTGGGGCCCCAGCACAGAACCCTGCGGTACCCCACTAGTCACTGCCTGCCATTCTGAAAAGTACCCATTTACTCCTACTCTTTGCTTCCTGTCTGACAACCAGTTCTCAATCCATGTCAGTACACTACCCCCAATCCCATGTGCTCTAACTTTGCACATCAATCTCTTGTGTGGGACCTTGTCGAACGCCTTCTGGAAGTCCAAATATACCACATCAACTGGTTCTCCCTTATCCACTCTACTGGAAACATCCTCAAAAAATTCCAGAAGATTTGTCAAGCATGATTTCCCTTTCACAAATCCATGCTGACTTGGACCTATCATGTCACCTCTTTCCAAATGCACTGCTATGACATCCTTAATAATTGATTCCATCATTTTACCCACTACCGATGTCAGGCTGACCGGTCTATAATTCCCTGTTTTCTCTCTCCCTCCTTTTTTAAAAAGTGGGGTTACATTGGCTACCCTCCACTCCATAGGAACTGATCCAGAGTCAATGGAATGTTGGAAAATGACTGTCAACGCATCCACTATTTCCAAGGCCACCTCCTTAAGTACTCTGGGATGCAGTCCATCAGGCCCTGGGGATTTATCGGCCTTCAATCCCATCAATTTCCCCAACACAATTTCCCGGCTAATAAGGATTTCCCTCAGTTCCTCCTCCTTACTAGACCCCCCGACCCCTTTTATAACCGGAAGGTTGTTCGTGTCCTCCTTCGTGAATACCGAACCAAAGTACTTGTTCAATTGGTCCGCCATTTCTTTGTTCCCCGTTATGACTTCCCCTGATTCTGACTGCAGGGGACCTACGTTTGTCTTTACTAACCTTTTTCTCTTTACATATCTATAGAAACTTTTGCAATCCGTCTTAATGTTCCCTGCAAGCTTCTTCTCATACTCCATTTTCCCTGCCCTAATCAAACCCTTTGTCCTCCTCTGCTGAGTTCTAAATTTCTCCCAGTCCCCAGGTTCGCTGCTATTTCTGGCCAATTTGTATGCCACTTCCTTGGCTTTAATACTATCCCTGATTTCCCTTGATAGCCACGGTTGAGCCACCTTCCCTTTTTTATTTCTATGCCAGACAGGAATGTACAATTGTTGTAGTTCATCCATGCGGTCTCTAAATGTCTGCCATTGCCCATCCACAGTCAACCCCTTAAGTATCATTCGCCAATCCATCTCAGCCAATTCACGCCTCATACCTTCAAAGTTAGCCTTCTTTAAGTTCTGGACCATGGTCTCTGAATTAACTGTTTCATTCTCCATCCTAATGCAGAATTCCACCATATTATGGTCACTCTTCCCCAAGGGGCCTCGCACAACGAGATTGCTAATTAATCCTTTCTCATTACATAACACCCAGTCTAAGATGGCCTCCCCCCTAGTTGGTTCCTCGACATATTGGTCTAAAAAACCATCCCTTATGCACTCCAGAAAATCCTCCTCCACCGTATTGCTTCCAGTTTGGTTAGCCCAATCTATGTGCATATTAAAGTCACCCATTATAACTGCTGCACCTTTATTGCACGCACCCCTAATTTCCTGTTTGATGCCCTCCCCAACATCACTACTACTGTTTGGAGGTCTGTACACAACTCCCACTAACGTTTTTTGCCCTTTGGTGTTCTGCAGCTCTACCCATATAGATTCCACATCATCCAAGCTAATGTCCTTCCTAACTATTGCCTTAATCTCCTCCTTAACCAGCAATGCTACCCCACCTCCTTTTCCTTTTATTCTATCCTTCCTGTGTGTGGAGTTTTTAACGTGTGGTGACCGTTACACATCAGCCACCACATGTGCTTGACAGAGTTAGGCCTTTATCCAGTGGCAAGGGTTAACGAGGATGAGTGGAGACCTGCTTCTTTGCAAGGACCTAGTGCGCACACGTATCGCAGTGTGGGCAGGCCCGTACTGCCCCTGGACCCCGTACCCTCATTCACCGCACCTCCGCTACGATTTTTCGCCGCTCCTCCGCCACTAAGTATTGTTCTGAAGAAAACAGCAGGAGGCTAACTTTAGGGACTGGATCCAATTATATTTTCATAATTGTAAAACAATATATAGCACCTTTAATGTAGTAAAACATCTCAAGGCACTTCACAGGAACTTTGACCTCGAGCTACATAAGCAGATATTAGGAGAAGTGACCAAAAGCTTGGTTAAAGAGGTAGGTTTTAAGGAGTGGCTTAAAGGAGGAGAGAGAGGTGGAGAAGTTTGGAGATGGAATTCCAGAGCTGAAGAACTTGGCAGCTGAAGGCATGCACATATTTTTATTATGACAGATCAGATTTTATTATGTCAGAAATTATTAAGTCAATTTATTTTCAGTCCAATTAAGTTTTAATATTTGACAAACTTTGCAATATGACTGTGCACATCAGACTGATACATATTGGGATTTATGCAGTAAAACTGCTCGGTTATTGCCATACTGCTGGTCCAATATGTGCAACACTGAAAGGTCATAACAGATATGGATGGAAGTACAACATTAGTGTGAAGGAATTAGTTTATCTTTTGCAATTGACACAGTCCAAAACATGATCTGAGAGGATGACCAGCCAACATGCTAAAAGGCTTCAAAAGCGTTCTGAAATTGGTTCGAAAGTGGCATGGAAGAGGAAAAAGACCATGCTGGATGAAGAGAAAAAATAAACCTTGTGCATTGTTGTCAATTTCACAGTCTTTGATTTCCTTATGAAATTCCCCTCTTGTCGAGGCAATGATGATTAATTCTTCTGGAATATTTATCCTCCAAATCAAGGGACAGTGTATTATAAAGGGACAGTGTTGCAATGAACCTTTACTGGAATCTTACATTCTTAAACCTACACCATGGACAAAAAAAGATTTGTGGAAGTGCTGGGGCTAAAATGTCGGTATGACCCATTTTGAGACATTAATCCCAGCTGGTTGGTAAATGTAGTGCTTTGTGAAATTTAACACCGTCTACCGCGAAATTAGGTTTCAGAGCCCCAAGAGGAAAATTAATCGGTAAATCAATCGTTGCATAATTCACTTAGGGCGGTGAAGGGGAAAATTGTAGCAATAAATTCCCAGGGCGAATGTTTCTGGTGCCAGCGGATTCTTAAATGGAATGTAAGATGACTCTGCGCAGGTGCAGTTTCACCATCTCAGTCTGCTCAGAGCAGTAACATGGCCTGCTCTGTTACTGCTCACCGCTTTTCCAACATTGCCCTGGAGGCTTTGATGAAGGCTGTTGAGGGGTGGATGGATGTCCTGCAGCCAGAGAGTGGCAGGCGGCCACCGCCAAGAGTTTTTCGGCATTTGTGGAGGGAGGTGGCTCAGCACATGTCGGCAAGAAGCACGGTGCCCAGAACTACGACACAATGTCACAAGAAGTTGAACAACCTCACTCGGGTTGTCAGGGTGAGTACCGTTTCTATTAACCTTACAATGCCATAATGTGAACCTTACTGTCCCACACAATGTACAGTCTGTGCAGTACCTGCTCCTTCACTATGTGTACCAGGTCATGGTTTTCCTTGCTGAAGAGAGCTGCAAAGTTCCACCTCAGTTCAGCAGCCATATCCTGGGCCTCCATGCGTAGCTCTCCTTCTTGGTCCCTACTCAGCCCCATCCCTTCTCTTACTACCTTTACACTCTTTATATGTTGTAAAATATTAGCCTTACCCTTAATCTTAGCTGGTAGACACCAAATCCCACCATTCACACAGCCACTCTGCGCAGCTACCGAGAGTCAAATGGACATCTGCACACTGCCATACAGTAGCAGCTATTCAACTCTGCAAGTCACATGTGACAGACTATTAGCTGCACACTTACTCACACCTTCCTATGTTTGTTATTGCAGGCGAAACTTGCTCACATCAGGCGCGAACAGCTGCGGGCCGGAAGAGGGGAGACGCCCTCGCGGAGGTGGAAGAGTGAGTGTCTGCCCTCATGGGTGCACAAGTGGGTTTGGGAACGGTCGGGGAAACCAAGCCCCCTGGGGACAGTGACGGTACGTTCATCCCCTTTTCCTCTTATATGAGGCCATTAACCCCTGAAACCACATGTCTTGACCACTTTAACGTGTGGTGACCGTTGCACATCAGCCACCACATGTGCTTGACAGAGCTAGGCCTTTATCCAGTGGCAAGGGTTAACAAGGATGAGTCCAATGCCACCTCCTTCCTCACTTCCTGCCCCTCCCCCTGCTGCTAACTACACTTCTGTGGCTTTGTACTTACAGATAATGAGCCAGAAGTTCAACAGCCTGTCTGTGAGGCGTTCTCCTCCAACGACAGGGGAGACAAGAAGGAAGGGAACGACAGTTCTGCGCCACTCCATCTGCTGCAGACTATGGGGACACCACCTCGGTGGATGAGCCGATCTTCCTGGGGTTTGTTGAGCCTGAGGCTCCTGAACCCAGTGGGCTGCAGCAACGCAGAGTCCTGCTGAGCCTGACCCAGGTGCCGACCTGGATTTGGAGGGTCATCATAGGCAGTCCCTCGGAATCGAGGAAGACTTGCTTCCACTCTTAGAATGAGTCCTTAGGTAGCTGAACAGTCCAATGCAAGAGCTGCCTGCACTTGTTTTCTGCATGCACTTGCTAATGAGATTCAAGGCGCTCAGCGCCCTCCCAGATGCATCTCCTCCATTAGGGCGGTCTTTGGCCAGAGACTCCCAGTTGTCGGTGGGGATGTTGCACTTTATTAGGGAGGCTTTGAGGGTATCCTTGTAATGTTTCCTCTGTCCACATTTGGCTCATTTGCCATGAAGGAGTTCCAAGTAGAGCACTTGCTTTGGGAGTCTCGTGTCTGGCATGCAGACAATGTGGCCT
This sequence comes from Pristiophorus japonicus, assembly GCF_044704955.1. Lineage (NCBI taxonomy): Eukaryota > Metazoa > Chordata > Chondrichthyes > Pristiophoridae > Pristiophorus > Pristiophorus japonicus. The sequence continues at coordinate 124,741,040 of NC_091989.1, forward strand.
GCCCAGCGGAGCTGATCAAATGTGGTCAGTGCTTCAATGCTGGGGATGTTGGCCTGGACGAGGACACAAATGTTGGTGCGTCTGTCCTCCCAGGGTATTTGTAAGATCTCGCGGAGGAATCATTGATGATATTTCTTCAGCGACTTGAGGTGTCTACTGTACATGGTCCATGTCTCTGACCCATACAGGAGGGTGGGTATTACTACAGCCCTGTAGACCATGAGCTTGGTGGCAGATTTGAGGGCCTGATCCTTGAACACTTTTTTCCTCAGGCGGCCGTAGGATGCGCTGGCACACTGGAGGCGGTGTTGAACCTCCTCATCAATGTGTGCTTTTGTTGCTAAAAGGCTCCCGAGGTATGGGAAATGGTCCACGTTGTCCAGGGCCATGGATCTTGATGACTGGGGAGCAGTGCTGTGCGGCGAGGACAGGCTGGTGGAGGACCTTTGTCTTACGGATGTTTAGCGTAAGGCCCATCCTTTCGTACGCCTCAGTAAATACGTCGACTATGTCCTGGAGTTCAGCCTCTGACAGGCGTCTTCCGCCTACTGTAGCTCGATGACAGAGGTTGGGGTGGTCTTGGACGTGGCCTGGAGACAGCGTAGGTTGAACAGCTTCCCACTGGTTCTGTAGTTTCGGTCAACTCCAGCGGGGAGCTTGTTGACTGTGAGGTCACCAAGGAAGATTGAGAAGAGTGTTGGGGCGATGACGCAGCCCTGTTTGACCCGGGTCCGGACGTGGATTGGGTCTGTAATGGATCCGTTGGTAAGAATCACGGCCTGCATGTCATCGTGGAGCAGGCGGAGGATGTTGATGAACTTTTGGGGGCATCCGAAACGGAGGAGGAGGCTCTATAGACCCTCGCGGTTGACAAAGGCCTTTGTAAGGTCGAAGAAGGCCATGTATAAGGGCTGGTGCTGCTCCCTGCATTTTTCCTGCAGCTGTCACGCTGCAAAGATCATATCCATTGTGCCCCGTAGGGGATGAAATCCGCACTGTGATTCCAAGAGGAGCTCCTCGGTCACAGGAAGAAGACGGTTGAAGAGAACTCTAGCGACAACTTTCCCAGTGGCTGATAGCAGCGAGATTCCTCTGTAGTTGCTGCAGTCGGACTTGGCCCCTTTTTTAAAGATGGTCACGATCACTGCATCTTTGAGATCTCCCGGCATGCTCTCCTCCCTCTAGATGAGAGAGATGAGGTCATGTATCCGCGCCTCTCCGCAATACTTTAATGCCTCAGCAAGGATTACATCCGCTCCCGTAGCCTTGTTGTTCTTGAGCTGTCTTATGGCTTTTCCTACCTCATGCGGCATTGGGGTTTCACTGAGGTGGTGGCGGCTCGCATGCTGCAGGATGGAGTCGAGAACACTCGAGTCAAAGGCAAAGTCTCGATTGAGATCTTCGAAGTGCTCCTTCCATTGGGCCCTGACTGCTGTTGTGTACTTGATGAATGTTTCCCCGTTCTTGGCCAGCAGTGGGGTGGGGCCTTTGGAGTTTGGACCGTAGATGGCCTTGACTGCGATGAAGAATCCTCGCACATCATGGCTGTCGGCCAGTTGTTGTACCTCCTGTGCTTTCTCCATCCACCACCTTTTCTTTAGGTCCCGAGTTTTTAGTTGGACCTCAGCCTTGAGCTGCCTGTAATGTTGCTTTGCTGCTCCCGAGTTGGGTTGTTGCTCAAGGCTCAGAAATGCTCTGCGCTTGCGATCTATTAGTTCTTGGATCTCCTGATCATTCTCACCAAACCAGTCCTGGTGCTTTCTGGTTGAGTGACCAAGTGTCTCTTTGCAGGCACTGGTTATGGAGGCCTGGAGTGCAGACCAAGCGCTGTGGACATTCTGCGTCTCAGGGTCATCAAGTCATGCCAGGTTAGCTGTGAGGCGCTGGCTGTATAGGGCTCTCTTAGCAGGGTCTTTAAGTGCCCAGGCATTGACTTTTTTGAGGCACTGTTTCTGCTGTCACCTCCGCTTTGGGGCTATGTTGATGTCGATGATGGATCTGATTAGGTGGTGGTCCGTCCAGCAGTCATCAGCTCCTGTCATGGCGCGGGTGATGCGCACATCCTTGCGATCCCTGGCTCGGACGATGACATAGTCGAGCAGGTGCCAGTGTTTGGAGTGAGGTTGTTGCCACGATGCCTTGTATTTGTCCCTCTGGCAGAACAAGGTGTTGGTGATGAAAAGACACTTGATCAGGGGAGCATTGAAGACTGCCTCCAGAGCGGTCAAGGTATCGGAACCGCAGCCTTCTAACATAGTGCTCCTCAAACATGTCTAGGTATGATAATTGCTCCCGATAAACCCGTGTGGGTAAGGCCTCCTGCCCCGATGTCAATGGGGTCTCCTCATTCTTGGCCCCAAATTCCCAATCTCCCTTCTCTGTAGATGCTGCCTACTAATTGTTTGGAGGAGGCAAGGGTGGCGTGTTAGCATTGCACCCATGTAAATGCACACCTCAAATCATGACCTGTCACTTTGAAGACTGCCTCAGCAATCTCAGAGATACAGGCACTGTGCTATGTGGAAACCGAGCACTCACTGTGAACTCTGAATAACCCGGTTGCTCATCCCTTTAATTACCCTCCCAGTATCGCCCAAAGAAGCTGTGACCGCCTGTTTCTCTGGCGTGTTCAGTGGCTGTTGGTAAGTGAGGGGCACAAACCGAAGTTCGCGTCTGAGGCACTAGTGGGGCATTGCACATACTCTGATGTCATGATCTGGCTGTCGTTAGGCTGCTAGCGCCGCCGGTAAAAGTCAACCAAAGTTTCCGGGCGCCACTAAAATCTCTGCGGCCGGGTGTTAAGTCATTAGTGATGCTTTACCGCCTCTCCGGGGTGCTCTCGGGGACTGGAGTGAACAGGGCAAACACCTGTCTATCTCCTTAAACAATCAGATTGAAAGATTGAGAAATAAACAGCATGAGGACTGAGAAGGCAGTGTAAATAAGGGTGAGTGAATTCAATGCCATATCACATACAGAATGAGAAATAAAGGGGCAAAGAAAGGTTAGATTAAGAGAGGGAAAAAAAGAGGCAGAAACGAAAAGTTAAAAAAAATTAAATAACATTTTAAAGATTTCTAACAACAATTAGAACCTGAAGGAATGAGAATCCATACATGTACTAGTTAATTTTCAGTGCCAGAGAGGTTGATTAGCAATAATTGACAATTATCATTTTGTTTAAAGGGTACTTACACTTGAAAGTACAAGACTTAATTGTCTGTGGCGAATTTAATTCGTGTCCACCACACAGAGGGCTCAATTTTCCCCAAAGCTTTTTTTTTGCATACTTGAAGAGTTACGCCCGTTTTCGGAGGCCCAAGTACGCCAAAAAAACAAGTTCTAAGTTTCCCCGTTTGATTTCTTCATTTTGGCGCAGCCTAACCTGTCCTTTAGATTTGGGGGTGGAGCCTTGATCTGCGCCAAAAAGATCGGGTTGCCACAGTAACCAGGGACACAATGCAAGCTGAGGCTGGAAAGTGAAGCATACAGCCAGCTCACAACACATTAAAACATATTGTATCAACTTAAAAACACGTTAAAATATATTGCAGCAACTTACCTCCAAAGTTATACTCCACACCCCCCACCCCTTCCTAATGCTGGTGCCAGTCCTAACCCCTATCCCTGGCAAAGGGCCTCCCGGTCTGCTTCCCCCACCCGCCCCGAGCCCCTTACCAGTGCCGATCCAGCTCCAGCTCCCCCGCTCCCCCCCAGCCCCGAATGCTTTGCTGGTCCCACTCCCCACTCCCCCAGCCCTGAGTGCCTTGCTAGTCCCGTTCCTAGCCCAGGCCGAATGGCCTCCTGGTCTGCTCCCCCGCCTCTATCCCAGGCTGAATGGCCTCCTGGTCTGTACCCCTTCCTCTATCCCAGGCCGAATGGCATCCTCCCTCCTGGTCTCCGCACCTATCTACATCCAAAAGGCTTCCCCCTACCCTCCCTCGCTCTCTCCCCCCACCCCCCCTCCCCCCATCCCCTCTCTCTCTCCCCTCCCATCCCCTCTCTCTCTCTCTCTCTCCCCTCAACCCACATCTCCCTCCCACTACCTCTCACCTTTCCAGCTGCTGCTGTCCGGGCATCTGCTCCACTTACCTGCGTCAATTTCCTTACCTGCGCCAATTTCTTTAACTCTCCAGAAGGTTTTTCTGCAGAGGCCACATACGCTGGCCTAAGCAGAACTGGAGTAACTCTCAGCTGGCCAAACTTGCCTAAATGGCCAGAATTGGCATGGGTGGCAGGTTACGCCACCTTTGGCTGAAAATAAAACGTACCTCAAAAAAAATCATAATTAACTGAGTTACGCTGGTGCAAATTGATTGGGAAAACTGTGGTTTTTTAACAGGCCACAAAAAAGCAACCTGCTCAAAAAAAATGGCACAAATCACTGGGAAAAATTGAGCCCAAAGACAGCAGCAACTTCACACCATTCAGTGCAATTCAATGGTGAGGGAGACAGCGAAATGCAGTTTTCATGAAGCTAATGGCGGAACAGCGCATTTCAGACAACAAATTTTGGGTTTGGCCATTTAATCGCACATCTGCACACCTCGTTGGAACTGCTGTACGATTTATGCTTAAATAATGGTGAGCGCCATTAGTCTCACCGCTATTTTGACAGCAAAATGTGTGACAACTTTGACTCCTTCACCTGCTTTTCATCATGTCCCCTAATTGGCCAGTTTATTTGGTCGCCTATAACAAGTTGATTAATAGAACTCATTGATTGAAACAAGTTCAATTCATAATAAAAATTGCAATTAGTTTATTTTCATTGGAAGTTTGTTGTTAACTAAAATGATTGTGTTTTTCTCAATTAAATTAAAATTAATTTCCTGAGGATACAAAGTAAAACGAGATTAAACTTTGAGATAAATAGATGAAACAAACGGAAATTTGAATCAGGACTAAAGCATTAAGTCAGAAGTGCACAGGTTTTGGAACAGATGCTGGAAAATGAAACGGATGACTGAACAAAATTTTACTTGGAATTCAAGCCCCAGATTATTATTTTTGCAACATTTCCTGTGCCTACTGAGCTGTGTGAGAAGGGAAAGAACAATGATGACATTCTGAGGAGCCTAGAAAATATAGAAAACAGAAAAGAAATTGACTAAAGATCCCCCCCTCAGTCTAAAACTAAGAACAAAAGACCAGATTAAAAATGGGGCTAAACTTCTTCCAAAGATGATGAATAAAAATAAGACTTAAAGCAAGAGACCCAGTGACAAAGATGATGACAACACCTTGCAGGTATAAAATGTTCACACTTGGAAGAACATTTCAGAGAACTTTACAGGGGAACCAGGAGGACCCAAACTGAAGATGGGAGGGAAAGAAGTGGGGGTAAGGCGTGGGTGGGGTGGGTAGGAAAAGAAACAAAAGTATAGTTAAGAACTAGATTTTAAGGAAGCTTCTTGAGGTCGACTCAGTTACAATATGGGTGTAATACAAGTGTTGTACGTGACTTCCAATCACTTCATTATTTGACAACTCACAATAAGCTATTGGTTCTGGCACATTATTGTTCTGTAGTAAGTTACATTTGAAATTATTTTATGCACAAAGTAGTCATTTGTCTATGTGGCAAAAGTGATGCAATTTTGTCAGTGATAGGATTATTTATTGGGTTCTTTCTGGCCAGGCACAGTACACACAGGGTTAAAAAATAAGTTGGGTTGATTTGTCAGTCTGCAGAAAATGTGCGTCTCAGTCTGGTATGCCAAGGTCATTACTATACATCTGTAGTTTGGTCCCCATGGAAGAAAATATGTTGAAATGTGTTAACATTTGTGAAATGCACAGCTCTCAGTACTATTCTACCCCTGCAGTGCCCCTAGTAGTTGCTGGGAAAGTGTTAATTTCCTGCAATCATAAGCTATTCAAATTGTTTAAAATAGATTAAAGGGTTTCCCAGAAAGTTATTCAATGTAAACTTCCTATCTAATTGACACCATGGGGATATTGAAGGCTTGTGCCAGGTTCAAGAGAGAAGCATGACTATTTTTATTTTTAATTCTTCTGACAGACAGCTTTGTAGCCAACATCTACTGGTATGTTTGGCATCACGGACTCATCGGTTAGTCTGAATCAATCATGATATAAACCTCATCAGATGATGTGGTCATGAATAGCCACATAAGTAGTAAGTAACTATATTGAAGGATAGCTTTGAGTTGAGAGTTGCTGCTTTTGACATTTTAAAGTTGTTTGTAAAAATTGTACATACTGAGCATTGTTCTGTTACCTGTTTAATGTTAAATAAATGTGTCTGCTAGTTTATAGCACAAGCCACAATCTGGTAGACCTTCTATACTTCAACCAATCAAAGTCAAGATATTCTGGTGGCTCGAACTATAACCCATAAGCCAGGTGTCATGCATGTATTTTTGGGATCACTAGCCACTAGATGGCGTCACTGTTGGAGGCCATTGGGCTGCACGCACGTGTGTGCAGCCCAAGTATAAAGGGACAGCATTTTTGTATATTAGTCACTTTGGGCCTTATAAAGCAGAGCCAAGGTCATGCCTCTTGCAGTCAAACAGTACTCAGTCCATCAGTTATTGCATACACAATATTTGGTGACGAGGCAACAAGAACCTTTGCATGAAAAAATGAGCACCATTGGATTGTTAGAGCAATTTGTGGAAGGAGAAGATTGGGCAGACTTTGTGAGTCATTTGAGCCAGTTCTTCATGGACAAGAAAAAGGAGGAGGTCGGCGACGCAGATCGGCGCCGGGCGGTGTTCCTCATGGTGCGCGGTCCAAAAATTTATGGTCTGATAAAGAATCTACCTCTGCCTGCAGAGAAGACGTATGAAGAATTGTGTACACTGGTACAGGACCACCTTAAGCCAGATGAAGGTATCATCATCTTGAGACACAGATTTTACACGCATGTTTGCTCAGAGGGCCAGAATGCGACGGAATTCGTTGCCGACCTGAGACGTTTAGCGGGACCATGTAAGTTTGGGGGACTTCTTTGTAATCGGCATCAACCACGAGGTGATCCTGCGTAAACTACCGGCGGTGGAGACGTTGGACTTGAACAGGGCCATCACGATCGTTCAGTCATATATGATGACGAATAGAAATCTAAAGCAGATATCAGTGAAAAATCAAAACTCGGCAAGTACTGTAATATGATTGATTCGGTGTTTGGCAGAGCGGCAGATGGCAGGGCCTACCCGACTGCGTACCCGAAACCTGTGGCTGCCCAAAGTCTGCCAGCAGGAATGTATCCGATTTCATCGTGTTGGCGTTGTGGGGAAATCACCAGCACCAGCAGTGCCGATTTAAGCAATATAGTTGCAAAGGCTATCTAAGAGTGGGGCATCTCCAGCGCAAGTGTCCGCAGATGAGCAAGCGTGCTACGACACACCACGTGGAGGATGATGGTCATACTAGCGCAGATCTGGATACGCAATCTGAGATACCAGAGGAGGAGGTTTATGGACTGTACTCATTCCTAATTAAGAGCAAATCGATAATGATCAACGTGAAATTTAATGGGGTGCCGGTATCGATGGAACTGGACACAGGGGCGAGTCAATCGATAATGAGCCAGAAGGTATTCGACAAGCTGTGGGATACTAAGGCTGTGAGGCCCAGGCTGAGTTCAGTCAATGCCAAGTTGCGCACGTACACCAATGAACTCATAACGGTGATTGGCAGTGCCACAATTAAAGTGTCGTATGATGGTGCGGTTCACGAGTTACCACTATGGATTGTCCCAAGCAATGGCCCAATGCTTTTCGGCAGGAAAAGGCTTGAAAAAATCAGATGCGATTGGAACGACATCAAGATGTTGTCGTCGGAGAAAGATACATGTGCCCAAGTACTGAGCAAGTTCCCCTCACTGTTTGAACTAGGCATCGGCAACTTCACAGGAGCCAAGATGCAGATCCATGTGGACTCAGATGCAAGACCCGTCCATCGTAAAGCTCGGGCAGTTCCGTATATGATGAGGGAGGTCGTCAAAATTGAACTGGACAGACTCCAGCATGAAGGGATCGTATCACTGGTTGAATTTAATGAATGGGCCAGCCCCACTGTTCCTGTGCTGAAAAGTGATGGCACAGTCAGAATCTGTAGAGACCACAAGGTTACGATCAACAGGGTTTCGAAACAGTATCAGGTTACCGAAGGCTGATGACTTGTTTGCAACGCTAGCCGGGAGGAAGTCCTTTACCAAACTGGACTTGACGTCAGCCTACATGACACAGGAGCTGGTCGAGATGTCGAAGAGACTTACGTGCATTAACACGCATAAAAGACTGTTTATTTATCATAGGTGCCCTTTTGGAATTCGCTCGGCTGCAGCAATATTTCAGAGGAACATGGAGAGTCTACTGAAGTCCGTTCCCAGAACCGTCGTGTTCCAAGATGACATCCTGATCACAGGAACATCTGAACAACCTGGAAGAGGTCCTACATCGTCTGGACAAAGTGGGACTCAGACTGAAACACTCGAAGTGCGTCTTCATGGCACCAGAGGTCGAATTCCTGGGGAGGAAAATTGCTGCTGATGGCATCAGGCCCATGGACGCGAAAACCAGGGCCATCAAGAATGCACCCAAGCCGCAGAATTTGACGGAGCTGCATTCAGTCCTGGGTCTACTTAACTACTTCGGTAACTTCCTACCTAAATTGAGCACCTTATTGTAACCACTGCACATGCTGCTAAGAAAAGGCGACAACTGGGCGTGGGGTGCGTCTCAAGACAGAGCTTTTGAGAAAGCCACTAATCTGCTTTGCTCTAACAAGCTGCTGATACATTATGACCTATGTAAATATTTAGCAGTGGCTTGTGATGCTTCGTCACATGGAATTGGTTGCGTACTCCAACAAGCTAATGAGTCGGGTAAACTTCAACCAGTCACGTATGCTTCAAAAAGTTTGTCGAAAGCGGAAAGAGCCCACAACATGTAAGAGAAAGAAGCACTAGCCTGTGTGTATGGGGTTAAAAAGATGCATCAGTACCTTTTTGTTCTTCGATTTGAATTGGAGACAGATCACAAGCTGCTCATTTCACTGTTCTCTGAAAACAAAGGTATCAATACCAGTGCTTCATCCCGCATCCAGACGTGGGCGCTGACATTATCCACTTATGATTACGTCATTCGCCATAGACCTGGCACCGAGAATTGTGCCGATGCTTTGAGCTGTCTGCCGTTGCCCACACCGGAGGTGGAAACGCCACAACCAGCGGACCTATTGTTAGTTATGGATGCTTTTGAGAGTGAAGGAACTCCTGTCACAGCTCAACAAGTTAAGGCCTGGACTAGCCAGGACCCGATTTTATCGGTGGGGAAGAGTTGCATCCTCAAAGGTGATTGGTCTGTCATACCCAAGCAAATGTGCGAGGAGCCCAAACCTTACATTTGTCGCAAAGACAAACTGTCTATTCAGTCGATTGTATACTGTGGGGCAATCGTGTTGTTGTGCCCAAGAAAGGGAGAGAGAAATTTGTACGTGAGCTACGTAGCACACATCCCGGCATTATAATGATGAAAGCCATCGCCAGGTCTCATGTATGGTGGCCGGGAATTGATTCTGAGCCAGAATCATGTGTGCATCAGTGCAACACTTGCATGGAGTTCAGCAAAGCACCAGCGGAATCGTCGCTGAGTCTGTGGTCGTGGCCGTCCAAACCGTGGTCCAGGGTCAAAACTAAAAATCATGGTTTAAAAACTAGTATTAAAACACTCTACCTAAACGCACGCAGCATTTGAAATAAAGTAAATGAGTTGACGGCATAAATCATTACAAATGGGTATGATTTGGTGGCCATTACAGAAACGTGGTTGCAGGGTGGCCAAGACTGGGAATTAAACATACAGGGGTATCTGACAATTCGGAAAGATAGACAAGAAGGGAAAGGAGGTGGGGTAGCTCTGTTAATAAAGGATGATATCAGGGCAGTCGTGAGAGACGATATTGGCTCTAATGAACAAAATGTTGAATCATTGTGGGTGGAGATTAGAGATAGTAAGGGGAAAAAGTCACTGGTGGGCATAGTTTATAGGCCCCCAAATAATAACTTCACGGTGGGGCGGGCAATAATCAAGGGAATAATGGAGGCATGTGAAAAAGGAATGGCAGTAATCATGGGGGATTTTAACCTACATATCGATTGGTCAATTCAAATCGCACGGGGTAGCCTTGAGGAGGAATTCATAGAATGCATACGGGATTGTTTCTTAGAACAGTATGTTACAGAACCTACAAGGGAGCAAGCTATCTTAGATCTGGTCCTGTATAATGAGACAGGAATAATAAACAATCTCCTAGTAAAAGATCCTCTCGGAATGAGTGATCACAGTATGGTTGAATTTATAATACAGATTGAGGGTGAGGAAGTAGTGTCTCAAACTAGCGTACTATGCTTAAACAAAGGGGACTACAGTGGGATGAGGGCAGAGTTGGCTAAAGTAGACTGGGAACACAGACTAAACGGTGGCACAATTGAGGAACAGTGGAGGACTTTTAAGGAGCTCTTTCATAGTGCTCAACAAAAATATATTCCAGTGAAAAAGAAGGGCAGTAAGAGAAGGGATAACCAGCCGTGGATAACCAAGGAAATAAAGGAGAGTATCAAATTAAAAACCAATGCGTATAAGGTGGCCAAGGTTAGTGGTAAACTAGAAGATTGGGAAAATTTTAAACGACAGCAAAGTATGACTAAGAAAGCGATAAAGAAAGGAAAGATAGATTACGAAAGTAAAATTGCGCAAAACATTAAAACAGATAGTAAAAGCTTTTACCGATATATAAAACAGAAAAGAGTGACTAAAGTAAATGTTGATCCCTTAGAAGATGAGAAGGGGGATTTAATAATGGGAAATGTGGAAATGGCTGAGACCTTAAACAATTATTTTGCTTCGGTCTTCACAGTGGAAGACACAAAAACCATGCCAAAAATTGCTGGTCACGGGAATGTGGTAAGGTTGGACCTTGAGACAATCACTATCACTAGGGGATAGTGCTGGACAGGCTAATGGGACTCAAGGTAGACAAGTCCCCTGGTCCTGATGAAATGCATCCCGGAGTATTAAAAGAGATGGCGGAAGTTATAACAGATGCATTCGTTATAATCTACCAAAATTCTCTGGACTCTGGGGAGGTACCAGCGGATTGGAAAGCAGCTAATGTAATGCCTCTGTTTAAAAAAGGGGGCAGACAAAAGGCAGGTAACTATAGGCCAGTTAGTTTAACATTTGTAGTGGGGAAAATGCTTGAAGCTATCATTAAGGAAGAAATAGCGGGACATCTAGATAGGAATAGTGCAATCAAGCAGACGCAACATGGATTCATGAAGGGGAAATCATGTTTAACTAATTTACTGGAATTCTTTGAGGATGGTGGATAGAGGTGTACCAATGGATGTGGTGTATTTAGATTTCCAAAAGGCATTCGATAAGGTGCCACACAAAAGGTTACTGCAGAAGATAAAGTCAGAGGAAATGTATTCGCATGGATCAAGAATTGGCTGGCTAACAGAAAGCAGAGAGTCGGGATAAATGGGTCCTTTTCGGGTTGGAAATCAGTGGTTAGTGGTGCTGGGTCCACAACTGTTTACAATATACATAGATGATCTGGAAGAGGGGACGGAGTGTAGTGTAACAAAATTTGCAGATGACACAAAGATTAGTGGGAAAGCGGGTTGTGTAGAGGACACAGAGAGGCTGCAAAGAGATTTAGATAGGTTAAGCAAATGGGCTAAGGTTTGGCAGTTGGAATACAATGTCGGAAAATGTGAGGTCATCCACCTTGGAAAAAAAAACAGTAAAAGGGGAGAAATTATTTGAATGGGGAGAAATTACAACATGCTGCGGTGCAGAGGGACCTGGGGGTCCTTGTGCATGAATCCCAAAAAGTTAGTTTACAGGTGCAGCAGGTAATCAGGAAGGCGAATGGAATGTTGGCCTTCATTTCGAGAGGGATGGAGTACAAAAGCAGGGAGGTCCTACTACAACTGTACAGGTATTGGTGAGGCTGCACCTGGAGTACTGCGTGCAGTTTTGGTCACCTTACTTAAGGAACGATATACTAGCTTTGGAGGGGGTACAGAAACGATTCACTAGGCTGATTCCGGAGATGAGGAGGTTACCTTATGGTGATAGATTGAGTAGACTCGGTCTTTACTTGTTGGAGCTCAGAAGGATGAGGGGTGATCTTATAGAAACATTTAAAATAATGAAAGGGATAGACATGATAGAGGCAGAGAAGTTGTTTCCACTGGTTGGGGAGACTAGAACTAGGGGGCGCAGCCACAAAATACGGGGGAGCCAATTTAAAACCGAGTTGAGAAGGAATTTCTTCTCCCAGAGGGTTGTGAATCTGTGGAATTCTCTGCCCAAGGAAGCAGTTGAGGCTAGCTCATTCAGTGTATTCAAATCACAGATAGATAGATTTTTAACCAATAAGGGAATTAAGGGTTATGGGGAGTAGGTGGTTAAGTAGAGCTGAGTCCACGGCCAGATCAGCCATGATCTTGTTGAATGGCGGAGCAGGCTCAAGGGGCTAGATGGCCTACTCCTGTTCCTAATTCTTATGTTCTTATGTTCTTATCCACATAGACTTTGCAGGTCCCTTCCTGGGGAAGATGTTTTTAGTTGTGGTGGATGCATATTCTAAGTGGATAGAGTGTATAATCATGTCATCCAGCACAATCACAGCTACCATTGAGAATCTCAGTGTTATGTTCACGACACATGGTCTGCCTGACATCGTTGTTAGCGAAAACGGATCGTGCTTCACCAGTCAGGAGTTTCAAGAGTTCATGAAACTCAATGGTATCAAACATGTATGGTCAGCACCATTCAAACCTGCATCCAATGGGCAAGCAGAATATGCTGTCCAAATCATAAAGCCGAGAATGAAGCGAGCAACCCAAGGGTCACTGCAGACAGCTTGTCATGCATACTGCTTAGTTATAGGACAAGACCACACACGCTTACCGGGGTCTCACCTGCTGAACTAATTATGAAGAGAGGTCTTAAGATCAAGCTATCTTTTGCACACCCTGACTTGAATAATCATGTTGAATATAGAAGACAAAGTCAGTTGTGTCACGCGATATTTCTGTAAATTATCCTGTATATGTTCTGAATTATGGTCAGAGTCCCAAGTGAATCGCTGGTACTGTCATGGCCAAGGAAGGCAACAGAGTATTTATTGTCAAGCCCAAAAATGGACATACATGCAGGAAATATAGGGATCAGACAAAGCAGTGGCACACAGATGAACCGGAATAGTCGGAGGAAGAGACAATAGATGACCAATCATCAGATGACTCAGTGGTCATCAGTGAATCGGGACTTTCAATCATTGACATGTTGAATGAAAATGGACTTTCAATCCCTGACATGGGCATTGCCACTCCCACCAGGTCAACCACCCAGCCACCAGTCACAACAGACTCTGAATACTCACCCAAGATTGGAATTGAATTGAGATGGTCAACCCGGGAGCGTAAAACACCGGACCGTCTTAATTTGTAAAAGACTGTGTTAATATCTCAGAGGGGGTTATTGTCATGTATGTACTTTTGGGATCACTAGCCATTAGATAGTGTCACTGTTGGAGGCCATTGGGTTACACGCACGTGTGTGCAGCCCAAGTATAAAAGGCCAGCCATTTTGTATATTAGTCACTTTGGGCTTTAATAAAGCAGCCCAAGGTCATACCTCTTGGCGTTAAACAGTACTCAGTCCAACAGTTATTGCATACACAACACCAGGGTACAGTGGTAACGATTTTCTGTGTAACCCCTGAGCTTGCTAAATTTATCTGGATATTGCTGGACTCTAGTTCAGAGTAGATTTATGGAATTGAACAGGAACACTAAACCCAAGGAATATAATATAATTATGCAACAGTTTGGCATAACAATCAGAAACAACACCTAGAAATAGTATTTTTAGAGGTTTCCTTTTTCCTGTTACATTCATTAGAAAATTACTTTTGCTACCTTTGGAGTTATTTTATGTGGGTTAAAATAACAGACATTGTTTAGGAGAGACAGGAAAGGTAAATCTTTAACTGGATAACTAAACAGGTAGCAATATTGTGAATAAGTTTCTCATATTGGTTTTCCCTTCTGTGGATAAAGTCAACTGAAAAAAAGCCAGTAAAAAAAATAATAATAGTGTTTGGCAGGAATGCGATTCCCGTTGGGTTTGGGGCCCTACATCAATAAAGTCAAGATTGTTAACATAGAAACATAGAAAATAGGTGCAGGAGTAGGCCATTTGGCCCTTCGAGCCTGCACCACCATTCAATAAGATCATGGCTGATCATTCCCTCAGTACCCCTTTCCTGCTTTCTCTCCATATCCCTTGATCCCTTTAGCCGTAAGGGCCATATCTAAGTCCCTCTTGAATATATCCAATGACCAGGCATTAACAAGTCTCTGCGGTAGGGAGTTCCACAGGTTAACAACTCTGAGTGAAGAAGTTTCTCCTCATCTCAGTCCTAAATGGCCTACCCCTTATCCTTAGTCTGTGTCCCCTGGATCTGGATTTCCCCAACATCGGGAACATTCTTCCCGCATCTAGAGTACGAGAGGAAGCTTGCCGGGACCATAAAAACTGACTGCAAAAGCTTCAATAGATATGTGAAGAGAAAAGGATTAGTGAAGACAAACGTAGGTCCCTTGTAGTCGGACTCAGATGAATTAATAATGGGGAACAAAGAATTGGCAGACCAATTGAACAAATACTTTGGTTCTGTCTTCACGGAGGAAGACACAAATGACCTGCCGGATGTACTAGGGGACCGAGGTTCTAGTTAGAAGGAGGAACTGAAGGATATCCTTATTATACGGGAAATTGTGCTGGGTAAATTGATGGGATTGAAGGCCGACAAATCTCCTGGGCCTGATTGTCTGCATCCCAGAGTACTTAAGGAGGTGGCCCTAGAAATAGTGGATGCATTGGTGATCATTTTCCAACAGTCTATCGACTCTGGATCAGTTACTATCAACTGGCGGGTAGCTGATGTAACACCACTTTTTTAAAAAAGGAGGGAGAGAGAAAACGGGAAATTATAGACCGGTTAGCCTGACATCAGTCGTGGGGAAAATGTTGGAATCAATTATTAAGGATGAAATAGCAGCGAATTTGGAAAGCAGTGACAGAATCGGTCCAAGCCAGCATGGATTTGTGAAAGGGAAATCACGCTTGACAAATCTTCTGGAATTTGTTGAGGGTGTAACTAGCAGAGTGGACAAGGGAGAACCAGTGGATGTGGTGTATTTGGACTTTCTAAAGGCCTTTGACAAGGTCCCACATAAGAGATTGGTGTGCAAAATCAAAGCACATGGTATTGGGGGTAATGTACTGGCGTGGATAGAGAATTGGTTGGCAGACAGGAAACAGAGAGTCGGGATAAACAAGTCCTTTTCAGAATGGGAGGCAGTGACTAGTGGAGTGCTGCAGGGCTCAGTGCTGGGACCCCAGCTCTTTACAATAGACATTAACGATTTGGATGAAGGAATTTAGTGTAATATATCCAAGTTTGCGGATGACACTAAACTGGGTGGCAGTGTGAGCTGTGAGGAGGATGCTAAGCGGCTGCAGGGTGATTTGGACAGGTTAGGTGAGTGGGCAAATGCATGGCAGATGCATTATAATGTGGATAAAATGTGAGGTTATCCACTTTGGTGGCAAAAACACGAAGGCAGAATATTATCTGAATGGTGGCAGATTTGGAAAAGGGGAGGTGCAACGAGAACTGGGTGTCATGGTTCATCAGTCTCTGAAAGTTGGCATGCAGGTACAGCAGGCGGTGAATAAGGCAAATGGCATGTTGGCCTTCATAGCTAGTGGATTTGAGTATAGGAGCAGGGAGGTCTTACTTGCAGTTGTACAGGGCCTTGGTAAGGCCTCACCTGGAATATTGTGTTCAGTTTTGGTCTCCTAATCTGAGGAAGGACATTCTTGCTATTGAGGGAGTGCAGCAAACGTTCACCAGACTGATTCCAGGGATGGCTGGAGTGACATATGAGGAGAGACTGGATCAACAGGGCCTTTATACACTGGAGTTTAGAAGGATGAGAGGGGATCTCATAGAAACGTATAAGATTCTGACGGGACGGGACAGGTTAGATATGGGAAGAATGTTCCCGATGTTGTGGAAGCCCAGAACCAGGGGACACAGTCTTAGGATAAGGGGTAGGTCATTTAGGACTGAGATGAGGAGAAACTTCTTCACTCAGAGAGTTGTTAACCTGTGGAATTCCCTGCCGCAGAGAGTTGTTGAGGCCAATTCATTGGATATATTCAAGAGGGAGTTAGATATGGCCCTTATGGCTAAAGGGATCAAAGGGTATGGAGAGAAAGCGGGAAAGGGGTACTGAGGTGAATGATCAGCCATGATCATATTGAATGGTGGTGCAGGCTCGAAGGGCCGAATGGCCTACTCCTGCACCTATTTTCTATGTTTCTCTGTTTCTAACCTGTCCAGTCCCGTCACAATTTTATATGTTTCTATGAGATCCCCTCTTATCCTTCTGAACTCCAGTATATAAAGACACAGTCGATCCAGTCTCTCCTCATATGTCAGTCTGGTGAACTTTTGCTGCACTCCTTCAATTGCAAGGATGTCCTTCCTCAAATTAGGAGACCAAAACTGAATACAGTATTCCAGATGAGGCCTCACCAAGGCCCTGTACAGCTGCAGTAAGACCTCCTTGCTCCTATACTCAAATCCCCTAGCTATGAAGGCCAACATACCATTTGCCTTCTTCACCACTTGCTGTACCTGCATGCCAACTTTCAATGACTGATGAACCATGACTCCCAGGTCTCGTTGCACCTCCCGTTTTCCTAATCTGCCGCCATTCAGATAATATTCTGCCTTCGTGTTTTTGTCCCCAAAGTGGATAACCTCACATTTATCCACATTATACTGCATCTGCCATGCATTTGCCCCCTCACCTAACCTGTCCAAGTCACCCTGCAGCCTTTTAGCGTCCTCCTCACAGCTCACACTG
Organism: Pristiophorus japonicus; assembly: GCF_044704955.1. NCBI lineage: Eukaryota > Metazoa > Chordata > Chondrichthyes > Pristiophoridae > Pristiophorus > Pristiophorus japonicus. The sequence continues at coordinate 124,758,036 of NC_091989.1, forward strand.
CCACCCAGTTTAGTGTCATCTACAAACTTGGAGATATTACACTCAATTTCTTCATCTAAATCATTAATGTATATTGTAAAGAGCTGGAGTCCCAGCACTGAGCCCTGCGGCACCCCACTAGTCACTGCCTGCCATTCTGAAAAGGGCCCGTTTATCCCGACTTTCTGCTTCCTGTCTGCCAACCAGTTCTCTATCCATGTCAGTACATTACCCCCAATACCATGTGCTTTAATTTTGCACACCAATCTCTTGTGTGGGACCTTGTCAATAGCCTTTTGAAAGTCCAAATACACCACATCCACTGGTTCTCCTTTGTCCATTGTGCTAGTTACATCCTCAAAAAATTCCAGAAGATTTGTCAAGCATGATTTCCCTTTCATAAATCCATGCTGACTTGGACCGATACCTGTCACTGCTTTCCAAATGTGCTGCTATTTCATCTTTAATAATTGATTCCAATATTTTCCCCACTACTGATGTCAGGCTAACCAGTCTATAATTACCCGTTTTTCTCTCCCTCCTTTTTTAAAAAGTGGTGTTACATTAGCTACCCTCCAGTCCATAGGAACTGATCCAGAGTCGATAGACTGTTGGAAAATGATCACCAATGCATCCATTATTTCTATGGCCACTTCCTTAAGTACTCTGGGATGCAGACTATCACGCCCCAGGGATTTATCGACCTTCAATCCCATCAATTTCCCTAACACAATTTCCCGCCTAATAAGGATATCCTTCAGTTCCTCCTTCTCACTAGACCCTCGGTCCCCTCGTACTTCCGGAAGGTTATTTGTGTCTTCCTTCGTGAAGACAGAACCAAAGTATTTGTTCAACTGGTCTGCCATTTCATTGTTTTCCATTATTAATTCACCTGAATCTGACTGCAAGGGACCTACGTTTGTCTTCATTAATCTTTTTCTCTTCACATAGCTATAGAAGCTTAAACGGGTTGCACGAGTCCAACCTCTGGTTTATGGGGTATTTTACAGTTCAGTGAAAGAAAATTCCCTATTTGCACAAAGTAAAGCAACAAGCAACAGCCGCCATTAAAACCTCTTTCCCAAATATCACAGTAATTTTTTATTAAACTGACATTTAATGGCTTGGCCCAGACTATCAGGCTGTAACATAACAGCCTTTTTGTTTAGCTTAGACAGACTGATTATTGTAATTGTTCCCAAGTACTGTCCTTTAAAACAGCTAATACTCTACTTTTTTATGCTTTACCCTCTCCCAGAGAAAACTGGAAGGACAAACCCTGCTTCATAAATCTCTTTTATATCATCCAGTATGCTGGCCTCATAAATTGACTTAATCGCTCCTGAGCACATTGAGTGCTTTTTTTACTGCTCTTACTTAATCCAGATTAACAAGTTTAATGAACTCATATTCTTTCATGGCTGCACCCTTGACCTAGCCATTTCTCACAGACATAAGTAAAATATAGGTGCTGATAATGGGATGTTGTATTCCCATAGCACTAGTCAGAGATAAGATCAGTGCTTGCTATATGTCCATTGTAACCAACATGTCATAATGCAGGCATGTACTAGTTTATTAAGCCCCTCCAAATGATGCAAATGATCTAATAATGCTTTTGCAGCACTTGAACAGTGCTGTCGATACACAGGGATACAAATGGCCACTGCATTTTTGGTCCATTCAGCCATATTGGGTGCTTTTTTTTAAAGGAGAGTCTACTTAGTAAAGGCAATGAAGCGTTTGTTGATCCAGAAATACAATGGCTTATCTGCTGATTTTTCGTTTTTTTGCTTTCAGTATTGAAGCATTTGAGACCTTCTTAAACCTGCACTCCTCAGGCTGCGTGCCACGGGAACAGTCATGGTTCGCAGCCTAAAGAAACAATAAAGCATAGGTCCTGATTAATTGACTGATTGGGGACTTTTTGCAGTATAGCTAGGCTAAAGTATCTAAAGTTATTGTAGTTTACTGCACTCTAAACAACATTTCCCTGCAAAGAGATGTTGGCATTAACAGGTAGAAGAGCACCAGCCTCACCTTGTGGCAGAAGAATATCCAAACCAGGAGCCAGATAAGTTGTCTGTGCCACCTTTTGTTCTTTCAGTGAGAGTCTTCAGGCAGAGTGTAATAGGTGAAGGGGCAAAGTTTCCGCTTTGGGCGCAATCGGCAATTTGAGCACAAACTGCGCTAGTTTTCCAAATTGATTTTATGATTTCCGCTCAAACTCACTTGTATAATCACAAACGTAAAATCTTACATGAACCAGCACAATAAGCATTGTCTAGACCACCACCTTTGAGTAAAGCAATTTTTAAAAACTGAAAATTATTTTTAAAAATCTATACAGAACCATTTACTAGATTCATTGGTGCACACTAGTCAATTTCTTAGTAAATTAAACAAAAAAAAATGTAATACCTATTAGTTCTCTTGCGCCTAAAACACCAGCTTAACTTTAAGAGCCTTCTCAAAAGGCCACAAACGGGTGCAATTAGCAGAAACTTGGTGATTAATTCAATCTGAGGGCATGGCCAGTTTTGTGGGCGGGCCAGTTTCTAGCGTGATTCTTTTTAAAAGAACAGGTAAACTCAATTTTTGCTAAACGTAACTCGTGCTTGAAATTCCGTGATCTTTTGCATTGGTTTGGCTGATTTTGGGCGAATTGCGCTGGAAATATCAGCATAACCCAATGGAAACTCTGCCCAGATAACTTTAGTTAAGTGCTTGCAAGATCAAATTGTCAGCAGCACAAAACCCTGGCCAAAACTGTAGTTGCTACCCCTGCTTATAGCCTTACATCAAGATCCATAATTGCAATAGCTTTTCTTCCAGCTACCTTATTGTGTCTTATCCCAAATGAGCATCAGAGTTACCAGCAGTGAACTCAAATTTTATTAACCCTTATAATATGTGCCCCAGGTGTGTTTAACCTTAGTACTTCCTTTTTGTGAAAGTGTATGGTGTATCTTCTACTTCCTAACCATGTAGTTTTACCCTAGTGGGAGGAAAAAGTTAGGTGGAGGACTGCTGGGTGATAATTCGGCACTACGAATTATAGTCTCATTTAAAGGCTACAAGACCATCTTTTATAGCAAATAAAGCTTCAGCAAGTGGTATTTTCTTCGGCTGAGATAAAGGTACATTGCTGAGAGGGGGTAAAATGAGCTTTGCTAACCATCAACTGTGGGTTGTACACGACCTGGTAGTGCTCGATACTAACATTGGGTATCAAAATGGAAAATGTTCCATTCAATAGCAATGACACCTGTCGATGAGGTACTGCTTTTTCCTTATTGCTTCTCCAATATATTATTCAAAATTTGGGATTTCATTATATGGGCTCTGCTGACCAGACTCTACCTTATAGGCAAACAAAACACAATAGGAATATAAGCCATCCTGGACTGCTGTTTGTAGATGTGGTTGACTCAAAAAGACAAAGAGTCGGTATCTTGTGATTTTTTTTGTTTGTTTTATTCCTCTTCTCTTCTGATGGCACTGAATGTTGCTGGGGTAAAGTTCCCTGGGCTCCTCTAGCACCTCACTCAAGTATTCATGTTTCATGTGTGAGCCTAAACAGGTAAGCTAATCAACTGTGGAGTATATTACAGTGAATCCTAATCTCGTTCACAGCCAATATACTGTCTATACCAGTTTACATTAATTATAGTCTAAGCAAATCTTTATGTTTACTCTTTTATCATTGTAACATTCCCTGAAAATTCAGTATTCTATACATTGTTCTACAGATTGAAACTATTTGAAGTATCTAACCTGACACAGCATATCAAACTTGGCAAATATATAATGTAGAAACAAAATACAGCTTTTCGAAATGTTCCATATTTCAACATATCAATTTTATTTTCTTGCTGGTCCATATTAAAAAGATCACTGATGTTAACTTCATGACAGAGACTGGCTGTAAAGATAGAATACTACCAAAAGGATGAGTGGCAGTGCACTGAATGAAGAAAATGCTTGCAATAATTGTCAGCAGCAGTGTTTTAGTATCATTTTGGGAATGAAATTTCTCTTGCTGATAAATGTTACCCAAAAATAGATGTGAATACAGAATTCAATGGTAATTTCTTGTGAGAACAAGGTTCAAAATGCCAGTATATTGTACAAAGAGGTTAAACAATTTTCTTCAAATAAACTATTGTAGTTGTAGTTGGCTCAAAGCTTGGACAATAGCTAAAAACCTCTTTCTTCGTCCCAAAATTTTGTTTGCTGTTATAGCGAACGCTGACTTTTTAAACCGTGTTATTTGTCCCTTGTGTGTTTTTCCAAATTATTTATTTCATAAACAAACAACCATCACAGAGTCAGGGCGAGTTCATGATATTATCCTGTAAATTGATCTTTTTTCATGAAAAGGACTTGAATTTCATCTCACAAAATCATTTAACAGAAAGAAAAATATACAGAGGATGGTGGATAACTGTTGCTGAATGACAAGGCAGAAACTCAACTGAGGGATTCGTACAATAGGGTTAGGATGGAATAGTTTATGTTCATTACTTGAATCTTGAAATTGCATTACTGCTCTAAATGCAACGTGCAGTCTGCTGCAGGAGGAAACCTGTATTTTTAACAATTTGAAATGCAGACCTACAAAATGCTATGCTGTTGCTCATGGATGGTCTGAGGCCTGTGCTGGGGAGGAAACCAGTCAGACAAGCTGAGCTAAGAGGTTGAGTCTGAGTGGACTGGAAACTTGGTGTACAGCTCTCCTCAGAAGGGAGGCAAGATTCAGGTTTGACAGAGCAGAAAGACTAAGAGATTTGAGAACTAGCTTCACAGGAGGAACACAAAGGGAAAAGAGAAAAATGGGAGCAATAATTTTTAAATGGCTACCTTATGGTGTCTTGCAGGCTCGATTGGTTCATGGAATCACTTGGTTAGCCTGGAATGATGTTAGGATCTGATTCATCCATGGTGTCATGTGGTGTCAAAGGAATCAACAACATTTCAAGCTCATTACAGCCATAGACATGCAATATAAAAGGTACACAGAATTAAGATTTTTAATGATATACCCAGATGATTTTCTCTTAATATATTTTCTTGCTGTTTAATGGTCCCGTCTTTCAGATGAGATGTTAAACCATGACCCTGTCTGCTCTCTCAGGTGGACCTGAAAGATCCCAAGCCACTATTTCGAAGAACAGGGGAGTTATCCTCGGTGTCCTGGCCAATATTTATCTCTCAATGAATATATTTAAAAAAAAATTATCTGGTCATTATCACACTGCCATGTTTTCTACATTGTTCCTCGTGTTCCATCTTAGTCAACAGCTTTTGGAGGTTTCCAGAGGTAAAGTCTGATTGGAATACTTAAATGGAAAGCAAATAAAGTCAATATTGCCTACGCAGAAATGCTGAACTTGCCTATTAATCAACGGTGCTCTGAACGGCAAACCTTAAATTTCACTGTGGGGCACCCAACTGATACATAAAGCTACATCATACATCAACCAGCAGGAAAATAGATGGCTTCATAAGAAGAAAAGAACATATATGTGCTATAACTCATTGGACACTTTGCATTTATTAATCCCAGGACATTTTTCTTTAGTTGCAACTAGACTTTTTTCTCAAGCGGAGACACTCTAGAAATATTGCTGTATGCCTTAATTTTCTTTTATCAATGAGGCAGTTGTTACACTAATGTATTAATGGATTATGATGGAAGTACCTCTAAAACTATAGAAACGTAGGAACAAGAGTTGATCAATCTGCCCTTCGAGCCTGTCCTGCCATTCAATTAGATTATGGCTGATCCGTACCTCAACTCCGTTTACCTGCCTTTGTTCATATTCCTTGTGTGATATGTCCTTATGACATCACTAAAAACACACTCACACAAGATGGCTCTTAACAGAAAACTGTCATCATGTGACTTTGCCACATGACCATTTCTTTATTTACATCAGTAGTTGCATTACCACAGTAGTCCACTAGGTGGACCTCTCTATTACACTTCTCCCTCCTTATTAAAGAAATAATTATAACAAAATAATCATCTTACATAACATGCATGGTTGTGCACAACAAAAGATTTATTGGACTTATTTTTCCATATTTGCAATTCAAACTTAACCACTGGTTGTATGTTTCGAAGAGGATATCTTTTCTCTTGAACAGAACTTTTCATCTTGGCGTCGAACTTAGACTCATTCTAGGCTGGGCCTGAGAGTTTTTCTCCAAGGGCAACCCTTGCTCTATATTTGGACTCTTTACAACTTCAGACCATTTGTCTGCCTGACTCAGACTCACACTTAAATGCTGACTTTCTCTTGGACTTATTTCTAGTACATCTGATGTTGGATTTGCTACTGGTACTCTACTTGTAACAAGACTATCTGACTCATCAGAAATAATTGAATCATTCCAACTTTCAACTCCTTCCACATCTGTAGATAAAATATGATCAATGTGAACAAACCTAACCTTTCCACGATCAAACATCTTGACTAAATATGTGCGAGGACCACATATCTTCACTACTTTTACTGGTAACCACTTCAACCATTTATGATGATGGTTCTTCACTCTAACATTCTGATTCAATTTCACACTTCTCTTTCTTACTCTACCTCTATCATGATTTCCTTTCTTTCTTAATTGTGTCTCTTCTACTGACTGTGCCAAGTTTGGCTTTAACAACAAGAACCTGGTTCATGGCAATTGTTTGAAAAACAACTCTGCTGGTGTTCTACCAGTAGTTGTTTGAGAAGTATTAGGATAAGAAATCAGAAAATTTGCTAGTTTGTGGTCCAATGACAACTGCTGTTCCTTTGGATTTGGATCTAACATTTGCTTGATGAGGGCACATTTTGTACTGAGCATTCTGCTGCACCATTTGAAGCATGGTGGTATAGCGGAACTTTGGTATGTTGCCCATCGTTTCTGCTCATGAACTGTGCAAATTCTTCCAAACAAAATTGCGGCCCATTATCAGACAATTTCTTCTGGGAGGCCAAATAAAGAAAAGAATCTTCGCAAATTGTCTACTGTTTTACTTGATATTATTTTCCATACCGGAAACATCTCTACCCACTTCGAATAGCTATCAATCACAATGAACAAATTGTTGTCCTTCTAACTCAGCAAAATCTACATTTAACCTTTGTCACACCCTGGGAAGCCATTTCCATGGCTATAATTGTACTGAAGGTGGTTTCTTGCTTACCGATTGACATGTTGTATACTGACGAACAATGTATTCCATCTCTCTATCTAAACTTGCCCTCCATAAGTAACTGCGTGCAAAACTCTAAGTAAAGCATATTCCCAGATGCTGGTCATGAAGATATCCTAACTATTTGGACCTGAACTTATTTGGGATAATTACTCTCACACCTCACGATACAATCTGTATCCACTGATAATTCATTCCTCTGAACGAAGTATGGATATATATCTTTCTCTGATACCTGGTTTGGCCATCCATTTGCGATGTAATCATACACCTTTGACATAACTGGGTCATGTTTGGTTACTCTTCAGCTGTGACTGGCAGTTCATCAATGTATGAAAAATAGAACACTTCTTCCTTATTGGGTGTAACTTGTGATGGGGATGGCAACCTGGACATAGCATCAGCATGACTATCTGACTTAGGTATAACAACAATAGGTGTAGCCCAATTACTTAGATCTACCTTAGAGATAATGTTCTCAGTTGCTAGTCTTTTGAGTTCTTGCTCAACTTTCTCCTTGAGTGCATATGGTAGGAGACGTGGCTTGCAGTAAACTGGTCTTGCATCCTTCTGCGCTCTGCCACTTGCCTTGAACATCTTCGGATACTGCTTGATGACATCAACTTTCGATGAAAATGTCATTTCCACCTGAAAAATCTCTTTGGGCTGGATTTTCCTTTTAAATCGCCCCCGCACGATCCTTAGTGGTGTTCCGGCGGTTGCGTCTTTTTCAACCGCCAGTAAGCCGCTGGTGCGCACTCCCACGGTTTTCGGATGCTCCATGTCGGCGGCGGCAAAGCGTTCCGGGAGCGAAGTGCAGCGGGCAATGTGCGGCAGAGGAGACCTAGCGACTCGGGAATCTTCGGCTCCCAAAATTTGCTACGCACGGCACGCGGCTGTCAAGCTCTGCCCCTCCCACCCCCCCGAGAGGCACTGACGAGAGGCCAGAGACTGCTGACCTGAGATTGCTGTGGGGGGAGTGGGGGGGAAGGGGGAGGAAGAGAGTGAGATCGAAGTGGAGGGGGGGAAGAGATCGCTGTGGGGGAGGGGGAAGAAAGTGAGATCGCTGTGGGGAGGGGTGAGAGAGACTTGGGTGGGGGGAGACTGGGGGGTGAGAGAGACTGGGAGGGAGAGAGACTGGGGGGGAGAGACTGGGGGGGAGAGAGAGATTGGGGGGGGAGAGACTTGGGGGGAGAGACTGGGGGGGGAGAGAAACTGTGGGGGCGAGAGACTGGGGGGGAGAGAGAGGCTGGGGGAGGAAGAGAGATTGTGGGAGGAAGAGAGACTGAGTTGAGGGAGACTGGGGGTGGGGGGGGGGAGAGAGGCTGAGGGGTGGGAGAGAGGTTCGGGGGGTGGAGAGAGACTTGGATTGAGAGAGACTTGGATTGAGAGAGACTGAGGTTGAGAGAGACTGGAGTTGAGAGAGACTGGGGGGGAGGGAAACGGGGGGGAGGGAGACTGGGGGTGAGGGAGACTGGGGGGGGTGAGGGAGACTGGGGGGGGGGTGAGGGAGACTGGGGGGTGAGGGAGACTAATGTGAGTGAGAGAGACTAAAGGAATAAGTAAGGCTTTATTAGACCATTTATATTATTGCCTAACACTAGAAAATACTACAATCCATTTAAAAATACATCAAACTGTGGAGAACTATAAAGATTTGTGTAATATCAAACAAACCCGTCAGATCTGTGTCCATACCGCCCACTTAAGATCCAGTAAGACCTGCTGGTACAAGACAATGTTAAGGTTCGGTGGTAAACGAATCTTAATGATGAAACTTCCATTTTGGGCGGTATTTGATCGGTAATATATGGGCGGACAGTATCGATTACCACCCGGCGGAAATGACTGGAATTTATCACCAGGCGATATCTGGGTGGTAAATGTGTTTTTTCGACGAAACTTGTATTTCTGGGTGGTAACTAGGCAGTAAATGGGGGATTTGAGAGATAACTCTAGCCCATTGCAATCCAGCTTCAGTGATAGCAACCAATTTCTATCTATCATCATCATCATAGGCAGTCCCTCGAAATCGAGGAAGGCTTGCTTCCACTCTAAAAGTGAGTTCTCAGGTGGCTGTACAGTCCAATGAAGGAATTACAATCTCTGTCAGAGGTGAGGCAGCCAGTGGTTGAAGGAAAGGATGGGTGAGAGCCTGGTTTTCCGCATGCTCCTTCCGCTGTGTGCGCTTGATTTCTGCATGCTTTCGGCGACGCGATGCGAGGTGCTCAGCACCCTCCCAGATGCTCTTCCACCATTTTGGGTGGTCTTGGGCCAGGGATTACCAGGTGCTGGTGGGGATGTTGCACTTTATCAAGGAGGCTTTCAGGGTGTCCTTGAAACATTTCCTATGCCCACCTAGGGCTCGTTGCCGTGTAGGAGTTCTGAGTAGAGCGCTTGCTTAGGGAGTCTCGTGTCGGGCATGTGGACAATGTGGAGCTGGTCGAGCGTGGTCAGTGCTTCGATGCTGGGGATGTTGGCCTGAGCAAGAACACTGACTTTGGTGTGTCTATCCTCCCAGTGGATTTGCAGGATCTTGCGGAGATAGCGTTGGTGGTACTTCTCCAGCGTTTTGAGATGGCTGTTGTATATGCGGAGGAACTTCTTCACCCAGAGAGTGGTGAACCTGTGGAATTCTCTACCACAGAAAGTTGTTGAGGCCAATTCACTAAATATATTCAAAAAGGAGTTAGATGAGGTCCTTACTGCTAGGGGGATCAAGGGGTATGGCGAGAAAGCAGGAATGGGGTACTGAAGTTGAATGTTCAGCCATGAACTCATTGAATGGCGGTGCAGGCTAGAAGGGCCGAATGGCCTACTCCTGCACCTATTTTCTATGTTTCTATGTTTCTATGGTCCACATCTCTGAGCCATATAGGAGGGCAGGTATCACTACAGCACTGTAGACCATAAGCTTGGTGTCAGATTTGATGTCCTGGTCTTCAAACACTCTCTTCCTCAGAGGATCGAAGGCTGCGCTGGCACACTAGAAGCATTGTTGGACCTCGTCATCAATGTCTGCCCTTGCTAATAGTAGGCTCCCATGGTATGGAAAATGGCCCACGTGGATTTTGATGACGGGGGGGTGGTCAGTGCTGTGTGGCAGGGTCAGGTTGGTGGAGGATCTTTGTCTTATGGATGTTTAGTGTAAGGCCTATGCTTTTGTACGCCTTGGTGAAGGTGTTGATAATGGCTTGGAGTTCGGCCTCTGAGTGTGCGCAGATACAAGCATCATCCGCGTACTGCAGTTCAATGACAGAGGATGGGACGGCCTTGGATCTAGCCTGGAGGTGGTGAAGGTTGAACAGGTTCCCATTGATTCTATCGTTTAGTTCCACCCCAGCGGGGAGCTTGTTGAGAGTGAGATGGAGCATTGCAGCGAGGAAGATATAAGATAATGAGGGGGCTCGACAAGGTGGATGCAGAGAGGATATTTCCACTCACAGGGGAAACTAAAACTAGGGGACATAGTCTCAGAATAAGGGGCCGCCCATTTAAAACTGAGATGAGAGGAATTTCTTCTTTCGAAGGGTTGTAAATCTATGGAATTCTCCGCCCCAGAGAGCTGTGGAGGCTGGATATTTGAATATATTTAAGGCGGAGATAGACAGATTTTTGAGCGATAAGGGAATAAAGGGTTATGTGGAGCAGGCAGGGAAGTGGAGCTGAGTCCATGATCAGATCAGCCATGACCTTATTAAATGGCAGAGTAGGCTCAAGGGGCCAGGTGGCCTACTCCTGCTCCTATTTCTTATGTTCTTATGTAAGATCAAGAAAAGCATTGGTGCGATGATGCAGCCCTGCTTGACCCCGGTCCGGATGTGGATTGGATCTGTGGAGGATCCATTGGTCAGGATCATGGCTAGCATGTCATTATGGAGCAGGCAGAGGATGGTGACAAACTTTTGGGGGCAGCCAAAACAGAGGAGGCGCTCCATAGTCCCTCATGGTTGACAGTCTCAATGACCTTTGTGAGGTCAAAGAAGGCCATGTACAAGGGTTAATGCTGTTCCCTGCATTTCTCTTGTAGTTGTCGTGCGGTGAAGATCATGTCCATTGTACCCCTTAGTGGACGGAATCCACATTGTGACTCTGGGAGGAGCTCTTCAGTCATGGGGAGAATACAATTGAGGAGGATTCTTGCAATGACTTTCCCAGTGGCCGACAGCAAGGAGATTCCTCTGTAGTTACTGCAGTCGGACTTGTCCCTTTTTTGAAGATGGTCATGATTACAGCATCTCTGAGAGCTCCTGGCATGCTCTCCACCTTCCCGATAAAAGAGATGAGGTCATGCATTCATGACAATAGTGCTTCTCCACCATAGTTTAGTGCCTCGGCAGGGATCAGGGCAGGCTTGTCTCCTGCCAATACTATGAGAGGCAAGCTCTGAAACTGATCCTTTTATTTCACCGATGATACTAATTTGCGGTTTAAAATCATTTATAGCCGCTTTGCATACGCTCCGAAAGTCTCTCGGTCGCAATGGAACTCACCCAAGCGCCCTATTATTCCCATAGGCGCAGCCATCTGGACTCTGGCAACGTCGACGGTACAGTCAAGTGTGCTCGAAATTTACCTTGGATTTTTAACTGTTCTGCAAAACAAAGAAGCTCTCAAAGTCTCTCTGGTGATTGGCAGGAACATCTACCAAGAAAAATTTCAGCTAGAGAATCCAGAAATCCTATCCCCGTTCGCCAATATATCCTTATGACATCACTAACAAACACACTCACACAAGATGGCTCTTAACAGAAAACTGACATCATGTGACTTTGCCACATGACCCTTTTATTATTTACATCAGTCATTGCATTAACACAGTAGTCCACTAGCTGGAGTTCTCTATTACACCTTGATACCCATACATAACAAAAATCTATCTATCTCAGTCTTGAAAATTCTAGTTGACCCAGAATCCACAGCCTTTTGGGGGAGAGTGAATTCTGGATTTCCACTGCCCTTTGCGTGAAAAAGTGCTTCTTGATTTTACTCCTAAATGGCCTCGCCCTATTTTTAAGATTATGTTCTTCCTTTATTTTTAGGGTAGGTGATCAATTAATATGGGCAATCCAAAGACTTTTAAAATAAACATTTGAAGATGTGATTGATTTTTTGGGGAGATGGGAATTTTTGAGAGACAGTGAAATAAATGTTTGTATTTTATTTATTAATTAGCTAGCTTTTAATAAATGTGAAATTTGAGCCCATCAGTAGGCACATTGGACACGTTAGACACATGCTAGGCATAAAATGTTAAATTACATCACTTTAAGTATGTCTACAAAGACACACACAACATCCACTACTCAGAATGATATAGCGCAGAAAGAGGCCAGTTGGCCCATCATATCTGTGCCAGCTCCTTCATAGAGCTATCCAATTAATCCCACTTCCCACCTCTTTCCCCATAGCCCTGTACACATTCTTCCTTCAAGTATTTGTCCAATTCCCGTTTGAATATTATTACAGGTTGAAACATAGAAACATAGAAAATAGGACTAGGCCATTCGGCCCTTCGAGACTGCACCACCATTCATTAAGATCATGGCTGATCATTCACCTCAGTACCCCTTTCCTACTTTCGCTCCATACCCCTTGATCCCTTTAGCCGTAAGGGTCATATCTAACTCCCTCTTGAATATATCCAATGAACTGCCATCAACAACTCTCTGCGGTAGGGAATTCCACAGGTTAACAACTCTCTGAGTGAAGAAGTTTCTCCTCATCTCAGTCCTAAATGGCTTACCCCTTATCCTTAGACTGTGTCCCCTGGTTCTGGACTTCCCCAACATCAGGAACATTCTTCCTGCATCTAACCTGTCCTGTCCTGTCAGAATTATATATATTTCTCTGAGATCCCCTCTCATTCCTCTAAACTCCAGTGAATAAAGGCTCAGTCGATCCAGTCTCTCCTCATATATCAGTCCAGCCTTCCCGGGAATCAGTCTGGTGAACCTTTGCTGCACTCCCTCAATAGCAAGAACGTCCTTCCTCAGATTAGGAGACCAAAACTGAACACAATATTCCAGGTGAGGTCTCACCAAGGCCCTGTACAACTGCAAGTAAGACCTCCCTGCTCCTATACTCAAATCCCCTAGCTATGAAGACCAATATATCATTTGCCTTCTTCACCGCCTGCTGTACCTGCATGCCAACTTTCAATCACTGATGTAACATGACACCCAGGTCTCATTGCAACTCCACTTTTCCTAATCTGCCGCCATTCAGATAATATTCTGCCTTTGTGTTTTTGCCCCCAAAGAGGATAACCTCACATTTATCCATATTATACTGCATCTGCCATGCATTTGCCCCCTCACCTGACCTGTGCAAGTCACCCTGCAGCCTTTTAGCATCCTCCTCACAGCTCACACCGCCACCCAGTTTAGTGCCATCTGCAAACTTGGAGATAATACACTCAATTCCTTCATCTAAATCATTAATGTATATTGTAAAGAGCTAGGGTCCTAGCACTGAGCCCTGCGGCACTCCACTAGTCACTGCCTGCCATTCAGAAAAGGACCCGTTTATCCCGACTCTCTGCTTCCTGTCTGCCAACCAGTTCTCTCTCCACGTCAGTACATTATCCCCAATACCATGTGCTTTAATTTTGCACACCAATCACTTGTGTGGGACCTTGTCAATAGGCTTTTGAAAGTCCAAATGCACCACATCCACTGGTTCTCCTTGTCCACTCTACTAGTTACATTGTCAAAAAATTCGAGAAGATTTGTCAAGCATGATTTCTCTTTCATAAATCCATGCTGACTTGGACCGATCCTGTCACTGCTTTCCAAATGCGCTGCTATTTCATCTTTAATAACTGATTCCAACATTTTCCCCACTACTGATGTCAGGCTAACCAGTCTATAATTACCCGTTTTCTCTCTCCCTCCTTTTTTAAAAAGTGGTGTTACATTAGCTACCCTCCAGTCCATAGGAACTGATCCAGAGTTGATAGACTGTTGGAAAATGATCACCAATGTATCCACTATTTCTAGGGCCACTTCCTTAAGTACTCTGGGATGCAGACTATCAGGCCCTGGGGATTTATTGGCCTTCAATCCCATCAATTTCCCTAACACAATTTCCCACCTAATAAGGATATCCTTCAGTTCTTCCTTCTCATTAGACCCTCAGTCCCCTAGTACTTCCGGAAGGTTATTTGTGTCTTCCTTCGTGAAGACAGAACCAAAGTATTTGTTCAACTGGTCTGCCATTCACACCGGCCCTCGGTGGCCCGATCTCGCCCCGGCCCGACTTTGCCCCAGAACCAGCTCCCCCCTCTGCCCCTGACCTCAGTGGGCCAATCTCGCCCCCGTACCTCGGCTGCCTGACCCTACCTACCTCGGCCCAGGCAAAGACATTCCAAAATCCGGAATACCCGGAATCCAGAACGGCCTCGGTCCTGAGGTTTCCGGATTTCGGACGCTCAACCTGTACTGCATCTGCTATCACCACCCTTTCAGGCAGTGCATTCCAGCACAACAACTCACTGTTTAATCAGCTGAGAATGAGACAAAACATATTTATCTCAGAACAGAAGTTCCTTCGGTATGCAATTGTCCATGGGCTGACATACATTTAAAAAGGTTAATGCAACTGCTCTCAAATAAAATTATCAGTAGAAACAGAAATGATAAAGGGGCAATTTTAACCTTACCTGCCCAATGGAGGGTGGGCAGTTAAAATCGCTCAGGTTACTTACCTGCTTTGGAGTCACCGAGAGCTGACAGTTCCCGATTTTAACCTGCTCTAATAGCATATGATTTTATTTAACGTAACAGCAGGTGGTGTTCATGTTAAGTCAGATAATAAACTGTTTTATAAGGACAGGAGGATTTCGTCATGTAACTCACACTGTATTATTCTGCTGCTAAAGTGCAGCTTTGTATAGTTTCTTCTTTAAGGCCATAAGATATAATTGCCATAAATTGGCACACCTTGAGTTCAATATGAGGCGAAGCACATCCGGAGATCAATTAGTGAGTAATTATTTCTATGTAGATTGGTAGTTGCTTCAAAATCTCTGTCTCTTCCAAAAGGTCTGAAAAAAAAACAATAGAAAAGGACTGACAAAGGTTTTTAAAGTGGGGTCAGTTAACAAGTGAGGGTCCTGGTCTATTGGAGGAATAGAAATAAAAATGAAAAATAATTTTCAACAAAGTCAAAACTTACTTCTTTAAGCTTTACCAAGATGGATAACAGATATCTGTTTGAGAATGGAGATTGCTGCAGATGCACAAGAGGCTTTTTGACTAAAAGGCATGGCTCAGCCCTTAGAATGCTCTAAATGGGAAAGTCCTATTAAACAAGCACTTATAGGCGTTACAAGCAATTACAAATGTAAGAGGGGTGTGGATACAGTTAACATTGACAAGTCGATAGCAATGTTGACAGATAACAAGGCCAATTTTAATAATATATAAATGTTTCTCTTTATTTGTTGATTCACTAGCACCATATTTCTTCTGCTGTGCAGTAATAAAATAGTTTTCTACACTGTTTTATTTTGAGTTGCTGACACTGACTTTTAGATATTGGGAATGAGAGTGCGGCATTATCTCCTGGGGTCCACAGAAGTGTTCCAAAAGTTTTGAGAGACTGCCCTACAAGAAAAGTTTATAGGCCCCGAAACTCCTGGATTGTAATTATGCAGAAACTGCACCGAAGTGTATGCTGACTTTTGCAGAAGGGCTCACACATCCAAATTTCCTGCAAAGCTCCTTTGCTTGCCGGAACGTAATAAAACAGTTTAGAAAAATGCAAATGTAGCACCAGCAATAGGAGCAATAGCGAGTTGGCCGCTGTCTCCCAGCATGGTGCCTCACTCTCAGAGGATTTGCCTCTGTTGTTTCTCTTCCTCTACCATTATGCTGAACAGGGGTATCCCCATTGGGAAGGCCACTCCAGCTACTTCGTCCTTCTCAATGTGTGGGTGGCAGGTGTAGTGAGACTGACAGCATTCTGGTTTATTGTATTGCAGGTCTCAGTAAGAAAAATTCAAAACAATTATAAAGAAAAACACCACCAAGCTTCAGAAATCTCAGTTACGCATGGTAACAGGTTACTTCCGACTGCACAACGTCTGCATTTCCGGCTGTAAAAATAAGCCGGCGCATTATTCATATATCTAGGAAAAAAATAACTCTAGGAAACTCATGTGAGCTTGTCTTTTGCATGGGGGCAGGGCTATGAAAATGAGCGTCATGGGTTTTGGCGAATGTATTCTGGAAGTGCAGCAAATAAGAGAGGAAATTTGCGGGTAATGATGTTTTAGTATAAAAGCTGGTGTAAGTCAGTAAGGAGTTAAATCCCCCCACCTCCCACCCCCACTCCCCGAAAATGGCGCAATGTCACTTTTACGCTGCGATTATGCCAAAATTTTCCAGGAAATTTCAGACTAAATTGTGGGGCTGATATTTTACTTCTGGCTGACATTAGGCAGGCAGCAGGAGAAAGGTACATAATACATAAAAAATTGGAGCAGGACTAGGCCATTTGGCCCCTGGAGCCTGCTCCACCATTCAATAAGATCATGGCTGATCTGATCTTGGCCTCAGCTCCACTTCCCTGCCCGCTCCCCATAACCCTTGACTCCCTTATCTTTCAAATATCTGTCTGTCTCCACCTTAAATATATTCAACAACCCAGTCTCCACAGCTCTCGGGGATAGAGAGTTTCAGAGATTCACGACCCTCTGTGGGAAGGAATTCCTCCTCATCTCCGTTTTAAATGGGCGACCTCTTATTCTGAAACTATACCCCCTAGTTCTAGATTCCTCCATGAGGGGAAACATCCTCTGTGAATCTACCCTGGCAAGCCCCCTCAGAATCTTATAAGTTTCAATAAGATCACCCCTCATTCTTCTACACTCCAATGAGTATAGGCCCAACCTGCTCAACCTTTCTTCATAAGACAACCCCTTAATCTCAGGAATCAATCTGTGAACCTTCTCTGAACTGTCTCTAATGCAAGTATATCCCTCCTTAAATAAGGAGACCAAAACTGTACGCAGTACTCCAGATGTGTTCTTACCAACAGTTGTAACAGAGTAATAGAGCTTTCCACCAAGCATCCCAGCAAAGATAGCCTGGGCATTTTGATGTCTCGGCCTCATTTGGATAATACCGTGGAGCTGTGTCAACTGAACTCATAGGCATGTTGCCCATAGCGGCATTGGGGTTGGGCGGAATTGTGGCGGAATTCCGACGGTTCCTCTGTGGAGCTGAGCCCGAAGTTCCATGTTACTGGGGAGAAGGCAATCACGGGGGTGGGCCGTGGAAGACCCGGCTGTGGTGCATGAAATGATACAATGAACTCCGTACTCTGAGCCAGTGACCAGGTGGGATCCCTTGGGACTCCAGGGGATAAGTCCTCTGGTGGTTAGACATGGTAATTACAGGTTTACATACATAACACTGTCCATTTGGAGTATGCATCCACCACCACAAAAACCATTTTACCGAGGAAGGGGCCCGCAAAGTCGATGTGGATTCTAGACCATGGTTTGGATGGCCATGACCACAGACTAAGTGGAGCTTCCTTTGGGGCATTGCTTAACTGCATGCAAGTGCTGCACTGATGCATGCATGACTCTAATGCTAGGCCACCAAACGTGGGACCTGGCGATGGCCTTCATCATGACAATACCGGGATGCGTACTATTTAATTCCCGTACAAATCTCGTCCTGCGTTGCTTGGGCATTACAACATGATTACCCCACAGTAAACAGTCGGAATGGATAGAAAGCTCATCTTTGCGATGGCTGTATGGTTTATTTCATCACCCATTTCCTTGGGGATGCTCAACCAGTCCCCGTTAAGAACAGAACGTTTTACAACCGATTGGGTTGGATCCTGGCTGGTCTAGGTCTTAATTTGTTGAGCAGTGACAGGTGACCCTTCACTCTCAAAGGCATCCATGACCATGAGTAGCTCTGCGGGCATTGGCATTTCCACCTCCGGTGTGGGCAACGGCAACCGGCTCAATGCATCAGCGCAGTTGTCGGTGCCTAGTCTATGACGAATGACATATTCATAGGCAGATAATGTCAGCGCCCACCTCTGGATGTGGGACGACGTGTTGGTATTGATATCTTTATGTTCCGAGAACAACGATATAAGCCGCTTGTGATTGGTTTCCAGCTCGAAGCGAAGCCCAAACGGGTACTGGTGCATTTTTTTTACCCCATAAACACATGCTAAAGCCTCTTTCACTACCATGCCATAGGCTCTTTCTGCCTTGGACAGGCTTCGCGACGCATCTGCAACTGGTTGTAATTTGCCTGACTCATTGGCTTGCTGGAGTATGCAGCCGACCCCATAAGACGACGCATCACAGATCAAAACTTGACGCTTGCATGGGTCATACAGTACCAGTAGCTTGTGGGAACACAACAGATTTCTAGCCTTCCCAAAGGCTCTGTTTTGAAGTTCACCCCACACCCAGTCGTCTCCTTTCCTGAGCAGCTTGTGCAAAGGCTCTAATACTGGGCTCAATTTGCGTAAGAAGTTACCGAAGTAGTTGAGAAGACCCAGGAACGAATATAGCTCTGTCACATTCTGGAGCCTGGGCACATTTTTGATGGCCTCTGTTTTCATGTCTGTAGGCCAGATTCCGTCTGCAGCAATCTTTTGTCCAAGGAATTCAACCTCTGGTGCCATTAAAACGAACTTTGAATGTTTCAGCCTGAGTCCCCCTTTGTCCAGACGATGCAGAACCTCTTCCAGATTGTGCAGGTGCTCGGCAGTGTCATGACCTGTGACGAGTATGTTGTCTTGGAATACCATGGTCCTGGGGACAGATTTCAATAGGCTCTCCATGTTTCTCTGAAATATGGCTGCTGCCGAACGAATGCCAAAAGGGCAAGTGTTGTAAATAAACAGTCCTTTGGGCGTGTTGATGCACGTTAGTTTCTTTGATGATTCAGCCAGTTCCTGTGTCATGTAGGCCGATGTTAGATCCAATTTGGTGAATGATTTTCCCCCGGCTAACATTGCAAACAGGTCATCAGCTTTTGGTAGCAGGTACTGATCTTGTTTCGAAACTCAGTTGATCGTGACCTTGTAGGCTCCACAAATCCTGACTGTGCCATCACTCCTTAACACCGGAACAATGGGGCTGGCCTGTTCAGTAAATTCAACTGGTGAAATGACCTCCTCGCGTTGTAGCCTGTCCAATTCGAGCTCGACCTTTTCGCTCATCATATGCAGGACCACCCTGGCTTTGTGACGGATGGGCCTTGCATCTGGGTCTAGGTGAATCTGCACCTTGGCTCCCTTGAAGCTGTCAATTTCCGGGCCAAATTTGCTCAGCATTTGAGCACACAAATCATCTTCTGCTGATGACAAAGCTTTGATATCGTACCATTTCCATTTTATTTTCTCGAGCCAACTCCTGCCGAATAACGATGGGCTGTTACCCGGGATAATCCATAATGGTAGATCATGAACCGCTCCCTCATACGACACTCTTACTGCTGCACTACCGATCACTGGTATGAGCTCGTTGGTGTAGGTACGCAACTTCGCATTTAGTGAACTCAGTTTGGGTCTCCCACAGCTTTTCGAAAGTCCTCTGTGTAAAGTCCTGTCCCTGCAGTACAGATTCACAAGAGACACATGCTGAAGTCAAGGTCACTCAGGACCTGCACCTTTATTACACAGCTCTCGAATGCCACACTTGCCTGAGACCTGTCCTTATATACCTGTCTGGGACAGGTATCCAGTGTCTCCTGCAAGTGCACCCCTGGTGGTAAGGTAAGCTTGTGGTTACAGGTCATCTCTAGTTACAGTCATGTATAGCATGGTAAGATACAGTTATGTACAGTAGTGTGAGATATATGACATCACCCTCCCCCAAGGTCTTATTGTCTTTATAGGTTCAGTCTCTCAGGTGGTCTACGCTCTTGCGTGGAGTGCTTTGTTGTGGTTCAGTTGTTTGCCTTGGTGCCTGTTGTTCTTTCGGTATGATTGCTGGTATCTCGCCTGGGTGTCTGTTTCGTTCAGTATGATTGCTGTGTCTCGCCTGGGCTGTCTGTTGGGATTGTCCTTTCCTCAGGTTGTTCTCTCTGTCTGTCCACCAGGTGTGGTGTGAGTTCCACATTATAGTCTGCCTCTGGTTCAGCAGTGTTGTTGGTAAATCTACTTTTGACTTGGTCTACATGCCTCTGGCAGGTTTGGCCATTGTCCATTTGTACCACCAGTAGCCTGTTTCCTTCCTTGTCTGTTACTATCCCTGCAAGCCATTTGGGACCCCTGCCATAGTTTAGCACAAATACTTTGTCCCTTATCTCATTCCACCTCCCCCTCGAATTTTGGTCATGGTACTCAGTTAGCTTGCGGCGCTTTGCCTCAACGATGTCATGCATGTCTGGGAGGATTAATGAGAGCCTTGTCTTTAAGGTCCGTTTCATTAATAGTTGCGCAGGGGGAACTCTAGTCAATGAATGCGGATGAGATCTGTATGCCAGCAGCAGTCGTGACAGGTGGCCCTGCAGCGTGGGACCTTGGATTTTGAGCATGCCATGTTTAATGATCTGCACTGCTCGCTCCGCCTCGTCGTTGGAGGCCGGCTTGAACGGTGTCGTCTTAACGTGATTTATGCCATGGTCACTTATAAAATCTTGGAATTCTACTCTGGTGAAGCACGGACCATTATCACTGACCAATATGTCAGGAATGCCGTGCGTTGCGAACATGGTTCCAAGGCTCTCCACAGTGGTGGAGATGGTACTCGAGTTTAAAATGGTGCATTCGATCCACTTAGAGAATGCGTCTACAACTACGAGGAACATTTTGCCCATGAATGGGCCCGCATAGTCTACGTGCACCCGCGACCACGGTTTGGTGGGCCAGGGCCAGGGGCTCAGGGGGGCCTCCATGGGGGCATTACTGAGTTGGGCACAAATGGTGCACCGTCGGACACAGAGCTCCAAGTCCGCGTCAATGCCAGGCCACCAGACGTGGAATCTGGCTATGGCCTTCATGAGAACGATCCCCGGGTGCTCGTGGTGGAGCTCCCGGACAAATGCCTCTCTGCCTCGCAGAGGCATAACTACTCGGCTGCCCCACATCAGGCAGTCTGCTTGTAGTGACAGCTCATGCATGCGCCTATGGAAAGGTTTGATCTCCTCGGGGCAGGTATCACGAGCTTCTGCCCAATCACCGGTTAGGACACATCGTTTTACTAGGGATAACGTGGGGTCGCTGGTCGTCCAGGCTCTGATTTGGCGAGCCGTCATGGGCGAACTTGGCATTGATTGCCATGACTATCTCACAGTCCTGTTCGTCAGACCCTTCCGTGGTCGCCAGGGGTAGCCTGCTAAGCACGTCGCCACAGGTTTCTGTGCCTGGTCTGTGCCTTATGGTGTAATCGTAAGACGCCAGCATGAGTGCCCACCGTTGAATGCGCGCTGAGGCGTTGGCGTTTATTGCCTTGCTTTCGGATAGTAGGGACGTGAGGGACTTGTGGTCGGTTTCTAACGCAAACTTGGCCCCGAAAGATATTGGTGCATCTTTTTGACACCGTACACGCATGCAAGCATCTCCTTCTCCACCATTCCGTACCTGCGCTCCGCCCGCGAAAGTGACCTGGAGACATAAGCTATGGGTTGTAATTTACCCGCACTATTGACATGTTGTAAAATGCACCTGACCCCGTACGCTGACACATCACATGTAAGAACTAGCTTTTTACCTGGCTCAAAGAAAGCCAAAACACTGTTGGAACACAGAAGATTGCGTGCCTCATTGAAGGCGCGTTCCTGGGCGTCCCCCCAAAACCATTCGCTCCCCTTTCTGAGAAGCACGTGGAGAGGCTCCAGCAGTGTGCTTAAGTTCTGCATAAAGTTCCCAAAGTAATTGAGTAGCCCGAGAAAGGCACGCAGTTTTGAGACATTCCGGGGCCTGGGTGCCAGGCGAATTTCTTCGGTTTTGGACTCTGTTGGGCGGATATCATCAGCGGCAATCCTTCTGCCCAAAAATTCAACCTCGGGCGCGAGAAACAAGCACTTGGATTTCTTAACCCTTAGGCCTACCCGATCCAACTGCTTTAGTACTTCCTCCAAATTGCGGAGATGGGCATTGGTGTCCCTGCCCGTGATAAGTATGTCGTCTTGAAATACAACCGTCCCCGGGATGGACTTGAGTAGACTCTCCATGTTGCACTGGAATATAGCAGCTGCTGACCTGATGCCGAATGGGCATCGATTGTACATGAAAAGGACTCGATGTGTGTTGATGGTGGTGAGTAGCTTGGACTCACGGTCAATTCTTGCGTCATATACGCAGATGTGAGATCTAGTTTTGAGAAAAGTTTTCCTCCAGCCAATGTGGCAAATAAGTCCTCCACTCTGGGCAGCGGGTATTGGTCCTGTAGGGAGACTCTGTTTATGGTTGACTTGTAATCCCCACAGATTCGTACGGATCCATCAGGCTTCATGACTGGAACGGTGGGACCTGCCCAGTCGCTAAATTCCACGGGTGAGATAATGCCTTCCTGCAGAAGCCTGTCTAGTTCGTGTTCAATCTTTTCCCTCATCACATAGGGCACAGCTCTAGCCTTGTGATGGACCGGTCTAGCATCCTGTGTGATGTAGATTTTGACTTTAGCCCCTTTGAAGGTGCCCACACCTGGCTGAAACAGATGTTCAAATCGACTTAGAACTGTTGAGCAGGAGGTCCGTTCCTCTGATGACATGGCGTGAACATCATCCCATTTCCAGTTTATTTTTGCCAGTCAGCTTCTCCCCAGCAGTTCTGGAAGATCTCCGGGGACAATCCACGGGGGAAGTCGGTTCACTGTCCCTTTGTGTGTGACTGAGAGCATGGCACTGCCGAGGACTGGGACAATTTCTTTGGTATAGGTCATTAGTTTGGTGTTGACCCTTGTGAGCTTTGGTCTGTCTCTTTTTTGCGGCCACAGCTGTTTAAATTGTTGAGCGCTCATGAGAGATTGACTCGCTCCCGTATCCAGCTCCATGTTGACGGGTAACCCGTTGAGTAGGACCCTCATCATTATTGGAGGCGTCTTGTTGTAGGAGCAGTGGTCATTGATTGTGTTGACCCGCAGTACATCGGTGTCTCGGGTACTGTCCCCACCGTCTTCTGGTCCGCTTTCCGACCCTTCCGATTCGTATACCAGCCGAACTGCCGTTTTTCTGCACATGCGGGCTAGATGCCCTGTATAGTTGCAGTTTCTGCAAACAACATGCTGAAATCGACACCCCCTTGATGAGTGCCTTCCCCCACATCTCCAGCACAGACCGCCTCCATTGTTTCCAAAGAATGAGCTGCGTCTGGCTGATCTCTCTTGAGCTTCTCTCAGTTTGTAGTTGATTGCTCGCATTGTGGGTTGATGAGGTGTGAACGGCCGTTCATGTGGCCCTTGATGGCTTCTGGCATCACTGCCTGCTGTTGAGGGCCTGCTCTCCTGCCTTTGTCTGTGTGTGGGGGTAGCGGCTTGTTTCACGCTGTGAACCCCTTGTTCCGATGTTTCATTAGTTGTCGTACCCGCAGTGTAGATCAACCTCGTCTCTTCTTCTCCTGCCAGGAATGTCTGTGCAACCAGTGCTGCTGCCTCTAGGGTCAGGTTCTTGGTCTCTATGAGCTTTCGGAATATGCCTGCGTGGCCTATTCCTTCAATGAAAAAGTCTCTCAGTACTTCGCTCCTTAGTTCATCGGAGAACTCACATAAGCTAGCCAACCTCCGAAGTTCCGCCACGAAGTCGGGTATGTTCTGGCCTACACAGCGTCTGTAGTTGTAGAACCTGTGTCTGGCCATGTGTAGGCTGCTTGCTGGCTTCAGCTGGTCTCTTACCAGTATGCTCAACTCTTTAAATGACTTGCTTGCTGGTTTCTCGGGTGCCAGCAGGTCCTTCATTAAGGTGTATGTTTTTGAGCCACAGCTGATCAAGAGATGGGCTCTTCTCTTGTCTGCCTTATCGTCGCCTAACCAGTCTTTGGTTACAAAGCTTTGCTGGAGCCTTTCTATAAAATCCTCCCAATTATCTCCAGCATTGTATTTTTCATCTGAGCTGTTGGTCGCCATTCTGTGGATTCTGTAATCCCGTAACTCGTCGCCACTGTAAAGTCCTGTCCCTGCAGTACAGATTCACACGAGGCACATACTGAAGTCAAGGTCACTCAGGACCTGCACCTTTATTACACAGCTCTCGAATGCCACACTTGCCTGAGACCCGTCCTTATATACCTGTCTGGGACAGGTATCCAGTGTCTCCTGCAAGTGCACCCCTGGTGGTAAGGTAAGCTTGTGGTTACAGGTCATCTCTAGTTACAGTCATGTATAGCATGGTAAGATACAGTTATGTACAGTAGTGTGAGATACATGACACTCTGGCTCATTATCGATTGACTCGCACCCGTGTCTAATTCCATGGATACCAGCACGCCATTTAATTTTACCTCCACCATTATCGGTTGGCTCTTTGTTGGGAACGCATGTACACTATCCACTTCCTCCTCAGAGCTCTCAAATGCCTTGGGCTGCATCGCTAGATCCACACTGGGTTGATCATTATCCACGTGGTGTGTTGCAGCTCGCTTGCTCTGCTGTGGACACGTCCGCTGAAGATGCCCCGACTTCGCACACCCTCTGCATACATACTGCCTGAAGAACCACTGATGGGGTCGGTGATTGCCCCGCCACGCCAACACGTTGAGCTCAGATTTGCGCCCAAACACGGGCTTTGAGCGGCTCCCATTCTCGCATACGCAGTCGAGTAGGCCCTCGATGGCGAACTTTGAGTGGCTCCCGGCCTTGAAGACGCAGTCGAGTAGGCCCTGCCATGTGCAGCTCTGCTGGCCGTCGATACAATTTTGTCCACAATACTTGCCATGGACTTCCTGTTTTGTCGCAATATCTGCTTCGTGCTTTTCTGCATGGACATGCAAGCCTGGACTAGGGTGATGACCTTGCTGAGGTCCGATGTCTCCGCAGCCAGTAACTTACCTAAGATCGCCTCGTGGTTGACTCCGATCATGAAAAAGTCACACAGCATGTCTTCCAACGCAGGCCCAAATTTGCAAGGCCCTGTAAGACGTCTCAGGTCGGCAACAAATGCCGCTATGTCCTAGCCTTCTGGACAAATGTGCGTATAGAAGCGATATCTAGATATGAGAATTTATTCCGTGGGTTTAAGGTGTTCCCGAACTAGAGCACACAGTTCTTTGTAATCTTTTTCTGTAGGAAGAGTGGGTGAGAGCAGATTCTTGTTGAGTGCATAGATCGTGGGGTTACAGACGGTGAGAAGAACTGCCCAGCGCTTCTCTGCATCCTTGTCTTTGCTTAGGTCATTTGCCACAAAATACTGGTCAAGACAATCCGTGCAATCTCCCCAATTCTCTCCCTCATTGAATCTCTCGAGAATTCCAACAGTACTCGATCATGCTGTGCTCGCCATACTTTTGCATGGTTCGTATTTGCCTCGTCGCCAGTTGCAGTATAGGAAATGATACAATGAACTCCATACTGTGAGCCAGTGACCAAGTGTAACCTGGTGACCAGGTGTAATCAGGTCAGCCTTTAATGGCTTCCAGAAGTGAAGATACAAAGGTGAAGTTCAGGTTATATACTGGGCCCAGCACGAGGGTACCTATGACCCTAGGACCTCCGATGGTAGTGCCCCCTGTTTGTGGGCAGGCTTTATGTACATATATTACACAGGCAATGGACTGAAGATTTTGGCGAGGCCAGGAGGAGCATTCCTGCACATTCCGCCCATTGGTACATCAAAATTACAGCAGTATAGGGCCCTGATTTACATACTAATCATAGGTTCTGGCCTGAAACAGCATATGCTCTAGCCATTCATTTCCATCATTGTCCCAAAGGTTACTCGTGAGATTGCTTTGAACTATTTTGTGTGTTGCCTTTATTAAAACATCTGTAACCTTATGCCTACATTGATAATAATTATGTAGAGATCAGACTATCTAAGTAATAAGAAAAGTAAATAGTGAATACTAGAATTACAAATAGAAAACACAATAATTGTTTTAACTGTGTAGCGGGATATGGTCAGTGACAATTTTTTGTACCAGATATTATCATAACCTTTAAATCCTGTACACATACTCTTTCTGAGGAATGATACCTTTTCATACAATGTGTGGGCTAATTAGCTGCACTTTTCATTGCAATTCCCTAACCCACGCACTAATCTTACTCTCCTTGACTCTTGAAGTTCACTGTTTGTGCTGGAGTATGGTCCAATGGGTGCTGGCAACCTAACAGTTGCTCTCCACTCTTCATGTACAAGCCTAGACCATAGGATTGACCGACTACTTGATCATTGGGACAGTAAAATCAAGCTCGATCCTATCCTCACTTAATGTCCGCAAATCATGCAGTTTCCAGCAGATGGCGATCAGGAGCAGGAGTGCTGCTTCCGGGAGGGGCACTGAGATCAATGGTATGACCCAAATTGCCACCTGAACTAAGATCAGCAAAGTCGGAACAGAGTGAGATTGATCAGAAGACCTTCCTATTCAACTCGGCTCATTTCCACAATGGATAAGTGCACTTGTCAAATCAGGTTCTTGTTCTGAAGTTCTATCTGCATTTAAAAAAGGTGCAAGTAAAAGATATGTTTATGAATCTGCTTGAAAGGACTGTGGACAATTTTCCAGACCATCATTGTACATCATAACCAAGCATTGTGGTCATATCAGTAAATCAATGGCCAAGTTCGATTCTAAATTCTTTACAGGAGCCCTTGAATATTGGAGTGCTTTACACTTGATACAGTTCCAACTCTCTTCCAACTAAAAACAGGACTGCAGTCAGTTCAAATAAAAATAAACAATAAAAGTGACCAGAAAGTATCAGATTATTAAATAATTGTTGCTACAGTACTTGGCCCTTAGCTCAATTTACGTAAATCCCGAATAAAAATCACAACTTGCAATGAATTATTACTCCTGGCTTCACTATTTTGTGGGAAATCTTCCAAGATTGACTCACTGAGTCCTTGGGAGTGAAAGAGGTTAAAAAGAAAATTTTTGTTTTGTGCAGATTCGTTTTTGTAACATTAGGACAGCTGGCAAGAACTGTAAAAAGGAACAAAATCTCATTAAAAAATTTGAAGTAATTGTACTTTGGTACATATAGGCAAGACTCAGATTTCCCATTGCAAATGGTGGTTAAATTTGCAGTGGGACTGCTTCATAAAAGGAATTAAGTTCCAGGCAATAAAAATGCCTTGGAGAAAGTTCTAGAGACAAAAGAAGTTGTGTAGAAAGCTTTACTGCTGACAATCTGCAGATATTTTGGATTGATACAGCTTGAGATTAATTAATTCTCGCTCATATATAGACTGTATTTCCTGTAAGTTCTGTTTTTATTACAGATTTCCAGCATTCACAGTTTTTTTTTAACCAATTATAGAATGGTTGCAATTCTACATCTATAAATCCTTCACACAATATATCACATATCCAAACAACAGTCACTGTGTGCTGCAGGTTGGGGTAGCCAAGGTATACTTACTAAAACTACTCATTATGGGCCCAAGTTTCCACATGATTCGCGCCTGATTTTTAGGAGCAACTGGTGGAGAACAGACTATTTTAGAAATCGCAATTCTCCACATTTTTTTTTCTGCAGTTCTAGTCAGGTAGAACAGTTCTAGTTTAGAACAGAATTTTTTCTTCAAAAGGGGGCGTGTCCGGCCACTGACGCCTGATTTGAAAGTTTCCAGAGTGAAAATGTACTCCAAACTAAAGTAGAATGGAGCCAGTGAAGATTTTTGTAGAACTGAAAAAACCTGTTCTACACATTAAAAAATCAGGCTCAGGTTACAAATTAGGCGTCCAAACGAGGTGGGGGGGAAGGGAACTCATTAAATTCGACAATAAATCCTTATTTATACTTCTACAAATATTATACAAATAAATCCAACCTGAATAAACATTTATAAGCCAAGAAAAGATTAAATAAACCATCTTCCTACCTGTGTGAAAGTGCTTCAGCCAGGGAGAATTCTGCAGCCATTCGTGCCGCTGAGCGGGAGGGGGAGAGAGAGAGAGAGAGGGAGGGAGAGAGAGAGGGGGGCGCGGGTGTCGGGTCGGGTCTGGTCGGCGGGGGGGGGGGGGGCGGGGAGCAAGTGTCAGGTCTGGTCGGGGGGGGGAGCAGGAGCTGGCCATGGGAGGAGCCTCATTCACACAGCCCCAGTGAGGCCATTCAGCCAGGGCTAGGGGCTGCGTGCTTCGGGCCCCTCCCACACAGTTCGGCGCCTGGAGCTACTCCACTTGCGTGCCGACTGTAGTGCGCATGTGCAGAGGTCCCGGCACTGTTTTCAGCGCCGGGACCTGGCTCCGCCCCCCCCCACAGCTCGTGCTGGCTGCGCAGAGGGCCAGAGGACCTGTAAGTAGGTGGAGAATACCGAGGATTTTTTTAGGCGCCGTTTTAGGCGCGAAAAACGGGCGCCCAGTTCGGAGGGGCACCCGTTTTTTTTCTTGTGGAAACTTGGGCCCATAGAGAGGTGTCCATATGATAGGGCCAATTTTCATCTTCATTTCCTGTCAGGAACAGAGCATTAGTGTCATTCCGCCCACTACCATTTTGATTGGAGCCTAGACATGGGTGGCCAGACCTCCTGCCTGTTTTAGGCAGGAGACTCATTAATGTCTGTCAATCTGGGTCCTATGGCATCAATAGGCCCCCCAATAACATTTTCATTAACTTTAGCATGGTGAACAGTCAGTACTTGTTGGACCCTGTAGTATTAGGAGGTACAGGACAAAACTGCCATTTTGAACACTATTTAAAAGGGTACTTACCTGCAAGTATGCAGATCATTGGAATCTGTCTGGAGAATTTAAGGGGCTTTACTGAGAAAATGTTTTGGTTGAAATTGTGTATTTTTTGCATTTCTTGCCATTTTAACCATTCTGTGATCACAGAGACGTGTTTGCGTCAATGAAAGATGGGCGTGATATTGGCCATCCCTTACTGGCTGCAGGAAAAGGGGGAACAGGAACAGCAGCAACAAGAGATAAGGGAGCTTCAGAAAGCACTGGTCCTCAAGGAGTCCAGGAAGGGGAAGGGGGAGGCTATCACAGAAATCTGCGGAGTGCTACAGCTCACTTCCACAGAGACCGCAGCCCTGAATCTCAAAGCAGACTGCAGCTGGCGACACACGCAATATAAGTCAGTCTGCAGTGAATCATTCCATGAAGCAGGACACAGACGCACTGTTTGCCAAGGTTGTTTCCACATGCAGCCAGTTGAAAAGGGCTGTGGGGTTTGCAGCCATTGCAGGATTACATTGACTGCATCTGCCTGGCCATCAGGGCTCTTGCCAATGACCCCAGTACCTTCATGAACCCCAAAGGGTTTCATTCCCCTAATGTTCATCTGGTCTATGACCACTAGCAGATGCAGGTGTACGGCCATTTTCTAGGCACCTCTCATGGGGCTCAATTTTCCCCAGTTATCTGCACAGTTTTCTTGGCGTGCGCTATTTTTTTTGGCGTAAATTAAAATCTCCAAGTTTCTCCAAAGTTTCTGCGTCAGCATAACTCAGTTAGGTACGATTTTTTTTAGGTTAGTTTTTTTTTGCGTCATAGGAGGTGTAACCTGATGTCTGCGCCAGTTTTTCACATTTATGCAAGTTTGGCCAACTTATATTTTTCCGAGAATGGTGTATGTGACCACTCCCAAAAAAACCTTCTGGGCTCTTAAAAAAACCAACGCACATTAAAAAATCGGCAGAAAGACGCCATTGTTTTTAGGTGAAGTTTTGGAGGGAGTCAAGAAGGCAAAGAATAGGCCTCATGAAGCTTAATTTTTTTTTAATCAAAAGGGAGAAAATGGAAGACTAATGCAATTATTTAATTTTTGATTTTCTTCAAATCGTCTCCTCACCGGGCTCGAGGGTCGGAGTGTCAACCGGCAGAATCGCTCCCTCACCCGGACACTGGGGCTCAGGGCTCAGCTTCAAAAGAAGCCCGGGGCAGTTGTAAGCCGAACTGAAAAGGTGAGAACCCTTAGGCTATACAGCAGCTTCAAAAGAAGCCCGGGGGGTGCGGGGGGGGGGAGTGGGTGGATGCCAAGCCCGTGTCTGGGCGAGGGAACAATTCCGCTGGTCGACCTCAAGCCCAGTGACGGCATGTTCGGTCAGTGGTGGGGTGGTACTTTGAAAAAGATCACAAATCAAACAATTGCATTAGACTTCATTTCTTTATTGAATGCCTAGCTTCCTGTTCTAAGCAAGCCTATTGTGCATGTACAGACCAGGGTGTGGTCCATACCAGGGCGTCAACCTTGGGGAGAGAGAGAAGAAAGAAGGTGTGAGTGCTATCTTTCTCCTGCTGTTTTGAGCTTCTTGCAAGGCTACAATTACATTATGGGGACAATATTGACAATGCCATATCTCATGTTGCGGAGGAGAAGATTGATTAGACATCATCGTATGAGGAACCTCAGAGTACATAGGATGATGGGCAGGAGGTCTTGAGAAGGTTGTATTTCCGCAAAGAAGTTGTAACCGAGATCTGTGAGTTAGTAAAAGCAGACCTGCACCCTAGAAGCATCAGGAGGACTGCTTTGTCAGTTGAAGTAAAGGTTCCAGCTGCACTTTCATTTTATGCATCTGGATCAGTCCATGTCACAATTGGGATGTGTGCGCCATTTCTCAACTTGCAACACATATCTGCATTCGGCAAGTGACTGCTGCTTTATATGCCAGGAGGAATGACTACATACATGACTAACTAAAGAAATAAAGGATGGCATCCAATTAAAAACAAGGGCATACAAAGTGGCCAAAACTAGTGGGAGGACAGAAGACTGGGAAGCTTTTAAAAGCCAGCAAAGAATGACTAAAAAAATGATTAAGATAGGGAAGATAGACAATGAAAGTAAACTAGCACAAAATATAAAAACAGAAAGCAAGAGTTTCTATAGGTATATAAAAAGGAAAAGAGTGGCTAAAGTAAATGTTGGTCCCTTAGAGGACAAGACCGGGGAACTAGTAATGGGGAACATGGAGATAGCAGAAACTCTGAACAAATATTTTGTATCAGTCTTTACAGTAGGGGACACTAACAATATTCCAACAGTGGATAGTCAAGGGGCTATAGAGGGGAGGAACTTAACACAATCACAATCACTAAGGAGTTGGTACTCAGTAAGATAATGGGACTAAAGGCAGATAAATCCCCTGGACCTGATGGCTTGCATTTTAGGGTCTTAATAGAAGTAGCGGTAGGGATTGTGGATGCATTGGTTGTAATTTACCAAAATTCCCTGGATTCTGGGGAGGTACCAGCAGATTGGAAAACTGCAAATGTAATGCTCCTATTTAAAAAAGGAGGCAGACAAAAAGCAGGAAACTATAGACCAGTCAGCCTAACATCTATGGTTGGGAAAATGTTGGAGTCCATTATCAAAGAAGCAGTAGCAGGACATTTGGATAAGCAAAATTTGGTCAGGCAGAGTCAGCATGGATTTATGAAGGGGAAGTCATGTTTGACAAATTTGCTGGTGTTCTTTGAGGATGTAATTAACAGGGTGGATAAAGGGAAACCAGTAGATGTGGTGTATTTGGACTTCCAGGAGGCATTTGACAAGCTGCCACATAAAAGGTTACTGCACAAGATCAAAGTTCGCGGGGTTGAGGGTAATATATTAAGCATGGATAGAGGATTGCCTAACTAACAGAGAACAGAGAGTCGAGATAAATGATTCATTCTCTGGTTGGCAACCAGTAACTAGTGGGGTGCCTGCATGAATCATTGCTGGGACCC
Source organism: Pristiophorus japonicus (assembly GCF_044704955.1). NCBI lineage: Eukaryota > Metazoa > Chordata > Chondrichthyes > Pristiophoridae > Pristiophorus > Pristiophorus japonicus. The sequence continues at coordinate 124,789,999 of NC_091989.1, forward strand.
CAACTATTTACAATCTACATTAACGACTTGGAAGAAGGGAGTGTAACATAGCCAAGTTTGTTGATGATACAAAGATGGGAGGAAAAGCAATGTGCAAGGAGGACACAAAAAATCTGCAAAAGGACATAGACAGGCTAAATGAGTGGGCAAAAATTTGGCAGATGGAATATAATGTTGGCAAGTGTGAGATCATGCACTTTGGCAGAAAAAAATCAAAGAGCAACTTATTATTTAAATGGAGAAAGATTGCAAAGTGCCTCAGTACAGCGGGACCTGGGGGTCCTGGTGCATGAAACACAAGATGCAGGTACAGCAAGTGATCAGGAAGGCCAATGGTATCTTGGCCTTTATTGCAAAGGGGATGGAGTATAAAAGCAGGGAAGTCTTGCTACAGCTATACAAGGTATTGGTGAGGCCACACCTGGAATACAGCGTGCAGTTTTGGTTTCCATATTTACGAAAGGATATACTTGCTTTGGAGGCAGTTCAGAGAAGATTCACTAGGTTGATTCTGGGGGTGAGGAGGTTGACTTATGAGGAAAGGTTGAGTAGGTTGGGCCTCTACTCATTGGAATTCAGAAGTATGAGAGGTGATTTTATCGAAACGTATAAGATTATGAGGGGGCTTGACAAGGTGAATGCAGAGAGAATGTTTCCACTGATAGGAGAGACTAGAACTAGGGGCATGGTCTTAGAAACAGTGATGAGGAGGAATTTCTTCTCTCAGAGGGTTGTAAATCTGCGGAATTCGCTGCCTCAGAGAGCTGTGGAAGCTGGGACATTGAAAACATTTAAGACAGAAATGGACAGTTTCTTAAACGATAAGGGGACAAGGGATGATGGGGAGCGGGAGGGGAAGTGGTGCTGACCGGCCGAAGGGAGTCCAGGCCGGCGTTCAACCGGCCGAAGGGAGTCCAGGCCGGCGTTCAACCCGCCGAAGGGAGTCCAGGCCGGCGTTCAACCGGCCGAAGGGAGTCCAGGCCGGCGCTCAACCGGCCGAAGGGAGTCCAGGCCGGCGCTGAACCGGCCGAAGGGAGTCCAGGCCGGCGCTGAACCGGCCGAAGGGAGTCCAGGCCGGCGCTGAACCCGCCGAAGGGAGTCCAGGCCGGCGCTCAACCGGCCGAAGGGAGTCCAGGCCAGCGCTGAACCGGCCGAAGGGAGTCCAGGCTGGCGTTCAACCCGCCGAAGGGAGTCCAGGCCGGCGTTCAACCCGCCGAAGGGAGTCCAGGCCGGCGTTCAACCAACCGAAGGGAGTCCAGGCCGGCGTTCAACCGGCCGAAGGGAGTCCAGGCCGGCGCTGAACCGGCCGAAGGGAGTCCAGGCCGGCGCTGAACCGGCCGAAGGGAGTCCAGGCCGGCATTCAACCTGCCGAAGGGAGTCCAGGCCGGCGTTCAACCTGCCGAAGGGAGTCCAGGCCGGCGCTGAGCCGGCCGAAGGGAGTCCAGGCCGGCGCTGAACCGGCCGAAGGGAGTCCAGGCCGGCGTTCAACCCGCCGAAGGGAGTCCAGGCCGGCGTTCAACTGGTCGAAGGGAGTCCAGGCCGGCGTTCAACTGGTCGAAGGGAGTCCAGGCCGGCGCTGAACCGGCCGAAGGGAGTCCAGGCCGGCGCTGAACCGGCCGAAGGGAGTCCAGGCCGGCGCTGAACCGGCCGAAGGGAGTCCAGGCCGGCGTTCAACTGGTCGAAGGGAGTCCAGGCCGGCGCTGAACCGGCCGAAGGGAGTCCAGGCCGGCGTTCAACTGGTCGAAGGGAGTCCAGGCCGGCGCTGAACCGGCCGAAGGGAGTCCAGGCCGGCATTCAACCTGCCGAAGGGACCGCGGTGGCAGCATTCAACCCAATGTCTTAAACTCCTGACCAACTTTTAATTCATTATTAAACTTTTAATCAACCTTGAAACTTTTTAAACAAGATGGGATAACTTTTAAAACTTACATTTTAGACTTTAATCAAAATACTTTTAAACATCTATTATTGATCTACATCCTTGAATTTTTAACAATTTTTAGAAACTTTTTAAACTTGGGAAACTTTTATAACCTATTATTGATTTACATCATAGACTTTTTAACAACTCTTAGAAACTTTTGAAATAAATTGGAAATTTTTATCAACTTTTAACTTTTAAAATAACGTTGGAAGTCACCTTCCAAATGTCTGCCCTCCAGCCAAGCCTCGGGCCATCTACCATCAATGGCACTACTCGGTGCTGAGCTTGCGGACAACATTTTGTCATAGGCAATTAGGCTTATAGAGCTGTGCCTGGTCTCCAGTTGTCTTGTCCCCCTTGCCACTGGACCCAGACCTTGTTCAGCTAAGCCTGTGTGGTTGCCGGTGTGCAGTATCCACCCCACGTTAAAATAACTCACGCACAGGCATCTGCCACTCTGTCAGTATGAAGTTCTGGACCTGGAACGTCAGGACCCTCATGGACAATCCCAACAGCAGCAGGCCGGAACGCCGAACCGCCATAGTTGCCCAGGAACTCAGACATTTTGACATTGACATCGCCGCCCTAAGCGACACCCGGTGGGCAGAGGAAGGCCAGCTCAAGGCATATGGTAGAGGGTACACCTTCTTTTGGAAAGGGATAGGTCCAAGTCAGGTCAGCATGGATTTGTGAAAGGGAAATCATGCTTGACAAATCTTCTGAAATTTTTTGAGGATGTTTCCAGTAGAGTGGACAAGGGAGAACCAGTTGATGTGGTATATTTGGACTTTCAGAAGGCTTTCGACAAGGTCCCACACAAGAGATTAATGTGCAAAGTTAAAGCACATGGGATTGGGGTAGTGTACTGACATGGATTGAGAACTGGTTGTCAGACAGGAAGCAAAGAGTAGGAGTAAATGGGTACTTTTCAGAATGGCAGGCAGTGACTAGTGGGGTACCGCAAGGTTCTATGCTGGGGCCCCAGCTGTTTACATTGTACATTAATGATTTAGACGAGGGGATTAGATGTAGTATCTCCAAATTTGCGGATGACACTAAGTTGGGTGGCAGTGTGAGCTGCGAGGAGGATGCTATGAGGCTGCAGAGTGGCTTGGATAGGTTAGGTGAGTGGGCAAATGCATGGCAGATGAAGTATAATGTGGATAAAGAAAGCAAATGGCATGTTGGCCTTCATAGCGAGGGGATTTGAGTACAGGGGCAGGGAGGTGTTGCTACAGTTGTACAGGGCCTTGGTGAGGCCACACCTGGAGTATTGTGTTCAGTTTTGGTCTCCTAACTTGAGGAAAGACATTCTTGCTATTGAGGGAGCGCAGCGAAGGTTCACCAGACTGATTCCCGGGATGGCGGGACTGACATATCAAGAAAGACTGGATCAACTGGGCTTGTATTCACTGGAGTTTAGAAGAATGAGAGGGGACCTCATAGAAACGTTTAAAATTCTGATGGGTTTAGACAGGTTAGATGCAGGAAGAATGTTCCCAATGTTGGGGCAGTCCAGAACCAGGGGTCACAGTCTAAGGATAAGGGGTAAGCCATTTAGGACCGAGATGAGGAGAAACTTCTTCACCCAGAGAGTGGTGAACCTGTGGAATTCTCTACCACAGAAAGTTGTTGAGGCCAATTGACTAAATATATTCAAAAAGGAGTTAGATGTAGTCCTTACTACTAGGGTGATCAAGTGGTATGGTGAGAAAGCAGGAATGGGGTACTGAAGTTGCATGTTCAGCTATGAACTCATTGAATGGCGGTGCAGGCTCGAAAGGCCGAATGGCCTACTCCTGCACCTATTTTTTATGTTTCTATGTTTCTATGAAACCAGAGGCAGAGCGCCGTCTTCATGGAGTCGGCTTTGCTGTCAAGAATGAGCTGGTCGAGCGCCTCAAAGATTCCCCCTGTGGGGTTAACGCCCATGACTCTTCGTATTACCCTATCTCGGAATCAATGTGCCACAGTCATTAGTGCCTATGCCCCTGCACTCGATGCAACGGATGAGGCTAAAGAGGGTTTTTATTCCAACCTCGAGACATCCTTATCCCGCACTCCCACGGGTGACAAATTGATCCTCCTAGGTGATTTTAATGCTAGGTTTGGCAAAGACACAGCCCTCTGGGGAGGCGTGATTGTCAGAGAGAGGGTAGGGAAAGCCAACTCCAGCGGTACCCTACTCCTGACAAAACGTCAAGAACATGAACTCCTCATCACCAACACCTTGTTCCGCCAGAGGGACAAATACAAGGCATCGTGGCAACACCCTCGCTCCAAACACTGGCACCTGCTTGATTATGTCATCGTCCGAGCCAGGGATCACAAGGAGGTGCGCATCACCCGCGCCATGACAGGAGCTGAAGACTGCTGGATGGATCAGTGCCTAATCCGATCCATCATCAACATTAACATTGCCCCAAAGCGGAGGGGACAGCAGAAGCAGTTCCGCAAAAAAGTTAATGCCAGGGCACTTAGAGAACCAGCTAAGAGAGCCCTATACAGCCAGCGTTTCACAGCTAATATGGTGTGCCTTGATGACCCTGAGATGCTGAATGCCCACAGCGCTTGGTCTGCCCTCCAGGCCTCTATAACCAGTCCCTGTGAAGAGATACTTGGTCACTCAACCAGAAAACATCAGGACTGGTTTGATGAAAATGATCAGGAGATCGAAGAACTAATAGATCGCAAGCGCAAAGCATTTCTGAGCCTCAAGCAACAACCCAACTCGAGAGCTGCAAAACAACATTACAGACGGCTCAAGGCTCAGGTCCAACAAAAAACCCAGGACCTAAAGAACAGGTGGTGGATGGAGAAAGCACAGGAGATACAACAACTGGCCGACAGCCACGATATGCCAGGATACTTCGCTGCAGTCAAGGCCACCTACGGTCCAAACTCCAAAGGCCCCACCCCACTCCTGGCCAAGAATGGGGAAACACTCATCAAGGACACCGACGCTGTCAGGGCCCGATGGAAGTAGCACTTTGAAGATCTCCTCAATCGAGACTCTCCCTTTGACTCGAGTGTTCTCGACTCCATCCCGCAGCATGCGACCCGCCACCAACTCAGTGAAACTCCAACATTGCACGAGGTAGGAAAAGTCATAAAACAGCTTAAGAATAACAAGGCTACGGGTGCGGATGGAATCCCTGCTGAGGCATTGAAGTATGGTGGAGAGATACTATTAGCGCGAATACATGACCTCATCTCTCTCATCTGGAGGGAGGAGAGCATGCCGGGTGATCTCAGAGATGCAGTAATCGTGACCATCTTTAAAAAAGGGGACAAGTCCAACTGCGGCAACGACAGAGGAATCTCCCTGCTATCAGCCACAGGGAAAGTCATCGCTCGAGTCCTCCTCAACCGTCTTCTTCCCGTGGCCTAGGAACTCCTCCTGGAGTCACAGTGCGGATTTCGTCCCCTACGGGGCACAACGGACATGATTTTTGCAGTGCGACAGCTACAATGCAGGTGTCCTCCTCTGTTTTGGATGCCCCCAAAGGTTTGTCACCATCCTCCGCCTGCTCCACGGCGACATGCAGGCCGTGATCCTTACCAAAGGATCCATCACAGACCCAATCCACATCCGGACCGGGGTCAAACAGGGCTCTTAATCTTTTTCGCCGCCACGCTCACAGTTAACAAGCTCCTCGCTGGAGTGGAACTAAACTACAGAACCAGTGGGAACCTGTTCAACCTGTGCCATCTCTGAGCCAGGTCCAAGACCACTCCAACCTCTGTCGTTGAGCTACAGTACGCGGACGACGCCTGCGTCTGCGCACATACAGAGGCTGAACTCCAGGACATAGTCGACGTATTTATGGGCCTTATGCTAAACAGCCTGACCCCGCCACACAGCACTATCCCCCCAGTCATCAAGGTCCACGGCGCGGCCTTGGAGACCGTGCACCACTTCCCTTATCTTGGGAGCCTCCTATCAACAAGAGCAGGCATCAACGACGAGATCAAACACTGCCTCCAGTGTGCCAGTGCAGCCTTCGGCCACTTGAGGAAAAGAATGTTTGAAGACCAGGCCCTCAAATCTGCCACCAAGCTCATGGTCTACAGGGCTGTAGTAATACCCGCCCTCCTGTATGGCTCAGAGACATGGACCAAGTACAGTAGATTCCTCAAGTCGCTGGAAAAATATCACCAACGATGTCTCCGCAAGATCCTACAAATCCCCTGGGAGGACGGATGCACCAACATCAGCGTCCTCATCCAGGCTAATATCCCCAGCATTGAAGCACTGACCACACTCGATCAGCTCCGCTGGGCAGGCCACATAGTTCGCATGCCAGACACGAGACTCCAAAGCAAGCGCTCTACTCGGAACTCCTTCATGGCAAACGAGCCAAAGGTGGGCAGCGGAAACGTTGCAAGGACACCCTCAAAGACTCCCTGATAAAGTGCGACATCCCCACTGACACCTGGGAGTCCTTGGCCAAAGACCGCCCTAAGTGGAGGAAGTGCATGAGAGGGCGCAGAGCACCTCAAGTCTAAACGCCAAGAGCATGCAGAAAAATCAAACGCAGGCAGCGGAAAGAGCGTGCAGCAAATCAGTCCCACCCACCCTTTCCTTCAACGACTATCTGTCAGACCTGTGACAGAGTCTGTGGCTCTCGTATTGGACTGTTCAGCCACCAAAGAACTCACTTCAGGAGTGGAAGCAAGTCTTCCTCGATTCCGTGGGACTGTCTATGATGATGATGAAATCGTCAGGTAACTGACTTTATAAGTGGATTTAAAACCCGAGAGAAATAGCTGGTGAGATTTAGTAAACGATGAAAGCAGAACTTTTGTAGCTTATGTAAGGCTATTTAATGCCTAACTACAGGCACAGTGAGCTTCAATTTCTTCCCCAACGATTTAAAAAAATTACTGGCTCTGATGTGTCAAATTGCAGAACTGGAGGACCGCCAATTAATTGCCACACACTCAATCGATAATCTTACTTGGAGTATTTACGTTCTTTCCCGCATTCAACTGCTCCTAGCAATGTGAATGGCTGTTATATCAAGCATTCTTAACATCCAGTGTTGCCATGGCCGCAATGATGTATGACACCACCCCATCGTTATCGCATCATTAGGATACACCTGCCAGTCTGGCCAGACAGTTCCGGAGTCCACCGTCACTTCTGCCGGAAAATATGGAGGATGCAAAATGGATGGGGAATTGAGATAATGGCCCCGGTGTTTACGGGGAGGCAGGGGGAGAACGGGGGAGTGCGATTGCAGGGAAAACCAGGCAATCCCAGGAACGCGGAGGTCCTGCCGACTTTGACGGAAGTGTCAGCTGTGATTCAATGGGTAGCACACTCGCCCGAGTAGAAGGTTGTGGTTTCAAGTCCCACTCCAGGAACTTGAGCACAAAAATTTAATCTGACACTCTAGTGCAGTGCTGAGGGAGTGCTGCACTGTCGGAGGTTAAACCGAGGCCCCATCTTCCCTCTCAGGTAGACATAAAAGATCCCATGACATTATTTTGAAGAGCAGGGGAGTTATCCCCGGTGTCCTGGCCAATAATTTATCCCTCAATCAACATAACAAAAAAAACAGATTATCTGGTCATTATCACATTGCTGTTTGTGGGAGCTTGCTGTGCGCACATTGGAGGCCGCGTTTCCCACATTACAAGTGACTACTCTTCAAAAAGTACATCATTGCCTGTAAAGCGCTTTGAGATGTCCGGTGGTCTTGCAAGACGCTATATAAATCCAAGTCTTTTTTTCATTATCATTTTACTCAATTTCCCAACCAACAGCCTGCCAGGTGGGGAAACCAGTATCAGAAGGCCACAGTCAGGGGCCGTTGAGGGGGTGGGGGGTCAGAACGGCAATCAGGAGGGAGGGAGAGATCGCAGGGCAGAAAGCTTGGGATCGCTGGTTTGGAGGGGTAAAGGGGAATCGCAGCAGAAGATTTTGCTTGTGTGATCGGGGAACATTCCTGCTCCTCCTGGCTCGCAATGCAGTGCTATAAAAAGTACTTCTCTGCTGAATCCGACAGCTCCCGTCTCCATTTCACTGGTCGGGTGTGCCGAGCCCTTGGAAACCAAGCTCGTTAAATTTAAATCTGTGGAACCCTAAATTAAATATTGTAACAACATTTCTGGCTTCTCCAAGGTGAGACACAGACCCACGTAACTCGCTGCAGTGAAAATGGTGGCAGGCATGTGTGCGATGAGCTGGGATCGCGTTTCACCATTAAAATGTTTTAACCCCCTTCCGACCTACCGCGAATCGCTTCCCCTCGTCCTTCTCGACCTGTCTGCAGCCTTTGACATGTTTGACCATTCCATCCTCCTCCAACACCTCTCCACCACCATCCAGCTGGGTGGGACTGCACTCACCTGGTTCCATTCTTATCTATTTAATCGCAGCCACAAAATCACCTGCAATGGCTTCTCTTCCCATTCCCGTATCGTTGCCTCTGGTGTCCTCCAAGGATCTATCATTGGCCTTCTCCTATTTCTCATCTATATGCTGCCCCTCAGCGACATCATCCAAAAACACGGCGTCAGTTTTCACATGTACGCTGACGATACCCAGCTCTACCTCTCCACCATGTCTCTCGACCCCTGCCCAGTCTCTAAATTGTCAGACTGCTTGTCCGACATTCACTATTGGATGAGCAGAAATATTCTCAGCTCATCTGCTGCCAAAACCTTCATCTATGCCGTTGTTACTTGACTACTCTAATGCACTCCTGGCTGGCCTCCCACATTCTGCCCTATATAAACTTGGGGTCATTAAAACCTCGGCAGCCCATGTCTTAACTCGCACCAAGTCCCGCTCATCCATCACCCTTGTGCTCACTGACCTACATTGGCTCCTGGTTAGGCAACGTGTCGATTTCAAAATTCTCATTCTTGTTTCCAAATCCCTCCAAGGCCTCACCCCTCCCTATCTCTGCAATCTCCTTCAGCCTCACAACCCTTTCCCCCCCCCCCCCCCCCAAGATGTCTGCGCTCCTCAAATTCTGCCCTCTTGAGCATTCCTGATTATAATCGCTCAACCATTGGTGGCTGTGCCTTCAGCTGCCGAAGCCCTAAGCTGTGGAACTCTCTCCCTAAACCTCTCCGCCTCTCTTTCCTTCCATAAGACACTCCTTAAAACCTCCCTCTTTCTTAACCTGATTTGCACTCTATGTAAACTGAACAGTTTGTAATCGATTTGATTTAGTAGTTGTGCCCCCAACCCCCGTGAATGGATATGCCAAGTTTACGAACACTCTTTAATCTTAAATAACCTAAACTTTTCACGTTGCAAGATTTTCTTTCAGACAACAATCCTGTGGTAATTAAAGTAATGCTGAGATGCTATAGTTTAAATTTGAGATTATGCTAAGGGCAGTAATACAAAGTGACAATATAATTGTTAAGTACATTGCAGTGGGAGCTATGTTACAGCTGGAGAGAATGAAATGCGATACGGCAATTGAGAATTGCAGGTTGCAAACCATTTATTTTAAGTAATTTAGGTCTTTTGTTAAAACAGCAGACAAAGGAATTTCATGCAAACGTATTAAGCCTTTAAGGCACAAATCCATCACTGAACAGCAGTTAAGGATGGAGAGTAAAGGACAGAAGCTGGATCTCACAGCCTGAGCAAAGGCAGCCTTAATAATTAGAAATTTGTTGTGACTTCATGGGAGCGGAATAGTGTTGGTAATATAGTTTGGGATGGATGCCTTAAAATATTTAGCAGAATACAATGGCCTGAAAATTGCGGCCTCTCTGGGTGCGTAAGATGTGCACACACACCCGAAAAGGCCCCGCTAATGCTGGTTCTCAGCGCGCAAGGCGTATGCGCCAAGAAATGGCTTTTGCAATGTCAAAATTTCTTTTGACAGATCGCACGCGTCCACGGGATAAGGACATTCGCGGGCGGAGATTTGGACTATTTGCCCAACTCTTGCCCAGCAAATGTCCTTTAAACTCTTACACCTGGTAAAAGCAGGGTACCAAAGTAAGAGTTTTAAAACATTGAAAAATTGTTACAACTTATTTTTATATTAATAACCCTGTTTATGAAGTGTTTTAATGTTAAAAATAAAATCAAAAAAAAATTAATATATTTTTCTCTAAAACATTTAATTTAATGCAATTTCTATTCATTTTTTTTTTAAAGTTTTTTTTTAAATTTGGATTTGTATTTTATTCGATTTTAGGATTATTCTCATTGATAGTAATGGGAGCTCGAGAATACGACATTTTGATTGGTGGTCCATGCCCACGTGATCCCAGGATACGCTTACGATCCTGGAAGACATGTTCCCATACGCTGGACTGTGAAACTGCATCTCGGATCGCAATCCTACATTCCTCCGGGGCCACCAGGTATTTTCGTTAAAAAAATTTCAGTCGGAGGCGTTCGTCCGCAGTAGGCCTCCGACCGCAATTTTCCTTCCAATATTGGCAAATATTGCAGATGCTAATTTTATATTTGTATGTATCAATCAAGCAAGCTAACTTGGTTGAGTCTGAAATGAATCATTGAATTGGACCGAGTTACTATATAAATAGATTTGACTTTAATAATGAACAACTTTGATTTACTTTAGAGTTATTACAGTGGTGAATTCACTTTTTCATTTTGATCTAATTTTCAGTTTAGGTGATCATGGTGATTTTGCACCATGTTTTAGAAACCTTTCACCTACATTTTAAAATAATGTGAAAATACTCAAACCAAATTCTTGTTTTACCATGCGGTGAGTCAGGAAGAGCAAAACGACTGAACAGACTTGGGAGAGCAGACTGACTGAACAGATTTATGATAATGGCACTACGGTTACAAGTGGTTTTAGTGAGCTACGAAAATTGAAGGAAATGTAATCTGACCAGCTACCATTGGGGGAAATAAAGAATGTGTGCTGTTAACTGCATTTGTTGGAAGAACCATCCGCAGCGTCCCATCAACAAATACATCAAACTTTCACTTGTGTGTTGTAAATATTGACCCGAAAATTGTGGTTGGAGGCTTCCTGCGGGCAGACGTCTCCGACCGAAACAATTTTTCTGAAAGTACCCAGTGGTCCCGGAGGAATGTTTACTTATGGTCTGAGGCCTAGATGCGCAGCCCAGCATATGGGCTCACACATCCCAGGAACGTAAGCGCAACCTGGGATAATGTGGGCCTGGACCACCAATCAGAATGTAATATTCTCATTAATAATAATGGGAGCTCCATTTGTTAGAGCTTCTGTTACTGTTACTATCAATGAGAATACCCCCCAAAACACAGAACTACAGCACAATAAATCAAAAAAACACCTCACATATTTAAAATTAATCGAAATTGAATTTAATTAAATGTTTTAATTAAATGTGTTAAAATATGTTTTAATAGGGTTAGAAATAAACTTACCTTAATGGACAGAGTTTTTAAATATAAAAATTAGTGATAACATTTTATTTTTCTATGTTTAAAAACTCTTACGCTGGTAAAAGTGTGCAAATAGCCCAAAGCTCTGCCCCGTGAATGTCCTTCTCCCAGGGGTGTGTGCGATCTGTCAAAAGATATTTTTGACAGATTACAAATGCCGGTTCTCGGCACATCCGCATTGCGCACCGAGAACCAACATTTGCGAGGCCTCTTCAGGTGTGTGAGCACATCTTACGCACCTGGAGAGGCTGCAATTTTTGGGCCATTATAAATAGGTCAATTTTTAGTGAAGGTTAATGTAGATAATACTGTTTGAGCCATATTCATATAGAAAATAGAAGTCTAATATTATCAGTATAAGAGGATATACTTTATTATTATAGTGCGCATATTTTACTACATTAGAGGTCTTCACTCACTTTAAACAGAACTTTGGAATGTACACAATATCTTAATATTCTATAATTCTGTATAATACAGTTCTAAACAGCTCATATTTACACAAAGCACAAAACCAAATTTAACAGTAGGAGTACGTTAAAATAAATTTTACAAGCACGTTTTATAAACACTTTTGATAAATACATTTGATTATTTAACATATGAAAACATATAACACAAAAACAGATGCAATGATCTTTTTAGAAAAGAGCATCACTGTTACTTGAATATTACCAATATTTGATACAAGTAGATTAATCTATCTTTATAATATTCCTTTTCAGACTTCATACAGCTGATTACAATTTAGAAACAATTATATACAGGATGTTTAAAAAAATCTTAATGCTAATATTTGTAATGATAAAGGTCATCTAACCTAAATGAATCAAAGAATTATTTTAAAAAATATACATAAACTGTGGAAGAAAACAGCTCAGTAAAATTATCCATGTGGCTTTTTGGTCATCAGTTTGCTTTGGAAAACATTTCGCTGACTGGAATTTCTTTGTAATGGTTTAAAAGACAAAGTTTATTATGGAATAAAATACATCTTTTAAGAATATCTAATGGGCTAAAGATTTTAAATACATAATGAACATTTTCATTATTTAAGGAAGAAGAAAGTCACGGATAATGAAAGTGCTTCAGTAAAATCAATGGCTACTCTGCAAATGTGGTTTTAGGTAGTGTTATACAACAGTTCATCACAAGGTATCTTAGGGTGGGCAACTAAAGGCCCATTTACTGTGACTTTAGTACAGTTAGGTAAGCTGCTAATGAACCCCAGTTCTGACCAAGTATATACTGTCAGTTCCAATTTTCAATTCAGCGCAATGTTTATAATGCCACACAATGTGAAAACCGATGCACTATTTTGAAAGTCAGCATACATGGGAATTGCGAGCAGTGAATAATTAAAGTACACACGCTGGGAATTGCCTCTGGGTTCTCTCGGCTGGCTGCCGTAAATACGACGAAAACACTGGCTACATCGTGTAAATGGGATTTCTGCCGAAATTACGGCAGCCATTTGGGTAAAACCCGCCCCACCCCACCTGAGCAAATATACAAGACAAAATGGGCAGATGGCAAATTTGCAGGAGACAAGAATTCACTTGCTAAATATTTATTTCACCATAATTTGATTGTGGTTAAATGCATCTTGTTCAGTGATTGTTTTCCCCCCTCTACTTAAAGTTACAATCTGACCTGATGTCCTTACCTGTGTAACTGTAGGATCAAATCTACAGCCTCATTACAGTGTGAAGGACAGGAAAGCAAATTCTACCCTTGGTGCAACAAATAATGTTCCTGTTATTACCAGCTGGAACTATTACTGCCCTCTTGCTAACTGCCTTCCTTCTATGCTACATTTTATCTGGGCTTTAATATTAAAAATAAATCAGCACTGCGATAATTAGAAAATCCCTTTGTCTACAATTTTGATCAAAAAGTACACTTAAACACAATAAAACCTTTGCTCATGAATGGATCATTAATATCCAATCCAATGTGAAAAAATGGTTTTCACTGGTGTTGTTCTTTTGTTTAGGCACAATTTGTGACTGATAAACAGTCCATTATTAACTGAGCACCTTTGATTAAATGTTTTCCATGTCATTAACCAAATACAGTGACCGTTATAAAAGTCAAAACCACCTTACAGAAACAGGTAGAGCAGGATTGTCTGAGGAGACCTTGCATTTTTATCAGTTTTTGGTCTGAGGAGTTGAATAGGAGCATTTTACACATTTAGTGCTAGTCTACCAATTAAAGATGGACGAGTTCTTGGGCTTTTACAGAACCTATTAATGCCAGCTTTTGTTTACGTTTGGGTAAAAAGGATAACACTTCTCATGAAGGCGCTGCCATGAAATTGGGTTTTAAAACTCAAATTAAATATTTCACTTTTATTAATATGCTCTTGTTACAAGTTAAATATAATAGATGGCAATAGATCCTCTGAGGAGATCGTTATGAACACAATCAGTAGATAAATAATGATCATGTTGTGTAAACCATTATATGTATGCATATTATTATAAATAGCATGCTAAATTGGGACAGTGGAAACATAATATGTAAATGCAGAAGTTTTCAATCTGGCCCCATGGGTGGATTCACAAGAATTACATCATTATTTAGATGATTTAGAAACAAGATGGCAAAGTTCACTTATGAATGCTCAATGGCATTTGAACTACATCACTTTGTGCACTATTTGTCACAGGCAGTTAAATAGGTTAACATATGTATACAATAGTGCACACAGCAATGTAGTGCACGTGGGTTAACATTTCTACATGAACTTTGCCAAATAGAAACTATCCTTAGAAGTGATTATGAATGAGGGAAATTACACCCAAATTATCTGATCAGAATGAACATGTTGAAAAAACATTGGCAGTAACTTAAGACTCACTAGGAATTCTGAGGAGACAAAGTTTTGAGAGAAGCTTACATTTCCAAGTGTACAAATTGAAAGCAAACTGTGAATGTATTTATTGTTGAAAACAAGCTCGATGAAATAGATTGATGGATTTCTGTTAAAGTGGAGGGGGCTGATGTGCATGTCAGTTTGCAGTATCAGAATATTTTTTTAAAGACAAATAATACAGTACAAACTGTTTACTGTCTTCATTTTTGTACTGACAAGAAATTAGTCAGAAAATACTGCTGGGTGCTTTCAAATGTCCAAGTGCTTTTTTAAATATGCGTGTGGTGCTAATAAAGGAAATGGTAATATTCCAGATTAAATAATCAATGCTATGTAGACAGTTGCAATTTGTCACACTGTGAATGAAAAATAACCTAGAGTTGCAAAATAAATAATCCTCCTGTGCTATTAGCCAAAGGTCAGGAAGTCAGACAGCCACATTACAGCATGACAGATATGGCACTGAACTTGAGCCGTGATGGAATCGGACATTTCTGAAACTTTAATAGAAAAAGCTTCCAAAACCCCAGGAGTTTGCTTTTCCATTGCACCTCATATTGTGTTGTAGCTGTTTGGAAGCTTTCATATTGCAAGCCAGTGCTCGAGCTGTGAAATGATCAAATGACAGTTAAAAAAGTAACAGACATAATTTCACGTAGCTCTTGGACATTGGCAAAATGCAGCACTTTAATGGATTGAGGGGGGATTGTTTGGCTTACCTTAAACTGTTGCACTTTTCCTTGCTCCACAAGATAATGTTCATTTTCAGGGGTGATGCAGTATGCTATTCTCTAAAGGAGAGGCACATCATTTATTGTATTCATTTGTAAAGTTACTCTCTAAAATTTACCCACTTTACATTTTCAATCAATTCTGCCCCCCCCCCTCATTTTATTTATGCTGTCCAGTTTTTTCTGTCCAACCTTTCTTTCAGTTGGGAGGATTTAGGACTGTGCTGCAGATGTTGTCCTGAATACTAGCAGCAATCGTGGGACTTTAAAATAGCATGCATTTTCTCCAAAGAAGGTTGGCACATGTACCACAGCACACCTGGTCTAGGAATTATAAGTAACTTATAACAAAGAGAATAACTTAAACATAAAAATACTTAATTGGCTGTAAAGCGCTTTTAAACATACGGTGGTGGTTAAAGGCATTATATAAATCCAAGACTTTCCATCTTTCTTTATAAAATGCATTTTTTGTTCTCTCCAACTGCACTTACAAAATGCCACAAAATCCATTGAGTATACATTCGGATTTCACCCAAAACTAGTTTATTATATTAGCAGACAATTTATTTCAAGGAGCAATTTCCCATAGTGTAAGCCACAGGTAGATCACCACCTTGATTCACTGGTGCCTCCGCCAGTGCTTTTAATATTTGTCAAAATTGTTTTTGGATACATTTAAAGGAAACAAATTCAAAACAGGAAAAAAAAAGCAGAAAAACCGCTCCAAAGTGCAAGCACTTTCTCAGAACTTTTAAAGGATCATTGTTTGATACTTGACAATGAACAGATGCTTTTATGATCCACAGCAATAAAACATGGCTTATGACTGTAATGAATGCAGTTCCACAGCTGTATCAAGACAGTAAGTGTTTTCAAATAAATTGCATTCAGAACTCAATAACTGGAATCAGAGTAGGAACTACAGATTGAAAACAGTCTAGAGAGTGACTGTTTATTTGTTATATAATGAGAGACTTATCATGGGCCTTGTTGATTGTCTACACCTGGAAGATACTGCAGCTTCCTTCCAACAACTTACATTTATAGAATGCCTTTAATGTAGTAAAATGTCCAAAGGCACTTCACAGGAACAGAAATTTACATCAAGCCAAAGAAGGAAACATTCGGACAGATGACCAAAAGCTTGGTTGAAGAGGTAGGCTAATGAGTTTACATCGTGTGCTTTAGTAGACTTTAAGATAACGAAGCCTATTTGAATAACAGCAGCAATTCTATTGCATAAAGACATTGGACTATAATTTGTTGTAACTAGTATCTAATGCTGTCTGCCTCTAGTTAGACTTGCCCTTGCACTTTGGGGTTTTTAAATTTTTTGCGTGGCAACTTGCTGAAAGTACAAGCTGATAGCATCGCTGCGAAAGAAACCAGGCATCTGGGGCCTGAGTGAACAGGATAAGCAACTGTATATCTCCTTAATCCACTAGATTGAATAATTGTGAAATAAACAGCGCAAGGACTGAGGAGGAATGCCAAATTGGAGTGGGTGAATTCAATGCCAAATCACATACAGAAATTGAAATAAAGAGACGGAAAGAAAGATTGGATTATGGGAGAGAGAGAGAGAAAAGAGACAGAAAGGAAAAGTAAAAATAAAATGTAAATTTTATATTTGACATTTTAAAATCTTTAATAGCAATTAAAACCTGAAGGAATGAGACTCGGCACTTGTGATAGTTGGCAGTAATTAACAGTTATCACATCGTTAAAAGAGTACTTGCACTTAAAATGACAAGATTTAACTTTCTGTGACGGGTTTAGTTCGTATCTACTGTGCAAATACAGCAATTTCACGCCATTCAATGCATTTCAATGGTGAGACAGACAACGAGATCCCATTTTCAAGAAGCCAATGACAGAGCAACATGGACAGCAACCTTTGGATATTCATGTTTAATCGTGCATCTGCCCCTCACCTGAAATTGCTGTGCCATTTACACAAAAATAATGGCAAGCGTCATTAGCCTCCTCTCCACCGTTATTTTGAAAGCAAAATATGGCCCAATTTTACTGACCACTTTAGCAGGTAACTCAGAAAGAATACCAGTTACCCTACTAAACTTCTTTTAATTTATCTTAATCAGCAAGAAGGGGAGTTAGTGCACTCAAATTTATATTAACATGTTAAGTTGAATTAATTTGCTTCATGCATAATGATGGGACACTATTTATGTTGTTGTGTTGGGATGCATGCCCTGATGCAGAAAGTAACACAATCACTGCAGAGAAAAATCAAAATATCTCTCAAGATACCACAAAGTTCAATTAGATGCCCTGACTGTGAAGTACTTAGTACAAAAAAGTGAATGGTAACATATTCCCATTGTTATATCATCTCTAAAGTGATGATATCAGTTGTATGGGCTGAGGTTATTGTACAACTGTGAAATGTTAAAACTTATCTTGGGAGGCCGTTCATGGATAGAAATTACCAGCTAATGTCAAAGTCATTTAGGGTTTGGCTGATCATCAAATCCAATCAGACCCAAGCATGTTTTCTGTTTATGGTTGTGGTGACTCTGGTGTATCTTTTAGAAATAAATTTTGGAGTTAATTGGAAATACACTCATGTTGCAGGAACTCCTTAACTGAGGCTGCTAACCATTATTCCACATGCTTGGGAGAGATGTTGCCCTTGCAGAATATTCCAGTAATATTCCAGTTACAATATATTGTGGTTAATGAAATTCACAGTAATTCACTGTCCAATCCGATAATGCTGCTGAGAAGGCACACCCTGAGAGAGCCTGGGTCACAACACAATTGTGCATTGTGTTTCTATGCTGCACAGTAGTGATGCATGACTGGGAGAATGCCAACTATTACTTCAATTGCAATCTCATCCAGGTTCTTAAAATATTGTTGATATTTAACTACATTTATGACAAGTAATAATGTGTTCTATAAGTAACTTAAGACTGAAATCCAGTTTTGGGGTTCAGATAAGCAAGAAAAACCAGGAGAGTATCTGAATCCCTCAACTGAATTAGGGTCTCAAATTCACTTGCAGCCTCCAGTATCACTTCTGAAGCGACCCAGAGATTGGCCGCACCCAGCAAGGTGCACCAAGCTGCAGTCTTTGATGTACCCACTTAGCGACAACCATGGAGAACTGACTTCACTGGATTGGGAGCAGCAGCCAGCCAGGCACAGGGCGATGCCATTTAATGCTTGGACATCTGCAGCTACCCTGCAGCACAGAACTGGCATGGCCAGAGACATGCTAATGATCTCGGTGAGTCACGTGAGAAGTGAAACTGGATGATTGCAAATGGAATTAAGACTAATCCAAAATATTAAACCAGTTTTGGAGTTGGATACCAACATGTAGGATTTAAAAACTGTGGGTGAATTTTGCATCCCAGTGATGTTAACTAACAAGGCCAGGGGCCCTGAGCAGAAGCTGTCTCGTAATGACCACTTGTGGAGTATTATGTGATTAAAAAATTTGACACCAAGCCACATAAGGAGAAATTAGGGCAAGTGACCAAAAGGTTGTTCAAAGAGGTAGGTTTTAAGGAGCATCTTGAAGGAGGAAAGAGAGGTAGCAAGGCAGAGAGGTTTAGGCAGGGAATACCAGAGCTTAGGGCCGAGGCAACAGAAGGCATGGCCACCAATGGTTGAGCGATTAAAGTCAGAGATGCTCAAGAGGGAAGAATTAGAGGAAAGCAGTTAACTGCAATAAATCTGGACCTACATGTGTCTAATATTGCAAAATTAACAAACTAAGCTCATAATTATTGTACAGCTCTACATTTTGGATGAGAGCTGTGTGGTCTGTTGCTAGGATACTTGCAGCTACCATGCAGCATAGGACTGGCACAGGCAGTGACAGTACCGGTCATTGTGGCCTCCAGCTCCTTGCAGACATGCTGCAACATTGAGCTATGGGGATGGTGGCATTGAGTAGCAGAGAGGGCTGCCCTTCTTGCAACCACCTCAAGCAACACCACCACTACTTCAGCTGCCATCAAACCAGGATGGGTGCTGGACTGAACTTCACTTGTCTGCAACTTCAGATCTGCATTTTGGGTTTCCTACCTCGTTATTTCTGCCTGTCACTTCTCAGTCCTCTCCCCCTTCATCTTTGGCAAAGGCTACTAATGGGTTCAGAGGCCCTTTCTGAAGGCTTTCAGAACTTTTGTCACCCGATTGTGACACTATTAATTGTCCCGAACCATTTAAATTTCACTTACACTTTCCTGCTGCCACCACCAGTGTGCATTCTTCATACATCCACATCCTCACTTGGAGCTATGCTGATCAGCTGACTTTGGAAAGTTGTGTGCAAAGCCCACACTTTAGGGCAGATTTTAGCCCCCAGCTGAGGTCAGGTGGCCGGCTCGCGGTCAGCTGCCCAATAGTCCCGACAGGAGGCCCTGAACATTCTGAGGGCCAGGCCTGATTAGCAAAGGGGCAGCGGGAAACGAGTGCCCTGGGACAGATCTCCAGCTCCGAGCTGTCGCAATACTCAGCGGCCTAAACAGCCTCTGGGCCGGAGGACGGTTGATCTGGCAGAGGGAGGGGAATCCACTCTCTGGGGGGTGGGGCGGGGCAGGGCAGGAGTCCAGAGAAGTGCTCCTAGCCCTTCAAATATAAATGAAATCTTACCTGCTGGGCTGCTCTTTGTCTGGACTGGCAGCTGATACTGGACAGAGTGTGCACGGTGCACGCTCCACCAGTACAGTCCGAAGGTGATAATTGGGATCTTGTGTACGTTATTTTGCATATTAATAAGGTTTATCACCTGGCTGAGGTAAGTTCTCTAGTTGCCCAGGGGTAGGTCATGGGGAAGATTGGGTCAGTCACACTGTTAGGCTGGAACAGGTCGGTAAATCATTCCTTACAATTTTCAAGGTTTCTGCCAGGCAGACAACCTCAAATTCTCCTGCTTTAATTTGAGTCAGCCAGTGGCTCAGTGGGTAGCACCCTCGCCTCTGATTGGAATGTTGTGGGTTCAAGTCTCACTCAGAGACTTGAGCACAAAAATCCAGTACTGCACTGTTGGAGGTGCTGTCTTTTGGATGAGACGTTAAACTGAGATCCTGTCTGCTCTCTCAGGTGGACATAAAGGTCACACTATTGGCACTATTTCCAAGAAGAGCAGGGGAGTTATCCCCAGTGTCCTGGCCAATATTTATCCCTCAATCAATTTAACAAAAACAGATTGCCTGGTCATTATCCACATTGCTGTTTGTGGGAGCTCGCTATGTGCAAATTGGTTGCCGTGTTTCCTACATTACCACAGTGACTACACGTCAAAAAGTACTTCATTGGCTGTAAAGTGCTTTGGGACATCCAGTGGTCGTGAAAGACGCTACATAAATGCAAATCTTTCTTTCTTTCGAAACTGTGTGTGTGTGAACTGCACTCTGCTCACAAAATCAAGGCTATGGTCTCTTTACAAAATGTATCCTTCCTTTTCAATCCTTCATATAGGGTGAATTTTTAGAAATGAAGAAAATATATCAATACTAACCTCTTTTAAAGTCCCACGAACGGTAAGCAGTTTGTAGATGGCGTAGATTGGTACTAGTGACATTGAAGACACCGCTACTCCCCATCCAACAAGATTTGCCCAGTTTGGAAATACATAATCATCGTAGGTTAGAGGCTTGAACTTCACAATACTGACAATCACTACAAACTGTAAGAAAGAGAAAAGACATGTAATGTGTTACTTAAAACATTGATGGTTCCCATGAAGGAGGGCAATGCGAAGAGCTGAAATTGATTGTGTGAGAAAATCGATAGCTTTAGAGTGAACATTTATTTATAAAAATAAAGCAAAAGCTCTTAAACATTTCCAAACCAGTAAGAACATAATTCAGAATTTCACATATTAAAACAGAATATAATTTTAAGAATCTTGGCACTGTGTCTTAACTGCATCAGAGGTCAGAACTTTCTACCTCTAAACAATAGGCAGGATACAAATAAGGCAGGTGAAGATAACATGGAGGCAAATGTCCATGAAACAGATGGAGTGGTGACACAAGGTGAAATGGTTCAGGTGATGGGAGGGCAGGATGAATCCACACAAGACTTAACAATAGAGGATTCATTAATCAGACATTGGGATAGAGAGTTGTGAGTAGATGCTGTAACTATTGTTTTGTGACACAAGGGCAAAGGATATATATATATATATATATATATATAAATATACTGTAGAAATTACAACGAATAAGCACATTTTGGAAGAGGGGTTTGTCACTAGGCCAGCACTGATATTTCAAGTGGGGACAAAGAATATTGTGGACAGAAGATCGGAGGAACTGAAGGAGGAATTAAAAAAAGGTACAAAATAAAAATTGAAGGATGGAAAGTAGTGCTAACCGTGTTGCTTGCTGTGCATGGAAAAAACAAATAGGATAAGTGTCCTCCTTGGCTCAGTGAGTAGAACTCTCTAGAATGTTGTGGGTTCAAACTCCAGAGACTTGAGCACATTATCTAAGCTGACACTTCAGTGCATTACTGAGGGATTGCTACATTGTCCAAGGTGCCGTCTTTCAGAGGAGATGTTAAACTGAGACCTTCTGCCCTCTCAGGTGCTCATAAAAGATCCCATGGCATTATTTCAAAAAGCAGGAGAGATCTCTTGGGTCCTGGACCATATTTATCCCTCAACCAACACTACTAACATATTATCTGGTCATTATCTTATTGCTGTTTGTGGAGCTTGCTGTGTGCAAATTGGCTGCTGTGTTTCCCTACATTACAACAGTGACTACACTTCAAAAAAATACTTCATTGGCTGTAAAGCACTTTGGGACATCCAGAGGTCTTTCTTCAAATAACTTAATGATTGTTTAGTAAAACCGTATGTACAGGATTCTGCACTTGGTTTCTTGGAATGCAAAAACCAAGTGCAGATAGCGGAAGAAGCGTGCAGCAAACCAGACTCCCCACCCGCCCTTTCCTTCAACCACAGTCTGCCCCACCTGTCAAAGACTGTAATTTCCGTATTGGACTGTACAGCCACCTGAGAACTCACTTTTAGAGTGGAAGCAAGTCTTCCTCGATTTCGAGGGACTGCTTATGATGATGATGATGATGATGTACAAGAGGATTACACAATGAAGGCTGGTCACCACAGAACTAGACGGAAAGCAAAGTGTTGCTGCAAAATATACAAAATAGGATTCAGCTGAACTAGATGTGGAGTGCGGCTAATATGGTGAACATAGATGAATAAATATTTGTGCCCCATCAAGACATGGGAGTAGATGATAGGGAAGTTTTTTCTTGGCCTGTACCAAGAAGTACTGGACCATCTCCTGGGTGCAGCAAATACCAGAAAGTCAGGCGGGTTGGAGCACATGCCTGGAAAGGAACCTCCCCATTTTCCATCAAGCATAGGCTAGGCTACTTGACTTGAACTGTGAGCACACAATTACTGGTATGAGAACATGATTAACTAATCTCAATAGAGATTAGAAATGATTTTTCTCCCACATATATGGGACAGACATTCAGGAAAAACAGTTAATGCTCTGCTGATGAACTCCTTGAAGAAAGCGATTGATAAATATCTGCTTGGGAACAGGTTTGAAGGTTCTGAATATAATCACTGATGGAGATGAAGAAATACTGCCTGGCACACAATGGTTTCTAAGCTCCGGAGACCAAGAAAACATGATGTTATGGCATGAAACCCAAGTTGAGCAAGTTAGTTAATTAATCTGTAGTTTTGCCTAATTCACCTCTGGGTCCAAAAAGAAACCTAGCGGAATGTTCTTTTAGGAGATTAAATAATTTGATTAACTTCATGATAGGAAAATGATATCTGGTGAATGAAAAGAATAGCCAAGTGGTCATTTCCTGCTTTATGCTATCTTACATCATTTTAAAACAATTTTTATGGTCATTATCACCCATGATCGATTTATGAAGGGGAAGTCATGTTTGACAAATTTGCTGGAATTCTTTGAGGAGGTAACGAACAGGGTGGATAAAGGGGAACCAGTGGATGTGGTGTATTTGGACTTCCAGAAGGCATTTGACAAGGTGCCACATAAAAGGTTACTGCACAAGATAAAAATTCACGGGGTTGGGGGTAATATATTAGCATGGATAGAGGATTGGCTAACTAATAGAAAACAGAAAGTCAGGATGGTTCATTCTCTGGTTGGTAACCAGTAACTAGTGGGGTGCCGCAAGGATCAGTGCTGGGACCCCAACTATTTACAATCTATATTAATGACTTGGAAGAAGGGACTGAGTGTAATGTAACCAAGTTTGCTGACGATACAAAGATGGGAGGAAAAGCAATGTGTGAGGAGGATACAAAAAATATGCAAGAAGACATAGACAGGCTAAGTGAGTGGACAAAAATTTGGCAGATGGAGTATAATGTGGGAAAGTGCGAGGTCATGCACTTTGGCAGAAAAAAAAAATCGAAGAGCAAGTTATTATTTAAATGGAGAAAGATTGCAAAGTGCTGCAGTACAGCAGGACCTGGGGGTACTTGTGCATGAAACACAAAAGGATAGTATGCAGATACAGCAAGTGATCAGGAAGGCAAATGGAATCTTGGCACTTATTGCAAAGGGAATGGAGTATAAAAGCAGGGAAGTCTTGCTGCAGCTATACAGGGTATCAGTGAGGCCACACCTGGAATACTGCATGCAGTTTTAGTTTCCATATTTACAAAAGGATATACATGCTTTGGAGGCAGTTCAGAGAAGGTTCACTAGGTTGATTCCAGAGATGAGGGGGTTGACTTATGAGGAAAGGCCTCGACTCATTGGAATTCAGAAGAATGAGAGGTGATCTTATCAAAACGTATAAAATTATGAGGGGGCTTGTCAAGGTGGATGCAGAGAGGATGTTTCCTGAAGGGGGAGACTAGAACTAGAGGGCATGATCTTAGAATAAGGGGCTGCCCATTTAAAACTGAGATGAGAAGAAATTTCTTCTCTGAGGGTTGTAAATCTCTAGAATTCACTGCCTCAGAGAGCTGTGGAAGCTGGGACATTGAATAAATTTAAGGCAGAAATAGACAGCTTCTTAAATGATAAGGGGATAAGGGGTTATGGGGACCGGACAGGGAGGTGGAGCTGAGTCCATGATCAGATTAGCCATGATTTTATTGAATGGAGGAGCAGGCTCGAGGGGCCGTATGGCCTACTCCTGTTCCTATTTCTTATGTTCTTATTATGTTCTTATGATGTGTTCAAATCGGATTTCCAGACTGTACTTTTATCCTTTTTTTTAAACTTTTCACAGGTTGTTTCCAAGAGTGCAAGATAGCCTGAGTCTGTAATTAAAAACTCCACAACTGACAATTTATATTGTGCTGTTGGCCAGTGAGAGAGAGAGAGAGATAAATGAGCTGACCTCTTTAATGGTGCAGAAGTGCTTGTCTCAACTATTCCTCCCACTCCAAAGATGATACGGCTCACATCCTTGCACAACTGCATTAAGCAGTCCATTGAGAGTCAGGTGGATTTACCAAACCGTGAACCATGGGACTCAAATATACAACATTCCAGTGGGGAGGTGAGTGTTCTACCAGTAGTGCGCCTGGATTCTTTTAAGTTCTTAAGAACAATATAGTGTATTAAACCTGATTTGAGGAGAAAGGTCCATTCTGGGGACAGATTTTAAACGTCTGTATAATAGCACATATTGTTTGCCAATTTTCCACAATGACCACAATATCATTTCTGGTCCTGTCACATAAAATCTGTTGCCTAACAGAAGACTCGCAGAACTGAATGTCAAAGCTGTATGTATTCTCTTGCAAAGAGGCAAGATGTAGCCAGGGAAATGCCAATGCAGCTAAATTCAATAAGACACATGTTACTTTGCTTTACAATTTGTTTCTAACAATTACCAGCTGCATGCCCAGAGACCTGCCAAAAGCATACTGCTGCTCCTAAAGTAAATGTGACTGATTGTATAACCTTAGGGGAAGGTCTTTGCAAGAGCCAGCTCCATACAGCACACACTTTCCATTTGTTGCAGTGTGCAAATAGTTGGCCTAAAGTGTACTGCTGATTTAATTAGAAGTAATTAAATATCTCACTTTATATATTATATTTAATGAAGAATTCACTTACTTTCTGAAAAAATAAACCTGTTTCAAATATTTTATTGAAGTGCCACATTGACTTTCTTCATTATTTGAACAACTGCTGATCACTTTAGGCCTTGTGTTACAACATTTTTAATAAAGACCTATTCTGCAATTTCCTCTTACTTTGCCCTGATAATTAGTTAAAAAAATGAAATTTACTAAATCTGTGTACAGGGATGTAAATCTAATTAGTGAAGTGCACACTGGAATTCTGTTCCCTTGCTTTTGTATGGCAATTGACCTATTAATGTACCTCATGATTTGCTATATTCCCCCATGTAACCATCATGATAGGACTGAGGTGTCACTGATTCTTTTCTGATAATTTTACACTCTTAATAATTAAAGCACATATTTTAAAAAGAAATAATGTAAAATCCATCAAAATTTATAATTGCAACATTTTTGCCTTAACGTTTTTCTAGAAGTTCAAAGCTCTTTTGTCTCAAGTTTTCCATTGATTTTGTGGTAGAATCATAGAATCTTACAGCTTTGAAAGAGCTGTCCAATTAGTCCCACGCCCCCACGCTTTCCCCAGAGCCTTTAAAAAAATCTAAAGCATTTCCTTTTTCTCTGAAGAATATGTATCAATGTGTTCAGTTTTATTTATATGGATCCATGTGACAAAGCCATTCTATCATATTAATGACTAGCCGAAGTTCCATTTATCAGGAAAATGATGTGCATTACTAATTGTACCTAGAATGGTGACATAATTCCAGGAGACAAATGCTGAAAGCACTATTGTTTCTTAAAATTAAACTTTCACAGTGCTCAATGTCTGAACTCCTGCGCATTAACAACGTCAAAGTCCTCAGCACGGAATTTTACTAAATATTTGAAGCAGAGCTAAGCTATACAAAGCTATGACGGGAGATCGGGGCAGTCAGATTAGTCTAGAATTGCCCTAGCAAAGAGCTGGTGCAGACACAATGGTCTCCTATGGCTCCTTGGTTCCATAAACAGATCCTTAATAAGTCGATTAACTCATGCTAAGGAGAAATACCTATCTTAGGATCGTTAGGCATTGGAAAATTTGGAAATACTACACAACCTTTATTTCAAACAGGATTTCCCTTCTGCATCCAAAAGAATTCCCCAAATTTTCCTTAAAATATCCCCATTTGAGCTACTTTATTTAGCTTATGACCCACTGCACACTCCAGCTTTCACTTCGACTCTTACTCAACCTTGTGAAATGAGACAGTAGAATTGTTTGCAAACATCTTCACAATCATAACTCATGACTGATAGGAGGTGCAGTTGTAGTGAAATGAGACAGTTGTGTAAACCTTTCCTACCATCCCACTGTGTTAGCCTCTGTGGGAATTTTATCTAGGGCCCCAGCAAATTGGTCAATGGGCTTGAGGGGCAGGCACCCCTTTGAGTTTTAAACTGTACCTGCACCTCTCACTCTTATGTCATCTAAAGTACAGAAAATGACCATTTGTGAAGTAGGTATTCCGCCACATGGACTGACAGACTGTCTAATGAAGTTTCACATTATTTTCATACATTGGGTCAACTTTACTATTGTTTGCTTACCAGTAAAAAGGCTGGACTAACAAACTTCCAACAGAGTCTCCAGTAGAGACCTGGTTTGAAGCCAGTCATTCGTTTGATATCTTCACTGAATCTGTCAACTCCTAGAGCAGAAACAATTCCAAAACACATTAGAACATCAGCTGAATCGTGGGTGGGACACCTCACCATCCTTTTCAATTTAGTTGCCAGTGAAACAATGCAATTTTATTTCAAGTCACAAAAGAAATAGCAATCTAATTGCCCACTAGCAAGAGAACATTATAATTTCTGAACACGTTCTCTACATGCGAGAAACCGGCTTTAAAAAGGATATATAGTCTAAGCTGGAGCTGAGTTGCCTTAACTTCAAGATTGACTCGAGGACCAACTCAGGAAAAAAAATAACAGGCGATATGTTGAAGACAGCTTGGCAATTTTTTTAATTTGCCATGAATAATCCTTAATGTCCCTCAGGGTAATTCCTTGAATTAAATAAAACAATTGATACATGTCAAGGAGATAGATTAACTGGAATAAAACAAAATGGCTCTTAATTTGAACCAGATACATGTGACAAACAAGCAACATGATTGGTCGCTTGGCAAAGTGAGCAATGCTAATATTTCAAATAAGAGATGATTAGACAAAGAATTTATGTAAATCCTATTCCACATTCCAAACCAATGAGCTAGAGTCCCCCTTTGTCAAAATGGAGAGAGAAATGTTGACCAACATTACTAGTTAAGAACACTTTGTACCATAAATCTTTGAAAAATGCACCTTCAAAGTTTAATATTTTAGATGGCAGAACAAGAGGGTGCAGGCAGTGACAACTAAAAGGACTGCGGTCACATTAATTTGAATTACGCTCATGTCCAGAGCTCAGCTCATGGCATTGCAGTCAAATATTACATTTTTGAAAGAATTAATGGGATAGTCGGCTCATTGCCGAGATGAAACGGTTTACAAACCCAGCATAAAATGTTTGCTTCGCACCAGTTGCAGTTATAGTGCAGTAGGTGCAAAGCCAAAGCATTGTCAGACTGCCTCCTCTGGGCTTCAGACCACTTGTCAACAGTTAACGTGCGGACTTCATTCCCTAGTTACATACAAAAAGTATCGCTCTGGATGCAGCAATTACACTGCAGTTTTTGCATTGATGTGAAGGATCAGAAACAACAGTGTAACTATGCCATTAAAATAAACGATGCAGCTGTGTATGATCCTATTAGTTCCTCATTAAAGCAAAAAAATCTTTTCTGGATTAGTTATGCAAGACAATTAAATTAATTCAACTGGTTTAGCCTACTGCACATTAATTTATCACAAATGTGACAACTCTAGTTTACAAAAAAATGAAAAAAATATCAAATCCACAAATGTGAAATTCAGATAAGTGAAAAATCCATTGATGCAAGTTCTTTACAAGTCTAATTTCATACCATTCGAAAAGACTTTAATCCATTTTAATCAGAGACTCTACAAGCAGACATTTAGAAGGAATGAACTATAAAAACTAGATTATAAATGTAATTTTAAATGCAACTAAAATAAGCTACTATAGTGGTCCCAATCTGATTCTCATAGCTGCAATCCTGAGAAGAAAAATAGGTGTTAAATAATTACCAGTCTCATTATAATTTAAGTCGTTTTTTTTTCCAAACGGGATTATTCACGTAAGTAAATTTGAAACCAAAACTTACCTTATAGTTAGCAGGTGGTCCCACGGTCTGGTTTTACTGAGTGCAGCCGGCATTGGCACCAGCTGCCTCAGGACAAACCAATCCTGAAGTGGGGACTTCAAACAGGCATTCAAACCCTTTTTATTAATGCAAACCAGCGATGCCTCCGCAAGATCCTGCAAATCCACTGGGAGGATAGAGGCACCAACGTCAGTGTTCTCGATCAGGCCAACATCCCCAGCATCGCAGCACTAACCACACTCGACCAGCTCCATTGGGCAGGCCGCATCGTCCACATGCCTGACACGAGACTCCCAAAGCAAGCGCTCTACTCGGAACTCTGACACGGCAAGCAAGCCCCAGGTGGGCAGAGGAAACGTTTCAAGGACACCCTCAAAGCCTCCTTGATTAAGTGCAACATCCCCACCAGCACCTGGGAATCCCTGGCTCAAGACCGCCCAAAGTGGAGGAAGAGCATCCGGGAGGGCGCCGAGCACCTCAAGTCTCGTCACCGAGAGCATGCAGAAATCAAGCGCAGACAGCGGAAGAAGCGTGCGGCAAACCAGACTCCCCACCCACCCTTTCCTTCAACCACTGTCTGCCCCACCTGTGACAAAGACTGTAATTCCCGTATTGGACTGTACAATCACCTGAGAACTCACTTTTAGAGTGGAAGCAAGTCTTCCTCGATTTCGAGGGACTGCCTATGATGATGATATAATGCAAAGTAACAGCCGTAAGTAACTGTTTCAGGCATGAGCCCTGGATGCCTAATTTTTTAGTGCTTCCTGCCTGCCCTATTGGTGGCTTAGTAGGCCTGATAACACCCAAAAAACAGGCACTGTGCAGCCAAATATACAGGCCAGAGTCTTTAACGTGATAGACATTTATGTTATCAGCCCCACAGGCAGATGGTTTCTAATCAAGTTTTAAAAACGCAATTCATCTTTTACCTTTATTTTTAAATACAAGAGGATTTCAATTTATTTTTTATAATTTATGGATTTACAGTCTTAAGGGCTGAAATTGGTCATCCGCCCATTTCTCAGCGGTAAGTCGTCGTTTCATACTGCCAGGTATCGCTGGGGCGAGGTGTGCGCGATTTTAGTCAGGTTTTTTGTCGGCGGTATGCCGAGCGGAATGCAGCAGACAGTGCCGAATGCAACCAGCGGTGTGCGGGCGCTGAACGCTTTTCATTCGGGAATCTTTGGCTCCCAAGTTGTGCGCACTTGCATAATGCTGCAAAGCCCCCCCCACCCCCCCACCTCCAAGAGGCACAGATGAGAATCGACAGAGACTGCCGGCCTGAGAGCGATGTGCAGGTATGTGTGGGGAGGGTTGCTTCTGGAGGGGAAATTGCTACTTATGGGGGGGGGTGGGGGGAGAAAGAGAGTGAGAGATATTGCTACTTCGGGGGGTGGGGGGGGAGAGAGAGAGAGAGAGATATCGCTACTTGGGGGGGGGGTGGGAAATCGTGATCGCTACTTGGGGGGGCAGAGAAACAGATTGCTGTGGGGGGGGGGGGGAGGGTGCGGGTGGAGAAGAGACTGGGGAGGGGGAGAGATTGGTGGGGTGGGTGACAGAAAAAAACATTTTCACAGGTGAAGATGCATACCGCCGACTGAAGATCAACTTAAAACCATCTTTTCCAGGGCGGTCGGCAGGAAGTCATCAATTTGGCAATTTTGGACGGTATGTTGGCAGTGTGCAGGGGCGGATGGTATGCATACTGCCCGGCGTTATCTCGCTGATGAATTTTCCGCCGGGTGTTATGTTGTTATTTTTCGTTCAATTTCACGATTTCAGGCGTTATATCGGCGGTCCATGGGCGGCACATCCACCAATTTCGGGCTATTAATCTTTAAGATATAGCAATTTATCAACATAGCACTCAAATTAAGGAAAGCATTTTAAAAGGCATTTTATTTACAATGGAATGGTAACAATTTGTGAAGTAATAAGATTTATGATATTTACACTGGCTAGGCAAATAATGAATGCTGAATGATAAACTGGTAGTTAGAAGACCTGGGACTGGATTATCATTTGTCACACTGAGAATACAGAACTTAATCTGTTGCTTCAGCTGGTTCTGCGTCTATGAACTTTAAAACCCTTCAGTTAGATTAATATTTCCTTACTAAGACAAGCCACAGCAAACAAAGTTCTGCAGCAATTAATAACAAATTTTGACTTTCAGAAAACTATCAACTTGAACAGGGTGTATGGTTAAGTAGAATAAACTATACACTAAAATTACAGTATAGGATTGTAGCATCCAAACATTTAATGCTTTCATCTGAAATTCCACTCAATTCTATTTTAACTGAGGTTGTAACTGTTATATATGCATTCCATAGATATACTCTCTGTGTAGTCACTGTATAGTTGCATAAGATGGAGACTTGTTTACCGGAGATATCATTAACAAGGTTCACACTGTATACACTATGCTGGCACCACCAGAGGGTGCAACTGGTGGAGGCTCAGGGGTCATCTGTACACCACAGATACCCAGGTATAAAAGGGAGTCCACCATGTGGTATCCTCACTCTGGAGTTATATTAAATGGACTAAGGTCACTACAATTCAAGTGCAATACTTTGCCTTGTGGAGTCATTATCAGAGCATTTAAAAGCCATAACAGTAACCTACTTAACTTAAACCTATACAATCAAAGGTGCCTTAAGTGCAATGAACACAGTGTGGAACAATGAGATCTAACCTGCACCCCAATGAACAGTGTGGATCAATGAGATCTAACCTGCACCCAATGAACAGTGTGGAACAATGAGATCCACCCTGCACCCAATGAACACAGTGTGGAACAATGAGATCTACTCAGTGCAATGTGAGAGTATGCTCACAGGTTTGCAGAGCTGTTGAATTGTGAGTGGCTTAGCCAGTCACATGATGTTCACAATGCTCAATAACACCCCAGTCAGTTGGGTTTACACAAGAAATAGAAACAGGAGTAGGCCATTTAGCCCCTCGTGCCTGCTCCGTCATTGAATAAGATCATGGCTGATCTGATCCTGGCCTCAACTCCACTTCCCCGTCTGCTCCCCATAACCCTCGACTCCCTTATTGTTCAAAAATCTGTCTATTTCCACCTTAACTACATTCAATGACCCAGCCTCCATAGCTTTTTAGGGCCGGGGATTCCAAAGATTCACGATCCTGAGAGATAAATTCCTCATTTTCGTTTTAAATGGGCGACCACTTATTCTGAAACTATGCCCCCTAGTTCTAGATTCTCCCACGAGTGGAAACGTCCTCTCTGCATCTACCCTGTCAAGCCCCCTCAGAATCTTATACATTTCAGTAAGATCACCTCTCATTCTTCTAAACTCCAATGAGTATAGGCCCAACCTGCTCAACCTTTCTTCATATGACAATCTCTTCATCTCAGGAATCAACCTCGTGAACCTTCTCTGAACTGCCTCATATGCAAGTATATCCCTCCTTAAATAAGGAGGAGACTAAAACTGTATGTAGTACTCCAGGTGTGGTCTTACCAATGCCCTGTACAGTTGTAGCAGGACTTCTCTACTTTTATACCCCACCCCCCTTGCAATAAAGGCTAACATTCCATTTGCCTTTCTAATTACTTGCTGTACCTGCATGCTAACTTTTTGTGTTTCATGTACAAGGACCCCCATATCCTTCTGTACCACAGCATGTTGTAATCTCTCCCCATTTAAATAATAATTTGCTTTTTTATTTTTCCTATCAAAGTAGATAACCTCACATTTTCCCACATTATACTCCATCAGCCAAATTTTTGCCCATTCACTTAGCCTATCTAAATCCCTTTGCAGATTCTTTGCGTCCTCCTCACAACTTGCTTTCCCACCTATCTTTGTATCATCAGCAAATTTGGCTACATTACACTCGGTCCCTTCATCAAACATTGATATAAATTGTAAATAGTTGAGGCCCCAGCACTGATCTCTGTGGCACTCCGCTAGTTACAGTGTGCCAACCTGAAATTGACCCATTTATCCCGATTCTCTGTTGTCTGTTAGCCAATCCTCTATCCATGCCAATATATTACCCCCAACCCCGTAAGCTCTTATCTTGTATAGTAACCTTTTATACGGCACCTTATCTAATGCTTTCTGGAAATCCAAATACACGACATCTACTGGTTCCCCCTTATCCACCCTGCTCGTTACATCCTCAAAGAAATCCAGAAAATTTGTCAAACATGATTTCCCTTTCATAAAACCGTGCTGACTCTGCTTGACTGCATTATGATTTTCTAACTGTCCTATTACTTCCTTGATGATGGTCTCCAGCATTTTCCCAATGACAGATGTTAGGCTGACTGGTCTATAGATTCCTGCTTTCTGTCTCCTTCCTTTCTTAAAATAATGGTGTTACATTTGTGGTTTTCCTGTCCGCTGGGACCTCTCCAGAATTCAGGGAATTTTGGTAGATTACAACCAATGCATCCATTATCTCTGCAGCCACCTCTTTTAAGACCCTAGGATGCAGGCTATCGGGTTCATGAGCCTTTAGTCCCATTCGTTTGCCTAATACTTTTTCTCTAGTGATAGTGATAGTTTTATGACCCCTCCCCCCCCCCCCATAGCCCCTTGATTATCAATTATTGGGATGCTTTGAGTGTCTTCTACAGTAAAGACCGATACAAAATATTTGTTCAAAGTCTCCACCATTTCTCTGTTTCCCATTATTAATTCCCCAGTCTCATCCTCTAAGGGACCAATGTTTACTTTAGCTACTTGCTTCCTTTTTATATACCTGTAGAAGCTCTTACTATCTGTTTTTATATTTCTTGCTTGTTTACTCTCATAAGCTATCTTCTCTCATCATATTTTTAGTTGTCCTTTGCTGGTTTCTAAAAATTTCCCAATCCTTTGGCCTTCCACTATTCTTCGCATCATTGTGTGCCTTTGTTTTCAATTTGATACCAACCTTTACTTCCTTAGTTAGCCACTTATGGTTCATCTTTCTCATATTTTTCTTTCTCAATGGAATATATCTTTGCTGAGAGTTATGAAATATCTCCTTAAATATTACCCTTTAATATATTTTCCCAGTCCACTTTAACCAACACTGCCTTCATTCCTTTGTAATTACCTTTATTTAAGTTCAGGACACTACTTTGAGACATAGTATTTCACCCTCAATAAGAATTTGAAATTCTACTATGCTATGATCACTCTTCCCAAGAGGATCCTTCACTACAAGATCATTAATTAATCCAGACTCATTACATATTACCAGATCTAAAATAGCTTGCTCCCTGGTTGGTTCCGCAATGTACTGTTCAAGGAAACTATCCCAGATATACTCTATGAACTCTTCCTCAAGACTACCTTGGACAATTTGATTTGTCCAATCAATATGAAGATTAAAATCGCCCATGATTGTTGCTGTACCTTTCTTACAAGCCTCCATTATTTCTTGATTTAGACTCTGTCCTACTGTGTGGTTGTAGACCACTCCCACCAGTAACTCATTTCTCTTATTATTTCTTATCTCCACCCAAATGGATTCTGAGCCGATATCATTTCTCATGACTGTACTGATCTCATCCCTTGTTAACAGAGTTACCCCACCTCCTTTCCCTTTCTGCCTATCCTTACGAAATGGCAAATAACCCTGAATATTCAGTTCCCAGCCTTTGTCACCTTGCAGCCACGTCTCTGTAATGGCAATCAGATCATACCCATTTACTTCTATTTGTGCAGTCAACTCATCTATCTTGTTATGAATGCTGCATGCGTTCAGATATAGTGCTTTTAATTTTGTCTTGTTACCATTTTTCCCTACTCTGACTCC
Organism: Pristiophorus japonicus; assembly: GCF_044704955.1. Classification (NCBI taxonomy): domain Eukaryota; kingdom Metazoa; phylum Chordata; class Chondrichthyes; family Pristiophoridae; genus Pristiophorus; species Pristiophorus japonicus. The sequence continues at coordinate 124,824,051 of NC_091989.1, forward strand.
TCTTTCTGATGCACTCTTATGCTTATACGCTCTGTCCCTTCCTGTCACACTCTGGTTATCATTACCCCTATCACTACCCTGCACTTTTGCCTTCTCCTTTCTCTTTGACTTTTTAGGTGATACATGATGAAGGAAGTGGTTGTGAGCCTGGTGGATGAACTGGTAATGTGTAGTGTGATTGTTAAACCTTTTGTTAATAAAGCAACTCGTTCTTAAGAATTCATAGCAACACATTGCTATTAAGCAAAGAACCCATGAAGCAAATACATTACACTCAGCACCCAATGAACACAGTGTAGAACAATGAGATCTACCCAGCACCCAATGAACACAGTGTGGAACAATGAGATCTACCCAGCTGTGTATAACATGTGGATCCTTCCCAAATGTATTCTGCATGTCCTACCTTTGCAGCAACTGGATCATAAGGTGTCAGATTCTAATCTAATTAGACAAAGCCCCATTGTATTGCAGAACTGTGATCAAATGCTCAAGTTGCTTGGTACATATTTCCAGAACGCACATCGAGAGAAGAAATACCTCGAATGTGCCTCTCCTTCTGATAAAGCCATGGTTTATTGCTAAATCTCCCTTTTCTTAGTTTCTAAGAAGCCTTTCTGCATATTGGATCATTTTGCTCAAATCATTATTGTCCTGCATAAATTAGCAGTGTTTGAATGGCAGCCAGCAGCCCTACAATGGCTGCTGGTGCTCAATAATCTTGCCTTAACCCCTGGCTTTTTACTTGACTCCATGGTGCAGTGATCCCAAGGCCTGCACTACAACCATGTGTTAAGCACTAAGCATGGCAAAAATATTAAAAATTGGCTGACCTTATGTTATGATGCAAAGTCAGCTACTTAAGAGTCAGCCATGGCTTAGTTAGTAGCACCCTCATCTCTGAGTCAGAAGGTTGTGGGTTCAAAGTCCCACTCCACAGACTTGAGCACAAAAATCTAGGTTGACACTCCAGTGAAGTACTTCATTGTCAGAGGTGCTGTCTTTTGGATGAGACGTTAAACTGAAGCCCCGTCTGCCCTCTCAGGTGAACATAGAAGAACCAGTGGCACTATTTCGAAGAGTAGGGGAGTTCTCCCCGATATCTTGGCTAATATTTATCATCACAAACAGATTATATGGTCATTATCACAATACTACTTGCGGGACCTTTCTTTGTCACATTTCCTACATTACAAAAGTTTCTACACTTCAAAAAGTACTTTATTGGCTGTAAAGCACTTTGGGATGTCCTGTGGTTGTGAAAGGCGCTATATAAATGCAAGTCTTTTTACTTGACTCCATGGTGCAGTGATCCCAAGGTCTGCACTCAACTATATTATCAGCTCCCATATATCATACCAGTATCCCATATTGTAATTCCAGGGTGTATACCAGCCTTTGAGACATTCATAACCATGGGTATGCTTTCTGTCATTATTTCACAGCCTAATCTTTCCTACCCAGGTCAGTTCCAACTTTAGCACTGGCCAAAGTCAATGGAAATAAAAATTGGGAGAGATGTAAAACGGGCTGGCGACTCACTATCGCCTGTTTTACACTATTATATTACTTCCAGTGTGTTCCAAAAGTGAAGGTTGTAAAGCAAATAAAAATTGTTCCCTAAATTCTAACTTCAAAGTATATATATATATTTTTTTTTAAATGGGATTCTGTGCTCAAGTTGAGGAATGTTAGTGCTGGGGAATGGGACACTTTCAAGTGAGTACCCAGGATCACTATCAAGCTCTCCTATGCTATATATAGATTGATTAGATGCAGAGTAAAGTTCTCCCTCATCTGCCCAACATGCCTCAGCCTAAAACTCAGAAGGACATCTCCGAGAGATCCAGTATGACATTTTTCCATTGCCCACACCTGCCATCGTGTGGACTCTCTGAGTAAGATTGCCAATTGGTGCTAAATTATAGGGAATTTTGTGCTTTACACACACACCCTAGGACCTGGATGTGTTGCACTTGGGACCCTTACAGCTAGCATCACTTCGAGTTGGATTTGAACCCAGGTTAATGTGTCCGTGTCCTGGTCCTAACCCAGGATCCAATGAATTTCACAAAATCATGGTCTAATGTTTCTCTATTGTCCTTCTATTTTGTGAAAGCTGGCTGAGATAAATTAATTTCCTGGGTAGAAACGGTGTACAATTTTGGTCTATAGACACAATGGAATATATTTTAATTTAGTATTGATATGCTCTGTCAATTCAATTTTTGAATAGTCTGCTGCTGCAAACATGGTGGTGTAACAGGAAGAATGGAGTCTTTAATTTAATCTAAATGAATCATGGATTGGCTGTACATCTGAAATCGGTCTTTAATACTTCTGTAGTTGGCCAATAGGGCAGATCGTGAAAACTGAATTAAGAGCGAGAAGGTGCCAACATCATAAAAGTCCTATTGTTAAGCTTGTTCCCAGTCATTTCCTGACTCCACAAAAGACCCAATTCTACATGGTTGATCTGATTCTGTAAAACAGATCTTGATTCAAAAGGTTAACAACAAAGTTGAAATAGATCCACCTGGGCACCTGGGGCTGGACATGGGCCATTTTTCTTATGATTATGTCACGTACAAGTGACATAATCATGCATTTCGACGCTAGTTACCCAATACATTTTGTGTTGGTGTAGAAACAAAAACAAATCTACATACTTATTATTGCACTGTGCCTGTTTAAATTTCAGAGCTGGTTTCTTATTACGTTACAATGATTTGCTAAACTACGGCCATAATCAGTTAACAAAACAAAAGAAACCCATATTGCTATTGATATGAATTCTTTACATGAATGAAGGCACCTTTCAATCTGTGGTCATCTTTTCTTTTCATCCTTTGTTCCCTCCTCATCGTATGTTAGACAATACATGCACTAATTAATAAATGAGTCCTATACATAAATCATGTTGTAGAGAACACTACATACAGGTGCAGGGAATATTTAATGAGAATAAACTAGCTATCATTGAACAATCATTGTTTCAAGCATTTAACTTAATAATTAGATGATGTTAACCATGGCCATTCTTAAAGCTAAAACATCATCCTATTGAAGCAGCTAACAGGCCTCACGATTATCATACCAGTTTACAAAGTTACTGTAAACCAGTTCAGCAGGGTCAAATAAAATGGATAAAATTAAAACCTGTACAATCTTCACAATAACTGTTTGCGTTCTTAAAAATATACTATTCGCAAAGAAATTATGCTAACTACATTTTCAGAACTCTTCTTTATAATTGTAAAATAAAAACTGCATGTGGCTCACAATTGATGCCTCTTTGTATACAAAATTAACTTTCACTTTTGCAAAAGAAACCATGCCTTTTCTGACGTTAAATCTTTTAAGAACTGCAGCTACAAAAGTCTAATTTCACAACTTCAGGTGAAAATCTAGTTGTTGGATCTCGAATGAAGATTGGACTAACAGCTACAGTTCTTTTCGAACCACTGATTTATTGGACATTAGTTAATGTAAAAGTGCTACATTAGTTACACACACATTATGCCCATATCTCACAAGCTGCTGTGCTGAGCGGATAGATAGGAGGCAAAAATCCAATAAAGTTACTTGGAAATAAGGCACAATACATAGAAGTTGAACTGTTCTATTCTCAGTTATTAACATTTTTAAATCAATAGAATGCAAGAATGATTTAAAGAATATAAATAATGTGTGGAGTTATGAATCTTTCAATGCACTAGCTTGGATGAGCAGAAAATGCAAGCGCATTGAACTGTTTACATGCTTTTCATGAGTTTTTGGATGAATTTTCTTTGACCGTTGACCTAGCGAGCTGCTTTTAAGTTGAACTCAAAACAAGCTTATAAACTGTATTTGTTCAGTGTTTTCATTGCAAATTTAGTCATCATTTCACAGCACATCATGGTGAAATATAATGCTATAAATTCTTTCCAATAGTTTATTTTAAAACTGTCAAGACTGAGATTTTACCCCAAATAACTTGGAACAGATATAAACATTACAAATATCTTGATGACTATAAATATATATTTCAACTTTATGAAGTGTGAGCTTGTTTTCAAAGAAAGTTGAGAATACAGTTAATCATTTTCTATGTTACAAAGACCACATTCATGAATGTTCACAGTTATCGATTGTTTTAATATACATTAATTACGGCAATAAATTTTAATGTTGTTTGGAATAGTGTGAAGATAATTTATTCAGTGGAAAAATGCAAACTTCTGATAAAGCACATGATTAAATCACACTGATTATTTTCCACATTTTTTCAGATCTGCAAAAGGTACTATTTACACGTGTAATTGTACTGTGGTGTCATACAATTACTTGACTTTCGTGATTAGGCTTAAATCCAAAGGTCTCAACAGTGTTCACTTTCTTTAAATGTCATGTATGCCTTGAGGGGTCTGACAATGGGTCATTTGGACTACTGGAGACTTTTTTCAGTCAAGAGGTAGAGAATAAAATGCCAGATTACATTATCATGAGATTTTAATTAAAGCTAAGGGCTATAATAGAGTATCATCTTCCAAACATCAGGTCATCTTTTGTCATTTGAAACATTGACCAACAGCCTCAAGTAGCCCTGGTACCCATCGGACAGTTTTAGAATTGGAGGCAACTACATGGCTACAAATGCAGTCGGCATATGGAGACCGAGGTCTAGATTTGAGGAATGTCATTATAAACATTGCTCTATTCATATCTATGGTCAATCCCATTTTAATAAACAGTAGTTGGCTGAATCAGTCTTGCTCAGACAATAAAAATAAAAAGCAGAGATATTAATGATGAAAATCCTCATAATCCATTTAAGAACATCAGAATAATTATAGAAATAGGTGATAATGTCCTGTTGTGAAAATCCCTGATGAAGTCACTAATTTTGGTGATATGTATTGGATGTATTGATGATGTATTACTGCATTGGTTTCAATATGCACCATATTACAACCCGCCTTTTTCTTTTCAAAAGCCATCAATATTTCTGCTCAGATAAAAAAATATACTACAGGATTGTTTTTTGCAACAAAATGTCCCAGAACCAACAAGATGGCAGGCAATATTAGATTTAGTAATGAGTAATGAGCCACATTTAGTCAATAGCCCAACGGTGCGTGAACATTTACCGAATAGTGATCATAACATGATTGAGTTCAACGTAGTGTTTGAAAGGGAGAAACGCGAACCAGATAAGATTCTAGATTTAGGCAAGGCAGACTTCAATGCGATGTGACAGAGACTGTCAACAGTAAACTGGGCAAATCTGTTAACTGGTAAAATGACAGATGATCAGTGGGAGATATTCAAAAATAATTTAATGTGATACAGAACTGGTTTATAACCTTAAGGGGCAAGAGTTCTACTTGCCAAAAAAAAATATCCATGGATGACTAAAGAGGTAAGGGACAACATACATGTTTTTTTAAACTTACAAAAAAATCTAAAATTAGCTCAGGTCCTGGCAACTGGGGGAGATACAAAGAACAAAAGGTAACAAAGCTGATAGAGTAAGAGCTATCAAAAGTGAAATATGAAAAGAAACTTGCAAGGGATATCAAAATCAAAACAAAACATTTTTACAATATCAGGACGAAAAGGGTGGTCAGGAGCAATGTTACCCTCTTAAAAACAGATAAGAGTGATATTGTAAATGAAAGTAAGGAAATGGGGGACATCTTATATAACTACTTTGCTTCAGTATTTACAGTGCAGGAAGCAGATAGCATGCCAGACATCCCAAGGAAACTATTAAATCAGAAATGGGGACTCACCAAAATTAACCAAAGCAAAATAGCACGAATGAAGAAAATAATAGACACATAGAAAATAGGTGCAGGAGTAGGCCATTCAGCCCTTCGAGCCTGCACCACCATTTAATAAGATCATGGCTGATCATTCACCTCAGTACCCCTTTACTGCTTTCTTTCCATACCCTTTGATCCCTTTAGGCGTAAGGGCCATTTCTAACTCCCTCTTGAATATATCCAATGAACTGGCATCAACAACTCTCTGCGGTAGGGAATTCCACAGGTTAACAACTCTCTGAGTGAAGAAGTTTCTCCTCATCTCAGTCCTAAATGGCTTACCCTTTATCCTTAGATTGTGTTCCCTGGTTCTGGACTTCCCCATCATCCGGAACATTCTTCCTGCATCTAACCTGTCCAGTCCCGTCAGAATTTTATATGTTTCTGAGATCCCCTCTCATCCTTCTAAACTCCAGTGAATAGAACCCAGTCGATCCAGTCTCTCCTCATAAGTCAGTCCTGCCATCCCGGGAATCAGTCTGGTGAACCTTCGCTGCACTCCCTCAATAGCAAGAAAGTCCTTCCTCAGATTAGGAGACGAAAACTGAACACAATATTCCAGGTGAGGCCTCACCAAGGCCCTGTACAACTGCAGTAAAACCTCCCTGCTCCTATATTCAAATCCCCTAGCTATGAAGGCCAACATACCATTTGCCTTCTTCACCACCTGCTGTACCTGCATGCCAACTTTCAATGACTGATGAACCATTACACCCAGGTCTCATTGCACCTCCCCTTTTCCTAATCTGCCGCCATTCAGATAATATTCTGCCTTCGTGTTTTTGCCCCCAAAGTGGATAACCTCACATTTACCCACATTATACTGTATCTGCCATGCATTTGTCCATTCACCTAACTTGTCCAAGTCACTGTGCAGCCTCTTAGCGTCCTCCTCACAGCTCACAACGCCACCCAGTTTAGTGTCATCTGCAAACTTGGAGATATTACACTTAATTCTTTCATCCAAATCATTGATGTATATTGTAAATAGCTGGGGTCCGAGCACTGAGCCCTGTGGCACCCCACTAGTCACTGCCTGCCATTCTGAAAAGGACCCATTTATCCCGACTCTCTGCTTCCTGTCTGCCAACCAGTTCTCTATCCATGTCAATACATTACCCCCAATACCATGTGCTTTGAGTTTGCACAGCAATCTCTTGTGTGGAACCTTGTCAAAAGCCTTTTCAAAGTCCAAATACACCACATCCACTGGTTCTCCCTTGTCCACTCTACTAGTTACATCCTCAAAAAATTCCAGAAGATTTGTCAAACATGATTTCCCTTTCATAAATCCATGCTGACTTGGACCGATCCTGTCACTGCTTTCCAAATGCGCTGTTATTTCATCTTTAATAATTAATTCCAATCTTTTCTCCACTACTGATGTTCGGCGAAACGGTCTATCTCTCTCCCGTTTTCTCTCTCCCTCTTTTAAAAAGTGGTGTTACATTAGCTACCCTCCAGTCCATAGGAACTGATTCAGAGTCAATAGAGTGTTGGAAAATGATCACCAATGCATCCACTATTTCTAGGGCCATTTCCTTAAGTACTCTGGGATGCAGAGTATCAGGCCCCAGGGATTTATCGGCCTTCAATCCCATCAATTTCCCTAACACAATTTCCCGCCTAATAAGGATATCCTTCAGTTTCTCCTCCTCACTAGACCCTCGGTCCCAGTACTTCCGGAAGGTTATTTGTGTCTTCATTCATGAAGACAGAACCAAAGTATTTGTTCAACTGTCTGCCATTTCTTTGTTCCCCATTATAAATTCACCTGAATTTGACTGCAAGGGACCTACATTCATCTTCACTAATCTTTTTCTCTTCACATATCTATAGAAGCTTTTGCAGTCAGTTTTTATATTCCCAGCAAGCTTCCTCTTATACTCTATTTTCCCCCTCCTAATTAAACCCTTTGTCCTCCTCTGCTGAATTCTAAATTTCTCCCAGTCCTCAGGTTTGCTGCTTTTTCTGGCCAATTTATATGCCTCTTCCTTGGATTTAATGCTATCCTTAATTTCCCTAGTTAGCCACGGTTGAGCCACCTTCCCTGTTTTATTTTTGCTCCAGACAGGGATATACAATTGTTGAAGTTCATCCATGCGATCTTTAAATGTTTGCCATTGCCTATCCACCGTCAACCCTTTAAGTATCATTTGCCAGCCTATTCTAGTCAATTCACGTCTCATATCATTGAAGTTACCTTTCCTTAAGTTCAGGACCCTAGTCTCTGAATTAACTGTGTCACTCCCCATCTTAATAAAGAATTCTACTAAATTATGGTCACTCTTCCCCAAGGGGCCTCAAGATTGCTAATTAGTCCTTTCTCATTACACATCACCCAGTCTAGGATGGCCAGCCTCTAGTTGGTTCCTCGACATAGTGGTCCAGAAAACCATCCCTAATACACTCCAGGAAATCCTCCTCCACCGTATTGCTACCAGTTTGGTTTGCCCAATCTATATGTATTTTAAAGTTGCCCATGACAACTGCTGTACCTTTATTGCACGCATCCCTAATTTCTGGTTTGATGCTGTCCCCAACCTCACTACTAATGCTTGGTGGTCTGTACACAACTTCCACTAGCGTTTTCTGCCCTTTGGTATTCCGTAGCTCCACCCATACCGATTCCACATCATCCAAGCTAATGTCCTTCCTTACGATTGTGTTAATTTCCTCTTTAACCAGCAATGCTACCCCACCTCCTTTTCCTTTCTGTCTATCCTTCCTGCATGTTGAATACCCCTGGATGTTGAGTTCCAAGCCTTCGTCTGGCACTAAAGAGTGACAATCACCACAACCAGATGGTTTCCACCCCAGGGTTTTAAAAGAAGTATGTGAACACATTGGAAGATTACAGCTAGGTCATCTGCAAAGATTGAGGAACCATTCCTTTAGATTGGAAAATTGTGCAAATCACTCCGCTATTTAAGAAAGGAGAGAGAGGGAGACCAGGGAATTATAGACCAGTTAGGCTAACATCTGTTGTCAGGAAATTATTAGAGTCTATAATTAAGGATAGACTCACTGGGCTAGAAATTGTCATGGCTCACCGCCCGGTTTCTTGCTGGTATTGGCCGTTGGGCGATAACCAGGTCAGCGAGAAATTGTCCAGCTGAGTTACGCCGGCGGTTTCGAGGTACCGCTGGGGAGCAGACCGCCAGCATGTACCATCCACAGATCGCCCTGGTGTGATATTTGGCTCAGCGGTGACCCATAGGTAAGTATTAAAAAATCACCCACAAGAATCAGCGGAGCTGGGCAGCTGGTGAGTAGCTCTGCAAGAAAAAGGTAAGTAATTGCTTTTACTTAGTATTTTAAAATTCTGTTGTAGTGATTTAAGTGAAAAGGGTCCTGAGAATGTTATGATTTTTTTATGTTCTGTTTTTTGAAAAAATATTTTGTGTTTTTCTCCGCCTAGGCCCAACCCACAGCCTCGGGGTAAATCTTTAGTGAATTTTTAAATTATCGGCCATTTTCTTTAAGAACCACCAAAGCAACCTTAAATTCTATTTTTTCACTGAGAATCGGGGTGCAACGCCCTTTTTTTGGGGGGAAGTTTTCGCCGGCGATAATCTTGGGAATCTTAGTGGTCTTTTGGGCGGCAACCGGGCACTGGTGGGTTGTTAGGAAATTCTAGCCCATTGTATTTATGAACGATTTAAATGATGGGATAGAAATCCAAGTTTTCCGATGACACAAAGATAGGTGGCATTATACACAGTATAGATGAAAGCATAAAATTATAAAGAGATATTAATAGATTAAGCGAATGGGCAAAACTAGTAAATGGATTTCAATGTCGACAAATGTGAGTTCATCCACTTTGGACCTAAAAAGGATAGAACAGGGTACTTTCTAAATGGTGAAAAGCTAGAAACAGTGGAGGTCCAAAGAGCCTTTGGGGGTCCAGGTACATAGATCATTGAAATGTTATGGACAGGTACTGAAAATAATCCAAAAAGCTAATGGAATGCTGGCCTTTATATCTAGAGGATTAGAATACAAGGGGGTAGAAGTTATAGTGCAGCAATACAAAGCCCTGGTTAGACCACATCTGCAGCACTGAGAGCAATTCTGGGCACCACATCTTAGGAAGGATACATTAGCCTTGGAGGAAGTGCAGCGTAAATTTACCAAAATTATACCTGGACTCCCCCAAGGGTTAAATTACAAGGAGCTATTACACAAACTAGGGTTGTATTCCCTGGAATTTCAAAGGCTATGGGGTGATTTGATCAAAGTTTTCAAGATATTAAGGGGAACTGATGGAGTAGAGAGAAATAAATTGTTTCCACTGGTTGGGGATTCTCGGACTAGAAAGCATGGGATAAAAATAAAGAACAGGCCTTTCAGGGGTAAATTAGGAAACATTTCTACATGCAAAGGGTCGTGGAATTTGGAACTCTCTTTCGCAAACGACAATTGATTGTCAATTGTTAATTTTAAATCCGAGGTTGATGGATTTTTGTTAACCAAAGTTATTAAGAGATATGGGGCAAAGGCAAGTATATGGATTTAGGTCACTGATCAGCCATGATCTCACTGAATGGTGGAACAAGATCGAGGTGCTAAATGGCCTACTCCTGTTAAATAATACAGCTAATAATTATTATAAACCATAAGAGTAGAAAGGCTACCTTCTCCAGATAGTGTCCTCTCTTCATGCAGAAGTTAACACCAACACGCTTTCTCTCCAGATATTAGGAATTCAGAAAACATGGGTCATTAGAAAGCCTCATCTTGGAACCAATGTTGGGACCATTGCTAGTTCCTGCTTCTCCCCTTCCTCAACAATTTTTCCTTGTTAATTAAAGCGAAGGCTGAAAGAGTGCAACATCTTCCTATTGCTGCCCAGTGCCACAACCACCAGTAAAGCTGAAAACTAGCTAAACTCACCCAAAGAGGATAGAATGTTTAAAAGCCAATTAATACTGGGATTTAAAGTGATGATCTGGTGGAGAGTTCAATTATAGTTAAAAGTAAAAAGTAAAAAAAAGGACATAAGTATTCAACAGAGTATTGGGTGTTGTGCAAAATATGTGCATTTTCCAAAAATTCATTGTTGACCTATTAACCAAACATCGCATGCTATAAACTTCATCTGAAATTGTATTTTTTTTAAATTTGGTTTTAACCCGATCAGTGCTAAAAGGATAATGGACAAGCATTACTGTACATACAAAGGGATGAAGTGTGTTAGTGCTGCCCACTGTTGTCCTTGTGTTATATTTAATGCAGGCCGTGATCCTTACCAATGGATCAATCACAGACCCAGTCCACATGCGGACCGGGGTCAAACAAACAGGGCTGCGTCATCGCCCCAACCCTCTTCTCAACCTTTCTCGCCGGTTGCTCTACCTCACAGTCAACAAGCTCCCCGCTGGAGTGGACCTAAACTACAGAACCACTGGGAACCTGTTCAACCTGTGCTGTCTCCAGGCCCGATCCAAGACCAGCCCAACCTCTGTCGTCAAGCTACAGTACGCGGACAACGTCTGCATCTGTGCACACAGAGGCTGAACCCCAGGACATTGTTGACGTATTTACTGAGGTGTAAGAAAGCATGGGCCTTACGTTAAACATCCGTAAGACAAAAGTCCTCCATCAGCCTGTCTTCACCGCACAGCACTGTCCGCCAGTCTTCAAGATCCATGGCATGGCCCTGGACAACGTGGACTACTTCCCATATCTCGGGAGCCTCCCATCAACAAGAGCAGGCATCGACGCCGAGATCCAACACCGACTCCAGTGCGCCAGTGCAGCCTTCGGCCGCCTGAGGAAAAGAGTGTTTGAAGACCAGGCCCTCAAAACTGCCACCAAGCTCATGGTCTACAGGGCGGTAGTAATATTCGCCCTCCTATATGGCTCAGAGACATCGACCATGTCCAGCAGACACCTCAAGTCGCTGGAGAAATGTCTCCGCAAGATCCTACAAATCCCCTGGGAGGACAGGCGCAACAACATCAGCGTCCTCATCCAGGCCAACATCCCCAGCATTGAAGTACTGACCACACTCGATCAGCTCCGCTGGGCAGGCCACATAGTTCGCATGCCAGACATGAGACTCCCAAAGCAATTGCTCTACTTGGAGCTCCTTCATAACAAACGAGCCAAAGGTGGGCAGAGGAAACGTTACAAGGACACCCTCAAAGCCTCACTGATAAAGTGTGACATCCCCACTGACACCTGGGAGTTCCTGGCCCAAAACCGTCCTAAGTGAAGGAAGTGCATCCGAGAGGGTGTTGAGCACTTCGAGTCTCAAAGCCGAGAGCATGCAGAAATCAAGCGCAGGCAGTAGAAAGAGCGTGCGGCAAACCAGTCCCACCCACCCCTTCCCTCAACAACTATCTGTCCCACCTGGACTGTTGAGCTACCAAAGAACTCACTTCAGAAGTGGAAGCAAGTCTTCCTCGATTCCGAGGGACTGCCTATGATGATGTGCTATATGTACATTGATATTATACCTCTGTTAAACAGATATATAATGCCATAGAATTAATTTAGCATAAAGCAGTTAGCCATAAGCCTTTTAAGATTGTATTCCGGTAATTTAAAACTGAACAAAGTGAAACTTACCGTAAAACCAAGATACTCCAATGGCTTCTATTAATACTCCAAAGAGGATAGCTGTCCCTGCTGCAAATTGGTCTAGTAATGTGAGCACATAAATTCCACCCTACAGAAAGGGACAAAATGTCATTGATATTTTGCACAATTTATGTTTTCATTGGCTTGTTCTTGATAACCAATACTAAAAATTACATTAATCTGAAAATTTCCAGGATTATGAAGAAGAATTAGGATAGAAAACCTCTCAACTCATTAACTGCAAATATCCTTCTGCAATATGCATTAGAGATAGGCCAGATTAATATAATGGGACATAAATAATATTCATATTTTGGACTGCAAATGTTTATATTTTGAGTTCCTATATGTTAATATTGAATCTAATTGGCTTCCCTCCCACATGATTAAGTCTTGAATATTCCATGTGATTGATGTGTAGTTGAATGATAAATGTATGTGATTTTATTTTAAATGTATTATTGTGAAGATAAGTTAAAATTATGCAACAGATTTTTCTCAGAGTAAAATGCAGAACTGTAACAGTCCACCAATCTAAAATGAAACAGTGATAAAGCCCATGTGTACACAATCTTTCACATGGAACTTGGCATTCAGCTAGAATCTGCAAAAGGATATAGACAAGCTAAGTGAGTGGGCAAAAATTTGGCAGATGGAGTATAATGTTGGAAAGTGAGAGGTCATGCACTTTGGCAGAAAAAAAAATCAAAGAGCAAGTTATTATTTAAATGGAGAAAGATTGCAAAGTGCCACAGTACAGCGGGACCTGGGGGCACTTGTGCATGAAACACAAAAGGATAGTATACAGGTACAGCAATTGATCAGGAAGGCCAATGGAATCTTGGCACTTATTGCAAAGGGAATGGAGTATAAAAGCAGGGAAGTCTTGCTACAGCTAGACAGGGTATTGGTGAAGCCACACCTGGAATACTGCGTGCAGTTTTAGTTTCAATATTTACGAAAGGATATACTTGCTTTGGAGGCAATTCAGAGAAGGTTCACGAGGTTGATTCTGGCATGAGGGGATTGACTTATGAGGAAAGGTTGAGTAGGTTGGGCTTCTACTCATTGGAATTCAGAAGAATGAGAGGTGATCTTATCAAAACGTATAAAATTATGAGGGGGCTTGACAAGGTGGATGCAGAGAAGATGTTTCCACTGATGGGGGAGACTAGAACTAGAGGGCATGATCTTCGAATAAGGGGCTGCCCATTTAAAACAGAGATGAGGAGAAATTTCTTCTCTCAGAGGGTTGCAAATCTGTGGAATTCGCTGCCTCAGAGAGCTGTGGAAGCTGGGACATGAAATACATTTAAGACAGAAATAGATAGTTTCTTAAACGATAAGGGGATAAGGGATTATGGGGAGCGGGTAGGGAAGTGGAGCTGAGTCCATGATCAGATCAGCCATGATCTTATTGAATGGCGGAGCAGGCGCGAGAGGCCGTATGGCCCACTCCTGCTCCTATTTCTTATGTTCTTATGTAATACTTATAGTATAAAGTTAACTTGTCTCAGGGAACAAGGTGGACTGATGTTGAGCAGGATTAGAGTAGGCACCACGGAGGCAGATTTCCATTTTTTTTATTGATCATTTCATTAGCTTCAATATATTAAGATGTGGGAGCCAAATATTAACAGATCAATGCTGCATCCATGCTAAAACTCCAATGAATGGCCAATATGTCTTGCAGGAAACCCCACAGGATACTCCTGCTTCTGATCTTCTCCATCATATATCACCTCACATCAGTCCATAGGAGACAAGTTTTAGCATGGATGCAGCATTGATCTGTTAATATTTGGCTCCCACATCTTAATATATTGAAGCTAATGAAGTGATCAACATACAAGTAGCAATCAAACTTTCAGGATGAAGGGTGCACAATGTGCAATTAAAAGCCGCGTATGTTCATTTACTCAGCCTTGTTGTATAACCATGTAACAAAAATTGAAACTGCATTTATATAGAGTGCTCTCACTTAGTGGTCAGTATTAACCTCCCTACAATGGGCGGGAGAGGGTGGGTTAAAATTTAAAATCGCAAAACACGAGCCAAACTCATTGCGTACATGCCTGCCACCATTTTTACGACCGTAGGTTGCTTGGGGCGCCGGTCTTCTGTCTGGGAGAAGTGGGACACTTCATTATTGTATCTAAATCAGGCTCCCACAGTGCAATTGGGTGCCTGATTTCATAGAATCATAGACGTTTACAGCATGGAAGGATGCCATTTCGGCCCATCGTGTCCATGCCGGGATTTAAATGCAACGGTTGCTGGCTGGGTTTCCTCGGGCTTGGAAAATCTGGCAGCAAAATGGATACATGAGCAGCTGGCTGCAGTAGGAGAAGCACTCCGAGCCACTCCCCTGGCCCCTGAAGCAAACCTTCTATTGATCACAGCTTCTCCTTGCTTTCGCAATTGGTCGACCCCAATCCCCGATCTCATGCCACCTGCCCCGCGATCAGCCGGCCAGCCACCCACACTCCCCCACCTCACTGCCGGACTCCAACCCTTCTCTCTAACCTCAGATCTATCCATCCGCCCCCCCACCCTCCACCTCCCACCACCATTGCCAGGCTTGATATCAGGTCCTTGGTCTCAACAAGGTTAGATGTACAACATTGACTCCGTAACAGGATGAAACTACTTGGGTATCAAAAATTAATGAAATTAGTGGAGATTTTGAAATGATTACAATCTGGTTCTTCGACAGGGAATAATGTCTTACGGAAGAATTTATTTGTGAGAATAGCTGAAAATAGAAATTTGTTTTGTAATACGGGTGCTTATCGTTGGCTCTGAAAATCAGAATAAGCTATGGGTCAACATCTGTTTTAAATATATCTCAATTACATGAATAATGTAATTCAAAGAAAACTGAAAATACTGTTCAGTGAATCACTTTGATCATGCTTCCAGGGGTTACTAACTTACCAACATTATGAAATGGATGTTTGTCAGACCACCACTTTGTTGCAGTTCAGGAACGTCTGACTTATGTTAAACCTGCAGAGTTGGATTGTGCTACTGCATTTACTCTTGTAACCCATGTTGCTATTTAAAGATCTCATTTAGTTTCTTACTAGGAGGCCAATTTTTCTGTTTGTTTAGGTGTACAACTATGATATTCATTCCGCTATTAGCCATTGTAAATAAGTTTGCAGGAGCAATTATTTAAAAGAGCTATGTGACTTCTTTTTTTAATGTGATTGTTTAAACACCCTCGTCTCTCCTGAGCACAGTTTGCTTTATTTAATATTTGTGGATTCAGTCGTGGATTCAGCTGGTGTAATCTCCATCCTCTCTATTTCCAGGTCATTTGGAGCAGCAGACATGAGACGGAGCCTATTGTGCCAAGGATATGGGCTGAAGGCTCCCAGTGAGTGAAGGTGTGCAGCTGTAGCCTGCTCAGCTTGTCCATATTAAAACAGGAATTGTGGCAAACCTCGTGAAACTTTCGCTCGGAATTTCTTGGGATTTCTCCCAATTGGCGGCTGTACCTTCAGCAAAAACCACAGATACATCCATAAATGGGGTTTCCATTGATCTTCCATTGAAGTTAAGGAAATTAAGGACATTCCCAATGTATTTTTTTTTAAAGTTGTATTAGTTGCATCAACTTGCTTAAAATGCTAGTTTCAGAATTTGTACTTGACAGATTAAAGATAGAAAAATTGTAATATTACAATCATATCAGTGCTAATTTATTCTTGTTTATATCAAATCAAGACTCACTGCACTACACATCTACTCAAACTCATTCTTTCCCAGGATTTCAAATCTGTAGCATTCCTTACCTCCTGCAGTCTTTCCTTTCTCCTGCAGTCTTCAGTCTTTTAAAATCCAAATTTGGTATAATCTAGTTACTGCTTCCAGATTTACCTCATCTCTTTTACACTTTCCAACTTTGGGAGTATGCTGCACTAGGGGCCTTGGCTATTTACTTTAGTTTCTCAATAAAAGAAACACTGAAATGCAGTTGTTATTACAAGGTTGGGTCTATCTGCAACCATTGGTATATTATGACACTGATGTTAATATCCAATATTAAAATGACACTTGCTGCTGATCTGTTAATGCTAAATGTTAGATTATTTGACAGTAAATTCCCCTGGAAGGACATTGCTTCATTTTCCAACTTCTTCCTCCTATGTTCTCACTTTCCTGCTATAAAACAGCTGCTGCCAAACACAAACATTTCACTCAGATGAAATATTGCTGCTACTTGGTAAAATGGCTGATTTTCATTTCCTTCCACTCCATTAGGTGGGAGCCGGTGATCATCCTGTTCCAATTAACATCTGGGTGACCACCATTTTGGGGGGGGGGGGTGGGTGGGAGAAGAGAGGAGGCCTTGAAAAGGGCAGACCAGGTTACTGTCGAAACCGGTGGGAGCCCATTCGCCCATGCAAATTGGAGCCCAATTAAATCAAAAGGATCCCAATGCAATTTTGAAGTACCAATGGGTGCAGAATGCCTTTCATATGCTCCACCCAATTGTACTTTATATAGAGCGGCCTAATCAGAAGTCCTTTAAGAGACCGCTGCAGGTCACTCAGAAAAAAGGGGAGTATTAATGTTTCCCGTCATCCACAATCGATGAGCTACTGCAATGTAAACCATGGCTCATGTGTACTATGCTGATATTTGATGTGCAAATTGGCCTATTAGCTTATTTCAGTTAGATGCACTGCTTAATGATTGGTTTGGTTTTATTTTGGTCACTATCCAATTATCCATTACAACTCTGATTAATGAACTGTGTGCTTCTAGCAAAAATAGAATTAACACCAAAATGATCATGTTATAAAACTAGTAGAGGTAGAATGACTCAGGAGAATAGATTTTCAACTTGCTGCCCAGTTGTAAAACTGGCACTGCGAATCACCAACCCATTATAGAAATCAATGGAAGTGAAAGTTGGGGTAGTTTTTAGAAAGAGTGGCTGATTCACATTACCAGCTGGCAAATTGAAAATCTGCTCTGGAGTCTTTGCTTGCTCTGTTTTCCAAACCAAGTTACATCACTTTGTTATTTCAGACTTACATTGGTAATACAAATGAGTGCAACAAGGAAAGTTCCACTTGCAGTTAGGAATGTGAAAAGCTTTCGGTGTTTCTTCAAAAATTTGAAGTCATCTGTAATTCCAGTAACAACTGCCTCCATGCCGCCCATCTGAAAAATAAGGGAACCATTTGGGACTAAATTAAAACTATAACAGGTTAGAGGACTTTAAAACCAACTGAAAAAGATTACGCTTTTTAAACAAAAAAGCATCACAGATGGTAAAAATCTATAATTAACACAGATAATTCTGGAATTGTACCACACCTTCAAAAGTATCTGAAAGGGAAAGGATAGGTTAACGTTTTAGCTGGGACCCTACATTACAACGGCCTTTGCTTTGAGGACCTATGGGAATAACCTGTGGTGATACAATGAAGATGAATTTTCTAGATATCCTTAAAATTTGAGGGGTGGAAATTCGGTGCCGCCCACATTGAGGCGGTGACACCGTCTGGCAACCTAGCACCAGAAGAGGGGAAAAAAAATACTTGTGGAAAATTTGAATGACCTATACCAACAAATAAATAGAAGTTAAAAAAATTAAATTTCATCCCTTACCTTGCACTCTGGACGATACTGCCCTGGGATTATCAATGTGCCATCTGCTTTCCCTGTCGGAAGTATAGCAGACGAAAGCAGTCAATTTGACAACTGCGCGCTATGGGGGTGTTGCACACTTGGTGACATTACCAAATGGGTGGCACTAGCGAGCACAGCACAAATTGTTAGTGCCGCCACTAAACCTTCGCTGAAGTTCGCGGCAGGCGCTCACAGCGCAGTGCTCAGCTCCCTATTAGTGCCCCTCTGGGGTGCGAATGGGTGACGCTAACACACCGAATTTCCACCCCTGAATTTATTATTATTATGCCTCGATTTTGCACTTCCTGGTGCACACCGAGTGCATAGCGGGAAAATCGGCATTACCAGCACATTTGTCCCAGGGCTGTGAGCGACACTGGCAATGTACCTCGATGATTCTGGGGCAGTATCATCCAGAGAGCAAGGTAAGGGGTGAAATTTAATTATTTTAAACTTCTATTTATTTGTGGCCGCAGTGGGAAGTGTGGGTGCAGGTCATTGAAATTTTCCACGAGATTTTTTTCCCCTCCTTAGGCATGAGGATGCCGACAAACTCGTGGCACAAAATTGAGCAGGCTACCGTGGTTTGCACCCGAAGTGTGTGGAGATACTTCCCTTAGCGCTGCACTTTCCTTTTGGGGCAAAACAGCTGAATATCATACTTAGAGACGGTAGACACTGCCCGTGCTAAAGTTAGCGACCAGGTGGTGTCACCATCTCAATGTGGGTGACACCGAATTTCCATCCTTAGGTACCTTGAGAAGGTAGTGGACCTTCTCCTTGAACCACTGCAGTCCTTGTGGCAATGGTGCTCCCAAAAATGGTGCTAAGTAGTAAATTCCAGGATATATTGACCCAGCGACAACGAAGGAATGGCGATGAAAGTTCAAGTCAGGATGGTGTGCAACTTCGAGGGGAACTTGGGTTATGGTGTTCCCACCACATTGCTGCTCTTGCCCTTCTTGGTCGTAACATTGTGAGGAGGTCGGTGTTGTCGAAGTTACCTTGGTGAGTTGCTCCAGTACCTCCTGTAGATGATACACACTGCAGTCACAATGCCAGTGGTGGAGGAGATTGTTACTGAGTATGGTGACTTTTTTTGACTTGTATGAAATGTAACATTTACCTTGGCAAAACAGTTTTGAACTGGTACAGAAATTATAAATTGTATATTTTTGGAGCATTTTTGTTTACCATTGGAGTGAAGGATTCAGTGCGGAGGAAAGGAATCCATTTCCAATTTTGTGCACTGTTTGCATTAAGCATTCCCACTTTGCAGCATGGCCAGATACAGAGCAAAGCTGCTCCTGGGCCCAGAAGAGCCGAGGGCCCAGGGGCAGCACGGGCCATCACACACTGCGATATGTGTGTGCACTAGGTCCATGCAGCAGAGCAGGTCTCCAGTTGTCCTGGTTAATCCTTGCCACTGGAGAAAGGCCTAGTTCTGTCAAGCCTATGTGGTGGCTGATGTGCAACGGTCACCACACGTTAAAAAAAATTCACGCACAGGCATCTTTCACTCCCTCAACTGGAGTTCAGGACTGGAACATCGGGTCCTTCATTGAACCATCCATGAACTCTTGTGGAAGCAAGTCATCCTCGTTCGAGGGACAGTCTATGAGTGAGTGAAAGCTCCCTCTATTTTGGTCCAGCAATATTCCTTCAAACCAAACTTTAAAGCGCAACCCTGGCAGCACCAATGTAAATTTTTGCACCAGCCTCCCTGAGTTTGTCCATTTAGTACCAATTTGTGGGCACTTTTGTGCTGTGGGCCAAGATGAGAGAGGGACTGAAATTGGTCTCCACCAGTGGCACGAAAAAGACGCAAAGCAAAGCGGCAGCATGTTTTAACCCACAGCTGCTTTTCTTTTCCATTGAATTGCTATGATCACGATGAAGGTACATTTTCACCCAGATAACTAATCCAATGAGATTGTGGCTTTCCTTCCAGTGCATTTGTCCGAGTTACCATTCAAATGAAAAGCAAAATCATGATTACTTAATATGGACCTTTTGACCATTATCCCACAGAAAAGATTTTTTAAAATGTTACTTTAAGTGCGTTTTAAAAGCATCTTTGAAGCAAAAAAAGATCTGCGTTGGTAATTAAGATGCTAATGAGTTAGCTTTGATCTAATTTCTTCATAGACTGCAAATAATAAGCAAAACAGCTCGTCTCCATAAATTATGAACACCCGCTACCCATTGTGTTGAGAGGTTTTTGTCAGGGTTAATGCAGAATGTCAGACACCTAAAAAGGTCCTCCAGCTTTTCCAGAGAAACTGCAGAGGAAAGGCAGGCTCAAAAATTTACAATGCAGAAGAATTAAGCTGTTTAAATCAAGTAAGGTGACCCAGTGAAGAGGGGTAGTGTAGAATGTTCATTATTGTTATTTTCTTACAAGATGACAACGATGGAAACAAACAAATCCAATCTGAACTGTTGCACTGTACCTTACTGTGGAATAAACAGCTTAACATTTCAAACTAAGTCTTGCCTCATCTGGTGTTAACTTGCCTTTGGAGGGACTGAAGAAATACACGTGAACAACATAAGGATCTCATGGATGCTCTTGCTACGTTCCTGGGATATGCTATCGTATAAGTGGAAATAGGGCAGTGTAAGTCAGCTGCCATAAACGCAAGGCACTCAGACTGCTTAAGAAAAGTTGGTGGTGGGCATTCATGAACCACAGCAGTTCGTGTGGTGAAGGTACTCCCACAATGCTGTGAGGTGGGAGTTCCAGGATTTTGACCCGGCGACAATGATGGATCAAAAAATATCTTGTTGCTGTTGGCATGCCATTTCTGTCAAAAGTCCACACCTACACTCTGTGGAAGTTGTTTAAGTACATAAGAACATAAGAAATAGGAACAGGAGTAGGCCATATTTCCCCTCGAGCCTGCTCCATCATTCAATAAGATCATGGCTGATCTGATCATGGACTCAGCTCCACTTTCCCGTCCGCTCCCCATAACCCCTTATCGTTTAAGAAACTGTCTATTTCTGTCTTAAATTTATTCAATGTTCCAGCTTCCACAGCTCTCTGAGGCAGTGAATTCCACAGATTAACAATCCTCAAAGAAATTTCTCATCTCTGTTTTAAATGGGCGGTCCCTTATTCTAAGATCAAGCCCTCTATTTCTAGTCTCCCCCATCAATAGAAACATCCTCTCTGCATCCACCTTGTCAAGCCCCCTCATAATCTTATACGTTTCGATAAGATCACCTCTCTTTCTTCTGAATTCCAATGAGTAGAGGCCCAACCTACACAACCTTTCCTCATAAGTCAACCCTCTCATCTCCGGAATCAACCTAGTGAACCTTCTCTGAACTGCCTCCAAAGCAAATATATCCTTTCGTAAATATGGAAACCAAAACTGCACGCAGTATTCCAGGTGTGGCCTCACCAATACCTTATATAGCTGTAGCAAGACTTCCCTGCTTTTATACTCCTTCCCCTTTGCAATAAAGGCCAAGATACCATTGGCCTTCCTGATCACTTGCTGTACCTGCATACTATCCTTTTGCGTTTCATGCACAAGTACTCCCAGAACCCGCTGTACTGTGGCACTTTGCAATATTTCTCCATTTAAATAATAACTTGCTCTTTGATTTTTTTCTGCCAAAGTGCATGACCTCACACTTGTCAACATTATACTCCATCTACCAAATTTTTGCCCACTCACTTAGCCTGCCTATGTCCTTTTGCAGATTTTGTGTGTCCTCTTCACACATTGCTTTTCCTCCCAGCTTTGTATCATCAGTAAACTTGGCCACGTTCCATTCAGTCCCTTCTTCTAAGTCGTTAATATAGATTGTAAATAGTTGGGGTCCCAGCACTGATTCTTGCGGCACCCCACTAGTTACTGGTTGCCAACCAGAGAATGAACCATTTATCCCGAATCTCTGTTCTCTGTTAGTTAGCCAATCTTCTATCCATGCTAATATATTAGCCCCAACCCCGTGAACTTTTATCTTGTGCAGTAACCTTTTATGTGGCACCTTGTCCAAATACACCACATCCACTGGTTCCCCTTTATCCATCCTTTTCATTACATCCTCAAAGAACTCCAGCAAATTTGTCAAACATGACTTCCCCTTCATAAATCCATGCTGACTCTGCCTGTCTGAATTTTGCTTTTCCAAATGTCCTGCTACTGCTTTTTTAATAATGGACTCCAACATTTTCCCAACCACAGATGTTAGGCTAACTGGTCTATCGTTTCCTGCTTTTGTCTGCCTCCTTTTTTGAATAGGGCCGTTATATTTGCGTTTTCCAATCTGCTGGGACCCTCCCCAGAATCCAGGGAATTTTGGTAAATTACAACCAATGTATCCATAATCCCTGCTGCTACTTCTCTTAAGATCCTAGGGTGCAAGCCATCAGGTCCAGTTTTATTGCTTCAAAATGTACAGTGATTGGGTGGTTTTAGGACCCTCCCCTTTCATCACTGGGAACCAATGGCATTGGATACTGGAGGGTTTAAGAGATATTTGCCCTGCCTCTAATCCTCTAACTTAACATGTGCGCGATAAAATGATTAACTCCACGGGATTGGAAGTGGACCTCGTTCTGCCCAATTTCTGAGCATAAACCGGGCACAATGATAGCTAATTTCGGGGACCAATGTCCCACGCCCAAAAGGACCCATGAATGACATCTGACCCAATATTGGTGAAGGTAATTTTGCAGGCGACCTGGTGGCTGCCTGAAAAATGCATTAGATCCCTTACATATGGAAATGAGGTACCTAATGCCTGTATTCGGCACCCTCTGGCAAATTGGACATCATTCGAGCCAGATCTGCTCTGCTGAAGATACTTCAGTGGTTGGTGTCCCAAGCAAAGTCTACCACCAAAAGGTTAGTTTCTCAAAATCTCCTGTGGAGCCAGGAGTTAGCAGGAGTACTCCAGCGCCTCCACAGTACTTGTGATGGGCCCCTCTCCTCCCATTGCCACAGCTCCACCTCCCAATATTTTTCATGAGGCGTGACAGGTGCCAGCAACTTGCCCAAATAATGTTACGAAGGCCCGAGGTCCAATTTCAGGCCAACCTCAGGCCTCTAGGTTCAAGCGTGGTGCTCATTTCAGGCTCAAAAATGGGCCTAAAGAAATTTAAACCCCTGTGTGTCCAATAAGTGAGTAAGTTAAATTTTAGTGTTGCCTCTAGTCATTGCCCATTACAGTTGGCTTACAAACTAGAAGATCGCACAGATGATGTAGTGGGCAATCTTGTGAGTTTGGTTTTGCATTACATTGTTGGAGCAATGAATGGTCTGACCCAAGAATATTTGATCCTGATTACTGGGTGACAAAGATAGTTCCATTCACCAGCACAGATCTTTCACCGTGATAAGCACCCAAACATAAATTTAAAAAATGCTCCAGAGGAACTTACAAAAATAGTTGCAACATCAGCAGATCTCCCACGACATAGCTTGTGACAAGTTGGATGATCTGCGGTTTTATTTAACAAAGGAATTTTATACCATTTAAGGTACAATGCATTTTGCTGCCACCAAAGTGAATCCGTGTCCCTTTAGCACCACAAAATTTAAATTATTAAGCAAACACAGGTCCAAGTCAATCTGCTGTTTGGCCAGGGATCTTTGTAGATTGGAAAATGGTTGTAAGTGCAAGTCAGAACCACTCAGCAATAGCTAACTGACTTTCTTACTCGTTTAAAAAAAGAAAAGTCCGATTGTAAGATCAATTAGAGGGTACAGACAATCTAGCTCCTCTGTAGATATTTTTTATTGCTCTAAACATTTGCAAAGTGTTGGCTTTCTTTCAGTTTATTTCAGCACTTTTTTTTAAACCATCCCCTGCCTCACCCCCACTCCATTCACTGTGGTACCCACATTAACCCACAACTCCCAATTAATTTGCATGGTCAAACCAGCAGAACTGAAATCACTGCAGAAATGTCAGTCACTGCTCATTCCTTGTATAATCTCACCGTTTCATTCGACATGTGTGCATGTCAACAGTAATCAAGTAGACACCATTATCTACATTTCTGACTGCCCAAACTCGAAAAATGCCCCTTACCACCCCAACCTGGCGGCCACACTGCGGAGACCAGTGGCCGCCAAGCTCCCGGCAATTCCCGAGGTGGCCTTGCAGCGGTCTGCGGCTCCACACCTCTTCCCTTCACCTCCGCGGTGGTGACTGACATCACTCATAAGTGTATAGTCACACCGTGCATCACTGAAGTCCTGGACCGGAAGCAGAATTCCCCCTCAGAAGTCGGCTGACTGCTCGACGGTGCGAAGAGGTGGATTGTTGAAGTGGTGCATCGTTGAGAGATTGAGTGCGCTGAGTGCATTAAAGGACAAGTGATTTAGTTCGATTTATTTTCAGGGAGTTTGCTGCTTTGTTGAATTAGGTGCTTCAGTGAGATTTATTTTCAGCCATTTTGTTGCGTTGTTTAAGTAGCAGTGCAAGGCCACTTTGAGGAGACTGAGCACCTGAAGGCCTTGGAGATGGGGGCAGTGCGTGCAGGCCAATGCCTCCTGTGCATTGTGTGTGCCACAGAGGCTCAGAGAAGGCGGCACAAGTGGCAACAGCTACAGAGGTAGCGGGCAAGGGCTGCAGACATCATAGCAGACCAGCAAGGAGAGGGCCACAGAGGGCAAGGGCCTTCACCAAGGAGGAGAGTCCGGTAGGCCGACCCCTCCACCAAATAATAGGCGAGCAGCCCAGGAGGCAGCCTGCAGAGGAGCTAGATGCTGGGCAGCAGCAGCCTGCAGAGTTGGAGAAGATAGAAGAGCAGCAAATGAGCCACCTCACATAGAAAGACGGCCACACAGAAGTGGGAACGGGAGGGCATATCCAGCAGCAATTTGCATACACACATGAGTGATCAATGCCTTTTCAGACTGCAATTCCGGAAGGGCGTTGTCACTGAGATCTGTAATCTCCTGCAGTTGGAATTGGAGCTACAGACACTGGTCAGGACAGCTGGAGCATGGCACTGAAGGTCACAATAGCCCTCAACTTCTGTGCCACAGGCTCGTTCCAAGCTGCCACTGCGGACATCTGCAACATTTCACAAGTTGCAGCCCACACAGCGATACGGGAGATCACAGATGCTCTGTATAGGAGAGCCAACTACCTCTCCTTCTCCATGACCAGGGAGCACCAGTTGGAGCACCAGGCTGGCTTCATGCATATTGCGCGCTTCCCTGGGGTCCGGGGGTGATTGACTGGACCCATGTAGCTCTCAGAGCACCTCAGGCTGCTGAGCAAGCCAGAAACTGCAAGGGCTTCCTGTCCCTCAATGAACAACTCGTTTATGACCACAACTGAAAGATAATGCACGTGGCTGCCCGGTACCCTGGCAGCGCCCACAACTCATTCATACCGCGCCAGAGCAGTGTGCCACATGTCGTCACTGGTCCCAATGAACATAGCGGATGGCTGCTGGGTGATAAGGGCTACGCGCTGAACACTTGGCTCGTGGCTCCTCTGCGCAACCCGAGAACTGATGGGCAGGTCGCGTACAATGAGCGTCTGATGGCCACCAGGGTATAGAACACACTATAGGCATTCTGAAGCAGAGGTTCCATTGCTTCGACCACTCAGGGGGTGTGCTGCAGTACTCGCCTGAGCATATCCCCAGATTTGTGGTAGTCTGATGCATGCTCCACAACCTCGCCATCAGGAGGGCGCAGCCATTGGAGGATAACGCAGCAGTGGCACTGTGCAGGAAGAGGAGGCTCATGAGGTGGAGGAGGAGGAGGCCCATGAGGTGGAGGAGGAGGAGGCCCATGAGGTGGAGGAGGAGGAGGAGGAAGCCCAGGAGGTGGAGGTGGAGGTGGAGGTGGAGGAGGAGGAGGAAGCCCAGGAGGTGGAGGTGGAGGTGGAGGAGGCCCACGAGATGGAGGTGGAGGAGGAGGAGGCCCATGAGGTGGAGGAGGAGGAGGCCCATGAGGTGGAGGAGGAGGAGGAGGAGGCCCATGAGGTGGAGGAGGAGGAGGAGGAAGCCCAGGAGGTGGAGGTGGAGGTGGAGGTGGAGGAGGAGGAGGCCCACGAGGTGGAGGTGGAGGAGGAGGAGGCCCATGAGGTGGAGGTGGAGGAGGAGGAAGCCCATGAGGTGGAGGTGGAGGAAGCCCATGATGTGAAGGAAGAGGAGGAGGCCCATGAGGTGGAGGAGGAGGAGGAGGCCCATGAGGTGGAGGAGGAGGAGGCCCATGAGGAGGAGGAGGAGGCCCATGAGGAGGAGGAGGCCCATGAGGTGAATTTGGAGGAGGCCCATGAGGTGGAGGTGGAGGAGGGGGAGGCCCATGAGGTAGAGGAGGTGGAGGAAGCCCATGAGGTGAAGGTGGAGGAGGAGGAGGCCCACGAGGTGGAGATGGAGGAGGAGGAAGCCCATGAGGTGGGGGAGGAAGAGGCCCATGAAGAGGAGGAGGAGGAGGCCCATGAGGAGGAGGAGGAGCAGGAGGAGGAGGAGGAGGAGAAGGTCCATGATGGGGAGGAGGAGCAGGAAGTGGGTAGGCAGCCACACAGGAGGCAGCGTCCCCATCCTAACCCTGCAAAGGAAGTACAATGCCATCTCATAGCTGCCCACTTCACATAAGTAAATGCCCACTTAAGGCTGTATCTGGCCAGTTCCATGAGCCAACCTGTAAGCCCTCTCACAAACCATTCCCACACACTGAAATTACAGATCACAAATTACAAAGAATAAAGAAAGATTTATTAAATCCAAATAACGGGTCTCCAAAACATGCATCATCCATTATCACCCTTGCGCAACTCCACACACGTGCAGCAGAGCTGGTCTCCAGTCGTTTTGGGTAAGCCTTGCCACTGGACCAAGACCTAGCTCTGTCAAGCCCATGTGGTGGCTGGCGTGCAATGGCCACCACACGTTTTTTTAAAAATCCACGCACAGGCATCTTCCGCCCTTGAGGATGTAGTTCGGGTCCTTCATTCGAAACACCTGTGAACTCATCTTTTTTTGGCGTGGAAGCAAGTCATCCCCTATCCTTACACAACGCCGCAATGTCTCCCCTGTGGCTGCCTCATGGCTTTGGGAAGACTGCTGCATGTCTGTAGAGGAAGTTGCAGATGTCCTTCTCGGACGCCCGCAACCATCTCTGGCCCTGGAAGGGCCGGCTGCGGACTGGGCCACATCCTCCTGTGCGTCTTCAGTCACAAGTGGCTGGGGCGAAGCCATGGTTGGTAGCATCATCATCATAGGCAGTCCCTCGAAATCGAGGAAGACTTGCTTCCACTCTAAAAGTGAGTTCTTAGGTGACTGTACAGTCCAATACAGGAATTACAGTCTCGGTCATAGGTGGGACAGACAGTCGCTGAAGGAAAGGGTGGATGGGGAGTCTGGTTTGCCACACACTCCTTCCGCTGCCTGCATTTGCTTTCTGCATGCTCTCGGCGACCCTGGATGCTCTTCCTCATCTTAGGGCGGTCTTTGGCCAGGGACTCCCAGGTGTCGGTGGGGATGTTGCATTTTATCAAGGAGACTTTGAGGGTCTCCTTGAAATGTTTCCTCTGCCCACCTGGGGCTTGCTTGCCGTGTAGGAGTTCCGAGTAGAGTGCTTGCTTTGGGAGTCTTGTGTCAGACATGGAAACAATGTGGCACGCCCAATGGAGCTGGTCGAGTGTGGTCAGTGCTTCAATGCTGGGGATGTTGGCCTGATCGAGACCAGCAGCTCCCAGCTCAGGGCTGACATGAACCGGAGGGCCCACATCAGCATCCTGGTCCAAGCGCCACTCCCCCAGGGCAGCACCCCACCTCCCTCACCAAGACTGGATGGGGTGTGGTGGGACCTATAGGCCCCTGGTGGACCATCGTAGACACAGCCACAATGGCAGCAGTCAGATGTTGCTTAGCCTCCAGCTGACACTGCATGGAAGCAGCCACACTCTAGAAGCCATCAGAGGCTCCGTGCCCTGTTGGCCAGAGTGCATGAGAGCATTCTGAGCTTCCAGGGCAGCAGCCAGCCTGTGCAAAGAAAGGTCGAACTGAAGACACAGCTGCAAAACCTGCCCTTTAAGGCGGCCAGGGAGCAGCTGCATTGTAAGCATGATGGTTTTTGCATCAAATGGATCAGAGAGGAATTTCTCAGTGCAAACACTACACCACTGCAAACAGCCATTACCACCAGGAATTAAGACTCCGCTCCTTTTATGACAAAAAAAAAGGGCAATTTCGATCTAATTAATACTGCAATCATTCCACACCACTTAAGGCAGAGGACAATTTTGGCCCCACAGTCTTATTTTACAGGTACTAGGAAAACTGGTGTATTTGAACCATGAGATTGAAATCGATTACATAACCAAGGCCTCAAAGTATGACAAAATTATTGCACACCAAAAGCATCTAGTTATTATTCTGCTTTGTTGAGGCATGGGATGGGTCAGAGACGTGAACAGCATGAAAGCTATGGAGTGACCTAGGGGGTGAAATAATACTATTTTTCTTAATGAATTAAAGCTCTCTATTTGGGTCTTGCCTTCTGTTGCTGTATCATATTTAAGTAAAGCAGGCACTAGGTGGGTCTACAGTTGGAGTTTGTGTTTAAATTAATTTAATTAATTAGAAGTATTGAAAGTGGGCATTGGTTCATTCATTACAGACAGATAAGGAATGCTTTTAAAATGAATATATTCCAAAATCTTTATTTTTAAATTACAAACATATACATTATTTTCACATAGTAATACTAAGTTTATATTTCTCCATTTGAATCTCAGCTGGAGCAACAAGAGATTCTAGAGTGTTCTTCATGGGCTTAAGCACTCAGGGGTGAACAAATTACTTCAGGTTTTGCTCCAGATCGCTAACCAATATCTCCTAATGTTAACACATAATTGTGGAATTGGATGAATTTAGCTGTGATCATTCCCAGAACTAAACTGCTTTTCATTAGATAAAAGATTCAGAGGAAACATAATCCAGGATATGAAAATACATTTACATTATACATTGCACTCTAAGTAGATTATTTGACAAATTGGACCATTGGCATTGAATCAAAAAGACTTGAGCATAAAAATGAACAAGCCTTAGTCAAGACTTGAAATTATATGGATCTCCACGCAACAAAGTGATGGATATGTGAAGTAAACTTCATCTTCCAAAATTCATTGTTCGAGGTGCAGTTCTGGGGTCTTTGCCGCTTTCTCAGTTACAAAACTATTTCCGTTCATAATCTTAATTAATCTCAATCCCAAATTGATAAAGATCATTCAATGATGTATTATAGGTTCTAGTTAATCAGCCTCATAAACATCTAGTTAAAATAGCATTGAGATATGAGAATAAATAGAGATTAAGGTAATTCAGTTACATGCAAAATATATGGTTGCTGAGCTGAGGAACAGTGCTGCCAAAAGGCGGCAATTGGTCATGGATAATTACTGTCGCAGCAATACATAGCCAGTCAGGAGTTTTCTTTCCTTTATTTTTCATGACGGAGAAAATTTGTATTTTTCTCTAGATGAGATGAGATGACATGGGCAGAGTCACTGATAAAAGTGGATTTCACACGGTCCGTCGCAGGAGTATGCTTGATGGACCAAATAGTCATTGTTTTACTTAACATTTTATGTTTTGTGACTACTGACTGCAATATGTAGACACACATGAAGAACTACCGCTTTGTTTACACACTAACCATGGAACCTTGCTCATCTTCAATACATTAGGGGCCGAAATTGCCCCTTTTTAAAGGCCCGTTACCAGAGGCGATAATTGGACGGGAAGGCCTTTCCGATCGGGGAGAGGTGGATGGTGCGACCCATCCAGGATTGACCCCGGGCCGGGGGCGGCAGAAACAGGTTTCCGCCGCATCCAGTGTTTCCGCCCCACTCGGCTCTCAAACCCGTTGTTGGTAGCGCGCCGACCCCTTACCGACCGATGGCAACCCCTTACCAACCAGCGGCGACCCCTTTTCCACACCATGGGGGAAATTGCCCCGCAGGAACGCAGCCGCTGCCGGTCGGTGCCCCCGAATCTGCAGTTGGCCCGACAATGGCGGCTACTGGTCTGGCCGGGCCACTAAAGGCGTTGCTACGAGTCAGCGCATGCTCTGATGACATCACCTGCCTTCTGCCCCATTCCCGACACTCTTCCGCCCCCAACACCGCCCCATTCATTTTTGCAGTCAAAAGTGTCCAATTTCCCTCTATTCCATGCCCCATCTGCACTGGCCGTACTACGGCATTTAATTCAAATTATCCGTCCCAAACGGGGCAAAGGGCAATTTGGGCCCCTAGAAGTTAGGGGAGTTTAAACTAGAGCAGAGGAAAGTTTGTTTTTCCTAGTTTACACTCATATCGTTATGAAAGTTGGACAGTAGATATTCTAGACTAGAAATCTTGCATACAAGTCACCTCCAAGACAGGCTTCAATGTCACTTAAAATGATTAATAAAAGCAAGGTAAATTTAAATATATTGTGGCGGTTCACAGGAGCCATCTTACAGGAGTGTTATAAGAAAGATGTTACCAGAGATGCATTGCTTTTTGAGCCTAATATTTCAGATATATTTTGTCTCTAAACATTCAAGTTGGACTCAGGTTTGAAATGCTGATGAGAGAAAGAGTTGTACTGGTGTGGAGTATAAACTTAAAATTGGCCTCTTTCTGTGCTGTATATTCTATGGAATTTTATGATCCACTAAGATTTAAGATGAACAAAAGATGAAGTTGTACTGTACTTACTGAGCTGTCAATCCCCAATGTCAGTAGCATGATGAAGAACATGATTGCCCAAAATGTTGACCCTGGGAGGGTTGAGATTGCTTCAGGATAGATAACAAACACTAAACCCGGACCTGAAAACAGAGGAGCACACAGTGAATTAGTTGTTAAAGTTACATTGAGAATACACAAACACGTCATCTTCCAACAACAAAATGTCACACAATTTTAAAATAGAACGGGCCGATATTTTCATAATTTCTGCTTTATTAGCCTTGTTCCTGTAAACAAATACAATTTGTGGGATTAAAGATCGGGCAGCCACCTGACTGCTTTGGAATGGGACAATCTGGCTTCTGAGTGGCTGTCTGGAAATTTCTCAAATGTAAAGCCTGACAGCAACATTCTGTGATTTTAAAAATAGAAGTCCATTTTTTTTTTCCACGATTGTGAAAACATTAGTTATTAAGGTGGTTAAGGTTTTCAATTAATTTTCATCGGTCTCAAAGCAAACATCAAAACTTGACCCATGTTTCCATCCTCTGCTCAGTCTTTATCCTGCTCCCAGTCCAGTTACTGACTTGCCAAAAGGTGGCAATCCAAACTGAAGCTGGAAATGTAAGATTCTAGCAAGTTTTACAACAAAGATGATTGAGGAAAGTTCTGAAGTACAATCTAAAAAGAAAGAAATAATCTGTGAAATTATTTTTCAAAATTGTTCCAAAGTCTTTGTTAAACAATTGTCACAATCTCATATTTCTGTTGCCCACACCATCATCAGAGGTTCCCCAAAGATTCATCCTTGCCCAACTCCTCTTTCGTATTGACATGCTGCCCCATAGCAACATCATCTAGAGGCAAGGGTGCCAGCCTTCATATGTATGCCCAGATGTACACGGATGACAGCACTTCTCTCAACTCCTGCACTGCTTCTGTTTTGTCAGACGGCAAGCGCCTCTACCGCCAAGTATGCGACCTCCCGCCCGCTGCCACCCAGATTGGCGGCGTACGTCTTCCAATTGCCGCCCACCGACCTTCGCGGGACCTTCATGAATATCCCACCCAAAGTACCATCCGGTACCTCGGTGGTCATCGGTGGCACTTTGGGTGGGCAGAGGCCTTGCTGAAAATCGGCCCCCAAGTCTAGAGCACTCGCCTTCAGCCAGTCACAAACTCTGTAACCGAGCCACCATCTCACACTAAACCAGACTGTTTGAAACCTTGGTGGCCTATTCAACCCCGAGCTGTATTTCCAATCCCACATCCATCATAAAGACTATTTACTTCCATCTCTAACAGCCTGGCTCTATCCCTGCCTCAACCCATCTGCCGCTCACCATGCTTTTACATGCAGACTTAACTATTCCAATGCTCTCCTGTCCAGCTTCCCATCCTCCATTTTCCGTAAACTTCAGCTTATCCAAAACTCTGCTGCCCGTATCCAAGTCCCATTCCTCTGACTCTGGTCTCGTGCATTCCCACACCTCTCGCTCCATTATTGATTGTGCTTTCAGCCTAGCTCTGAAATTCTCTCCCTAAAGCCCTCCCCATCTTTAGGATGCTCCTTAAAACCTATCTTTCATCAAGCTTTGAGCCACCCTTCTAAAATCTCCTCCTTTAGTCCACCATCCATTTTTTGGGTTACATCTCTGAAGGACCTTGGGCATTGTCCTACATTAACGGTGCTATATAAATAGAAAATGTACTGCTAATAAAAGTAGTCATCTAATATTTAATTAGCCAGCCATACTTTTACAGATGGTTCTGGTTTTCAAACTAAAATGTAGTTTTCTGTTCAACTAAAATCACAAATTAGATGTAAAGTTGATCAGAAGAGTTTTCTGTCGAACAGTATTTACTTTTTCAGTGCATAGTTTGCCAATTCATATTATTTAAAAATCCAAAGAAGAGTTCCTAAGATAAAGAGATTACTAATGTTGAATGAGGCATGAATACACATTCAACAGGTACAGAGCAAGGCTGAGCTTTATTTCACTGAAATATTTGCACCAGATTTCCATCTTTTCTCCTAAACTGTTAAAGAGACTAGCTGTCAACAACTTCTGTGACAGATCTTAGTCGCTCAAAGTGATTTTATTTGCTTAAACAGGATGGTGAGATCAAAAACTGAGAAAGCATCAGCAGCTATTGTGAAGCAGAGGATGGTTAATGTTATGGCTTGATTGCCTAATCTGCCACTTTTAAATGAACAGATTGCTCCCATTTACACAGTAAACCAATTACCAAGGGTCCGAGCCTCAGTTATTGTCATTCCAGGAGTCTGGTAAATGATTTTTGATGTGAACTTAGAATCTTTTGGGGAAACTGAAGAGAATTTGAAATTATAACTGTCTTATCAAAGCCCAGACTGCATTGCTTTAGTTTATTTTATCAAGCAATCTGAGCATTTTACCTGGTCTTTTACCACTGCGAGGAGAGAGGGTAGTTTTGTGAGCTGAGGCTCACACTGTGGAATCTCACTAGACAGAAGCATGGGTCAGAGCACAGTTGCTTTAGAGTTATTGTCCTATCACAACCTGGGCTCACATTTCGCAAGTTTCACTTGGGAAGCATAGTCCCAATGAAATTACGATGGGTATTATTTTCACAGTGTTTACGCCACATTTTCCCTGGGTTTCTGCTGCTCTTCCACTCAGGTTACAGCGGACTTGGCACTGATTAAGGTTTTTATTTCAAATTTCCAGTATTCACAGTTTTCTTTTTTCTCTGGTCAGTGGTTCATCTTTATTCAGCTATGAACTCACCTGTTATATGCAATAGAACTTCATTCCAAACCACCTACATATTATATTAAAAATCTTACCCCTGTGCTCACTCCTATTTATAAACCCTACTTTCCGTTGCCATATTTTGTGTGTCAACTTTTCCTATTATAAATTCTTATACTCCACATTTTTCCTTCAATTTTCTTCTGTCAACTTTCACTGTCACAATTTGTTGACTAAGCAATCAAATCATTCAAAATTAATTTTCAATTTTTGCTCCATCACTTCAGCTCAAAATAAGATTTTAAGCAAAATTCAAGAAAATATTTCACAATAACATGACAAAATCTATTTGTTAGTTATTCAAAATTATTTGAAAAAATAAAGCTGGAAGACACATTTGAAAAATGCTATGTAAGTCAGATTTATGTGGAAATTTTCATCCTCATTTTCAGGTAGTAACAGGGTGGTAGCAAATTGAAAATGGCAATGCACCACTTACCACCCCATTCCCGACCCTGTGCGATTTTGAATTGAGCTGGAAAGCAGGCAAGTAGCGCTCCCATCCGGAACATGGCAGAAGTCTACTTAAATATGCAAATTGTGATCCTACACCAGTTGTAGATTTTCTGGTTCGAATGGGCGGAGTGTGCATTAATTAAATATTGGGATGAAGCTCAAAAGCATCTGACTACAAGTTATTCTTGAGCGACAGTGATCCACATTTACAATAGTTTGTGCAGTTTTAGACATCTGGGGCGTAATTTTCAAATTATTCATTTCTATGATGTAGGAGCAGAAGCATATCCCTACAAGCACACCTTTTTATTCTGAAAATATCCAGACAAGACCAAGGAAACTTCTTACGAAGTAGTTTCATTTTGCAAAATGTGTAATCTTTTCCACAGCTACTTCCATTGAACTCCTGAAATAGGCCCCGTGTACATTTACAGGAGTGACAAGTATGCACATTTTACCCTTCTACAGTTTTCCTGAGAAATTGGTGTCGACTTTGGGACTGTGTCTCACTGGATTAAAACACTGACCATAATGTAGGTGACCTTCCTGACATCCACAGTTCACTATTCACGTTAGCTGCTTTTCCTCTTATTAGTTTTTGCATGACTGGACAAAGTAGTAATTTTTTGGAAACACATCATAAGTTACATTCTAACCTTTATCACCATTTAAAGAAAGAAAAATCCATGTTCTGAGCCTCAGAGCAACTTGTCTTTTCTGTGGTCTGTTCTCAAACAATAGGACATTAAGTTGAAAATGTACATTTAATTCTATATAAAGTGCTTACCATCTGTTGCCACTTCGGAAATATCAACGCCATGCTTAAATGCCATATATCCCAACACAGAGAAAATTGCAAATCCCGAGAAGAAGCTTGTTACACAGTTGATGGAGCTGGTCAGAATAGCATCTCTGGACAACAAAAAAAAAAATCACATTTTAATATGAAACTCTATGGAGACTTCTTGTTAAAAATTTTCAGATATTTATCCCTTAAAAATAAAATGAAGGAGATTCACTCTTAATTAGTCTGAATGGTCAACTGCTTCCCCCCACTCCAAACATTTGATATATCATCGTGAAGCAGAAGGGTGGAATAGCTAACTAGAAAGTAGGAAAGTATGTACCACCTACATCTATAATATATTAAGTCTTAGGACTGAGCACACTTCGACAATTTTAACCATTATAAATTTTTTTGTCCACAATTATCAAGCTAAACTGCCTTGTAAACTTGTCAAATTATAATTCATTCGCCCACCAGTGGTGGCACTGCAGCACCTTCATTGGCAGGAGGAGGCAATTACAACATAATGACGTTTATGTAGGCAGTTTCTATTATAAATGTAGGAATAGGAATTTATAATGGAAATGTAAAAATAAGGACAGAATGGGGACAGGATCACATCTGCATGCCCTCTAACCACACTTCACCTGAAGCCAACACTTGGGGGTCTGAATTTCAATTTAGAAATTATAGAAACCGAGCAATTTTCCTTTCGATTGCAATCAATTGAAATGAAGATGAGGTGATTTCTATAATGGGTGGCCAATCCACAATACCAGTTTTACGCCCAAGTGTCAAGTTGAAAATCTATCCTTGGTCTTTTTGTGCAATGTCCTGGCTTATCAACTTATATTACATTTGCCAAGCAGGTTGTGACCACCTTATTTTAGCATTGCCATTGGTGTGACACAAGTCATATCTGTAATACATTCTACTACCACTAGATAGAGCTTCATATGGTCCATAAGTTGCAGATTCTCATACCTATGTCTACAGCATCACTAACAAGTTTGCTTGCATGTGGGAAAAACCACAGGGGCTCCACTAGTATTCAAGATATATTAACAATCTTGTGGATGCATTGGTGATCATTTTCCAACAGTCTATCGAATCTGGATCAGTTTCTATGGACTGGAGGATAGCTAATGTAACACCACTGTTGAAGAAAGGAGGGAGAGAGAAAACGGGTAATTATAATTCAGGGGAGGATTATAATGTTTAGGCACCAGTTTCATCCTCCCTGGGGTTATTGTGAAGGCCCTGTGCATAATGAACGCTCCAATGAGCAGAAAGTGGACAACAACGTTGACCGGACTACATTTCCCCCTCCCTTGCACATAGCACAAAAGTGAGGCATTCACTGACAAAAGTGTAGCCGCCCCCCCTCATTAAGTATAAAATCAGGGCCTTCACAATAACCCCAGTGAGGGTAAAACTGGTGCCTAAATGTTATAATCCTCCTCTGAACTCATTTGGAAAATGGGTCTGGTGGGGACTGAGGCTGGCAGGAAAGCTTAGCTCTCTCTGCCCTGAATTAAAAATCCAGGCCCAGTGGAGGTGAGGAGGCTTCCCCAACTACCACCTACTCTCCCGCTGAAGTCATTGTCTTGCTTTTGCTCTCACCGTCTCTATTTCCCTCCCAATTCCCTCTCTCCTCACTTTACACCTCTTCCCCCTTGTCACTATACCCATTCCTCCTTCCTCCCCTCCCCTATCGTCTTCCCCATCCTTCTTCCTATCCCATCATCCTGTCCCTCTTCCCCATCCCCTCCCCCTTATTACTTTTTGCCTTTCCCTCCTCTCCCAGTCTCATCTTTTTCATCGTCTACTTATCTCACCCTCCCCAACTGTCGGTCTCACCTTCTCCCCCTCCCTTCCTCTCCCCACCTTATCCACTCCTGACCTTCCTTCCCCTAATCCAGTCCTCTTCCAAAATTCATCCTCCCTCCATCCCCCTCTGTGGCAGGGTCCAATTTTTCTCGCACTTTATAATCCTTCTTGACCTGAATACAGCACTTTGCCTTGACGTCCGATGTGCAACACCTTGGGAGATCAACTAGTTTAGAATAAAACTGTACACTGTCCAATTATCATGCTGTAATGACACCATCCCACCAGTGGAGCTACGGCATTGCTACTAATGGCAGGAGAGTGTCATTGCAATGTGACAACATTTACATAAAGTGTTTCCATTATAAACTGGACATTGCTATATTTCCAATGAAAATTCCTATGAGAACATCATACATGATTTTAAAATGGTGACTGATTTACATCGGTTTGTCCTGGGTCTCTCACCTGCTTCACCTAAAGACAACACTTGAGGATTCAATTCGGAGGTGTGGGGCGGTGAGGGGGGGGGGGGGTGTGTGCGCGTGTGGAGGGGAGGGGGTGGGGGTGCCAGTAAGGATTCTCCTGATCATCTATTATTTACATCAGTTCTCTGAGATTTTCGCGGGTCCTCTGCTGAAGTTAGTGTACGACTGGGAGAAACCCTGACAGAAATGAATGGCATTGGTTTTCACTCCCCTCCTATAGTGCCGTTGGAAATCAGTTAGTATTTTAAACATTATTAGTGATCAATTTTATAGAAAGCAGTTTCTAACATTATGCAGATAAAATTTC
This sequence comes from Pristiophorus japonicus, assembly GCF_044704955.1. Lineage (NCBI taxonomy): Eukaryota > Metazoa > Chordata > Chondrichthyes > Pristiophoridae > Pristiophorus > Pristiophorus japonicus. Next base: position 124,861,436 of record NC_091989.1, read on the forward strand.
ACAAAATCTGCTCAAGGTTACTACTGTCTTCTAGACCCACCTAACCATGTCACACCAATGATCCTCTTTAATTACACTTAGCACAATCATTGCAACCATTTTATTTCAGAGGATAGTTCTAAACAATGAAGAAGTTAATGATAATCTCATCATTTATAACCCTTAAAAGTTAAATGTGTTAAAACAGACTTGTTAAATTCAATAATGAACTAGCAGTAATTTCTCCCATCTACTGCCCTCATTACTTACTATTTAAAAATGTTTTTAAAAAATCAACAAACTGAGAAAAGTGCAGCCAATTGCAGTTACCTCAGATCATTTGATTTCCAAGGAGAGCATCAATAAAAAGATTGAGTGAAATAATGCAAGACAAGAGGAAAGATTCAATCACCTTTTACTGTTCCATTTCTAAACTTGTTAACAACTAGAAATTATGAAGTAAAAATGGCCAAACTTGAGTTGTTCTACAAAACTAACCATTGCAAGACTAGGACTGTTTACTGCTTCATTGATTTAAAGTTACATTTTTGCCGATAACTCTGGAAATCTCCAACTGGATTTTGCTAGTATAATTACTTTAAACTTCCTAAATAAAGAGGAATCTTTCAGATTATGTTTATTTAATAGTCATGCTTGACTTTCAGGCAGGAATGTACAAATAAAGGATATGGCGTTACATTTGTTAAACTTTACTTTAGACTCACACTTTGATCAGATGATTCAATTAAGCCATAAACAGATTTCATAATACACATACCACCATCCAAGGTAGCCATGAAGGCCAAAGTCGACAAAAGTGACTGCACTTCAAAAAGTACTTCATTGGTTGAAAAAGCTCGAGACATCCGGTGGTCATGAAAGGCACAATATAAATGCAAGTCCATATAAATTCACTTTTATTATTAAATGTATTTGCTGTAGGTTCATGAACCTACAGCAAATACATTTAATAATAATTTAATAATGAACCAAATCATTTATTAGAAATGTAGTTAAAACAACAAAAGTGGATGTTTCTATTCACAATACAGTATATTCACTCAGTTATTTGAGTGATGGTCGAGCGATTAAAATCAGGGATGCTCAAGAGGTCATAATTAGAGGAGCACATAGATCGGCGGGTGTTGTTGGGCTGGAGGAGATTATAGAGATAGGGAGGGATGAGACCATGGAGGGATTTGTAAACAAGGATAAGAATTTTAAAATCGAAGCGTTGCTTAACTGGGAGCCAATGTCGGTCAGTGAGGGGCGAGGGTGAGCGGGACTTGGTGCGAGTTAGGTCGCATGCTGCCGAGTTTTGGAAGATCTCATGGTTACGTCGGGTAGAAAGTGGGAGATCAGCCAGGAATGTGTTAGAATAGTTACATCTATGAGGTAACAAAGGCATAGATGGGGGTTTCAGCAGAAGATAAACTGAGGCAGGGCCAGAGATGGGCAATGTTATTGTAGTGGAAATAGACGGTCTTAGTTATGGTGTGGTGTGCATCGGTAGCTCATTTCAGGGTCAAATATAATACCAAGTTTGTGAACATTCTGGTTCAGTCTCAGACAGATGCTAGGGAGAGGGATGGACTCAGTGACTAGGGAACAGAGTTTATGGCAGGGACCAAAGACAATCGTTTCGGTCTTCAAAATATTTAATTGGAGAAAATTTCTGCTCATCCTGTACTGGATGTCGGACAAGCACTGACTATTTAGGGACAGTGTAGGGTCGAAAGAAGTGGTGGTGAGGTAGAGCTGGGTGTCGTCAGTGTACACGTGGAAAATGTCGCCGAAGGGCAGCCAGCAGATGAGAAATAGGAGGGGATCAAGGATAGATCCTTGGGGAACCCAGAGGTAACATTGTGGGATAAACTGAATATCTAAGACAAATTCATTTCAATATAAATAACTGTGAGGTGGTGCATTTTTGTTGGAGAAATAAGGAGGCCACATACTCCTTGGAAAATATCAGTCTTAATGGGGTAGAGGTGCAAAAGGATCTAGGAGTCCAAATTCACAAATCATTAAAAGTAGCAACACAGGTTAACAAAGCCATAAAATGTGCAAACAAAGCACTGGGTTTCATTTCTAGAGGAATAGAATTCAAAAGTGGAGAAGTTGTGTTAACCTTATATAGAACCTTGGTTAGACCACACTTGGAATACTGTGCACAGTACTGGAAAAATTGCACAACAGGCTTACAAGAATGATACTAGAACTGAGAAACTACAACTATCAGGAAAGACTGAGAGGTGACCTGATAGAGGTCTTGAAAATTATGAAGGAGTTAATAGGGTTGACATAGAGAAGGTATTTCCACTTGTGGGGGCAGTCCATAAGTTTGAAAGGAATATGCTGATAGGGTGAGATGAAATAATGTAGAATGAGGCCCATGTGGAGCATAAACCTGTTTGGCCAACTGGCATACTTCTGAGCTGCAAAATCTATGTAATTCTATACAAGACAATGAATATAGATGTGCAAAGATGCAGATATATTTAATAAATGTAAAACACGTGATACTACTGGGATTTCAGAAACCACAAGGTATGGACATGTACAACACAAGATGAAACTTGATGAGAAGTTAATGAGAACAACTATTCTCGTGCGAGAGAGGGGAAGGGGTAGCATGGACCTACTGGTGCGAGAATGGGATTTAAAGAGACACTATCATGGATTCTCCTAGGGATTGGTAGCACTGGGGTAAAACAGGTGAAATGCAGTGTTGCTTTGATGTAAACAAACTTGTTCGGTCCATGTTATAGGTATGTATGATGGAATGATCCAAATGTTCTTAATTGCCAGGATAAGCATCATTGTTCTGTTATCTGTTGGTTGATCTGTACATTTGAATCTAATATCATTAAGACAGATTCAAGATATAGCTCCAGCATACAGCTGATACTATCAAGTAGTTTGCCAAAAAACACATTACAACCTACTTTTAAATTTAAAAAAACAGCACCCATTAGATATCAGGGTAACTTCTGTATATATGTTCATTAAAAGATCACAGTGGAAACAAAAGAAAATAGAGATGCGTTGAATTCAATTTGCAAATTTGTTGTAAAGGGCCACAATATACTGCTTAAATGGTACCTGTTACCTTTCAAACCTCGGACACAAAGGCGTGATATACTCTTGATGCACTCTTACTTTCAGGATCTTCCATAAATTGAATTAAATGCAATGATTGAAGCCTGGGTAGCAATTTTGGCAATGATTTCCAAAGTGTAGCAATGAAACGGGAAGGGGAATGAGTACTGATACTTGCCACGGACATTGCTCCCCTCACCAACAGTGACAGCCACAGATCCTGTGCCAGACCCAATAATTTGACTTCTACTGTCTGGATCATTAACAAATCAAAGTTAACAAGTAAGTTTTTAAACAACAGACAAGGCTGAAGTATAACTAGTCAAAAAGTATTCAAGTTTTTGACCTAAAACTACATTAGTATGATTCAATCATTGTTAAGTGAACTAGAATACCACAACAGTCACCATAACAAATTCTGTGACCATAGTTTAAGGATGATCAACAATACAACTTTTGAAGGAGGGTTAACAGGTACATATTAATATGATCATACATATGAATACATATAAATAGAAACATATGTACTGAAAGAGGAATTAAACCTGACCGGCCCATTATGTTAATGTTGTATTGGTTTTAAAATATATACACATCCTTTTACAACGTAATGATCTCTTTCCAACATTCACTATGTTTTCTTTACTCTTGCAATAATTCATGCGTTTATATTTTCAGTTTAGTGAACTGAATAATAGAGATTTCACAATTCTTCAAAAATGAATAACGTGCATGATTTAACAATTAAACAATTAAAGTGGAAAGAAAAACAAACTTTGGACATATCAGCATGTGTCCACAGATCTGGTATTCATTTAGCTTTCAACCCTTGACTGTGTGGTTAGTGTGTCTTAAATTCAGATTTTGAAAGTGAAAAATTATGACAGAACTGAACAAATAAAAAATGTACCTGTGCACATATAAAGCAAAGAATGGAAGCTTTACCCATGATACAAGAATTTGCTGTGGTCTGTCGTTTATTTTTGCACAAATTTTGAGAGCCTTACCGATAGCAATTGTTATCAAATTTGTTATAACTAGCAAATGCAATTATAACTCCAAAACCAGCTCCAAGGGAATAAAAGATCTGAGTTGCTGCATCGATCCAAACCTACAGAAAGAGAGAGAGGAATGTATTCATCATCCATCAGACATAGACAATATTTCAGCAGAGAGCTACTACTGCAGGGATGGCAGTTCATTTTTTCATATAAATCTTTAAAAATATTGCTTCAATAAAAATTTTCCTTATTATCAATGTTCATGAATGTCATTCTGTTTGAGATGGCAAGATTTCATTGCTGATCAATAGCCATCACATATGACTTCATTTCTATTGGAAGTATAATAGAATTCTGTTAATACGTAAAACAATTACTTATATTTCATGTAGTAAAATATGTCAAGGGAGACTAGATGATGCAGTCAGTTAAAAATTGGCCTTTCACATCTGGCCCTGCATTTAAAGGTGAAGCAGAGTTAGGGGGGATGCAAAGGAGGCTAAAGTTAGAAAAGCAGAGGACGCATGCTGACATGTAGGGGGACTGAAGAGTTAAGGAAGGGCAAAGCCATCAAAGGAATTATAAACAAGGACGAAGACTAGGGATTCAATGCATTTGGTACAGGGAAATAAAGGACATAGGTGATTGGGGAGTGGAACTTAGTGCAGAATAGGACTTAGAGATTTGGACAAGTTGGAGTTTATATGATATAGTGTTATCGAGGTGACGTTGAGTTGGAGGTGGATAAAGGCGAGGGTGAGGTAAGGGTGGAAGCAGGCAGTATTGCAACAGTGGAAATCAACAGTCTTAGTGATGAATAGGATTTGAAGCTCAGCTAGAGATCAAACAGGACACCAAGGTCATAACCACTGGGCTCAGTCTGAGTGAGCAGCAGGGGAGGGAGCTGGCTAATCCAGGACTTGAGGTCTGACAAGCATTGAGAGAGCATATTGGTGGTTGTGCAGTAGAGGGTGCAGGTGTAGAAATATAGGGCTCAAAATTATCCAGGAGTTGCTCCATTTTTTTTGGAGCAACTTGATTTTTCTGGAGTATCTTAAAAATCCACATTTTGCACATTCAATTTGCACCAGTGTAAGTGAGTTAGTTACGATTGTTTTTCTCAGTTTAGTTTAGTTTTTCTCAAAAGGAGGCGTTACCAGCCACTTATGCTAGTTTTGGCCACTTAGGTTACTTTGGCCAGCTAATAGTTACTCCAAATCTACTTAGGCCAGGTATGTGGCCACTTCAGAAAACCCTTGCGGAGAGTTAAGAAATCAGCGCAGGTAGGTACATTGGAGGCCAGCAGATCTTAATGACTTGACTAAAGAATGTGAATAGGATCAAACAGCTATACAGGACATCATATGACAAACTTCGCAAAGTTAATTTACTATACAACAGAAGCATTCATGGAAGCTTAAACAACAAAAATAAAAGTAGTAAAAGATAGTTGAATTAAATTACCCTAATCTCACAACTAATTTAAACAACTATTTGTTTGCCATGATTATACTGGCCCAAAATTGAGCCCATATTATCTAAATAAATTCAACTTCAATAAATAAGATATTCTCTCAGTGTTCCTCCATCACTTATGTTCTTCTGTCACAATAGCCCTGCCTGCCCGCCCGCCCCTAGCCCGGGCCGAGTGGCCGATCGATGCGATTTTTAGATGATTAAAGCTGCAAATCAACTACCCCTACTCACAGCAAAATTTGTTGGTATCAGGTCCCACGCTGCAGCAACATACTGAGAGGCTGGGGGCGAGGAGCTACTGCGCATACACGCACACTCCACTGTGCATGTGCAGACGTCCCGGCACTATTTTCAGTGCGGGATGCTGGCTCCGCCCACAACTCGACTGGCCATGCTGCGCAAAGATCCGGGCGAGGCCGGACAACGGGCAAAGTCGGGACGTCTTTTTTTGGTGCACTTGGAAACATAGAAAAGCGGCGCAACTCGAGTGAGTGCGCCAAAAATCAGCATGGGCCAATTTTGAGCCCATAGAATTGGCTTACATAATACAGCTGGCCCCATGACTACACAATAGCACAAAATGTTCTCTATTGCAGAACTGGCTGGACTATTGCTGAATACAATGAATGCTAAACTAGAAGATTGACAAAATTTTGTTCAAATCACCACTAATTGTATTGTAAGAAGCTAAGATTATGAAAACACTACTTCATTGCATGGACGGACCAAGCCAGGTTTCTTATCCAGTCCATATTAGCCACCTGGAAACATGGGAAAAATAAATACCCAAACAGAAGCAGATCAATATCTCTCATGTGAAGTGGTACTTGGACCACTGACCCAACAGTTCAATAAAAAATGTAATGTGCCCTGGTGGGACTTACCTCAGAGTCAACCAGGTTGGTGTGGGACTGGAGACCAGGTAAGAATGGCAGGTTTCCTAACCTGAAGAATATTAGTGAACCACTTGGGTTTTTCCAACAATCTGACAGCTTCATGGTCACTTACACTGACACTAGCTTTTTATTTTCAGATTACATAAAAACTAAATTTAACTTCTCAAACTGAATGGTGGGATTTGATCTCACATCTCCAGATCATTAGTCTAGACCTCTGGATTACTAGTCCAGTATCATAACCAATACACTGCTGGACCCCAAGGTGCTCTCCGAAGGCTGCATGATTTTGTTTAATGAAGAGATCGAAAACAGACAATTTCCTTAATGCCAATGCACTGTCAAGAGGAAATGCTGCAATTGATTGAGTTTACGGTTTTTTGCTAGTCATCAGTTATGTCGCCTCCCTCCCCCTTTACTATCCAAAAATAAATGCTTTAAAATAGGGTAAGATGTTAGACTTTTGGTATAAATATTAACAGGAGTTGAGGAGACTGACCTACCTTTTAAGATGATTAATCAGACAGGTGGATTACATTAAAACTCCTGTGTACCTCGTGAAAAGTTTATATATTAAGGGTTATTTATGCAAGGCTTTTAACTGATGTAGCCATGCAAGTGTTCAAAATAAAATCATTGTGTATTAAGTGCCATATAATGACCTCCTGTCTGACTTTAATTAATCAGAGAGGCCGATTTATGTTTAAAATCATGCATATCCTAGATTACTAGAACCTCTGAAGTGCATTACCTTTACAGGCTGAGAGCATCAGAGACCCATGTTACAAAGACCAGATGCTTAAGAGCTATTACATAACATGATGTTGTCTTGTTCCCTCTTCTCTTTCATCAAAGTATCTCTTGTACAGCCAGAACCTTTCAGTAATGACATTGCCCAGATGAGGCAGTGTTCATTATGCTGCCAAGAAGCAAGCAATCAAGCAAAGGCAATCACGGCCAATCCAGTCACCCTCCTGCAGAAGAACCTCTTGGCCACCACACGATGACCATAATTGTCTGGCACGCTGCTTATCGCAGAAGAGATTGGTGCCTTCTCCCCAAGTCATGGTAAGAATTGTACTACAGGACACAGCCAGAATAAACAGTCGGGACAATGCCAAAGTTCATCAAGCCAAAGTGAGTGAAAAACATAACCGATGCAACAATAACAGACAACAATAGATAACAGCGTTACTCTGGCAAAGGCAATACTTATGTTGGTATAGCATGTTTTATAGACAGAGTCTAGCAGCCTGCCTAATTAATTTCCCCACTCATCATATACTTGAAAACAAAGTAGCCTAGAGTTTCTGCTAGTTTGTGCTGGTTTTACCAGTGCAATTTTCCTGAAATCAGCCAAACCAACGTAAAAGATTGAGGAATTCTTAGTGCCAGTTACGTCAAGGGTAAATCAAGATTCTGTGATCTTAAACGTTGGTTTAAAAACCATTGTGCTGGAAGTTGGCAATGCCCATAAAACTGACCATGCCCCAAAATCGATTTAATGAACATGGCGGGTTCCCACAGATTGTGCCTGTTTGAAGAGGAGGCTCTTCAAATTAAGCTTTTTTTTTTAAAAAAGGTGCAAAGGCACTAAGAGGCACATTTAAAAGATATTTAATTTACTAAGGTACTGACTAGAGAACATCAGTGCAACTAGTAAATGGTTCAGTATAGTTTTTTTAAAGTCATTTTCAGTGATTTAAAATCAGGTTACTTACAGGTGGTGGATTAAAGACTGCTTAAAAATTTTTGTGATGAACCCATTTTCAGCTGTGTTAATAAAACTGCACCAGGTGACCACTCAAATACATTGAGGAATATTTTTTAATGCAAACCTGATCGTGCTGGTTCATGGCGTAGACTCGATGAGCTGAATGGCCTCCTTCTGTGCTGTACTAAATGTTGGAAAAACATAAGAAACAGAAGCAGGAGTAGGCCATTTGGTCCTTCAAGCCTCCTCTGCCATTCAATAAGATCATGGGCTCAGCTCCATTTCCCTGCCCACTCCCCATAACCCTTTATTCCCTTATTGGTCAAAAATCAGTCAAAAACCTATGAGTGGAAATATAATCTCTGCATCCACCTTGCCGAACCCCCTCATTATCTTATATGTTTCGATAAGATCGCCTCTCATTCTTCTGAACTCCAATGTGTATAGGCCCAACCTGCTCAACCTTTCTTCATAAATCAACCCCTTCATCTCTGGAATCAACCTAGTGAACCTTCTCTGAACTGCGTCCAATGCATGTATATCTCTCCTTAAATAGGGAGACCAAAATTGTAGGCAGTACTCTAGGTGTGGCCTCAGCAATACCCTGTACAGTTGTAGCAGGACTTCTCTGCTTTTATACTCCATCCCCCTTGCAATAAAGGCCAACATTCCATTTGCCTTTCTAATTACTTGCTCTACATGCATTCTAACTTTCTGTGTTTCATGCACAAGGACCCCCAGGACCTTCTGTACTGCAGCATTTTGTAATTTTTCTCCATTTAAATAATAATTTGCGTTTTTATTTTTTCTGCCAAAGTGGATAACCTCTCATTTTCACATTATACTCCATCTGCCAAATGTTTACCCACTCAGCTGGTCTACATCCCTTTGTAGATTTTTAATGTCCTCCTCACAACTTGCTTTCCCACCCATCTTTGTATCATGAGCAAAGTTGTTTACATTACACTCAGTCCCTTCATCCAAATCGTTAATATGGATTATAAATAGTTGAGGCCTCAGCACCGATCCCTGTGGCACCCCACTAGTTATTGATTGCCAATTGGAAAATGACCCATTTATCCTGACTCTCTGTTTTCTGTTAGTTAGCCAATCCTCTATCCATGCTAATATATTACCCCAACCCCATGAACTTTTATCTTGTGCAGTAACCTTTTATGTGGCACCTTATAGAATGCCTTCTGGAAACCCATATACACCACACCCACTGGTTCCCCTTTATCCACCATGCTCCCCCTTTATCCACCCTGCTCGTTAAATTTGCTGGAGTTCTTTGAGAATGTGTCAAACATGATTTCCCTTTCATAAAACCATGCTGACTCTGCTTGACTAAATTATGCTTTTCCAAATGTCCTGCTACTACTACTTTAATAATGGACTTCAGCATTTTCCCAACGACTGATGTTAGGCTAACTGGTCTATAGTTTCCTGCTTTCTGTGTGTCTCCTTTTTAAATAGGGGCGTTACATTTGCGATTTTCCAATCCGCTGGGACCTCCCCAGAATCCAGGGAATTTTGGTACATTATCCATCCACTATCTCTGCAGCCACTTCTTTTAAGACCCTACGATGCAAGCCATCAGGTCCACCTTTAGTCCCTTAATTTTTTAGAGAGTACTACTTCTTTAGTGATAGTGATTATTTTAAGTTCCTCCCTCCCTATAGCCCCTTGATTATCCATTATTGGGATGCTTTAGTGCCTTCTACCATGAAGACCGATACAAAATATTTGTTCAAAGTCTCTGCCATTTCCATGTTCCCCATTAATTCCTCAGTCTCATCCTCTAAGGGACCAACATTTACTTTAGCCACTATCTTCCATTTTATACAACTGTAGAAACTCTTACTATCTGTTTTTATATTTCTTGTTAGTTTACTTTCATAATCTAGCTTCCCTCTCTATTTTTTTTTGAGTCATTCTTTGCTTGTTTTTAAAAGTTTCCCAATCCTGTGGCCTCCCACTAGTTTTGGCCACTTGGTATGCCATTGTTTTCAATTTGATACCATCATTTATTTCCTTAGTTAGCCAAGGATAGTTATCCCTTCTCTTATAGTCCTTCCTTCTCATTGGAATATATTTTTGTAGAGTTATGAAATATCTCCTTAAATGTCCACCACTGCTCATCAACCGTTCCACAATTTAATCTATTCTCTCAGTCCACTTTAGCCAACTCTGCCTTCATACCTTTGTAGTCTCCTTTATTTAAGCTGAGGACACTGGTTTGAAATCCAACTTTCTCACCCTCTAACTGAATTTGAAATTCAAACCATGCTATGATCACTCATTCCAAGAGAATCCTTTATTAGGAGATCATTTATTAATCCTGTCTCATTACACAGTACCAGATCTAAGATAGCCTGCTCACTGGTTGGTTCTGCAATATACTGTTCAAGGAAACTATCCCAGATACACTCTATGAACTCTTCCTCAAGGCTACCTTGACCAATTTGATTTGTCCAATCAATGTGAAGATTAAATTCACCCATGATTATTGCCGTACCTTTCTTACAAGCCTCCATTATTTTTTTTAATTATACCTCATCCAACAGTGTAGCTGCTGTTAGGGGGCCTATAGATTAGGCCCACCAGTGACTTCTTCCCCTTATTATAACTTATCTCCACCCAAACTAATTCTACATCTTTATCTTGAGCTAATATCATTTCTCACTACTGCACTAATTTCATTCTTTATTAACAAAGCTATCCTACCTCCTTTTCCTTTCTGTCTATCCTTCCGAATTGTCAAATACCCCTTAATATTTAGTTCCCAGTCTTGGTCACCTTGCAACCACATCTCTGTAAATTAATCAGATCATACCCATTTATATCTATTTGTGCCATCAACTCATCTATCTTGTTATGAATGCTGCATGCATTCAGATAAAGAGCTTTTAATTTTTTCTTTTTAGCATTTTTACTGAAGCTATTATCTTTGGTCCCCGTCACAAACTTTGTTCCCTGAGCACTGTTTCCATCCCTCTACTGGGTAGATGAGCCAGGCTATTTGCAACCTTGGTGTTGTTTGAGCTTTCGACCACAAATCTGCTCCATCACCAAGACTGCCTACTTCCACCTCTGACCCTACCTCAGCTCATTTGCTGCTGAAATTTTCATCTATGCTTTTGTTACCTCTAGATTTGACTATTCCAATGTTCTCCTGGCCGACCTCCCATCTTCCACCCGACATAAACTTGTACTCATCCAAAGCTCTGCTGCTTGTATCTTAACTTGCACCAAGTCCCGTTCACCCATCATCCCATGTGCTTGCTGACATACACTGGGCTCTCGGTTCCATAATGCTTGAATTTTAAAATTCTCATCTGTGTTTTCAAATCCCTACATGGCCTTGGCACACCTTATCTCTGTTAACTTCTCCAGACGTACCAGCCATAGAGCTCTCCGCACTCCTCCAATTCTGGCATCTTGCAGAGCCCCAATTTTAATCGCTCCACCATTGGCTACCTAGGCCCTAGGCTCTGGAATTCCCTCCCTAATCCTCTCCACCTCTCTCCCCTCATTTAAGATGCTCCTTAAAACCTACCTCTTTGACCAAGCTTTTGGTCATCTGTCCTAATATCGCCTTCTGTGCCTCAATCTCAAAATGTTTATTGATAATGCTCGTTAAGCACTTTGAGATGTTTTGCTATGTTAAAGGCGCTTTATAAATGCAAGTTATTGTTGTACTATTCTATGATTCTACATTTATTGTTGTGCAAATGAATTTGAACTGAAATTTGAATCACTAATTTTTGTGTGAAGTGCTTCCTGATATCACCCCTAAGCAGCCTAGCTCTAATTTTAAGCTTATGCCACATACATCAAATATAATCCACAGACAATACAAGACTTACTGAAACATATCAGCAGCAAAAGGCAGAGGATGGAGTGTCTGAGGACTATTTCTAAAGTTACATCCTTGATAATGAGCTATAATTTCTAATGTAGCAAGATAACCACAACTGTCTCCCCAAATTGCAGTGTGTACATGACAAACTAACCTACCTGTTTACAATGCTGTTTCTTCTTCAACAAGAATTAGTGCAAGCATAAATATTGCAGTTACATTAATTAATGTTCACTGATTTGCAGCATAGACAGTGCCACCAAGTCTATCTCATTTACACATATCGTCCACTTTTGTTCATCATCCTCAATAAACAGGGGGAATGTTCCAGGTGTTCAAAAACCCCCTCCTTCTGATTTTTGAATAAATGTGCCTTAGATAATTTAGTAAAATACAAAAAAAATCAAATGCTTGTCCAGATCTAGTCAGTTCCACAATTCAATCAGTGAAAATCAATGAGTTGGGCTGGAGCTTCTAAATGTTCACCAGGATACTGCCCCAGATTTTACATTAGTAACAGTAAGGCTCACCATTATTATGGACTGCAACTTCCAGAGTCCACACATACGCAGTTAAACGTGGAAATCTGAAAGTTGCTGTCCGATTTGGACTACCCCTCCACAAGCTCTTCTACGCTGGTATCTTGCTGATAAATCCATGTAGGGGCTGAAGTTGCTGTACCTAACCATTAGTTAATCACTAAACATGCCAGAAAAAGCTAGGGTTGGTGCATTCAGGAATAAGTGATTTTTTTCAATTTCATTCATAGACAGTCCCTTGGAATCGAGGAAGACTTGCTTCCACTCTTAACATGAGTTCTTAGGTAGCTGTACAGTCCAATATGAGAACCACAGTCTCTGTCACAGGTAGGACAAATTGTCGTTGAGGAAAGGGGTGGTTGGTCTGGTTTGCCGCACGCTCTTTCCGCTGCCTGCACTTGATTTCTGCACGCTCTCGGTGACGAGACTGGAGGAGCTCAGCGCCCTCTCGGATGCACTCTCCACTTAGGGCTGTCTTTGGCCAGGGACTCCCAGGTGTCAGTGGGGATGTTGCACTTTATCAGGGAGGTTTTGAAGGTGTCCTTGCAACGTTTCCGCTGTCCACCTTTGGCTCGTTTGCCATGAAGGAGATCAGAGTAGAGTGCTTGCTTTGGGAGTCTCATGTCTGGCATGTGGCCTGCCCAGCGGAGCTGATCAAGTGTGGTCAGTGCTTCAATGTTGGCCTGGTCGAGGACGCTAATATTGATGCGTCTGTTCTCCCAGGGGATTTGTAGGATCTTGCGGAGACATCGTTGGTAGTATTTCTCCAGCTACTTGGAGGTGTCTACTGTACATGGTCCATGTTTCTGAGCCATACAGGAGGGTGGGTATTACTACAGCCCTATAGACCATGACCTTGGTGACAGTTTTGAGGGCCTGGTCTTCAAACACTCTTTTCCTCAGGTGGCCGAAGGCTGCACTGGCGCACTGGAGGCGGTGTGTTGGATCTCGTCGTTAATGCCTGCTCTTGTTGATGTGATAAGTCATAACTACCTCTCTGGGCCTGAAAATTTAATTTTATAAGTGTGGAGTCTCTTTCTTTCAGAATGGAATTATTGTTGGAGATTTTTCAAAAATTTTAAAATTAAAATAGTTCAGTCTCTTATTTCTCATTCTCAATTCCATCTATCTTTCCTTCTATTTATTTCACATTCTGCACATGATTTTTACAATTATTCTAATTTATACTTCCTGGTTTGGACTCGGCACATCTCAGTGAGGATTCTTTAATGTGATTGTTTGACCAGACACACAATTGCTTGCACTGCTCACACACGTCACAGATCCCCTGCAGAGGGAGCCACACTGCAAGTGTTCTCTTGGAACCGTAAAATGGCACTCAAAAGCCCATGTAAAGTCTGTGGGCAGCGGTAAGTGTAATGAATGGCAAGCGCCATTCCTTCATTGCTGACCGCAAAATCCAGGTCATTGTAGTAAATATTAGCAAAGTTATTGATAGACTAGCAACACATAAGTGGGGCTTTGTTCTTCCAAGTTTTTTTTTCCAACAAGACTGTTTTTTTTCTCTTAATTTGTTTTATTTGAATTGTTGGATGAATGGTAGTAATGATGTTTCTAGTTATGTTAATTAGATAAGTTGTGTTAAACTTCTATAGAACCTTGGTTAGTCCACACTTGGAGTACTATGAGCAGTTTTGGCCTCCATATTATAAAAAGGATATACAGGCACTGGGGAAAGTGCGTAAAGATTTACTCGAATGATACCAGAACTGAGAGATTATATCTATCAAGGAAGATTGAACAAGCTGGGGCTTTTTTCTCTAAAAAGAGAGAAGACCAAGGGGCGACCTGATAGAAGTCTTCAAGATTATGAAAGGATTTGATAGCGTAGACGTAGAGAAGATGTTTCCACTCAAGGGCTAGGGTCCAATATAATCTAAATCTAAGAGAGTCACTAATAAATCCAATAGGTAATTCAGGAAAATTCTTCTTTATCCAGAGAGTAGTTAGAATGTGGAACTCAGTGCCACGGAGTAGTTGAGGCAAATAGCATAGATCCATTCAAGGGAAAGCTAGATAAGCACAATGAGGGAGAAAGGAACAGAAGGATATATTGATGGGGTTAGATTAGGAGGGGCGGGAGGAGGCTAGTGAGGAGCATAAACACTAGCATAGACCTGTTGGGCTAAATGGCCTGTTTCTGTGTTGCAAATACTTTGTAGTTGAACCTTGTTGTGAAATCTCCATTTGAAAAATAGACCCCTTGAAATAGCTTTCTTTGGTCTGGCTAACTCACATCCAAATAAACTCCCCCTCTCCTCCCCCCTCAACGTACTGACCAATTCCACAAGTTAATAGAGGGTGCAGGGAGCAAGTCACAAAGTAATAACAGCATCAACCGTCGTGTCACCCAGTGCCACAACTATTAGAAGAAATAAGCCTAATCATGAAGACAATAAGTATTCCTGGAGAATGTGCCACAATCTCAAAGCACAACTGAAACACATTGGGGCTGGTACCAACTCTGCTAATAGCTCAACCCTGGGGAAGGACACTCACCAGCTTTTCGCCAAAGGGTAAGAAGCCACAAGCACCTCCATGGTGAATTTTTCCTTCTATTTATGAAGTGATCATAGAGTTATGTTTTATTATATTGAATTTTGCTGTAGGAAGTTGGATAATCTTAGGTGCAAGTCCAAAATTAAAATGCTGAAAATTTACTGGATTATGATTGGATTGCTATGCTGGTTTCAGAGTTCATTAAACTGGCACAATGATTATAAAATGTATGCGTGGTATGAACAGAATTGTATATTAATAATGTATAGTTTGCAGACAAATCCCCAAACGAAACCTGCATTGCCGAAGGTAGTAAATTCATATATATTGAAATGAATCTCGTTTCCATAGTTGTAGGTTGCTATCTTACTGAAGTGTGCTGGGGATAATTTTGTAAAGCTGCTTCTTACTGAATTGATCTCCGGAGAGATTACCCAAAGGCAGGTTCTTTCAGTGGTAATCTGCTGAAGACACCATGCCCCCTTTCATGGCCTGCACATAGACAGGGTGCTTTATAAAATTGTTGATAATATAGTGGGTATAAAAGCCAGCACTGTCTTCCTGGTTTCTACCGCTATTCCTACCGTGTCGATTGCAGATAAGGCCATCGCTGACCATTTCCTCTCCACCCACATCCCCCTTCCCCCACTCAACCCTACTTCCTGTGTCCGCCCTTGGAAAAAACTCTCTCCCGACTGTATTACAACTGCACTTATCAACTTCAACCTGTCCAGTCTTTGGCTCTCCATTCACCATGACATTTCTGCAGCCACCGACCTGCTCAACTACACCCTACCACCTTTGATGCCCTAGTCCCTATTAAAATTAATATGTTCTTACTATACAGTATAAATGCACATGAGGCCCATACTTGAGAGAAGGTCACTCTGTGACCAGTAACCTTTATTAGCCAGCACTGAAGTGAAGGAGGTGGGTGGAGCTTCCCCTTTTATACCTGAAAGTCCAGGTTAGGAGTGTCTCCCACAAGTTCACCACCTAGTGGTCAGTATTCTCACGGTGTACAACTTAGGTCAGTTTATACATGGGTCACAATGACAGTTTAATACATGACATCACCTCCCCCCCAAAGTCTTATTGGGATCACAGGTTAAGTCTCTCTGGTGGTTGATGTTCCCTTGTAGAGCACCCGAGTTGGGGCTCCGGTTATTGGGTGCTGACCTGAGTGTCTGCTGTTTGGGTGCCTCAGGCCTGTCCAGACTGCCCACAGTGACTGGGCTCTCCTCCACTTGGTTCCGGTGTTCGGTCACCTGTGGTGGAGTGAACTCTACATCGTGTTCTTCCTCTGCTTCTTCTCTGGGGTTGCTGAACCTCCTTTTTGTTTGATCCACGTGTTTGCGGCAGATTTGTCCATTGGTAAGTTTAACTACGAGAATACTATTCCTCTCTGTGGCAATCACAGTGCCTGCAAGCCATTTGGGCCCTGCAGCGTAGTTGAGGGCAAACACACGGTCTTGTCCGCCAGCTTCTCTGGCGCTAGAAGGTCCTTCATCAGGGAGTACGTCCTGGATCCACAAACCTTCAGGAGATGAGCCCTGCGTTCGTCGGCCGAATCCTGTCATAGCCACTCCTTAGTGACAAAACTTTGCTGCAGTCTCACAATAAAATCGTCCCAATCATCACCAACACAATACCTCTCATCTGTGCTGCTAGTGGCCATGCTCGCGTGGTTTAAATCCCAGTTTCTTGTCACCAATGATATGTCCTTACTATAAAGTATAAATGCACACGTGGCCCATACTTGAGAGAAGGTTAGTCTGTGACCAGTAACCTTTATTAGCCAGCACTGAAGTAAAGGTGGGTGGAGCTTCCCCTTTTATACCTTAAAGTCCAGGTTAGGAGTGTCTCCCACAAGTTCACCACCTAGTGGTCAGTGTTCTCATGGTGTACAACTTAGGTCAGTTTATACATGGGTTACAATGACAGTTGAATACATGACAAAAACCATTACTCTCTCTCACCCTGACTGTTCCCCCTGGTATGGCCCTCATCTTTACTCCCTTAAGTCCAAGGGACACAGACTTGAACAGATGCGGCGGACAACTGGTTTAGCCATTCACTGCCAGATCTGGCTGCAACACATAAAGCATTATTGGGTCCTACTCTTGTCTGTCAAAACTGTTCACTATTCCATATCATTCTGGAATGCAAAGATAACCCCCGCTACTATGCTCTACTGCCAACGGTCTTCTTAAACCCCTCTCCCCAGTCTCCACCACACTCACCTCCTAAAACAAGTGCGAGGAGCTCAGGGACTTCTTTGTCTCAAAGATTGAGACCATCCATTCAGCTGTCTCTGCCAGTTCCCTTCCTTCCCCTAGCCCACCAAGCTAAACTTCCTCTGAGGCTCCCCTCTGCCCTAACCATGACCTCACATCTCTCTGATCTCCTCGCTTAACCTCTCCACGCTCATCTTATCCATGAGACCCACTTTCTGCTCCCTTGACCCTATTTCCACTAAACTATTGAACATGCAACTTCCTTTTTTGGCTCCCATGTTAGCTGACATTGTTAACAGTTCACTCTCTTCAGGTACTGTTCCCCTCTCCTTCAAATCTGTCGTCATCACCCCTCTCCTCAAAAAACCAACCCTTGACTCCACTGTGATTGCTAGCTACCACCCCATCTCCAACCTCCTTTTCCTCTCCCATGTCCCTGAACGTGTTATTGCCTCCCAAATCAGTGCCCATCTTTCCCAGAACTCAATGTTTGAATCCCTTCAATCTGGTTTCCACCCCTGCCCCAGTACCAAAACAGCTCTCATCAAAGTCACAAATTACATCTTTTGTGACTGTGACAAAGGTAAACTATCCCTTCTTGTCCTTCCCGACCGGTCTGCAGCCTTTGACACAGTTGACCACTCCATCCTCCTCCAATGCCTCTCCACCACCATTCAGCTGGGTGGGACTGCACTCGCCTGGTTCCATTCTTATCTATCTAATCGTAGCCAGAAAATCACCTACAGCGGCTTCTCTGCCCACTCCCGCATCATTACCTCTGGTGTCTGCCAAGGATCTATCCTTGGCCCCCTCCTATTTCACATCTATATGCTGCCCCTTGGCGAAAACTCGGCTTCAGTTTCCACATGTACGCTTATGATATCCAGCTCTATCTCTCTACCACTTCTTTCGACCCCTCCATGGTTTCTAAATTGTCAGACTGCTTTTTCGACATCCAGTACTGGATGAGCAGAAATTTTCTCCAATTAAATATTGGGAAGACCAAAGCCAGTCTCTTTGGTCCCCGCCACAAACTACATTCCCTAGCCACCGACTCCATTCCTCTCACTCGCATTTGTCTGAGGCTGAACCAAACTGTTCGTAATTTAGGGGTCATATTTGACCCGGAAATGAGCTTCCATCCACATATTTGCGGCATAACTAAAACTGCCCATTTCCACCACGATCACATTGCCCATCTGTCCTGCCTCAAGCTCATCTGCTGCTGAAACGCTCAGTTTGGTTCAAGCTCAGACAAATGCGAGTGAGAGGAATGGAGTCGGTGGCTAGGGAATGTAGTTTGTGGCGGGGACCAAAGACAATGGCTTTGGTCTTGCCTTTGTTAACTCGAGACTTGATTACTCCAAGGCACTCTTGGCTGGCCTCCCACATTCTACTCTGCATAAACTTGAGGTCATCCAAAACTCAGCAGCCCGGGTCCTAACTCGCACCAAGTCCTGTTCATCCATCACCCCTGTACTCGCCTATCTATATTGGTTCTCGGTTAAGCAACACCTCAATTTCAAAATTCTCATTCTTGTTTACAGATCCCTCCATGGCCTTGCCCCTCCTTATTTCTGTAATCTTATTGAGCCTCACATCCCCACCCAGAGATGTCTGCACTCCTCAAATTCTACCCTCGAGCATCCCTGATTATAACTGCACAGCCATTGGTGGCCGAGCCTTCAGCTTCCTGGGCCCCAAGCTCTGGAACTACCTCCTTAAACCTCTCCACTTCTCTTTCCTTCTTTGAGACGTTCCTTAAAACTATTGCTTTGACCAAGCTTTTGGTCAGCTGCCGTAATTTCTTCTTATGTGGCTCGGTGTCAAATTTATTTGTTTTGTCTTAAAACACTCCCGTGAAGTGCCTTGGGATGTTTTACTATGTTAAAGGCACTATATAAATACATGGTTGTTTTTGTTGTTGTTTCAGTGCAGAATCCCTTCATTTAACAGAAATGCAAGTTTAGAAATGAGATAAAATGCTGAAAATCTGAACTAAAAACAGAAACTGCTGGAAATACACAGATCAACTGAAAGAGAAAGAGAGATTAATATTACTGATGGGACCTTTGAGAACATAAGAAATAGGAGCAGGACTAGGCCATTTGGACCCTCGAGCCTGCTCCGCTATTCAATAAGATTATGGCTGATCTGATCATGGGCTCAGCTCCACTTCCCTGCCCGCTCCCCGTTCTCATGAAAGGTTTCACATAAAATGTAAACTTCCAAATGCTGAGTGGCCTACTGTGCATTTTAAATATTTTCTATTTGTATTTAAGGTTGAAATATATACTTATCAATGACACTAATGAGTATTGAGTGGGCCCGAATATAACATTAAGTTCTTTCTGCTGTAATGGAATCTGCATCAGCCAACAATGCAAATCTTCTCACTTTCTTTAGCTGAATTTAAATATCTTCCTGCCTCTGAATTGAAGGAACTGGTTTCATATGTATACAAAAGGGGTTATTTTGTTAGTGCAGAGATGCATTAGTGAGCTATTTGTAAGATCTGGCTGGCAAGACTACCCTGGTTTCTTATGGCATTAGCTAAATAGATATTCCTCTGTCCAAAAGCAGGCAAGGAATCTGCTTTAACATCTGGAACATTGACAAAGCAGAACATAGTCAACTGTTCAGGAGTTCCAGCAAGCAATTTATTTTCTTAACTCCAGACTTGTAGTCATGACATTTTCATGAAACATCAAATGACAATGCAACTAGAGTCATTTGTAAAACTATTAATAACATGGCCAATGAAATATAACAGTAGCATTTCAAATCTGAAGTTAGTAATCATTCAGCCGCTGTTTATTTTTCAGCAATAAATCCCACCAAAACAGAGCGGGCCAGAATTTGCTGTCAAAATGACAGTGAGACAAAATGGTACAGGAACTTCAGGCAAGGAAAAAATAGCGTGGTTAAACAAGAATATCGAAGAGTTGTGCCATTCCGCCATTAGCTTTGCAAAAACAGCATTTTGCCCTTAGGCCACCCTCCTCCATACCATCCTTTTTTTGGGAACTTGCTGTATTTGCCCTTTAAATCTGCTATAGAATGTTAAGTCTTGATATTAAGTGTGCAAGTACCCTTTTAACACTGTTATAATTGTTAATTACTCTGTACTGCCAATCAACATCTCCCTCACTGAAAATTAACTATTAACTATTTTTCATTGAATTCACTCACTAATTCATTCACCTTCTCAGTTCTTCATATGTTTATTTCCCAAACCTTCAACTTATAAAAACCCTTACTAATATCTTTTACATTATCTGCTCGGCTTTTAAAAATTTCCATTTAGTTATTCTAATCTCCGTTTCACATCTCTACCAAACTTTCTATATTTCTCATGATTAGCTTCTGTATTTTACTATTTACTTTACCATCTGTCTCCCTTTTAAATTTCAATTTTGTTATATTCTATTTACCCATAAAGTTCTATTCTTGAAGCAACCACTTTTGTCTTATAGGAATGTATTTATTTTTACTTTATTCATCCTATATGTGTGAAGATTACCCACTGATCTGTTGACTTGTTTTTTCATTTTTCTGCCTAGTTAATTAGGGCTGGATCACTTCTTGCCTCACTCCAGTCCATCGCCTTTATCTTGACTCTTCATTATCCTTTTCTATTCCTATGTAAAATCCCATTATCCTGTGGTTGCCATTCCCCATTGGCTTTTACTCTCATCAGTTATTTGCCACACTTCATTGCCCAGAACTAAATTAAGCAATGCTGCTTTCCTTGTTCAACTAAAAACATGAGGGTCCGGGAAGGGCCTAGGTACATTCTAAAAAGTGCTACCTACTTTGACCACATTATTTAAATGGACAAAGATTGCAAAGTGCTGCAGTACAGCAGGACCTGGGGATACTTGTGCATGAAACACAAAAGGATAGCATGCAGATACAGCAAGTGATCAGGAAGGCCAATGGAATCTTGGCCTTTATTGCAAAGGGGATGGAATATAAAATCAGGGAAATCTTGCTACAGCTGTACAGGGTATTGGTGAGGCCACACCTGGAATACTGTATGCAGTTTGGGTTCCATATTTACGAAAGGACATACTTGCTTTTTGGAGGCAGTTCAGAGAAGGTTCACAAGGTTGATTCCAGAGATGAGTGGATTGACTTATGAGGAAAGGTTGAGTAGGTTGGGATTCAGAAGAATGAGAGGTGATCTTATTGAAACCTATAAGATTATGAGGGGGCTTGACAAGGTGGATGCAGAGAGGATGTTTCCACTGATAGGGGAGACTAGAACTAGACTATAACTAATCTTAGAATAAGGGGCCACCCATTTAAAACTGAGATGAGGAGAAATTTCTTCTCTGAGGGTTGTGAATTCACTGCCTCAGAGAGCTGTGGAAGCTGGGACATTGAATAAATTTAAGACAGAAATAGATAGTTTCTTAAACGATAAGGGAATAAGGGGTTATGGAGAGCGGGCAGGGAAGTGGACCCGAGTCCATGATCGGATCAGCCATGATCGTATTAAATGGCGGAGCAGGCTCGAGGGGCCGTATGGCCTACTCCTGCTCCTATTTCTTATGTTCTTATGTTCTTATGTATTACCTTTATTCCAGTCTATCTTGGGAAAGGCAAATCACCCATTATCTTGTTCTTTTCTATCTCTCTAAAATGCCTGTAGATCTCCACCTCTCTCTCATCTCCACTGTTTTGTGGCTACAATGCAAACCAAAATTGCACCATTTCCCTTCCTATTTTTTTTCTCAATCCATATGGATTCTGTCTTAATGCAACCTCCTTAAATTCTTGCCAAGTAATAGAATATTTCACTAACATGCCATTCTCCCACTTTTTTCCCTTCTCTATCTCTCCTGAAAATGTTACAACCAGGAACATTATCCTTCTAGTCGTATCCAAGCCTCAGCTACATCTCTGTTAAAATTGTACATTAAAATGCAGTTTTTATGTTCTACATGTTTTTCTTTTTTTTTAAGTTTCTCCCTCTTCTTTACATCTTCTACCAGGCTCCATTTCTCAATTGAGTGCAAGTGGTCAAGAGGACAACCTGTTTCCCAAGCATCTGCTGCTCTTGAAATAAACACCAAGAGGTGTGCAGGAGTAAAGCAGGTTGGCTCGTACTCTGACTTCCCTGCTTCCCAATGACAACAGTGGCAGTCTTCACTTGGCACTTTCTCCAGATGGTCGCAATTAAATTGAAACGTTACCTTGAAGAAATCACAAGATGGAGTGTCAAATCAATATCCTACAGCTGCACCACACAAACATTTCAAATGTTTCAGGGCAGTCTGCGTAGGCTTAACAAACAAGGATACTGTCTTATCACTATTCTATTTTGTAACCAGAAACTTTGGCCCCAAGTTTCCACATGATTTGCTCCTGATTTTTAGGAGCAACTGGTGGAGAACGGAGTATCTTAGAAATCGCAATTCTCTACATTTAAGTTTTCTGCAGTTCTAGTCAGGTAAAACAGTTTCACTTTGGAACAGAATTTTTTTTTCAAAAGGGGGCGTGTCTTGCCACTGACGCCTGATTTGAAAGTTTTCACAGTGAAAACGTACTCCAAACTAACTTAGAATGGAGCAAGTGAAGATTTTTGTAGGCCTGAAAAAACCTTGTCTACACATTAAAAAATCAAGCGCAGGATACAAATTAGGCGTCCGGAACGAGGGGGGGGGGGGGGAAGGGAAGTCATTAAATTGTACAATAAATCCTCAGTTATACTTATACAAATATTATACAAATAAATCCAACCTGAATAAAAATTTATAAGCAAAGAAAAGATTAAATAAACCATGTTCCTACCTGTGTGAAAGTTGAGCTGCAGGCCTTTCAGACAGCGGGGTGGTGTGGCGTCGGTCCCGACGGGAGGGGCTTTAGGGGCGGCATCAGTAGCTGGCCAGCAGCCAAAGATACAGCAGCAGCCTTCGAGCTGTGAGGGGGACTGAGGCCATTTGGACAGGGAGAGGCAGCCACATAGACAGTTTCATATTTAAATTTGCAGAATGGGTGCTGCATTGTCAACACCACATATTAT
Source organism: Pristiophorus japonicus (assembly GCF_044704955.1). Classification (NCBI taxonomy): domain Eukaryota; kingdom Metazoa; phylum Chordata; class Chondrichthyes; family Pristiophoridae; genus Pristiophorus; species Pristiophorus japonicus. The sequence goes on from NC_091989.1 coordinate 124,884,793, forward strand.
GCAATGGTTTGCCATTAATTCACTGCATAGGAGAGAATTGATTAGAGCTCACCGCTGTTGCTGGTATCTAGCTCCTGCCATCTCTGCTCAATTACATTGACTAATATCTCCACTTCCTCATGCAAGAAATTCTTTGTTCTTGGTGGACGTTGATCCATTGCAAATTTGAATTGGCACTTTTATTTCTCCAAACACAGTCCTTAATTTGCAGGCACCGGTTCTGCAAGTTTAACAGTGAAAAGCTGAACTCACTGATTTCAGCAGGTGATTTAATCAGCAATGCTGCTAAAAGCACTCCCTCACACACAGAAATATGAAGAAAATTAAAATTCGAGCCTTTGCAGGGGTCCAAGAAACAAATCCTCATGTTTTCTGCAGCACTTTCAAAAATGGCCGAGTGCCAATGTTTACTTCAGACTGCGCGTGCGCGAACGCTCCAACGCGCACGCGCAGGGTTGCCGGCACGAAAAAAACTCATTTAAATGGTACCCGCCCCCTCCCACTTACAAAATCGGCGCGAGTGGTAGGCTCCGCCCCCTGCACGCCGCGCCAGGCAGACATGGAGCTGCAAGGCTCTCGAGAATAGCGCGTTTTCTTTTTGGTGCCGTTTTCGGCGCGAAAAACGGGCGCCCAGCTCGGAGAGGCGCCTGTTTTGCCGCGTGTGGAAACTTGGGGCCATAGAATGGGAGATTTGCAAATTGAGAGACTGATGTGCTGTTCATGAATACATTTTGCAATGATGAAGGTCGATGGAGCACTGCATTAGCTATATAGTAGTCCGTGTTGATTTGAAAGTTGTTGAGTGATTCAGACTTTGATAGAGCTGGTTTGTTTAAAATATTTACATCTGTTGTGCATTGAAGGACTTGCATAAGCAGAGACTGTCAAGTGTTCAGACGTCAGTTTTTTTTCTTTTCATTTTTTTTAAAAACACTAAACACTTGTTGCTACTGGAGGAATTCTGAGTCATCTGGAACTACTTGAATAAGACAAGAGAAAATATTGTTGATTGCAGAGGAAATCTCGTGACAGTACCAATGTTAACTTAACATTATTATTAAGTCTGTCTAGGAAAAGGCAAATGATATATTTTGTTTTTAACTAACTACCACGGTTACTGCAGCAACAATAAAATACTGTGCTCATCACTGTAGAACTGCCAATTTCTAGAAATGCATTTCTTTGAGATCATCAGGGAACTGAAGCCTGGCTCTCAACTCTTCACCCACCAACATCCTGTTCAGCTTGCAACAAAATTATCACCATATCCATTTACGTATTGGGAACATTTTTTTCCAGTACAACCATTACTATTTGATATAAAATGTTGTAATTATTTTCCAGTGGGTTGATGTGTTGTTGTGATACTGAGCAGTCAGTATCAAAACCTCTAGTCCTCTCTCTGTGCACTACAACTTGATTTCCTCAATGTCCTCCATTGTGGCAATGAAAATCTTGTTTGAACTGCAAGTGGGTTTTGGGCAGGCAGGGGGCGGGGCATATATTAAACCCAGCCAACAGCATCAATTTGAGGCCCAGGCTATTTTAACTGCCAGGCCTCATATCCTGCCAGCAAGAGGCCAGTTCAAAATATATAATCCTATATGCGCTTCTTTCTCTCTGCCACCTCACTGTGTTTGCATCAACACTTGTTACAGTCTCCCACTTTAATACATTTTTTCTCAGGACCTCAAAAATTGTAGAAGCCTTTGATCCCCTTCAATCATTGCCTTCTCCTACAACCTTCAGGACTTGCCATTATCCATTATTACCTTCACTGTGGATTCTTAATTAAAAAAAGGCCGCAGAAATCAGGAAGATCTTGGGTTCAATCTGTACACAGATTGGTTTACCGAGCTTGAAGTGGTGCCTGGTTATTACAACTAGCCGAACCATTTCTAAGCTAAGAAAGGGGAAGGGGTGCTCAATCAGGATTCCTATTCCTGGCTACTGCCCAATGATTTCCTTGGAAATGAAAAGCATAAGCAATGGTAATAGTTTTAGAGATGCGTCTATTTGTACTGTAATTGAATTGCAGCCGTTTCTCTGATTGGTCCCCTTGGAGGATGAGCCACACTCTGAAGTTTCCCTGGAATGTGTGAATGGAACCTCCCAACCTAACTTTGCATGTTGTAACATGATCTATTTTGACTTCAGAAGTCAGAAAGGACACATCCCTCCCCCAGCCAAAGTGCCTTACCCCATAACATGTGCATGACCTTACCCCCCCCACCCCACCAGCCTCCCCCCGCCCCTCCACCAACCATAGATGGGGCATTGTGTATGGATTGTTAGCAGGTTTATTGGGTATGAAGTGAATAGTGACAGTATTATGACTTCTGGATTTCATCTACTCCAACGATGTCCCTTATCGGGGGTTGTAAGAACGTGATCCATCTTTCCCGAGTTCCCTCTCTTCCCTCAGATTCCAACCCCGTCTCGGCCACCCGCTACCCCGATTTACTCTTGGGTCCAGATGGATCGGAGGCTCAGCGCTGCCTCAGAGCTGCAGTGGAGGTAACGTGATGTTGCGGGGCTGCTTGGAGGCTCGGCACAGTGGAGGCAATGTGGTCAACGGATCGGAGGATGGATTGGCGCTGCGGTTGGGTACATGCGCAGAAAAGGGTTAGCGTAAATTGCACTGGAGGGGGCGGAGTCGAGACTATTTGTCCTAATTCGCTTCTGCGCATGCGTCGGGAGATGTATGCACAGAAGGGAGACTTAGTACAAATAGTTACTCCATAGTTTTACTGGAAAATCATTCCCAATAAATTAATGGACAAGATGATTTTATTTTTTCACTAAGTAGGAGGCTGAGTGGGAAAATATGGGTATACAGATTTCAGGTAAAAGGATAGGTTCCAGTTATGACTCACTAATGTCTTTAGGAATGGAAACATACAAACATAGAAAATAGGTACAGGAGTAGGCCATTCGGCCCTTCTAGCCTGCACCGCCATTCAATAAGATCATGGCTGATCATTCCATCAGTACCCCTTTCCTGTTTTCTCTCCATACCCCTTGATCCCCTTAGCCATAAGGGCCATATCTAACTCCCTCTTGAATATATCCAATGAACTGGCATCAACAACTCTCTGCGGCAGGGAATTCCACAGGTTAACAACTCTCTGAGTGAAGACGTTTCTCCTCATCTCAGTCCGAAATGGCTTAACCCTATCCTTAGATTGTGTTCCCTGCAAAGTCCTCCTCGCTAACATCTGGGGATTTGTGCAAAAATTGGGAGAGCTGTCCCACAGACTAGTCAAGCAACAGCCTGACATAGTCATCCTCACAGAATCATATGTTTCAGCCAACGTCTCAGACTCCTCCATCATTGTCCTGGGTATGTCCTCTCCCACCGGCAGGACAGACCCACCAGAGGTAATGGCACAGTCGAGAAGGAATGGCCCTGGAATTCTTCAACATTGACTCCAGACCCCATGAAGTCTCATGGCTTCAGATCAAGCATGGGCAAGGAAACCACCTGCTGATTGCCACCTACCTCCCTCCCTCAGCTGATGAATCAGTACTCCTCCATGTTGAACACGACTTGGAAGAAACGCTGAGGGTAGCAAGGGCATAGAATGTACTCTGGGTGGGGGATTTCAATGTCCATCACCAAGAGTGGCCTGGTAGCACCAATACTGGTCAAGTTGGCCAACTCCTGAAGGACATAGCTGCCAGACAGGGCATGCGGCAGATAGTGAGAACCAACACGAGTGAAAAACCTACTTGACCTTGTCCGCACCAATCTACCTGTTGCAAATGCATCTGTCCATGACAGTATTGGTAGCAGTGACCACCACACAGTCATTGTGGAGACGAACTCCAATTTTCACACTGAGGACATCCTCCATCGTGTTGTGGCACTACCACCGTGCTAAATGGCATAGATTCAGAACAGATCTAGCAGCTCAAAACTGAGCATCCATGAGTTACTGTGGCCATCAGCAGCAGCAGAATTGTATTTCACCGCAATCTGTAAGCTCATGACCTGGCATATCCTTCACTCTACCATTACTATCAAGCCAGGGTACAAACCCTGGGCCAATGAGGAGTACAAAAGAGCATACCAGGAGCAACACCATGCACATCTAAAGATAAGGTGCCAACCTGCAGATGCTTCAACACAGGACTACATGTATGCTAAACAGTGGAAGTAGCATGCTATAAACAGAGCTCCAACAACCAAAGGATCAAATCAAAGCTCTGCAGTCCTGCCACATCCCGTCATGATTTGTGGTGGACAATTAAACAACTAATGGGAGGAGGTGGCTCCATGAACATCCCCATCCTCAATGATGGTGGAGCCCAAGACGCGAGTGCAAAATACAAGGCTGAAGCATTTTCAACCATCTTCAGCTAGAAGTTCTGAGTGGATGATCCATCTCAACCTCTTCCCGAGGTCCTCACCATCATAGTCTTCAGCCAGTTCGACTCACTCCACATGATATCAAGAAATAGCTGAGCGCACTGGATATAGCAAAGGCTAAGGGCCCCGACAACATCTGGCTGTAGTGCTGAAGACTTGTGCTCCAGAACTAGCCATGCATATGGCCAAGCTGTTCCAGTACAGTTACAACACTGGCATCTACCAGACAATATGGAAAACTGCCCAGGTATGTCCTGTCCACAAAAAGCAGGACAAATCCAATCCGACCAATTACCGCCCCATCAGTCTACACTCAGTCATTAACAAAGTGGTGGAAGATGTCGTCAACAGTGCTATCAAGCAGCACTTACTCACCAATAAACTGCTCACCGATGCTCTGTTTGGGTTCCGCCAGGACCACTCTACTCCAGAGCTCATTACAGCCTTGGTCCAAACATGGGAATCGGGGGTGGGGGGGGAAACTCTCCACTGGCTGGAGTCATTCCTAGCACAAAGGAAGATGGTTGTGTCTGTTGGAGGCCAATCATCCTAGCCCCAGGACATCAGAGCAGGAGTTCCTGAGGGCAGTGTCCTAAGCCCAACCATCTTCAGCTGCTTCATCAATGACCTTCCCTCAATCATAAAGTCAGAAGTGGGGATGTTCGCTGCTGATTGCACAGTGTTCAGTTCCATTCGCAACTCCTCAGAAAATGAAGCAGTCCATGCCCGGATGCAGCAAGACCTGAATAACATCCAGGCTTCTTGATAATTGCCAAGCAGCATTCACGCCACATAAATGCCAGGCAATGACCATCTCCAATAAGAGAGAGTCTCGCCATCTCCCCTTGACATTCAATAGGATTACCTTCACTGAATCCCCCATCATCAACATCCTGGGGTTTACCATTGACCAGAAACTTAACTGGACCAGCCACATAAATACTATGGCTACAAGAGGAGATCAGAGTGACTTATCTCCCAGCTCCCCAAAGCCTTTTCACCATCTACAAGGCACAAGTCACGAGTGTGATGGAATACTCACCACTTGCCTGGATGAGTGCAGCTCCAAAAAGCTTGACACATCCAGGACAAAGCAGCCCACTTGATTGACACTCCATCCACCACCTTGAACATTCACTCCCTGCAACATCGGCTCACTGTGGCTGCAGTGTGTACCATCTACATGATGCACTGCAGCAACTCACCAAGGCTTCTTTGACAGCATCTCCCAAACCTGCGACCTCTACCACCTAGAAGGACAAGGGCAGCAGGCGCATGTGAACGTGACCACCTGCAAGTTCCCCTCCAAGTCACACACCATCCTGACTTGGAAGTATATTGTCATTCCTTCATTGTCCCAGAGTCAAAATCCTGGAACTCCCTCCCTAACAGCACTGTGGGAGTACCTTCACCTCACGGACTGCAGTGGTTGAAGGTGGCGGCTCACCACCACCTTCTCAAGGGCAATTAGGGATGGGCAATAAATGCTGGCCTTGCCAGCAACACCTAAATCCCACGAATGAATAATAAATAACCCACTATGGAGGCTCACACAGGACGAATAGTCGCTTACGCAGGTCATTAGAAGGCTGTCAATACCCATGAAACTGTGATCCAACACACGTTCTGCCTTTGGAAAGGATTGAATTAATTGCAAAAAATTGGGAGGGGGTTGAGAGAACTATTTTAATATATGTAAAAGCTTAACTAGAACAGGAGCTTGCAGATACAGGCGGAGTCTGGAGATATTTTGAATGAAGTTTTGAGAACAATCTAAAATGATACAGTCACAGAAGATATGTCTGTGAACTCCTTTCACTTAAACAAATGTTTTCATCAGCTGCAGTTCAGCTGGCAACAATACATAGGGCACAACGATGTCAGCCAAAATCAATGGCAGGGTTCTAGAGACCTTTCAATGTTTATTGTGCCCTTGAATGCTTCTGCCAACCATCCACCCCTTAAAAATAAGAATTGTAAAAGATAATTGAAATAGTGCTAGTGAAACAAATGTCATGGTTATTTAAATATACACAGAATACTAACCCATTTGTCCTTTTACTGCATACTTTCAAATCCTTTACAAATCTGAAATATCATGAATGGAATACAAAATCTAGAGTATAGAATCACATGGCATTAAATATCAGAGCCAATATCAACACAGGATCCTGTTTAAAATGAGTCAATCACAAATCTACTCATTCTTTCAATCTACCTGAGCTTCCTTCAGGCGTTCAAAGTCAATGCTGAGGTAGGCCTTGATCCCGTCCATTGCACCCGGCAGCGTGATTCCATGGATCAGCAGTACAAACAACACCATATAGGGCATGGTCGCTGTGATCCATACCACCTGTAGAAGCAGCCAAAAAGACAGATGCACTTTATTCCGTTTTGATCACTGTCCCTCCTTGAAGGGGTTAAAAATCATTAGTATTTCTAAAATGTTTGTGGCTAAGCTTAAGTTGAGTGTGGGACCATAACATATAATTCTCGAGAAGGGAGTATTTGGCAGATGTCCTAGCATAGACAGAATTACACGAGATAAACACCCCAGCTTTGACTGTGTATTAACAGAAGATTTAGTCAAGGACAAATAGGTCTTGGAAAAAGTACTTTCACAGGAATTGCTTAACCATGGAAAAGTAATGATGTAGCACGTAACTGATCAGATAAAAGGCACACAGGGGAGGTAATTATATTAACCAATTAATATTTGTAATCATAGTAGGTAGGCGAAAACTGTGTGACGCGGCAGGGAAACAACAAATGGAAAGCTTCCGTGCAGAACTTCGTGGTTTTGTATGTATTTTGACTGTATAAAAACAGTGACCCGATGATTTTTCAGAGAACAGCTGGTTTGGGTCACCGATTTACTGAACTCGTGTAGAAGCTAGCTGTCCCTCAATCGAGTACTTAATAAACAATTTTTTTCTCCAAAACAGACTAGTGTCGTGTATCTTTGTAATACTCCACATCACTCCTCTAACTTTGAAGAAACAGAAAAATTGAGCCACAGCCATTGCATTTCAGGTCTCCTGCCCAATTCTTCAGAGATATCACAAACTGAATGCTCTTTTAAATTTGAAAATGAATAGTCAAATCCAAACTATAACAATACTCCATATGTTGCCCATCTGCTGATGAAGGCAGCCATATAAATGTAAAAAATTTAAATGAATAAATTCTTTCATCCAGCAGTCAAGTTGCATCACTGTTCGTTCAATGGTGCTTGTGACAAAATTATATCCCAACTTTAGAAAAACATGGGTAGAAGAGGCTAATGTACCGCAGCAATATAACTAAGTGAAAAAATACACTTGTTTACCAATAGAAATTGTGTGCATATCACACTGTGTATATGCTTATTTTAATTTTGTCATCAGTATTTATTAGTTTCATGCATATTCTCTCTCCTTTTCTTAAAGATACAAAAGTCATTAATAGTCATTGTGGTATGGAGTTAGAGGTGATCATTCCAGATAGCAGGGCCTGGATTTTCCTTTGGTCAATAGGTGGGATAGTGATGGAAAAAGCAAGAAAATTGGGAGCCGGCCTACCACGGCATTGTTGCTCCAAGGCCACCGATTGTCCTTTCCCCACCTGCCACATGCATGTGACAGCGAGGAGCTGGAGCCTGGTATCTGCACCTTCTAACACTGCTCCCACCAACCCCAGGGACTGCTAGTGGCAGAAGGCCCGCCAGTGAGAGGGGACTCAGTAGTGTGCCCTTCTCCCTTCCCTCAACCCCTAATTAATCACTCATCAAATAAAGGCCTCGGCAGCGCGGCTGACATTTTCCTTCCCTGGCAGTGGCATACTCCCATTTGGTGGTGTGGATTCTGATGGGAGCCCAAACTGCATATATAATGACCCCCCCACAATCAGGAAAATGGGTCAGGGTCACAGTGGGGTCAGTCCAACAGGGTGAAGTTGCACCCAGATTCTCTTGGGGCAGGTAGAGATGTCTAGACCTGCGTTTACCAGACTTTTAAATATGCAGAAGTGTAGGAATAAAACTGGAGATTTATAAAAGTACTTCGCACGATTTCATTTCAAACAACTACATTTAGAACGAATCTGATAATCTCTATCTGTTTGATTACTTTTAAAGTCAAACTCACCAAATAGATCTAAATCACCATTTTCTTTATTTTGGTTCTTTGCCTGGTCTGGAATGGTCCTGGGTGTTATGCACCTATTTGAATATTGGACATACCGTACCAAATAGGAACAGGAGCGTGGGCAGGGAATACTGTTTTTGATGAGTATCGAAATTTAAAAAGAAAATCATGCCTAAAAAAGAGCACTTCTTAAACATTTCTTTAGAATGACATAATATGGCACTGAAATTCAGCATGGTCGCCAATCCTGCACCTACCACTGAATTTACAGCAGGAGACCAGGAAATCTCTGGCGGAATTTCTGGGCCAATGTGTCTGGGCAGTGAGTAAGCCAATGTAAGGAATTCAATGACAGCTTTGTACTGCGGGAACCACCACACAGAGATTTCGGAGCATTGGCAGACATGGATTAAAAGTATATATTTTGTTGCGACGACGGCAATCCATGTAAACAGTTTGATGAGTTACATATTTGCTGCCTTATACGAGACTCTCTGATTCTAGGTGTCAGTTCATTTTGAACTTTAAGCAACACCTGCCAATGGGCCAACTTCAAAGGAATTTAAAGTGGATCACAAGCAAACATTTTGCTACACTCTGAAGAAATATAGGCCCAGAAATGTGATCACGCAGTGCCCATTTTTCAGGCGTTAAAAGTGGCCTCCTAAGCCTCCAATAGGAAAGGCAGGAAATACTCATTTTTGGGCGTGTACGTGTTTGCTGCAAGAAAGCATACTGACTTGCGTTGTACCCTTTATTGATCATAAAACTATTGCAAAATTTTAAAAATCCAGTTCATTTCTGTTTTGAATCCAACAGCTCAATTCAAATACCTGCACTGTTTCTGTTCTGCTTTTACAAACAGTGCACGAGGTACATGCGGTGTCAGAAAGTGAACAGCATACAAGTGCCAAGGATATCAAATCGGTTTTGGTTTAATGAAATGTGAATAGAAGTGCATCTCTGGTGAAGAGATTACAATGGACCCTCTCGCTGGAAGCCAATTAGTTAACTGTAGTATCAGATTGAAGAAGATAGCCTAACTCCATTTACCCACCTTCGTTTAATATCCCTTAATGCCCTTACTGAACAAAAATCTATGAATCTCAGTTTTGAAATTTTCAATTAACCTAGTTTCAACAGCTTTTTTTTGGGGGGGGGGGGAAAGAGTTCTAGATTTCCAATAACCTTTGCGTGAAGAAGTGCTTCCTGACATCACACCTGTATGGCTCAGCTCTATCCTTAGGTTTATGTCCTCTTGAGGCACTGACTTATGCTGCTTCATAGTTTGATAGGGGTCTGTCATTTGTCAGAACCTCGTTCAAGTGGCCATTCCTCAGATGTGAAGTAAGCAATTATTCACCCACGGGGAGGCTTCACAGCAAGTCCAAACTTATCCTTAGCTGATGATCAGACACCTTTACTTCCTAGCAGTGGTCACTGGATACTGTTCAGGAGTAAGAATCCTGTATGATTTTACCTCTTCTTGATTTGCAGCACTCCCATCACCATTCTGATTAAGATCATCTAATGGCAGGACTGAGAATTAAAGTTGAGGCCTTTCTGATTTGGGAAGTTAATACTATGACATTAACCCACCAAGTCTCCAATGCCAATGTTAATTATACCTTTTGTAATGCAGGGTTAAAAACTCAACGAGTTTTCTACTGAACCACTATTAAGTTAGTTCAGCCGGAGTTGCAAACTCCTTTAAACTCCAAACAGGAACTCAACAGAAGTATACAATCACATCAATGACTGATACAATGATCAAAATAATCCTTCATGTCACCAATTTAAGGTAGAAACAAAGCAATGGAACTGGGGTGGGGGGAAAGGAGACAATTACAATGATGGTTGAGGAAGGGGCTGTTTGGACCAGATTGGTCGGGTTTCCACTCCTCTTAATTTCCACCTTCAAGTGTGCTCTTCTTCAATGTTTAACCAGAACGAAACTCACAAATAACCAGGAAAATCTTCCATCTGATACATTGTTCATCTGGTTACAGAATCGAAAACTAAATGAGCAAAATTAAACAACTAACTTCAGATGAGTTGGCAAATGGTAAGTCCTAATTGGAGGAAGCTCTCTGTTTGACTGGCAATGAAATGTTTCAGGTCAGTTTGCTTCTTACTGAACTGGAGGGTACTTATGTACCTGGTTTTGTCTGAAAAAAGAGTTTTCTCAATTAACACATTCTTGATCATGAAAAGTAGAACATTATACCTTTCCGGAAGTCTTTACTCCTTTCCACAGACTGAAGTAGAGAATGATTACCACAACAAGCAAACAGAGGGAAAGCTGCCACCTCGGCAAGCCCAAGTTATGAATTCCAGCACTTTCATGGAGATGGAGAACTCCACGCCTATAGAAACAAAATAGCAACAAATATAAGTCTATAAAAATGCCGATTTGCCTTTAACATAACTGCAACATTCAATTGAAATGACTGTTTATATCAATCTAACTTACCCTATCCCATTAATTTCAATTGTAACCATTTTACTTATTTCAGACCCATTGAGTATCTGCAAGAATATCATATGTTCAGAAAATGTAGAAAACTGGGTGGTGCACTGTGATCTGGTTTCAATGCAGACTGGTGTAATGGAATGCTCCCCTGCTGGCTGTAAAGGTCCTATGTAAAATAAGCTTGGATAGTCTCAATGCAGTTCCATCTTGGCACAGGTCTACAGCACAAAATTGCCCCTAATTGGGCATTAATTGGTAACCTGCCCAGATAGGTCTAAGGATGGTTGACCTGGAAATGGAAATCAATGCCACACTCCAATCGGGATGAGTGTTGTGAGTTTGGGACTGAGGCACATTACTGGGGCTGTGTAGATCTGCCTTTACTGCTTTGTGCTGACACTGGCTGCCTGAAATAAAAATTATTTTTAAACATCTATACACAGCCCTCTGGTATGTAAATATCTATAAAAATTTTCAGCACCTTAATATTTTCATTTAATTCAAACTTAAAGATTTTTTATTAGAAATAGGTGTACCTAGCTGCAAATGGAAAGCCCGTGTGCCCTCTCAAACTATAAGAGACACAATTTCTCTGAAATATCAATGAATAAAGTTCAGTTTCTTGTCAAATTTTGATCAATATTATAAAATAGGATTTAAAAGGATTGTACCCAAGCAGTGGCCATTTCTTAATTCTTTAAACAAACTTAGACATTTTCACAATATATTGTGTCACAGAAATGCTACTGCAGCCATTATAGGGTTAAACCGGGATATCTTGGGCTGAATGTCATTATTGCAGCACCACCACCACTACTAAATATCATGATATGTAATGCTAATTCTATTCAGTGATGTATAGACTAAGGTCATATTTTAATTCCTCATTAGTATTTAGAGAAGGCCTCTATAATGTGCTACTTTACACAGGACAGAAACAAGCAAATGGCTATTAAGAACATAAAAAACAGGAGCAATAGGAGAACAAATGGGCCCTCAAACCTGCTCTGCCATTCAATATGATCATGGATGATCTTCAACCTCAACTCCAATTTCCTGTACTATCCCCATATCCCTTGAGACTGAGCACTCACAGCCCTCCTGGGTAGAGAATTCCAAGGATTCACAACCCTCTGATTGAAGAAATCTCTCCTCATCTCAGTCCTAAATGGCCAACCCCTTGTTCCAAGACTGTGCCCCCAGTTCTAGATTCTCCAGCCTGGGGAAACAGCCTCTCAACATCTACAAATGGCCATTATTGCACCCGAGCAAATCACACATATAGTTGTTCGGTTTTATTTTATATCACTGGCACATGGCCCTCAAATGAACTTCAGTGACAATAATAAAATAATCTGAGCTCAGCACTGATGCAATGCTTACTACTCTCACGTAATATTTTTATTCTTGAAACGGTGTTTGGGAGTCATGTGTTCAGGGTAAATTTCTGCTTCAACACCTCCTGCTATCTATGGCCATTCCTTACTAGTGCTCCAGCACTAATATACTGGCTCCAGCACCAATGCATGGCCAAAGTCTATGTAAATCGTTATTACATATTCAATTAGCAGTACTGAAAGCCTCTGAACTCCAAATAAAACAGATTTTAGAAATCATGGTGCATAGTCTACTCATTAGAATTGTGCCTTTTTAAGAAAATCAAGATTCAAAGAATTCACCGGAAGCAGCACCACTCCTGTCTGCAGGATCTGTTGATAGTTTGTTTCATGTAGACTACCTGCATCATTTACATGATTTTCTCATGGGTGGCAGAGATTTTTTGGTCTCCCATCCGGCAACAGATGGGCAGAAGAGCCACGGATATAGTGAGGAATGACCAACCGCCATTCTGATTAAGATCAACGAATGGCACGTTCCTGCTGTTGCTATGGCTGGGTGGTTACGTGAGCAGGCACTGACTGCAATTTTAATTCAGTCCTGGGTGGGGGCTTTCCGGCCAGGCTGAAGCAAGTCAGGAGAGAGTTGGGATGCGAGGAGCCCCTGATAGGCAAGTTTGCAGGAGTGCTCCTCCGGGCCCCTCAGGAAAGTTTAGGCCTCCCCAGCCCCTCCTATTCCTTCTCCCACAACTCCCTTCCCCACACCTATCGGCATGCCAGTCGAAACCTGCTGGGAGTTAGAGCCAACCTCAATGAGGGGAGGGGGTAGATGGAGAGTGGCACTACAGCTGATGCCAACCCTGTCTTCAACCAATCATAAAATGATATAGCACAGAAGGACACCATTGTACTCACATGCACACTTGCCAAGGGGGTCAATGGATATGAAGAGAAATAATCACTCGATGTTTATTGCCTTTCCATAGACCAGGAACACAGACACCAACTGCAGTTAACTGAGATCTGCTAACTCTCACTGTGTAGGAAGAAATCCAGGAATTTCTGGTTTATATTGCTATGTATATCAGGTGGGGGAGTTACTTACTGAAGCATCAGGAATCTGGATTTAGCATTTCTCCTCCTTGCATTTATTGTCAGTCTACATAATTCCAGTCAGTCTAAGGTTTGACTATGTCAATTCAGCACTGAAAATATAATGTAGAACATCTGAACTCAGCTCTGAGCCAGTTGCATTACTTCCAAGGCCCATAAAATAAGTGACACAACTGCTGACGAATATATTGGCTGCAGTGTTGCAGCTGAAGCCAACAAGATCTAATGTGGGCCATGAGATTGCACTGTTGAAACTGCTCTATATCTCTCTCAATCGTGCTTTGTATCTCTCAATCACTTCTGCCTTCCACCCCATCAAAGACCTTCCCTTTTGTTCTTTCCTCCCCTCCTCTTTCCCTGCCCCTACATTTGCTTAAAAATCTGATACATCTAACTTTTTCCACTTCTGACAAAGGGTCATCGACCTGAAATGTTAACTGTTTCTTTCTCCACCGATATTGCCTGAGCTGCTGAGTATTTCCAGCATTTTCAGTTTTTATTTCAGATTTCCAGCATCTGCAGTATTTTGCTTTTGTACCAGTATAACATTTCCATTTCTATTTCTCACAACTGTTTTGCATCTCTGCCCAGTTAGGGCTAAATAATCATTACTTTTGTGTTGCAAAACTGTGTTGTTACAAGTCTAGGGATTTCTCCTCAATTTCATCCAATGTGTAGCTAAGCCACATACTGTATCAGGACAAACCCACTTTGATTCCTGGTCTTATTCTGATTTATACCGAGTTAGCTGATTGTGGAGACATTCCCAGAAAAAGCATAAAATCATCTCCAAAAAAAAAGCTTGCTTATTTTGCAAAATCAAAGTAATAATGAGAAATATTCCCAGAAGAATGCAGAGAGCGAGTGCACAGTTTCCTTTGTTGCATCCATTTTTTCACTGATTGTTTTGAAAGCTTACTTATCAACAATATTATCAGCCCTTTGAAGACAATTCTTCAGTGGCCCGGTATAAGAACGTAAGAACATAAGAATTAGGAACAGGAGTAGGCCATCTAGCCCCTCGAGCCTGCTCCGCCATTCAATAAGATCATGGCTGATCTGGCCGTGGACTCAGCTCCACTTATCCGCCCTCTCCCCGTAACCCTTATTGGTTAAAAATGGTATCACATACCATTGCTTACCAGACACATAACAAAGCATTTCTCAAACAGACAACAAACAGTGGGGCAGAAATTCCGGCCTTCCGGGTCCGTATGGAGTGTGTACCTACCCGGGAAGGCATCGCAAAAGCCGGTTTTCAGTGCACAATGCGCATGCACTGAAAACCAGCTTTTCCGATCTGTCAAGCTTCAGCTTGACAGATCTTCTATATCTCAGGAGCGAGGATATTTGCAAGGACAAGATTGCGGGATTTACCCATATCTTGCCCAGAAAATGTCCTCAAAACTCTTGCGCCTGATAAAAGCAGGCACATAGCCTACTTTTACAGGCGTAAGAGTTTTAAAATACACAAAAACATTTTAAAATAAAATGATAAAAATACATTTTATTGTTAAAAATTCCCACAATGGTGAGTTTATTTTAAACCATAATTTTTTAAAACTTTTAAAAAATCAGATTTTTTTATAATACATAAATAACTTAATATATGGTGTTATTTTCTATTTTTTATTATTGGTTGTGTGTGTTTTGGGGGCAATTTCTCATTCATAATAATGGGAGTTCCCATTATTATGAATGAGAACATATTTTACCTGGATTGGCTGCCCAGAGCCATGTGATTGCAGCTCCAGCCTTGCGCACGTCTTGATGCGCATACACTGCAACGCGCAGTCAGTGGAGGCCTCGGACCGGGAACTCGCGTGGGCACAGCAGGGTAAGAAGCATTTAAAAAACATTTTTTTTTACCCGATCGCCCGCGGGAAGCACCGACCGGGATTTCTGGGTCAGTATGTTCAGTACATCAACACCACTAATCAGCTATTATCAGAAAAATTTGGTGCTAGAAAAAGTTAGTATATTAAGTGAGTTCTGCATTATGTTTCAAACTATATGAAAGGAAAAACAAGTGATTGTTTCTTTCTTGCGGTGCATTAGGTTCTACAAAACCCTGGTTGGAAAAAAAAAATCATACCACAGGGAGGGAAAAAGATCAGCGTGTATCTAAATAAAAACAGAAGAACATTGGCCCAGAAATTGTGGTCGGAAGTTTCCTGCGAGTGGGCGTCTCCGACCAAATTTTTCTTTTTAAAAACACAAGTACCCTGGTGTTCCCGGAAGATCCAGCGTAGGGGCCCAGGTATTCCAGGAGCGTATGTGCAACCTGGGATCACGTGGGCTGGACCAACTATTGAAAATGACGTATCCCCATTCACAGTAATGGTGATCTCCATTTGTGCAGATATCACCATTTCTGTGAATGGGGATACCCCCCAAAAACACACATTTTAAATAAAGAAAAACACTTCACATATTTAAAATTAATTGAAATTGAATTAAATTAAATGTTTAAGACAAAAAATTTTTTAATAAGGGCAAAAAATAAACTTACCTTAATGGACAGGGTTTTTATTATAAAAATTATTGATAACATTTTATTTTTCTATCTTTTAAAACTCTTACGCTGGTAAAAGCAGGCCTTACGCTTGTTTTTCCCAGGAGTCAAGAGTTTGAAGACATTCGCTGGTCAAGAGTTGGACAAATAGTCCAAATCTCTGCCTGCGAAGGCCCTTCTCCCGGGGATGCGTTGGAACTGCCAAAAGACATTTTGACAGTTCGCAAGTGCGTGGTTTTAGCCGGCACTTGCGGGGCCTATAAGGGTGCGTGCGCACATCGTACGTGCCCCTGGAGACCGCGATTTTTGGCACATTATTTTATGGAACATCAAATCAGACAACAGATATTCAGCAGGCTTTTTTTGGGGTCTCCTTTGATACAGTAAAGCTTTTAATAATGATTCAACCAGGTATTTGACAAAGACAATCCACCAAGTAGAATTTATTAACATACTGTCAGGCCTGATGCAGGAGCAGTATAGAAAACAGCCCCGAGCTATTTGGGGCTGTGAAAGGACACAAGTCGCACTTACGTGAAGTGGGGAAGAGGGTCTAAACTCCAGTTTGGATCGGACCTTCACATTACGGTCGGGAAGCCATGAGCCAATCTACTGCCTACCCCACCCCACATCAAGCACGCATGTTGGAGAGTATTCCCGATCACCCCAGGAAATTCCTCTCTTTTTGCCCTTGAAATGCCCCAGCAGAATCCGCAACAGTTGAGAGCTCGGAGTCAGAGAGTTTTAAGAAAGTTACTTTTCGCCTTTGACTCACTTGGACTTCTGGAGGACTCTGCTCCTTGTTAAAACAAGCAGATTCGCTCGAGCTGGAATGGCTGCTGCTGATGCACCTTTGCAGGTGCCAACAACCTGCTCCAACTATGCAAATAACCCTGTCCCCAGAATGTAGGTTCCGCTACCCCTCTCTACCAGGGTGCGAACTAGGAATTTCCAGGCTGTAATCTTTGAGACATGCTTCTTTGTACTACTCACTTCAGGAACTTGAGCACATAAATCTAGGCTGACACTCCAGTGCAGTACTGAGGGAGTGCTGCACTGTTTGAGGTGCCATCTTTCGGATGAGACGTTAGACCGAGGCCCCGTCTGCTCTCAACAGGTGGGTGTATAAGATCCCAGGGCACTATTTCGAAGAAGAGCAGGGGAGTTATCCCAGGTGTCCTGGAAAATATTTATCCCTCAATTAACATAACTAAAACAGACACTCTGGTCATTATCACATTTCTGCTTGTGAGAGCTTGCTGTGCACAAATTGGCTGTCACGTTTCCCACATGACAATAGTGACAACACTCCAAAAGCACTTCATTGGCTGTAAAGCGCTTTGAGACGTCCGGTGATTGTGAAAGGCGCTATATAAATACAAGTGTTTCTTTTACTACATGGATAAGACTAGTTTTGCAAAGCTTGATTTACAGCCTTACAGCAGCGTACATTTTCAGTCAGCCACTGAATGGATTAATTATGCCCACTGGCACACTGCCAACCCATTGGCGTATTTCAAGGAAAAGAATCATTTTTCAGCGTTGATGAATTTCTTAAACATTTGTTCATCACAGTGCTCCGAATTATACCGACTTTCTATTTTTATTCCTGAGATTTTTGTTGGCAACCTACCAGTTTCTAAGAAAAACTGTTCGAGATTTATCTTAACCCATGCCCTTGGTGATTTGACACTTAAATTGTATAATTAATTTTTGACATGCACAATACAATTTCAACTATTTAATCATTACCTACTGAAGTCAAAAGACTTCTTAACTAGGGTTTGTACAGAAAGTTGCTCTCCGATGGTATATTGAAAACAGGCTACGAATATGCTAACAATTTTTACACAGTTGTTTGAGATTACAAGGTCTCCTCCATCACGATTACAAGAAGTGCAGGGGAGGTCGAGTCAGATAGCACATTACAGCCCAAAATGTACAGGAAAACTATTCAGTTGAACTGCAACACAAATCTAAAAGTTACAAAGGGAAATATTTTTACATGCAGTCGTGCTTCTCAGTCTGCCCTGAATCCTCTCTCATATATTTTAGAATTAATTAGACTTAATTTGCAGCTTGGACCTATCTGGACAATGTCCTGTGCCATCGATTTAAGATCAGCTTTAATTTGCAAGTGTGATTCAGTATTTTTAATTAATTGGTTACTCCCCACATCCTGACCTCAAGCGCCTTTGCTTCCATGCTATTGCTTCAGTGGAACGAGTTTTATTTATTTCTCAAAAGCATAACCTTTGACCTATTAATTAATGGTATGCTGTGTCCCCCTATCAATCAATGGTCTGTCGGAGCTCCACGACATCAAGCTTCCTCCGTTCTGCACCATAATGCTGGCAATACAAAAGGAGCGAGAAAGAGAGGCAGCATAAAGCATGTTAAACAAGAGAGTAAGACAAAACTAAATGGAAGAGGAAGGCAGTAGAGAGAGAAGAGCTTCAATGTTATGGTAATTTTTTTATCCATAGTCAATTATAGGAAAGCTCCTTGCCTGTTCCCTTCAAGTGCTTGTATGTTTAACAGTTGCACAGTTAGTTAATATCACTTAGCAATACCTAGCACGTTAAGGCCGAGAAATTCAGGTCATTTACGTCTCCTGTTAGCGCTGCTAACGACTCCTGCTAAATTCAGCATCACCGTGCGCAGTGCCTCGTTAGCACCACAGACCTTAAATTGGGTATCGCCCCCCCCTCTGAAGTTGCGCGGGGCGATGGCAGTGACAGCTTCAGGGACTGTGGACCGGGCGGCTGGCCACTCACAGGGAGGTGCGTTTCTGTTTTAAAAAATCATCGATTTTGTTGTGCGCCCCGTTGCCTTGATCAGTCAGCCCCGCACTTTGTTGGCAAGGCATCCCCACTGGTCCAGGTAGGATCCGTTTTTTTGTTGGAGTGTGCAGCTTGAGCCTTTTTCTTTAATTCAGGGACGAGCCCCTCCTACGCGGCCAAGTGCATAGTGCTGTGCCCCGCTCCCGAGGCATCCGCCACACTCCCGCCCTAGAAAGGAAGTGGAGCACATGATTTAGCCTAGTTTCTCACAAGAGCAAAGACTTCTGCGCCTGGTGCAAAGTCTCGTGCCCCGCGAGTGTTACTGTCCCCAAATGGGCCGCTACCGAACTTCTCCTCGTAAGTCTTTTCTATTTTGTGCACCCCGCAATGATACTTAACAAATGCTTCCTGTGTCAGAATTGGAAGTAACTCACCTTAAATGTACCAATATGTTTTAAAAGGAAACAGAACGGAAAAAACATTATTTGAAGCTACGAAAGACAGCTTCCTACAACTCCACGTGCTTTTCAGTTATGTACTCAAAACTAATTCTAAACTGATCAACTACAGATCATGTACTATTTTTCTTTGACTATCAAATGTGAAGCCCAAGAAGTTTTGGAAAGCTCCTGGGATAGACTATATATACATACCATATTCTATGACATTTAGTTGCTACATTTTCTCCATACATCAAATATGATGTTGACATCAAACACCCACTTGAAATTTTGATGTCTAAATGAAGTGAAAGGTTTATGAATAATAATTAGTGATTGAAAATATAACATATGTAGAGAACTGAACCATTTCTCAAAAAGGAGAACAAAGAAAATAGCAGTTATATCTTGTGGATGATGTTACTTGTGACTCAGATGAAGGTCAGATTTTGAGTTAATGTTGTTGGATCCCCCATAGCATTTCTAGCTAGGAACATACCTCTAGCTGTAAAATAACTTGTCCATAAACTCACTGAAGAGCTTGTTGAGAGGAAGCCATTTGAGATTTGATCCAAAGCCATTTAACAAAGCCCTCATATGTAATGATTATCCACTTCAAAGTGCAGCTGATGTTTTGCCTGAACTAGTCCAAGTGAAAGTATTCATGGTTCTGGATGCAAAGAATGGGTTTAACATGTTGTATTAGATCAATAATCATGTCTACTGGCAATCTTTTCAACACCATTTAGAAGTTACAGATGCTTGTGCAAGCATTTCAGAATATCTCCAGTTCCTGAGGAATTTGATGAGGCATTTGAAAATCTGAAAGAAGTCATTGTCATGACAGATGGCTATTTACTCTACAGTACAGGTGAACTGAACCATGATTGGAAACTGGAAGCCTGGTGCCTACTGAACTCAACAGGAAGGTAACAAGATGTGAAATATTTGGGCTATTAAATTGCTGAAGATAGACTAAAACCAGGTTCTGTCAAAATTGAAAGATGGCTTGAGCACCTTCTATCAGTGACAAACAAGATATCTAAAGAATTCTTGGAATAACTAAATATCTATATCAAAGTTATCAGAGGTAACTGTATCTCTGTGACCCACTGAATAAAGAAGATTTTTCTGTCATTATAAGAAAGGCTTGAAAGAAATTAAGATCATCTCTCACACACTAGTATTGAAATACTTTGACTTCTATAATGATGTACTTATATTGTATCCCACGTTTTGTACAATGTCAGCCTGTGAATTAGGCCCCAAGATCTTTAACTGAGATAGAGATAAATTATGCTCAGATTGCAAATGAATTCTTAGGCATTGTTTTTGGTTTGGTGAAATTCGAGCCTTTGGAAATAAAATGACCATGGAAGTGATCACAAATTGCACAAAACCATTTGGAAAAACAGAGTGGTTACACCTTCAAAAATATTAATTTAATGTTTTCCACAAGAGAGGCAAGGATATATTTCTTGTGGACACAGCAAAAGATATCTACTTCCTACTAGCAGAAAGATTAAGATTAAAGAACTGATGCAATTTCAGAAACAGGGATATAATAATCATATGCTATAAGACTTTCCCCATCTAAGGGCAGAATACAGATTGAGAGCGCTACTGGAAATGGAAGGTCTGAAATTGTTGTGAATGACAATTAGCAAGTAATTATGGCCTATCACAAGAGAAGAAGCATGCTCCCATGATTTCTGTGTATTTCAACATTAAAGATGAATTCAACATACAGGATGGACTGATATTCAACACAGGAGCAAGACATTATATCATTTTATATGAGAGATGAAGCATATAGTTCACCTCAGGCAAATCAGAATCCAGTGATCTTTGTAGAACTAGAGAAAAGAATTACTGGCCTCCGAGGAACAAGACAGGTCAAGGTGTGATACAAGGTGTAAGCCAAACAGCAAAAGAAACCCTATTCAATAGCCATCAAATATCAGAGTCCATGAGAAAACAGGGCGTAGTCTGTTTGATTGAATGGAAGAAATTCGTAGGTATTGATGATTACTTTAATTTTTCTGAAATACAGACAAATAAAAAACAAGTAACAGCCAAGATGAAAATTAATTTTCCATGCCATAGTATTCCAAATGAGATTATCTCAGACAATAGATTACCATTTAACTCAAGACAACAGTCTGCACAACATTAGTCGTTCAGTTACGTCACCAACTCACAAAAGGTATCCAGTGTCAAATGTCAAGGCAGATAGCAATGTTAAAATTGTAAAGGGTTCCTAGAAAAAAGTACACGAGTCTGGCGCAGACTTTTATCTCTTTCTTGTTGACTTGAAGAATAAACCAAGTGAGACGTTGGATTGCTGACTAGTTCAAATACTATTTGGCACATGAACCAAAGACACTCCTCCCTACACCAAGCTAACTTCCGATAATGAAGATAATAACTGAAGTAAAAGAGAAGCTGTACCTCAGAAAACCAAACAGGTCCAGTTCTACAAAAAAAGGTAACAATGTGCTTGGTAAACTTGAAGGAGGAGACGTTGCCAGAATTCAACCAACAAAAAGGAAATGAATGCCAGCACAGATGCAACAAAAAATAAACATCTGGTTTTACTGTACAAGAACTTAAGTTATTTAGGAAAAACCTGAGAAACCTGCAGAAAACAGAGCCAGCAGTTATGGAGGGATTGGCGTGTTCAGTTATACACTCCTTGACATAAGTGGCGTCATCCCCTCAGTACACAGCAGACAAGCCACAGCTACAAAAACAGAGCACAACAAATGAAAGGACTATAAGCTATGACCAATCAAGCAGTGAGTCTCCACACCAACTGCAACCAATGATGAAAATACTCCTATCAGCAGTACAAATACCAAGTCTGCTAGCCGAACAATAAGGAACGATACAATGCAAAAGCCATGTAACAACTTTGTATGAAGATTTAATACTGGAATGTTGAGCATTATAATTAATTATTTTAATATTGTAGTACCTTTATATCCATAGTGAAGTTGAGGAAATTCCCTGACTTTATGATTTAGAAGAGTTTACTTGTTAAGAGATTAACTATTTAAGTAGTTAAGACATCTAAGCAATAAAAGAGCAATTATTGAAGCTCTGTAGCATTTTTTAGTTTGTTACATAGTGAAGTAAAAAAAAAAGCTACAAGAATGCCATGCTGCCCGAAACGAGTCACACCTATCGCTCTTGACGTGTTCCAGTTGCCCCAATGCATGGGGCGGTCAAACCGGAGAAATTGAGCACTGTGCTTTTTTTTGTGGGACTGAAGTGGCATCATCATCAGGGTGAAAGTGAGGTCAGGTCGGAGTGGCTGCCACTAGTGGGGTGGAAGTGGAGGCGGGCCGTATTGGCTGACGCTACAAATCATCAGCGCTGCGCTGGCGACGTCATCGCGCTGGCGCGTCACAACATCCCTCCCCTTCAGTTAAAGGGTGGGGCAGCTGCGAACTCTGCAGCCACTTTAGTGGCAAACACTGGGCCACCAGGGAGGTTTCCTGCCAGGCCAGCAGCCTGGCACCCAAGAGGCCAAACCCGCGGTCATAATGGTTGGCCCGACCTGGCAGTCAGCTGACAAAAAAAAACATGGAGTCACCTGCAACGCCACCTCCCCTTTAAGGGTGGCTGCACAACCAAGGCACAAAAAGGGCACCGACAGGTGGCGCCGCTACCACAGGGCAATTTCCCGGAGGGCAATTTCGGGAAGGGTGTCGCCAGCAGACGGTAAGGGATCGGTGTGTGCAAGCCGTGGTGGGAAAACTGGCGGAGCAGTCCCGTACACCGCTCCAAAACTGAGGAAGGGCAATTTATAAAATGCCGGCCCAGTCATGGAGCCTCGGCAGCCAGACCACACCGCTTTCAGGTGGCCAGGGGTCTTATAGAAACGGACAATTTCTGCCCCCCAGTCATTAGCACCATCCCCACAACCTATCGTTCCAAATCACAATCAAGGAGTCGGGTTTAGACCTATCAAACAAAAGAAGAGATTCAAAATAAGCTCATTTAATACTACACCTCTGCTTGATTATGATTTATGGAGCCATGAAACGCACAAAAGACGGGTTGTTTAACAAAAGATGAAACTTCAGCCTTGAAGTTACAGTTGCTAAAAGAAAAACAAATTAAACGTTTTAATTGGAATACCAAAAAAAAAGGTGCGGTTTTGTTTTAAATCAATTTGAATCGTAACAAAGCATTGTCTTTTCAATTTAGTTATTGCAAGCAAATGAATTTGAACGTTTAAAAAGCAGTCTTCTTTAGTGTCCCTTTTTTAAAAAGCCTGCATAAATTTCTTTGCTACAAGCCAAGGGAAGCTCTGCCCTCTTTTCCCTTTTGTGTAAAATGTGTGAAGTTTGTTAAATATGAAAACTAATTCAGTATTTTTACAGTTCATTGGAAAGGCATCCGGAGAAAGAAGAATACGAAAACGGACATCAAAATTTATGTCCCTAGTTCCAGATATGAAACTTTCACCACATTGGAAAGAGAGATTAAAGACACTATGTTGATGATGATTTTGGCTAGGAAAAATAAAAGTTGCCGTTTGGTTGTTTGGGAAATTTTATTTTAAATTATGGGAAAGTTTCTAGTTCAGTAAAAGAAATTTAAATTTCGGGTTTGGAAACCTTTATAAAATGGGTAATACTGGACAGTTTGGAAGTAATGCTCGAAAGTTGAGAGACAATCTAAAATGCCACATTCTCTGATGAGAAACAGTCATGCTCGAGGTGGGGAGATCGAGATGAATTGCGAGCACTTGTGTCTCATATCAGGGAAGGTTTTTAAAAAAAAAAGAATTGCGCAAAGTCATGTAATGACGTCATGTCTTCTTACAAAGCTGCAACGGAGTTAACCCTTTCCGCTGACAGCTGTTTTATTTAGTTCACCAAACAACTTTAACATCGCTGCATGGAATTTTAAAATATTGGACGTTATTAATTTAAGTTTCTTAATTGGAAATTAATGTTTTCCCACATGCCAGAAGGAAAATAAATAGTAATGGTCTCACTTGTGAGGAGTAAGTAAGTCATCATCATCATAGCTGTTCCCTCAAACGAGGATGATTTGCTTCCACAAGAGTTCACAGATGTTTCAATGAAGGACCTGATGTTCCAGTCCTGAACTCCAATTGAGGGGGTGGGAGATGTCGGTGCGTAGATTTTTTTAACATGTGGTGACCGTTGCACATCAGCTACCACAGAGCTAGGCCTTTATCCAGTGACAAGGGACGTACGGCTGACAACCTATAGCCATGGGAAGTGAGGAACTCAAGTGGGGACCAGAGGGATCCCCGACACGGTACCTAGCAAACAAAAATCTAAAACTAATTGAAATAATGATTAAACAAAATTGGAAACCAGACGACCCACCCGCTGAACAAAGAAAATGGTGGGAGTTGGAAAAGAAACAAAAAGGAGGAGAAAGCCCTCGTTTTAGTCACTCGCGCATATTATGAATTAAGTAGACGGACTAGACTATTGACTGAGAAAGCGACGAAATAAACTGACAGCGGATGTGATGACGACAGCATCCATCAGGACACATGAAAAGGAACTCGCTGCCTGAAAGAGTGGTAGAGTCAGAAAGCCTCACCACATTTAAAAATACTTGGATGTGTACTTAGAGTGCTGTAACCTACAGGGATCAGAAATTGAAAATTTATTTAAGGAATAATGGATCAATAGTTAGCACTGAATCAAAGGAAAAAAGGGAAGATCATGTTTTGTTCTTACTATTCTGGTGTCTTTCTTTGATGTTTCAGTCAAGTTTTAGGAAAGCATGTGTGACTGTTCCTTTGTGTGGCTATGGCTCCTTCTCTTTCTCCAAGTGGTAATGGTTAGTTTAAGATTGGAGATATTAACCTATTTCAAACCAAACTTTTAAAATTCTGGTTGGTGTAATTGTGTGGAGAGCCTTTAGTTCCGGACATAAGGCATTTCACATCAATAATTGGTATGGTTTTAAAAAAATTCTGACCAATGTGTAATTGGGGAGAAAAGCATGAAGTGCTATTGTGAGCACATTGTTCTTCCGAACGTTTTATGGAGAATAAAAACACAGACTTTACAAAAGTAAGATATTTTAACTGGAGGGTTACAACTGAAAAGGCTGTCGGCTGAAGTCGACATTGATCGATGGTGTCTGTGTTTGTCGACTTTCGAAACAAAGAAAGTTAACTCTTTCACAGGCAGCTGTGAACTGTTTTAACTCAGTGGGCGATACTTTTTGAATATTGGAAATCTCAATTTGAAGAGAATCACCAGCAATGTTGTTTAAAAGGGGTTAGTGGATTGTGCCTGAGGGATCAGGAGGGCACACCACTGTAACCAACTACATCTAAGAGTAAATCTCAGAAGTGGGATTAGTCCTCTCTAGGAGGATGAGGAAGAAGGGGTGCCTAAAAGGATACTCCCACCTAATCAGGTACAGTAGGATCCAAAGGGAAGTGGACAGGACACGGGAGCTGGAAGAATCTCTTCGGGTCCCAGATTTGGAACTATCTCCTGTCCACAGACATGCCTCGCAAACCTTATCAATCTCACAAAGTAGTAAGAAACATATCATGAATGGTAGAAGTAGGGACGGCTGAGGCTATAGGATAGGGGTACATTCACAGTGGAATGGTAATCATACCACTGTAACTGTCCATTATATCAAGGGTTGCAAGGACAGGAGCGCAGTTGTACAAGCAGTAGAGTTTTTTTTTAAAAACTCATCCAAAGGCTCCTTCTCCAACGAATAAACAGATTTGTGGGAAAAGCGAATTGTTTGTCATAAACACATGTGAGGGCCAACAAATGGGCTAATGGCAATCTCAACTAAGGTGATATTGTACCATGATGTGCATCACGACGTGGTACTTGTAATATTGAATCTGACCAAAGTGAAACTACCTGGGGTGGTGCAAGCCTAAAATAGCACGGTTACATGGGAGAATGATCAGGGATTTTGGCAGAGGGCCAGGACAACCTGCACTGAGTTCAGGGAGAGTGATGGGCTTGATCGTACCTTGATAAGAATGGTGTCGAGGCTATTGGGGAGAATCATAACAGAAGGCGGTGAGGCCTGATTAATATGTTGCAACTGGCTTAAGGCTAAAAAGTGGGTAAACCAGATTATAGGAGAACAAATCGTTTTCAATGAAACAGCTCGAAGTAATGTATGGATCTTGGTTAGTGGAACAAGCCCAAGGAAACTTGCAGCATATTACTGTGAAAAAGCTCTCTTTCTGGGTAACTGATCAAGACCTAGGGCAATGTCCACTTATCAACTATCTGTGCCAAGTCAGAAGGTTGGTACAGGTGTACCCGATGGTGCGAGTGTCATTTACAGGAACAGAATAACATCACACTGTTAGAGATAGTAGGGTATTACTCAAGCATGCCCGAGAAAATTTAGTAGGATACAATGAATACCAGAAATGTAACCCGGGTGGATGGGATAACAGGGAACTGTACCATGAAGGTAATTGTGGGACAGCCTTTTCCTATACGATCTGTATAAAGAGGGAAGGGTGAATATTGTGTCATATACTGGGAATACCAGTACGGTACCAACCTGACTTGTTCCATTGCAACAGGAACTTCTTGTATTACCCCAGTCCAAACTGTGAGACTTGGGGCGTGGGTTTCATTAAGTATTTATTTGGGTAGGCAAGTAACTTTCACTATGAGAAAGGAATTAAAGTGTAACTGCCAAAGGGAAGATAATGAATTTGGATAGTTAATTGGGCCAATTGAGGACCAAGTGCAATAGGCATTAATTGAAACGGGGAACAGAGGGTCACAACGGCTAGATGCCAAGGTGATACTTACGGTACATATGATCGAGATAGTGTGACAATGAACTATGAAACTATGGCCCAACTTTGCCCAACCCATTTTTTCGGCGCACTTGACCTTGCGCGCTGGAAACGGCGTCGGAAAAAAGTCGCTCCATCCTAGCCGCTCTTCCGAGTCCCTGGAGTCCCAGCATGCCGTGCATTCTGAAATGGGAGGGCGGAGAAACAGGCCAGCGCTGAAAACAGTGCTGCCACCTGTGCAGTGAAGTCTGCGCACATACTCCTGCCCTCCCAGCGTGTCCTGCAGGCTGTGAGCAGGACACGATGCTCGTAGCCCCTATCCCCGGCCGAAGGGATGCCCCTATCATACAACACTTTATCCCTGCCCGAGTGGCCTCCTGCACCGGCTGGCCGAGTTCCCAGGCCGAGGCAGGACTTCAGTTTTCATTTTTATTCATTGATGGTTGTGAGGGTGGGGGGAGGAGGAGAAGAGTTTTGAGAAGGGGGGGCGGGGTGGAAGAAAGAAAGTTTTGTATACCAGCATCTCTCTCTCTCTCTCTCTCTCTCTCTCTGGCTACCTCCCCGCCCACCCCCCCGGCCAGCAGCTCGCATTTCTCCAGTCGCTCTGGACTCCCAGTGTGCATCTTCCCTCCCCTATCCCAGTCTGAATGGCCTCACACACAGGCCAGCCCGCTGCCTTCCCGAGCCGACTTCAAAGATTAAGGTAGGATTTACTTCATTTTTATTAGTATTTTAATTGTTTGAGCTTTTCCTTGCAATGTTTGGTGCTTGGTTGTTGAGGTCCTCTCCAGTTCCCTTCCCTCCCTTATCCCTGCCCTAATGTGCTTTTTCTTCACTGCCCACAAGGTTTTTCAGAGCTGGTCACATACGCTGACCTAAGTCGATTTGGAGTAAGGTTTTGCTGGCCGAAGTGGCATAAATGGCCAAAACCGGTGTAAGTGTCTGGGAACGCTCCCTTTTGAAAAAAAAACTGACCTAAAAAAAATCGTATCTAACTGACTTACTCTGGAGCATATTTTTTGGGGAAAACGGCATTTTTTAAACTTACATCAGAAAAAACAACTAACTCCAAAAAAATGGATGCAAGTCATGACCAAAGTTGGGCCCTTAGTGTGGTTTTCATGTTATCTATTGTCTAACAACAACCACGTCACAGGCAGCTGAACTAGATACACCGTCAGTGCCCGATGGGCGGGTTCAGTGCCCAGAACACACACCTGGGCCACAAAATGGATTAGTGTTAGTAAGACGTGAAGAGATATTATATGATAATGTACACCATGAGTTGGTACCCATCATGTTAAATTTGACTAATCTGGAACTCCCTGAATGGTGTTCTAAAAGAACGCAGCAGTTATACTGAAGATTGGTATAACCAATCTTCAGACAAAGTAACTATGATGTCTGCAGTACAATTGGGACCTGGGGAGTAGAACAGACAAGGGAAAATTTGGCACAAATCCAGAGGGGAGGTTCCCCTGTGGATCAGCAATGACCAATTGGTCAATTTGACCATGCATTTGAAGGAAATACAAGGATGCCAACTCAGAGGAATGATACACGTATATCCCACACAAGTGGAATGTAATAATGATAAAGGGGAACTAATAGGATTGGTACTAGCCATTCCAGTAATTATGGAAGGAGATAGCCCAAAGAAAGTGTATGAAGTACAAAACATAGGGATTATTAGAGAAGGTGTGTATATAGCTTATCATGAGATGCTACCATATGTTGTAACTTACGGAGACAGTTTGATGGGAACAAAATTGGAAGGATGTGTTACTCATCAGGGCACCACGATTAATCCTCATAAGATTAGTTATGATCCTGAGGCGGCTTGCGGATTTAATATTACTAGCATGCAGGTAAATTGTACCATGGAAACCGTGGGCTCGCAATGGGGAAAGACACACGTGGCGTATGTAAGCAACGGAGAATACTATGTAACGACTAATCAGAAATCCTTTAAGTACAATCATCAAGAATGCCAGATCCCCATGGCTACATTCTGCTTTGTTCCAGAAATACCTGTGAGAATTGGAAAGGAGGAATTGGAAGACATACATCGACGACATACAATCGATATAGGTGTCAGGAGACATAAAGGAGGAGCTCGCCAAGCATGTGAACATGTTTGGGTATGAGGTGCCGCTGTTACCAGAACACCTCGTCAAACTACAAGATACAGTTGCCAAGAGTCAGATAGTCTACTACACTCTCAGACAGAACAATCAGGACATTCGGAAGGATATAGAGGGCATTAAGGTCACCACATGGTGGGATGACCCATGAAACTGGGGACTGAACATTCAAATTCATCCTTGGATAAGAATAATATCTCATGTACTTATCGTGATTCAATTACTGATTGCAAACACAACAAATATAGCACAATGTGCTGCAGTGAGAAAACGGAAGGCCCGACTACTGGGAAGGGCAATTAAGGCTAGGTCAACCTCGGGGCAGGAAAATCTTTATGAACAGAGGATGGAAAAGGGGTGCACTGTTTGAGGTTTGAAGAAACACGTGATGGTACTCCAGGCTAGATGGCCACTGGTCAAGGAAAACCAGAGAGTGTCTTTAACAAATCTCAACAATATGGCCTGCTTGTGTATAGCCAAGGGCCATAAGGGGGGATTGTAGTAGGGTGAGGAATTACTGACAGATTGTATGTAAAACTTGCTTTTATATGATAGGAAAATTCAAAAAAGATTAGGACAGTAAGGTAAAACCTTATGCTAGGGAGGATGAAGGGATCAAGGCCAACCAGCAGGCA
The DNA here is from genome assembly GCF_044704955.1 of Pristiophorus japonicus. Taxonomy (NCBI): domain Eukaryota; kingdom Metazoa; phylum Chordata; class Chondrichthyes; family Pristiophoridae; genus Pristiophorus; species Pristiophorus japonicus. The sequence continues at coordinate 124,914,533 of NC_091989.1, forward strand.
GTCTGATAAGGGTTAACAAATGTTGTAACAAATGCTTTGCTTTGATTGAACTGAATTATTTTCTTTGTCTTTCATCTGTGTTATTTGTGGCAATTAAATTGTCACTGGCAGTGTTCTCAATCACTGTCACTTCAAAGATCAGTTATAGGCCTCGAAATCTGTATAAGAATTTGTGAACCCTTTGGGTTTTGGAAGATTTTGTCTTAGGCTGCTAAGAACAGAACTTCCCTTGCATATGCTGGAATAAAATATAGTTTCCAACCTATCTCTGGAGTCTGTCATCAATCAGAGCGTTGATCCTCTTAGTGGGTCCGCTTGGGAGAGAGGAAGATTTCTCCACAAAAGTGGCGAACATTCATATCACTCTGGACATTCAAGAGCTTTGAGTAATGAATCAAAAAAAACATGAGGGTGATGTTCCTTTATACACCTCTAGCCCCCAGCTCTCACCTTTCTGCGTGCTGAAGGCTATCCAGCATAAACACAGAAATACACATCCAGATAATGTTGTGCATATGAATTGCACACACAATGATGCTCTGCAGTTTGAAGGAAGCCGGAGTGCCACTGTCTTAAACCAACTGTGCAAGTGAGGTGACATTCGTAATGTGCCACACTTGTATCAGTGCTAGTGTCCACTACAACAACAGCTTGAACTGTGTCCTGAATCTGATTCACTAACAATCTAATTATGTGTGTGTGGAATATCTCTATCTTCTTTCTCGATCTACAGAGCCACATTTCATCTGGCACAATGTGGTCTCTTGACATGACATTTCACATTTCCCAAAGCCTATATCCCCATTCTTCTTCTTCAAAGTAAAAAGTCACCCACAGATGGTAAATACAGGCTCCTTGTATAATAATCATGCAGTTAAAAAGGATGGGAAGTTAATTCTGCAATTTCGTACTCTTGGCAGGAAAACTGCATTCGAAGGGAGTGTGGACTGAAGATAAGGCTAAAATATTGCAGCTCAGATTCTTCAACTCTCACTCCCTGCGAACAATGCGCCCCATTGGGAGCCTGGGATCACTGAACGAATCTTCCATTAACTCTTTTATACACCTTCAGAGAACTAGATATTCTGCTTTAACAATTGGTGCTATTCTCATGGAGGCACATCTTTTGGTTTTCCAAAGGGAACAATGTACCACAAAGCCCACGAATCGATTTAAAACTCAAGTGTTTACTTCTGCATTATATTTACATTCAATATGTTGCATTCGGTCCTAGCAATACCTGCACAGCAGAGATGCATGGGGCAATGTCTGTACACTTCAAGGTACAATTAGTGAATCGGACAATATTGCCTTTAATGAGCTGCCCACAAGAAACACATTTCTAAATAAAAGTAAGACTTCATGCAGAAAAATAAAACAATCCAGTAATCAAGAGGATAATATCCATTATTGGCAGAAGACCACAACTTTTGTTTATTGAGTGAAAAGAAGCAATTGCAGGAGAAACAAGTGACTTATTCAGGTCTTACAAGAAGCGGAACTACAAACACTGAACTTTTAAATCAAAAAAAAATTGGAATTATTTTATTCCTAAATAAATCCATTGCTGAAGTATTAATGTTTGAAGCATTTTGACTTCTATCTGGTGTTTATTAAAGGTTCAGCAAAGCTAAAGAACAAGTACAAAAGATGAGGATCCCACTGCTGAACATTTATTTTCTAGTTTATAATAAAGTACTTTTTGGATTTGAAGTCCGTTTTTTAAAAAAATCAGTTTTTCCTTAAACACTTTCAGCAAGAAGAGCAAGTACATACAGTGGTAATGTATTAGGCCAATATGTGAAGTTGGGCTTTCTGAATTTTATCTGTCATTGCCATAAGTATTACAGTACTTTTATATATTAACAAGCGAGTTCTCTAGCTTTGCTGGGCCTTTAATAAACACAGATACAAGTGAAAATACTTTAAACATTAATACTTCAGCAATGGATTTAGGAATATAATTCCAATTATAATTTTTTTTGGTTTAAGGGATGAGTGTTTGAGTGTTGTGTCTGACACCAAGTAACAATCACACCTCGTAATCTCACCGGATCGTTTCATTGGTCTAAACAGTGTAGGCTTTCACGGCATTTTTATTTATTCAGGAGTAAGACATTTTAATGTCAGCTTTTCCTGTCCAGTATCACATCCTGCAGCTACAAAGAACCATACCGATTGTTTTGTTGTGACATGCATTCATTCAAGCCTTGCGAGGCACAGGATGGAGGAACTGCGACTGTTGTTCAAAGAACTAGAAAGTTCACACTTCGGAAAACTGCTGTAACACTCTGCACTGCTGTCAGGCAGGGAGGTGGGGAGTGTAAAGTGGCATTTTTCAGCGCTCAGTTTCAGGCTGTAATGTAGGCCTCAGTTAAACAGGGAAATGATTAACATGGGATCCTACACCAATCTCACGACTACGAGCGAGGCTCCATTCATAACGCATGGCGTGCCCATGTAAAATGGGCATAGAGGGAAACTGGCACCTACTCAAATAGGCTTCTTAAAAGGAAGATTACAGTTTGTTACTTCCAAAAGTGTGTGTTTTTTTAAAATGCATTTTACTCCATGCAGTAGTTGACTTTGCTGGCTAGTCTGCCACTTTCACTTTTTTTCTGCCAATGTTTTTTTTCTTTTGGATTGTTATTGGCATTTAAACTGCACCATACAAACTGGTTAGGATGTGTATTCCATCGAGGGTTCTGTACACACTGCACGATTGTGACACAGCAGTAACACCAGACGTATATTGCCCAGGCCATCGCTATTTCAGAATCGGTATTTGTAGATCCTCCACAGACATCTAAACACGCCAGAGGAGATCTATCTTTGCCACCTTCACAAGACAGCGGTCACAAAGTTGTACCAACCATTTCAGGTTGACCTGCAGACACAATCTGTACCAGGGACAGTTCTTCTTTTAACAGTGAAGATTGTCATAGCATGAATCCTTCATGCTACTGGTTCCTTCCAAGCCATGTCAGATAATCTTCAATGCACACAAATAAGTGACAAATATTTTCAAGGGGCAATAGCTTCACCACTTTACCTGTGGAAGGGAGGCATCGGCTGGACAGGGCACGGGTGGCAGATTTATGACATGCTTGAGGGATTTAAGAAGAAATGTTTGTAAAAGTGGGGACCATATTTGTTTCTGCCACCTTCTAGATACCAACATACTTCTTTCTCGCTTGCTACTAAATAGGAGAGATATGGGTTTGCATATGCATTAATTCAGCTGGTGACCTCCCTTCATGCAGTTTGCACCTGCACTTTTATTGGAGGGGGCCCTTCAGCTCCAAATAGGGTTGTCTTCCTTTCGTGCACGACCTGCAACAGAACCTCAAACACTTTACCAATAAGAGCGATGCTACCCACATTTCTCTACTGTGCCATTGTGGCTGCTGTGCCTGCTATTCTTCCATCACCACAGCTTCCCCTTTAATGGTGAGCTGCAGCCCTTTTAGAACTGCTTCATTTTATGGTTCTGCAGCAATTGCACTACATAGCGAAGGGATTTGAGTACAGGGGCAGGGAGGTGTTGCTACAGTTGTACAGGGCCATGGTGAGGCCACACCTGGAGTATTGTGTACAGTTTTGGTCTCCTAACCTGAGGAAGGACATTCTTGCTATTGAGGGAGTGCAGCGAAGGTTCACCAGACTGATTCCCGGGATGGCGGGACTGACCTATCAAGAAAGATTGGATCAACAGGGCTTGTATTCACTGGAGTTCAGAAGAATGAGAGGGGACCTCATAGAAACATTTAAAATTCTGACGGGTTAGACAGGTTAGATGCAGGAAGAATGTTCCCAATGTTGGGGAAGTCCAGAACCAGGGGACACAGTCTTAGGATAAGGGGCAAGCCATTTAGGACTGAGATGAGGAGAAACTTCTTCACCCAGAGAGTGGTGAACCTGTGGAATTCTCTACCACAGAAAGTTGTTGAGGCCAATTCACTAAATATATTCAAAAAGGAATTAGATGAAGTCCTTACTACTCGGGGGATCAAGGGGTATGGCGAGAAAGCAGGAATGGGGTACTGAAGTTGCATGTTCAGCCATGAACTCATTGAATGGCGGTGCAGGCTAGAAGGGCCGAATGGCCTACTCCTGCATCTATTTTCTATGTTTCTAAGCCCAGCTTTCTAGGCAAGTTTTTCATGTGCCAGTAGTCTGTTCAAATTAGGGGAGGTTCTTCCATTCAAAATTTGGTTGGCACAAACAAGCCAACATCTTGGTCAGCTCAACCCCAAAATGGGGGCCACAGCACGATAACTAATAGAAATGTAGAACAGGTTGCTTTCAACAATGGGTCAGGACTTGTCCAGAATGGTGATCAAGATGGTTAGTGCGCGGAGCACAGACAAATAATCATATCTTGCTTTTCTTTTACTTCATTCTTCAAATCCAGGCTGATCTTAACACCCGTTAAAAATGGTCTGGGACAAATCTTATTTTTTTCATAACTTTTTATGCAAATTCCATTTTAAATTCTATATAATAAAAATGAATTTGTAGCTCAAACACTAGCTGGGTCGCCACTGAAACATAGAAGAAAATATCCTTTGTTTGAATTGATCTCAACAAAATTATTACTTTTTAAATTGCTCAATATGATTATCTATTTACTATTGGTCCAATTTTAAAATCATTCAAATTGAGATAGAGCAGTAATTTGTTAGATTATGGAATCTCTCATCCCCAACCAATCTACCACACACAAGACTTGGGCAGGGGAGGGGAAGGTCCATTTCTGAGTTTTGAGTCAAAGAATAAATAATAAAAATACAATTGAAGTAATACTTTCCCGAAAACATTGACAGCAAATCATGGGCAACTCCCCAATGATTTCCCATCCGTTATGGAGGGAACGATGGGGTGAGAATGTCTGAAATTGCCCAATCTGTATTTCCAGCAGATGGATGGTTATGGGAGGAGATCTTGCACTAACTTACACAATTTATAAAACCCGACAGTTAGAGCAAGGTGGGGACTGCTCCATCCAGGAGGTAAGCATCTTTATACCTACCCACTGCCCCTGGCTGCAACCCCCTCCGCCCCTGATCCTCTCTTCTCCTCCACCCCCCTGCCCCCAATCCTCTGCCCGACCCTCCCTGTTTTTTTTTATTCCTATGGGTGGCAGGATGGCCCCACCTTTATATGTTCTCTTGCTCTCCAATGGATTGAAAATCATGGCTGCATATATTATTTGCCAATAATTACTCCCAGCAGGTGAGCCTGTTAGGAGCATGCAAGCAGACAATTTACCCTTTGGAGTCAGAGACCAGCACGGGTAATCCAGGATGCCCTGGATAATCTGGAAAGCACAAGGATTATATTTTTTGGTGTAATGCAATGACTAAGGTAAACAGCTCGAGGCCGAAAATCTCACAGTTGGGGTTCATCCAATATTGACAACTCTGGCTTTTAGCCCCTTGTATGTACTCAAGTATGAGGGAGTACTGAATTCAGATTGTTTAAGCAGCAGAACCACTTGGTTCCCTGTCTCCAGCTATGCTGTCATGCATCATTGTTGCAGCCCTCTTCCATTGGTTAGCATCACCACTCCCCTCTTTTCATTTCATTATTGCTTTCAATTTTTTTCTTTTTTTTTCATTTAACTGTCAAATGGGTTACACTAATAACAGGACTTACCTTATTTAAATAGAACTACTATAATTACCAATGGATGAGATAATTGTACAATCGAATATGCAGATGCACCAAGCGTACGATTCCACTATGTGTGGGCACGAGATTGACTGTGATTGTTTGACCTGGATCTATTATCATGGTGTACCAATGTGCTGTTCCATGATGCAGGTTAATCACTAAGGCCGACCTGTACATATCATGAGAACAAGGTGTTCAATGAAGCTCAGTTACCCCTGAAGTGGAAGGAATCAGAATGTGAATTAATCCTGGGCTTCACTTAAACACCACCCAGGAGTCAGCTCGAGCTGCACTAGCAGATGCCTGGGAGTAGCTTACCACCCTGCTCTATTAGCCTAGAAATGTTGCACAGTGGTGAAGAAAGGAAAAAAAAATTCTTAATTCCAACAAGCTGGTGAAAGAAAAAAAAGGAAGCTGAATTAAGATGGACAATAACTTCCTTGCCAGCCTCTAATCCTCCAGCCACACCACCCCCCGCCCCTCCCCTCAAACACCAACTTTTTTTTTTAAAAAGCTCAGCGACCTGTATCCTACCCCAAAACTCAATCCTGCTAGCCCACCATTCTGCTCCTCATTGACCTACAGTGGCTACTTGACCCCTAATGCACTGAATTTAAATTCCTCATCCTCAAATCTCTCCATGATGTCACTGACCCTACCTGTCTCTAAACTCCTCCAGTCTTATATCACCTCCTGTTGCCTTCAGTCCTCCGACTGGCATCGAATATCCTCTCTCCCCATGCTTCGGATGCCTTGGTCCTACTGTTGGGAACTCCCTCCCGAAACTATTCCCCTAAACTATTCCACTTCTCTACTTGTCTACTCTCTTCACCACCAAAAATCTTCACAGAGCCCATCATTTTGGTCATGCTGTGAGTCACCTCTCCTAATTCTTCTACCATTGCTCCGTATTCATTCCTTTATTCCTCAGCCATTTTCCCCTCCCTCAGTAAAGTGTCAGTAAAGTTTTCCACATTTTTATAGAACATCTTTTGGTGTAAAACATTCTTGTTATTCAAATAATCAAAAGGTTGGGTCCTTTCAATTTTGGAGAACATGGCAAATTTTTTTAAAAAATGGATCTTTACTTAAAAACAGCATGGTTTAATGGTCGGGTTGGGTTGTGGCTGGTTAATCCAGATGTTTGAAAAAGCTGAGAGTGACCGTCAAGATCCACCCATGAAAAATGTCGATCTGAATTGGGCCACCGTACTCATGGAAACGTACTCCACCAGTCACCAGCTCCAGGTGAGAAGTGGGGAAGGAAAAAAATTGGAGATAACCAAGTAAAATAAGAAAAAATCAGAATCCTCTCAATACTTTGTTCCTTAGGAACATAGGAGTAGGTCATTTAGCCCCTCAAGCATGTTTTGCCATTCAATGAGATCATGGCTGAGCTGTGACCTAACTCCATTTAACCATCTTTGCTCCATATTCCTCAATACCTTTCGGTTAATAGAAGTCTACCAACCTCAGATTTAAAATTAACAATTGACCCAACTTCAATTGCCGTTTACGGAAGAGCGTTCCAAACATCTGCCATCTTTTGCGTGTAGAAGTGTTTCCTAACTTCAATCCTGAAAGGCTTGGCTCTAATTTTTAAGACTATATCCCCTTGTCCCAGATTCTCCAACCAGCGGAAATAACTCCTCTATCTACCCTGTTTCCCTTAATATCCTGAAAACTTAAATCAAATCAGCCCTTAAATCTTCTAAACTCCAGGGAATACAACCTTAGTTTGGGGAACCTCTCCTGTAGTTTAACCCTTAAAGTCCAGGTATCATTTTAGTAAATTACGCTGCACTCCCTCCAATGCCAATATATCCTTCGTAAGGTGAGGTGGCCAAAACTGCTCACAGTGCTCCAGGTGCAGTCTCACCAGGGCTTTGTATCGCTGTAGCATGATTTCTAACCCAATGTTCTGTTCCTCCAGATAAAAAGGCCAGCATTTCATTAGTCTTTTTGATTATTTTCTGTACCTGTTCATGAAATTTTAATGATCTATGTACCTAGACACCCCCCTCCCACCCCACCGCCAGTCTCTTTGGACCTCCACTGCTTCTAGCTTTTCACCATTTAGAAAGTACTCTGATCTATTCTTGTTAGATCAAAAGTGGATGACCTCACACTTGCCTACATCACAATCCTTTTGCCACAGTTTTGCCCATTCACTTAATCCATTAATCTCTCTTTGGCTTACAATGCTGCCTATGATTGTGTCATCGGCAAACTTGGGTATGTGGCTTTCTATCCCATCATCTAAGTCATTAATAAATACTGTGATTAGTTGAGGCCACAACACACATCCCTGTTACACCCTGCCAATTGGAGTTCCTGCCCATTGTCTCTCACAACTTAACTAATTTCCTAACCAGGTCAATAATTTGCCTTCAATTCCATGAGCTTCAACTTTAGCCAAGAGTCTCTTACAAGGGACTTTATCAAATGTCTGCTGGAAGTCCATATAAATAATAATATCCACAGACATTCCCCTGTCCACTACTTTAGTCATCTCTTCAAAAAATTTATCAGGCGTGACCTATTCTTTACAAATCCACACTGGCTCTCTTTGATCAGCCAAAAATTTTCAAAGGTTTTCAGTCATGCCATCATTAATTATAGACTCTGATAATTTCCCGACAACAGATTTTTGGCTAGCCAATCTATAATTCCCTGGTTTCCCTATCTCACCTTTCTTAAGTAGCGGAGTGACATGTATAATTTTCCAATCTAAAACATATAGTTTCTGAATCGAGAGAACTTTGGAAGATCATAGTTAGAGCATTTACAGTGTTCTCACCTACTTCTTTTAAAACCCTGGGATAAAAACCATCTGATCCTGGGGATTTGTCACTCTTTAATACCATGTTTTTTTTCATTAATTTGTTTCATTCGTTCATTCAAGCTTTTCATTCTCATTTTGCTACATCTTTCAGAAAAACAAATTTAGACTATACCCAAAGCAAATGTTCACAAGAACAAACTCTGATCTCTAATGTAAGGTAGCACACATGATTCCTTTAGAAAGTCCTGCGGCTGCCATCATCATAGGCAGTCCCTCGAAGCGAGGATGACTTGCTTTCATGCCAAAAAAGGATGAGTTCACAGGTGTTTCAATGAAGGACCTAATATTTCAGGTCCCGAACTACATCCAGAACAGTGGAAGATGCCTGTGCGTGGATTTTTTAATGTGTGGTGGACAAGGGCTTGACGGAGCTAGGTCTTGGTCCAGTGGCAAGGATTATCCAAAACGACTGGAGACCTGCTCTGCTGCACGGACCTAGTGCGCACAAATATTGCAGTGTGAGCTGACGACTGTTGCACCTGGGCCCTTGGCCCCGAACTCATACCTCTCCTGGGCCCTGATCATGTCCCTTTACAGTCTCTCACCACGACCTCATCACTCCTGCTGTATCTGCCCACGTTCCACAATGCCAGTGATAGCTGGTGTGGCATCACTCCGCGGGAACACTAACTACAAGGCTCTGCCTCAGTATTTGTATTTTTCCATAGTGTAAATACATCAACATTGCACTAAAAAAAAGTATTTGGGAAACATCGTGTTTGGAAGTAATTAAAACAAATTTGACAAGACAAGGTAAATCACGATGAAGCGTATCGTCACGACACTCGTGCACTGAATCATCACTAAAAAAACATGTGGCTTTTCTGGTTTCTCTCCCACACAAATACAAGGTTTGCAAACTATAACTGATACAAATGAGAATCAAGGTGTTGCTGTGCAGTAGTGGGTGGGGGGCTGACACCATTGCCCGCTTGCCACAGTCAAGCCCCAGTGGTGGACCCAGGATCAAATGTTCTTATTTCTATTTTATAATGATCCACTTGGTCTCTGTAAAGACACTGCACAGCCGCAAGGAAAAACAATTCACTGGAGTTGTACAATTAAATTATTACTAGGAATAACTACAGTATTTCAAGTTTTTCCTTTGGTCTCCACATGGAACATGAATAGGAGTTGAAACATGTGCTTCTTAAAGCTTATACTTTGCATAATCTAGAAAAAGTCAGTTTATAAAAATGTCTGTTTCTTAGAGTATTTAGATTTTGGCAGTTACACATTGGGGTAGGGTGGGGGGAAAGAAACAGAGTGCTATCACAGTTTGCAGTGAATCCAGATCTCGTCAGCCAAGGTTCCTTTCTGCTGTGAGGTTGGTTACATATGTTCTTGTGTTGTTAATATACTGCAGCCATATGACATTCGAGTAAACCCTAATTACAATCCTTAATAATTTAAGCTGATACAATTACTTTTCCCTTGCCATATGTAAATTGTGATTTTCTTCTCTGAAAATTATAGCCTATCTTTCCCCAAGATATGTTGTCTCCTACTGGGAAGAAATTTAGATTTATAGCATGTAAAATTAGCTATTTTATTCAACCAGTCACATAATTTTCTTATATTAATCTCTAGAATTAGAGTATAATATTTTTCTATGTTTTCACTTTCAAGGTTGGACTTATCCTTCCTAAAGTAAAGTCTGCATCTTGCACTGTGCATTGATTGACTCACTGAAGATAAGTCTATCTCCAATTAAGAATTTGGCTGTGAGGTGTTATTTTATTATAAGATTGTAGAATTATAAAGTGAATTCTGTGGCAATTTTCACCTGAGGGTACAGCACAAGTCTGTATCTATTGGGACCATAAATAGAAGATTAATGGCTTCTTTAATTACCTTTTTCATTCACGTTTTAGTGCTTAAGACAGTCCCATCGTGTCTCTGTGACTGCAGTTTGCAGATTTAAATGTGAAAGTAATAACTCGGGCAGATTTTCCTTCTCTTGCACTTGGATGTAGTGATTCACCTGGGCTGAGTGTATGGAGGACAACTGGGCAGGGAGAATTGCTTGCTCATAATAGTACCCGTTTGATTTCCTGGACATTCATTTAAATGGGCGGAAATTCAGGCAAGCTCCATTATGGAGGTGCAATCGTCCCAGTCTAATTTACTTCAACGCACTCCACCCAGGTCTGTTCCCCAGTGCAAGAGGAAGGTCTGTCCTTCAGTTTTCTGTATGCTGCTGAAATTGTAGAACACTGGAAATTATGAGAGAATCCAGGATCAGTTCAGATCTATTCGGTTTTACACTGACGCATTCCCTATATGTCATTCACTGAGCAGCACTGGAGACAGTAGCTTTGTCGCTGTAGGCTCACAAAGTGGGGGAAAAGAGGTAGTGGGGGAGGAGGAAGTGACGTATTTTGTAAACCTCATTTCTAGAAAAAAAAAACTTTTGTACCAAAATTTTAGTATTCGATGAAATGGCCTTTTATTTATATTCTTTAATCCTTTCCCTCACCTTACACTTTTGTCTTTCATCTGCAGTGTGTGGGGTGGGAGGCAGGGTGGAAAGGACAACATTATGTATAAAGTTGAGTTATTGACACCATTGTATTTGTTGAAGGGTATTACCCAATTAGCTAAGCCATGTCAGTCACCCAACAAGCAGGGGACGGTCACTGGGAAGGTTGTTGTGTGATGAGCGATCGTTTATAATGCTTTCCCTCCACAGATGCTGCCTGACCCACTGAGATTTCCAGCATTTTCTGTTTTTATTTGTTTATAAAGGTATGGGCTAGTGCTGCAAGCTTTGGTTGGCAGAAGGTCAATATGGTTCTTCCATGTTGATGCATCTCTTGCCATTAGCTCAGTTGGTTTATATGGTATTACTGGAATACCTCATTGAATTATGTACCAATGAAAGATTCTTACCCGATTTTAGAAAACATATCTGTGCTATAAAAACAAATCAATGCAGCAATGTTTTGAAATGGATCCCAAAGTTTAAGATGAACTAGAAGAACAGCTGATGATAATCAGCCAAGGTTATTCCACTGGAATTACATCTCTATTTCCTTCCCCATTCTCCCTACAAATAGGATCAGTATCAAAAAAGGAGCTGTTTGGGAATTTGGGACATTTATACACCCAATCTGTACTTAATCATAAACCCAGAAATGTCTCCTTGAAGGTTACTCCCTGTCTGAAATCTAATCCACTTTGTCTTTGAGTGCACCAAGGTTAAACTGTCATATGTATGCGAGTCAAAGTTCTGGCTGCAACTTCCTCCAACATACATTATAAGACATTTCCATCACAGGTTTAAAAAAAAAACAAGAGGGAACAATTATTTCAAGATTTCTGTAATGGAAGTTTAAAGAAATTTCAAAATATTCTTAACACTTCAACAGTATCACTCTCGCATCCTAATCATCAGTTTTTTAAAAAAGCCAACAGTCAGCATTTCAAGCCACAGGTCGGCTTGTCAGCATTTAGGAAGAAAAATCTACATTTTTCACTGGGATCAGTTGAAAGGCAGGAATCGAGGTCATCAGAACCAATCAAATCAGCTGATTATTTTGAATGGGTTAACATCTCTATTAAAACAATGGAGAGATGAATGCCACACAGATGAATTAAGCCTTCCCGGTTACAACCAACAGTAATTTCTAGCCTCATAAGAACATAAGTAATAGGAGCAGGAGTTGGCCATATGGCCCCTCGAGCCTGCTCTGCTTTTCAATAAGATCATGGCTGATCATCGACCTCAACTCCACTTTCCTGCCCAATCTCCATATCCTTTGATTCCCCTAGACTCCAAAAATCTATGTCAGCCTTGGATATACTCATACTCGGTATCCACAGCACTCTGGGACAGAGAATTCCAAAGATTCACAACCCTCTGAGTGAAGAAATTCCTCCTCATCTCAGTCTTAAATTGCCTACCCCTTATACGGAGACTGTTCTCCCTAGTTCTAGACACTCCAGCCAGCAGAAACAATCTCTCAGCATCTACCCTGATGTAATGTACCCTAATGTACATTAAGTTTTTTTTTAAAAAAAAGGACACAAAAAATGTTGGAAATGAAGAACCGCTTGATTGACATCTAGAAAGAGATTAATGTTTGGGTATGCCCTTTCATCAGAACTCCATTCAATAGCTTTGTTTTGACTATATTGACACATCTTTGCCCCCGTGAAGGTACTTTAAAATAAAGGTGGTTTATTTAAAAACAATTAAATCAGCACACTTTCAATCCTGCTGTTCGCCCTCCAGATGTGGGCTGCCACTGGTTTGGAGATAAGGGCAGATACGACAGGATGAACTTTGTTCTGTATATGGAAAATGCACCTCTGGTTGTAAAAGGGTCGTGAAAAGTTTCAGTTTGCAAAGTAAGATGATGTATCTGTAGTTAGATTCCCAATGCAAGGAACAGGGCCCTGGAAATTTATACTAAAGTCCCAACTACTTTTGTATGTAAAATATCTGTAAACCCGCCAAGCGAAATTATTTTTGAAAGGCAGGCTCACTAAAAATCAGCTTTAAAATGAAAGGAAATGCAGTACAAATAATTTGTCAAATTTATCCCAGTGTGAAGGTCCCCAGACCTCTCTCCCTACAAAAAAACAATCTCATCCCTTCGAGTAATTTCTAAATCCGCCACTGCAACAAACTGCGCATTTTCCCCTGCAATAAAAGTGATCAAATGTGGGGTATGTCTACTGATTCAGTTGCGACAAGTCCATGTCCCACTGCACGGTAAATGCGACCTCTTGTCTTCACACATCAGAAGATATATTCAGAGCTCCTTTTGAGTGGTCAGCTTTTCTGGAGATGTTTCAGCTTCCTGAAGCTGGTGGTCAATTTTTGCTAGTTTTCCAGGTCGGTGTGTACGAGTTGTGTTGTTTATACTTGAATTAGAAGTAGGAAAAATGTAAACATTCCACTGGCCTCACTATCATTACCATTTAACATTCCATTAAAAATGGGCATATTACACTTTCATCCCTCAAGAGTACATATCCTTTTAAAAAATATATTTAATGTAATAACTGCTATCATGCTAGTCTGCTTCCCTCCAAATGAGTGATTGATGCAAGTGTGAACTGATCACATTTGTCACTATCCTATGGACAGGCTGTGAAACAGGTTCAGACGAGAGGGAACTCACAGGTACAGTGAACCAGATTTTCCAACTTACTGCCTCAGGATAGAACTGGCATTGCAGGTTGGCCACCCATGAAAGAAACTACCTGATTTTCCATTGATTTCAGGCAATAACTCTCTCAAACAAGAGAAAGCCTATCCATTTACTCTGACTTTCAAACAGCACCACCTTTGCCGAGTTCCCCATCAACATTCTGAGGGACATCTTATTCCTAATGCTTCTGGTGTTCATGACCTTATTGTACATTTGCCTCCCCAACCCATTTCTGGTGTCTAGTTCCTGTCTGTCTTTGAGTTACCATGCCGATTTCCGCCTTTTGGCAATTTTCTACTCCAAAATATCTCTTCCATCCCCCCACCTATTTATTTTAAATCATTCTTGACAGCTGTCTCATTGTGCCTTCTCTCATTGTTCTTGCATTGCTTAAGTGCAGCCCATCATGCCTGTACCAATTTTTATTGTCCTGCAAATACTCCCAATTATGAAAGTATTATTTACATCCTCAAGTTTTTTGGTGAACTCTCCTGCAAAGAGCAACTTGCATTTATCTAGCATCTTTAACATAGTAAAAATATCCCAAGGCGCTTCACAGGAGACAAAATTGGACACCAAGCCACAGAGATATTAGAACAGGTAACCAAACACTTGGTCAAAGAGGTAGATTTTAAGGGGCGTCTTAAAAGGTGAGGTAGAGAGTTTTAGGGAGGGATTTAATTTACCGGTAATTAAAAGTCCATTCAATAAACCAAATACATTAAAAATGTAAGTTTTTGAAGAATTATTTTAAACATTTTAATCCGGGTCATATCCCACCAACTTCATAATCTAATTTTAAGTGTTTGTGGATAATTTTTAATTTTTAAAGATTTATATTAACCTTTTACCAGGCATAAGGGTTTCGTGGGCATTTTCTGGGCAGTAGTCGGGCAAATAGTCCAACTCTGCACCAGAAGTAATTATCTTAGTTGGTGTGGCAGATCTGTCAATACAAACCTCGACAGATCGCAAGTTCCGGGTTTTTGCGCCCAGAACTTGCAGGGCCTTGCTGAAGGCTTACGAGGGCGTACGCAGTCATCATTGGAACCGCAAATTCCGGGCCTTTAACTCGCTTTCTCTCTCTCCAGAGATAGTGCCTGATCTGTTGAGTACTCCCAGCATTTTCTGATTATATTACACAGAAACATTTCTCATTTATATGAAATTGCCATAATAATCTGCTTTTTGAATTGTGTATATACTTCTGAAAAAAATTCTGGCAGGTCATTAACTATACAAGACTCTTTAAGCACCTAAAAACAATCTTCATCTTTCAAGGAATTTAATGGAGCATTCCTTCATCAACAGGCTACCAGCATTTATGTGATGATGTGAGAGAAAACCCAAGTGGAAGCTTCAGAATAAACCTCAAGCACAATCCAGCAGTGCTACAGGAGCTATTTGCCTTACACAACCAGATCCAGAAGGTCAGTGTGTTGGGAGCAGCTTCTATGGTATCATTACACTAAATGTTGCTAATGGAGTACACCAGAAAGATTGTGTTTCAACACCAATTCCAATTTCTGTTGGCAACGAGCGAATAAAATACTGGATTTATGAATTATTGATGATTTAGTTGTGCGCTACACTAAATTAGAAATTTTCAACACAAATTATTAATCACAAATTCTGATAAGCAGCAAACAGAATGTGGTATTACATTTTGATGTGGCTTTAGCCAAATTCAATAGCCCCCGAAAACAGACGTGAGGATTGTAATGCGCGATTAACCTTTGATTCCAATGCAGGCAGCATGCCAACTTAGTGCTGCCTGCTCATTTCAATGATTTTAGCGCCCAGCCAGTGCTAATCAATTTGTTCATTGGCTGCACATATCATCGGGGGGTCAATATTGAGAGAGGCGATCACCAAATACAGCTAGCCTGTACTGCTTAACTAGCCTGCACCTCTTAAAGGGAAGGCGAATTGTGGTTGATGAGATTCTGACATGGGAAAGAGTGACGAATGGCACAACAGGGGAGAGAGCGGACTCGTGTCTCGGACACTGCACTACAGGTCTTGGTGGAGGGGGTGGAAAGGAAGAGCGATGTCCTTTATCCGCATGGGGGAATAGGAGGCCCTCCAGACATGGTGTGGCAGTGCCGCAAGATGTTCAATGACCTCATACGAGCAGTCAAGGTCAGTGAGCGCATCTTCAAATGCCATATCCCACCAACTACATCAGTATCCTTAGAAATTGCTCAAATCGGTCACCCCCATCACTTGCCTACCAACAATCTCCATCAGGATGCATATCCAACATTCATATGCTTCACCTCATTCTCACCCTCATACATTTAGCACTGCTGCAAGATTCTCACCCACTTCTCACAGCTTACACACACTGCCAGCTATTCAACTATGACAGGCACATCACCCAAACCGATTGCATGACACTCACTGACACATTTTCCCCTCTCTCACAGAGGGTGGCACACAACCGGAGGCAGCACCTAACCAGCAGGGGACAGCTGTATGTCCTAACCCCCATCAAGGATACAGTGATGGTCATTATTGGGATGGACATTGTTGAGCCCATGGCCAGCAGCAGGGCTAAATCAATTAAAGATGGCGGTATCCTCACACATAATCCTCCTGCTCACATCATCCTCATCCCACAATGTCGCCTGACTTACAAGCTGCAACATGCACCTCTTACTTCCCCAATCAGCACAACCTTACTCGTGTCTTTCTCCTTTCAAATACCCAAGAAGTGCAACCAGTCTAAACAAGACTAAGGTGATGATGAAGACACATCATCACTCGATTTCACACTTGCAGCTACCAGCTCAGATACAGACACTGCATCTAATTTAGAGGCTAGCACAGAGGTATAATCAGCACATGGAGAGACACTGGGCACGACTGGCCTGCAGCCAGGGCAGGGGGCAAGGTTAGCGCAGGTGCCAGCTCAGCAGAGGGCGATGTCGCACAGGAGTTCTGCTGCACAGGACTCCAATGAGAATTTCGATGCGGCGGGCTATAGAAGGAGACTGATGCACAATGAAATGCTTAATGCATTGAAAGGCCTGTCAAAAAGTCTGCATGCAATGCCAAGGAGCATAGAGGAGTCTGGCACCAATTTTGCACAGGGCTTTGCACAGACCTTAAAGCCCATCCTTTCCAGCATGGAGTGGTGGCCAACTCCATTAGCACACTTGTGGATCCAACCATGATGCAGCATCTGATGGCTGATGTTGGAACTTCCATTTCAGCACAAGCAGCAGCCACCCAACGTCTGAGTGCTGCCATGCAAGCTCAGACTGCTGGCATCATGGTTGTGGATTACATATTCAAAAGGGACTTGCAGGGTGTCACAACAGTCCAGAAATCTATTCTCCAACTGATTACTAGGATTGCTGAAACGCCATGCCGGGGGAGTGGGTCCATGAAGCAGGAACCTGCTGTTCTCCCTCAGGATGACGGTATTCATTCTCCCACTCCGTCAGTGCCCTTGCTATTGTCCATCAGCCAGCCAGCCCAGACTGTTGCCGCCCATGCCAAGATAATAGAGTTCGCAGTCGGGCCTTCTAGGCCCAGAGCTGCTCAAGGTCATCCTCCAAGGCCATCTGCATTGTCCCCTACTGAAATTCAGCTACCTTCCACCAGCCATACTGCATAGGAGCACTAGGACAAGCGAAGACACACAGAAAACAAGCACTAAGGGAATGCACAAGGATTTTAATTCACTTTTGTATGCAATATGGTAAAATTTCATTTCTAAATTTGGATTGCAATGTTTATTTTGTAGTGGCTTTTATTTTTGCATGGTCAAGCAGAAGCTGTGATGGTCAATGACAGCGGGAAGGTAAGGTGTGGGAGTTTTGGTGATTGAGGGAAAATGGGGAATTAGGGTTGCCCTTACTCGTATCACACTCACATGATTTCATCATGGACAGTTCGGCCAGAAAGAGGCCATCTAGGATGTTTCCTCCCTTCCTCTTCCTCCTCAGCTACTCGCTGTATGGTTGATGGCAACGGTTGTGTCCAACATGATGGCAAGGTTGTGCAACATACAGCAGACCACCACGAATCTTAACACCCACTCTGCCGAGTACTGCAGGGCTCCTCCAGAGTGGTCCAGGTAGTGGAAGCATTGTTTCGGTATGCCAATGATCTGCTCTATTACATTTTGTGTGGCAGCATGGTTTTCACTATATGCAGGCTCCACACATGTGCACTGGAGCCTCATCACCCAGTAGCCACCCTTTGGTTTGCCGTGGTGGCTGAAATGCAGCTGGCATAGCGGACTGCTGCAGAACACTGCCAGGATATCAGGCATTGACCTGCATGATTTTCTACTTATGGTCGCACACCAGCTGGATGTTGAGGGAGTGGAATCCCTTTCAGTTCCGGTATATGGCAGAGTTGACATGCGGCACAAAATGACATGCATGCAGTCAATGGCACCCGACACCATGGGGAGCCTGCAATCCTAGAAAAGCAGGGTAATCGCTCCACCTTCTGGTCTCTGGCAAGAGAATGAAATGTAGTCAGCTCTCGGAATATAGAGCCTCAGGTGACCAATGTTCCCTGTAAGCTGCGCATCTGTGCAAAACTTCAGGGAACCCATACAACCATTTTTTCAAAGCAAACACCACGCATGCACGATATTTTGGATGGGTCACAGCGCTGAACAAAATGAAAGAGAACACTGTCAGTGACCTTCCTTACACAACAAGAAAGCAGCAATCTGCAAGATGTTACAAATATCTCCAGCTCCAGCCTGGAAGAAGCCAGACGCATAAAAGTTCACAGCCACTGGCAATGCAATTCTTACTGAGGTTGCAGTTGTGCCTGCAGCAGGTGGCAGATTTCAATGAGGATGTCCTTAATGAAGCAGAGGCGTCTCACACATTGTTCCTCACTGAGGATCATGTCGGAGAATTGCTCCCTGAACACCCTGGGCAAATATGGCCTCCTGCTGAGAGCCCTTCTCCCCCTCCTCTTCCAGCAGCTTGTCCTACTCTTCATCCCCTCTGTTACTAAAAAATAATTCTTGATTGGTCATCTTACACAGGGGGCTGAGTGGACTCTTAGTGGGGTCGAGGGGGAAGCCTGGATAACTCCGCCCCCACTTGTGGCAGGCACTGGATTTCTGTCAGTATGAAGCAGAGTGAAGCTGGAGAACCTGTCACGAGCTAGGTTCATTTTGATTTTGACAATAGACAAGTCACGGTTCAATCCTCTATGTCTGGGCACAGCAATCAAGTTTTTGAAGGTCTGCATTATCTAGTTCCCCAACATGGCAAAACTACAAAGACGTGTGAATGTCTCTGGATTCCCAATCAAATGCATTCAAGATGGAAGCTAGGACTGAACTTAGGATGGTGGGGCTGGGCTCCAATATGGAGGACACTGGAGTGGTGATGTCCACCATTGTAGGCTAAAGCCGAGACAGGTGGTCGCGTATCACTGCAGAGAAGTGGTTTGCAGACTTTTCCATAGACACTTCCAAACAGTACAGATTGTTTGGCACACTCTAAAATGACTTGCAGTTCACCGATACTGAGCTCCCAAATTGTGTGTGTGCAGGCACAAAGTTCCAAATCCTTGGGTTCAGCAGATGAAGGAGCCCTTTTTCTGGCTCTCCAGCTGGTAGGTTGCTGCTCCTCCAATCCACCTCGCATGTGCTCGGTTCTTCACCACACACTTCTTGTAACACTTGCTTCACCAACATAATGGATGTCTGTGTGCTGGTGTTTGCCACTGCAGGAGTGAGTGACACAGGGTGCTGCGAGGTGCTTGATTGAGGCTAGTTATTGGGCTCAGCCACTTTCTTACCCTCCAGAAGAGCAGGAAAAGAATATATTTTAGAACACTAGCAGAGAGATACTGTGTTATGCTACAGTATCTTTGTGTGGGAGAGTCGATGAGGATATTACAAAGCACAGAATGATGCACGCTACGAGCTCAGAATAGCCTCTGATCTCACTGTCATCACTTCTTCCATTGCCTCCATAATCAGTCTCTGGGGCCTTCTCCGAGTCAAGCATCAAAGGTTGCAACTTCCTGGCAGCATATGCTGAAGCTAGTACTAAGCATATTATTGGAACATATATTGGAATAAAGGAATATATGAGAAAAGATGTGTGTCATCCATGTGCTCGTATGAGAAATGAATGAATGAGAGTGAGCAGCTATACACGTATTTTGTGTTCATTGCTTGTCAAATCTCATGGGCCACCAGATAAATACGTCGTGGTGACAGGACTGCCGAGTGATCTGGTAAAATATAGGCCTATCTGTGCATTTGGAAAGTAGATCGAACAGTTGCCAGAGTGCTGTGCATTCTCCCTCTGCCATGCTGCATCAAGCTTACTTTGACGCGATACTGCGATGCCTTGGGAGACAACATTGTTTTATGATGCAAAGTGCAAGCACAATTACCTTGGCAGCCTTCTGTAACCAAATGAACTCCTTCCTCACCTGCTCCCAGATTTGGGGCACAGGCAACACAGCATTTAATCTTTCAATATCCTCCATTCAGGGTGCTCTGGCGGTGCTCCTGGGTTGCCCCTCTGATCCATAAAACAATACCCCATGTGGCAGCATATCTGAAGAAACAACTTGGGGTGATGCTTTTCGCCTCCGTGCCATGCTTCTGCCATTTAAAAATGTTGCATCTAGTTCCCTTTTAAGGGCAACAGCAGTCTTTTGCGAATTGCCAATGCTGGATGTTCTGCCCAAGACACTGTGTACTTGGATTACAAAAAATGTATTTTAATGAGCTGACCTCCCTTTACAGCTCAGTAGGTTAGACATGCACCATGCCCAGGGACCTCAGGTGTCTGGGTTACTCAGACAAAACTGGATTATCAGCCCAGATACTTATTTATATAACTACTTGCAATATTTCCAAGTACTAAATACAATACTTTTGAAAGGGTTACAGTGCCTTCTATTCTAAGGGATTCCTGGTTTGTGATGTGACAGGATGGTATGTATGAGAATTATTCAGGACAACCGCAATTTATGGCTCTTTTCAATCTTGGCCAAATATGGGGGCGGCGCTGGGTTGGTGGTGGGGGAAAGAAGCTTAGCAATAACAGGAAAAGTGCTAAAAATAAATTTATATGCAAAATCTCTGGTGTGGTTTCTCTTTCTCTCCCCTCGAACTGTCTTTTTTGAATTATTTTCTCACAAAATAGATTTTAGAAATATTTCAAAATGAATTCTGAAGAATCACCACCAAAACTGCAATTGTGGGCAGAAACCCAAAATGAGTCCATTAAGATAATGGACAAAGAGATTTTATACAAATATACCAATATGTTGTTACCTCCTGCTTAAATTATTGGCAGTTGTGTTTTATTTAAGGGGGTTTGAAATTGCACTGTGATGTTAGTGACTTCAGCTGAAGATCAGCAAAAGAACCTAGTAGAAATAGTTCAAATAGCTGTTTATGCTAATTTTCTTGGGTTTTTAACCAATTTTCCACAGTGGAAATTGTGCCCCCAACTAAATACTCATCTTGTCACTGGGTTTTCTTTCATGGACGACTGTCCCATTTACTGGGATCTGTAACACCACAGAAGCCTTTCCACTTTAACGGTGCTCAGACACAATGCAGGATGACAGGGAATGCTGGACCCAAACTCTCCGAGTTAATGTGCTTAATTAAAACAAAAGTGAATTTAACTATGTACTGCCCTCTAAGTAGACAGCGAGTTACCATGTTGATTTCATGAGTGACGCCCGGCAACCTGCAACATTCCCAAGCACTATGGCACTGCAAGAAGTGCTGTAACATATACAAGTGTGCAGGATAATCATTGTGATGAAAATACTTCCAATTTAAAACAGAATTGTTAGCTTATATTTTGGCTCAATAATTTTGGGTTAGGCTCAAAGGGCTAGACTTTCCACCAGGTGGCCAAGGCCCAAAAAAATGGGCCTTGTTCCAGCGATGTGGGACGTCCCGCCCATGCTGATCGTCAGCATAATGCCCATTTTTTTTGCGATTTTCCATTCTGCCTTACCTCGGCAATGTCAAATGGGCGATCTGATTTTTCGGCGATCTCACGCATTGTGCGCATGTGTGGGATTTTTTTTTGCCGTGTTTGGAGAGTTCATGTGTCATCGCACATGCTCAGAAGCACAGGGAGGGTCAGAGAGAGCGGGAGAGAAGGACAGAAGTAGTGAGGAAGAAATCTTTGAAAATTTGACAAATTTATTAAATATCTTTACTAAATTTGATTGAAGTGATAGCTAGTATAGTACCGGTTATCTATTCGCTATCTGTTATCTTTTATATATCATCAATGCAAGCGCAAAAGCAAAGGGAGATGGAGAGGCAAGGGGCAAAAGCTTTTAGTGAGGAGGCCAACGAGACCCTTGTAAATGTGGTCTCGACGAGGTGGGAGGACTTGACATGGGGTGGCCATGGGAAACCTCCACCCCATGCATATAGGTAAATTTGGCTGGAGATTGTTGATGTCATTACATTGGCATCAAATGGAGGTACGGACGGCTGACCAGTGCCGCAAGAGATGGAACAGCCTGCTGGCAGCTACCAGAGTAAATTGGATTATATATTCTATATTTAAAACATATTTAAAAGTCTTATTTAAAATCACACATATGTATTATTTACTTGATGTTTATAAATTGCAAATAAAATCCTCAATGTAATTTATTTATAATGTAAAGTAATTACATTAAAATAAAAATTACATTAAATTAAAAATTGCATTTATTCACCCTAATAGTAAGTTGAAGGTTACAGTATTAAAAATTATTCATATGCAGCTACCAGAGTAAGTTGCATTTTAATATTTAAAACATATTTTAAAATCATTTAAAATCATACATATGTATTATTTACTTGCTGTTTATAAATTGTAATTAGAATATTAAAAATTATTCATATGCACTACAATGTTATGCAATAAGTGAACATTTAAATCTGTCAGTCTGCACCTGTGCAGGACCGGAACCAATGTCCTAGGGGGAGTGTTTGCTAGTGCTGTTGGGGAGTAGTTAAAGTAATATGGCAGGGGGATGAGAACCTACGCAGAGAGACAGAGGGAAATAAAATGGAGTCAGAAGCAAAAGATAGAAAGGAGAATAGTAAAAGTGGAGGGCAGAGAAACCCAATGCAATAAACAAAAAGGGCCACAATACAGCAAAATTCTAAAGGAGCAAAGTGTGTTAAAAATACAAGCCTGAAGGCTCTGTGCCTCAATGCGAGAAGTATTCGGAATAAGGTAGATGAATTAACTGGAGTTTAGAAGGATGAGAGGGAATCTCATAGAAACATATAAGATTCTGACGGGACTGGACAGGTTAGATGCGGGAAGAATGTTCCCGATGTTGTGGAAGTCCAGAACCAGGGGACACAGTCTTAGGATAAGGGGCAGGCCATTTAGGACTGAGATGAGGAGAAACTTCTTCACTCCAAGTTGTTTACCTGTGGAATTCCCTGCTGCAGAGAATTGTTGGTGCCAGTTCATTGGATATATTCAAGAGGGAGTTAGATATGGCCCTTGTGGCTAAAGGGGTCAAGGGGTATGGAGAGAAAGCAGGAAAGGGGTACTGAAGGAATGATCAGCCATAATCTTAGTGATGCAGGTTCGAAGGGCCGAATGGCCTACTCCTGCACCTATTTTTTATGTTTCTATGTTTATTGTCAAGTACATTAGCTTATGCCGTGCAATGTTACTTATCTTTTTCTGTAAATGATAATTTATCAATCACGCGGAGCAAAGGAGGACGGGTGGCGGCTCCGCGACAGTGCATATTCTTAATCCATACGAGGAGCTTGCGGTGGCCTTGGTGGGGCCTGAAAGTCATTCGGTCATGACGCGTGATGTGGTTGAGCCCACCCTTCAGTCTCGTGAGTTATGGGAAATGTGCAATGTGTCAAACGTTACTAAATACATACGGAAAATATCGTTGTTACGCATGTAATGTTATGCAATTATAATTCAATAATTTCGATATAGTCTTGATCTATGAATGAGGCCATGTTAACCCTGATGAACCCTTGTACATATGGGCTTTTGAAAAGTATTGCAATGTTTTGGGTTATTGAAATATTGACTTATTGATAGTGATATTGAAATATTGATATATATTGATATGTATTGTTATGAGTTGTTTAGAAATTTCATTCATCTTTCAAAGGTCAAGTGTCCATTGAGCAATGCGAGGTAGCAGACCCCTCCAACAGCTCGCAGGAGGAAGAGACGGAAGATGTGACAACACAGTCCATCAGTTTACTTGAGGCAGAGCAAGCAAGAGGAGGAGGAGGAGCAGGAGGAGATTTTTTTTTGGGGGGGCGGGTGACAAGCTGTGGCCATCTCGATTGAGATGGAAGAGGCACTGGGACCAAGCGGTGTGCAGGTGGTGACGCCAAGGCGCGTAATTTTGCAAACGCCGACCCCACGGAGGTCCAGTCAGCGTGGTGAGCAATCGCCTACCATGGAGGGCCAGACAAAGAGCTTAATATCCCTGTGCAGGGAGACGGCCATGATTGGTCGCGACCTTATCCAGGGTTTCGCAGAACTGGAGCCAGTTTCCAGCATCCTGGAGTGAGTTCTGCACAAACTTCTCCAATTGGTCTTCCGAGCAAGCACAGACTGCAAGGGAGACCTTGGAGGCCATTCGGCAGCAGACAGCTGCAACCAATGTCCTACGGCTTGCATTGCTGGCTGGACATGGCGCTGCACCCCAAGGTGTCGTGTCTGCTCGCAGTGAGACCCCGAGCATGCAAGCGAGTACGGGAGGACTGGGAAGTGGAGCTTCAGGTTTCCGCTCCATCACCTCCACCACGGCAGGAATTCTTGCCGCCCCACTCCGCATGACGTCTTGGTGTTGTTCTGCGTAAACCAAAACAGGCGGGTGGGGTACGAACACAGGGTGTGACTGGACCTGGAGGGAAAACGTGGCCGCAGGTAGGGAGGGGGGAGTTTTGTCACAAATTTTTGATAACTTTTAAATTGTTCAATTGTTCTTGTTCTGTTATTTGTTATTTGTTAATTGTTAGAGGGAAGGGTGGGTTGGTGCGGAGGTGAGGGGAGGTGGTTGGAGGGATAGTTTAGCAAATTTTTTTCTCATTTATTAAAATAAAAAAGATCTTTGATTCAATAAATTGTGTGTGTCTTCTCTCTATTCGTTACATTAATCAACTATACAATTGTTAATCCATTTCTTTATTTTTTTTTAATACACAAATGCTTTAGTAACAACTTCACTGTGTAAAAGCTATTTTATGAATTCAATATTTACCAAAAATAATGTAATACCTATTTATATTCCCTGTCCCAATATTCTGAGTACAACTAACTCTCTAAATAACTCACAACTAATCCTCCACCCTTTCTCTGAAGTCAAAATGGCATCCGTAGTGCCCATTTTCCTTCTCTCAGGCCCAGAAAAAGCAACTATTTCTCAGCACTCTTTTGGGCCTTACATCGACCCAGCGAAGTGCATGCTAGGTGCTGAAACTTGGGATGGGCCTTGTGTGGGCTATAATTTTGCTGATCTTCTCGGCGATCAAAATGGAAACTTTCGGGCGATATTTTGTGCCTAGTTTCCACTTTTTGCTCAAAATGGGTGATAGAGGTCTGTTTTGGGCCTTGTGTGGGCCATAGGTGGGCGATGTGAAGTGGAAAATCTAGCCCAAAATCTTTTCCTGAATGTTCCATGGAGCAAAGTATTCCTTTAATAAATAAGGTTTGACATAATTAATGACAAAATGTTATTAGTCCATGTGAAATCTCCAAGATGAAATATTTAAATAAAATGAATTATTACTATAACTTTCAGTGTTTGCCGAGTCTGATGTTTAGATAAAGGCTTGGTGTGAACATTGGAAACAACAAAATTCAATAGAATTGTGATGGAGGATTGTAGAATAGTGATGGAAGATTTTAAAGTCTAAACTGGAGATATATGAGCAAGCCGAGAGCACAGCAGCAAATGATGCTTCTCACACATCCATATGTTTGTACCTTCAGATTCTCAAAGGCATAAATACCCCAACAAACCATCTAAATGCATAATAAGTTTCATTAGTTTATAACCTGGCAGCTTCTCACCAGATAATCTATATATAAAGAAACAGGAACTGAACCAATGAGAAAGTTTATAGATTATAACAGATTTTACACACAAGTAAATCTTGAGTTGATTAAAACAAATCTTGATTTATAAGATTGCATTCCTGAATACCTGAAATCTACAATTCCACTAGAATAATGAAGTGACTGCTGGTGGCAATTTGACTCTGGTGTTACCAGGATGACAATCAAGATGCTCATCCAAGATCATTTATTAAACTCATTTTGCATTAGCTCCCGGATGTCTAGATTTTTTTTCCAGTGGAAAGAGAAGCTTTTAAATAAAAATTGTGTTTTGATGAGTTTGTGTTAGTTAGGAGTTTGTACTCAGATTATTATGGTCCACATGAGAGATCTGGATCTAATGTCAAAATATTACAGGCAAGATGCACAACTCAAAAATAGGTAAATCTAAAAATTAAACTGCTTTATAAAATTACATAAATATTTAAAAATGAGCAAATTCCTCTACACAAAAATACAAGTTTAAGAAAAAAAGAAACTTGCATTTTATCGTGCCTCATCACATCCTCAGGATGGATGTTCTAAACATCTTTATAACCAATTAATTTGAAATGCAGTCTCAGTTGTTATGTAGACAACTTAAAGTATTATATGGATGTTTTGTTTCAAATGAACCGTTGTGAAAACAATTAAAATAAATCAAAACAGCAAGGTCATTCATTTCATTATATTAATATTTTGCTCACTTTTGAAGTGGATAGAATAATTTTCTAAAAAGATGATTTAAACATACATTGGTTTAGAAATTAAGTTGAACTGAGACAAGTTGAAGGCTTTGGTCTTAATTCAAAAATATCTAGTCAGTTAGAAAAGGTAATTATCTGAAGATATGAACCTGGCCCCATTACTAGCCTGACAATTTGAATTATAGATATTAACACGGAGAATGTGGAGAATGAAAACCCTTCAAATCATCAGGTAACAGGATGAAATTATGGCAATAAACAGATTATACTTTAACTAAGCTCAATCAGTGCATATATTGCCTTGCTACTTTTACAATTTTAAGTAAAAAACTTTTGACAGTAAAAAAAATCCAGAGTTAGTTAGGAACACCAGAAGCTTGTGGAAGGATGGATGAACATCTGACTTTTATTTAAAATATACTATCTGGCCTTCAAACTAAGATTTCAAAAAAATTCCCATACTCAAAAGGTTGAGTACTCACAGCTGAAACGGAGAAAGCACTCCACAAACTGCATTTTTCTCCTTGGATTTGGATTTGGGTTTGGCTAGCAATGAAACAATCCAATATTACATGTTTTCTCCAATATAAAAACTGCAGCTGAAATATGCAGGTCAGAGCTCTCTCGTCCTCCAGATGGCTTTTTATGGAAAAAGTGTTTTACCACTGAAAATAAATCATTTTGTATAAAGCAGTAGGCAGAGAGTAGTCTAATACCCAGACAGATTTTATCCAATAGGAATTCCTTGCCTATCCTGTGTTCACACAGATTTAGAAAATTATATAAAAAGGGGAAAATTACAATTATTGCTTGCAGTTGCTGGAATGAACAGTATGATGATATGCTTCAGGTATGAATAGCATCAAATTTGCAGAGATGACTATGTATGGTAAATGTCGACTAAAAGAAATCCCGCGGAATTGGAAATTGAGCTGTAACCCAAATTTTAATAGGTTGGCAAAAAGATTAATAGAGCCAATTGATAGAGCGACAGATTTAATGGAGAATCATCAATTATAGCCTCAGATTATGGATTTCTCCAAGAGCCATTTAAGTCTAAAGTACAAGATATCTTTGGTTTATGAACATGCAATTGTAACAATCTCAAATAATTGTTTCTCATACAAATGGAACAGGAATACCACAGAGAAATATCACAAATGTGGATGCACAGGGCAGAAAATAACTTAGTAGGCCAATATAGATAACATCTGTACTCTGGATTCACAAGACTTTGTACATTGGAAGGGAAAAGTATTTTGGTGACCATTTCAAAACAACAGAAACCTAATATACGCACCGAAAAAAAAAAATCAAATGCACACCAAAACAATCCTCAATATCAGCCAAGAAATCCCAGTCAGCTGCTTTCCCCGGGTAATCGGGTAAAAAAAAAAAGTTTAAAAAGATATGCACTTATCTGAACCTGCTGCGCCCACGAGGGATCCCGGTCCTGAGGATTTCACTGACTGCGCGTCAGAACGTCCACAGGGCTGGAGCTGCAGTCATGTGGCACTGGGCAGCCAATCCAGGTAAAGTATATACTCATTCATAATAATGGGAACTCCGTAAATTGGCGTTCCCGTTATGATGATTGAGAAGCCTCCCCCAAAACACAATAGAAAAAATACAATTTTTATTAATTTAAATTAGTTATTTATGTATTATTAAAAAATATATTTTTCCGATTTTTAAAAATTATGATTTAAAATAAACTTACCATAGTGGGGAGGGTTTTTAAACAATAAAATGTGTTTTTTTTAATTTTATTTTATTATGTTTGCGTATTTTAAAACTCTTAGACCTGTAAAAATAGGCTGTGCTCCTGCTTTTATCAGGTGCAAGAGTATTCAGGACATCTGCTGAGCAAGATATGGATAAATACAGCAATCTTTCCCATGCGAATATCCTGGATGTGGAGATATGGAAGATCTGTCAAGCTCCAGCTTGACAGATCGGAAAAGCCGGTTTTCAGCGCATGCACATTGTGCACTGAAAACCGGCTTTAGCGATGCCTTCCCAGGTTCATACACACTCCGTATGGACCTGGGGAGGCCGGAATTTCTGGGCCATCATATTAACGTATGAATTTTCATTGGAAACTGTATACTGTATACAACAATATCGAAGCAATCTCAACAACCAATTACAGAGCACTGCAATCATGTTGGCCTGGAATATGCAGTCAGCGGTGAATCAAAGGCATTCTCCGCTGACCTCAAAATAAGCTTTGCACAAAGATTGCGCGATCAGTGTGGCGAGAAGTTCAGGTTTTCTGACGCATAATTCAAATCAATGGAAGTTAATGGAGATTCCCAGCGACGAGCTGGTGTGACATTAACAATCTGTCTAGGCAGCCAATCAAATGCAGAATTCTCACAGTGGCCCAGGAAACGGGTAAGCTCCTAAAATTCTAACTTTTTAAAAATGTTAGACACAGCAATACAAAGATTGGGGCTCTCACATGGGGAAAAGGCAAACCTGAAATAAAGATCAATAAACTTTACAAAATGTTTAAAGTTTCTTTAAAAATTTAATTAAAATGGATAATTTGACACTACACAAAATTAAAATTAGTTTTTCAGGGCCATAACGTTTGTTTAGCAGTAATTATGTTGTTAAAACCCCAGTTACACCTCATCCAAAAGGGTCTAACTTTTAAAGGGTTATTTAACAGCATAATTACTGAAGTTTGTGTCAGTTTCCATGATGAGAGATTTCACTGATTGCCGGCTCTGTGCGGGTGGGTGGGGCAGGGCGGGGCCAGCACAACGCAGCCTGTGGAGGATCAGTGAGTGACAGACCGCAACTTCGGGATTTCTACATTGGGCTGCGCATGCGCTAAATCCTGAAGTTGCGGTCAGTTTCAGAGGGGTAATGACAGCGAACGCTGCCTGTTCACCATCATCAGGACTGCAAATTCCAGGCCATTACCAATAATAATAAAACAACAAGCCTGGAGATGGGATTGTTCACCAGACTGATTCTCGGGATGGCAGGACTGACATATGAAGAAAGACTGGATCGACTAGGCTTATATTCACTGGAATAAGAAGAATGAGAGGGGATCATATGGAAGCATAAAAAATTCTGACTGGATTGGACAGGTTAGATGCAGGAAGAATGTTCCCGATGTTGGGGAAGTCCAGAACCAGGGGTCACAGTCTAAGGATAAGGGGTAAGCCATATAGGACCGAGATGAGGAGAAACTTATTCACCCAGAGAATTGTGAACCTGTGGAATTCTCTGCCACAGAAAGTTGTTGAGTCCAGTTCGTTGGATATATTCAAAAGGGAGTTAGATGTGGCCCTTATGGCTAAAGGGATCAGGGGGTATGGAGAGAAGGCAGGAGTGGGGTACTGAAGTTGCATGATCAGCCATGATCATATTGAATGTGGTGCAGGCTCGAAGGGCTGAATGGCCTACTCCTGCACCTATTTTCTACGTTTCTATAAAAGCCACCTTGTGGTCTTTCTTCCAAATAAAGTTAAATAATTTTAGGAACTTAATTTCTCAGCTTGGTATGCTTGTGTTAATCTGTAAATGCTAATTAAAATCACCAAGAGCTTTACGCACAAGGGGGCTGATTAAGCTACATTTTTGATCACAATTATTGCTGGGCTCCATCTTTTTACTGGAAATCATATTCAAATATACATTACATTTAACACTGAACAATAACCCTACTAAACAAACAAATGCTTCATGCTATTTCCCATAGAATCTCACCTGTTTAGATGTTCCATCATGTGTTATAAATTATACATCTGGTGTCCCTCATTATTCTTGAGAAAAGGAACTCCATTAAAAAGACAGTATTATCTGGCAATGCCATGTTGCCAGGTTTATAAGTTAAACAGTGTGCAGAGACACAACTGGTGGTGTGATCATGCCACTGATTGTGTTGGGCATTACATGCAGCAAATAAACTTAAAAATATGTGGCAGAAAAGTTTGTGTTACAGCATATATGTGGGGATATAACCTTGACTTCATTTCATCTGTCTTACAAGTGTAAAACAAACGTAACGAGGTCAAATTTCAGGGACCAACATCCTGTGCCTGAAGGATGCCTTATAAACGTCTCACTCGAAATTGGGTCAGGGCATTTTTCTGGCGCCAGTAAAGGGCACCTAAAATAAGTGTTAGGTCCCTTACGTATGTAAATGAGTGGCCTAACATCCGTTTTAGACCGATTCACCAATAGGTCTGTGATGTGTTGGGCCTGCCCGGCTCACGATTCTTCAATGGCCACTGCGGCTTAAGCAGCAGGTGCCAACACAAGGAGAGTTTTAATATATGTATAATATATATTTTTAAATGTTGCTCTTTATCCATGAAAAGCACGAGTGCTCCTCCCAACTTCACAGCATGCCTGAGGGCCACTGCAAACCTGCAATTGCACTCCCCTCCCTCCTGCTCACTCTCCCCATGCACTTACCAGAGAACCACTAGCAGAGAGGCAGATGGCTCAAAGCTCAAATCAGAGGGGTGAGCAGACAGGCTCTGGCTGCTCACCTATATTATTTAGAGGAGGTCCAAGCTCCAATCTCGGGCCTCCTGGTTTGGGCGGTCACTGCAACTGCCTTCGCACCCTTAATCGGGCGCTGATAATTTTCTTCCCTGGGATGCGGTACTATGCCAACTATTCTAGTGGTCAATGTGGCTTGAACTGATCATTTGGTGTCAGATAAGTTGTTAACCTGTAGCAGCAGCACCCCATTTGTGTAAAGGCTATTTGTATTAGGAAACTATCAAGGGTCCGAAATTGGTCAATGCATAAGGTCCACCCATTTCTCGGCGGTATGTCGGTTCAAACTGCCGGCATAAAGCAGAGACTGATGGGGACAAAATTGATCGATTTTTTTTCCAGCGTTGTGTCTCCGGTATGTCAATGGTCTGCAGAGGGCGGTATGTAACCTAGTAGTCGATCCAGATCGACTTTCTCTTCGATGGACGATGCAGCATTGAACTGTGCATGCGCAATTTTTTTCCCCTTTTTTTTAAATAAAAATTTGGGGGTTCAGGGGTCACCCGCGCAGGTGCAGTGAATTGAAGAGGGAGAGCGAGCGAGAAGGAGTAGCAAGCTAGTCGATGGGCAGTTACTTTAAAAACACATTGCAGAGCTAAAAATTATTCATAACAACGAATAATTCTTCAGTTTGAAGAATAAGACATTTTACAAAGCAAAAATCAAATATTATGGAAATGTTAAAAAAAATCGTGCGCGTGCGTGATGTTAAACGGGTTGACAATTTTTACTTTCATTTACTTTATTTTCTGCAATAGCAGCCAATCAGTGGCGTAAGGGGGGGGGGGGTGGGGGGGTGGAGGGAGACGGGGAGGAGGGGAGGAAGAGGACCTACAACCCAAGAGCCTCTGACTGAAATTGAGATCCATGTCCTGTCCCTGGTCGGGGAAAGTAACCGTGCCACCACCGGCATTGGAGCTGACCCACTCACACAGGATGGTAAGTTGAATACAATCCAGTGTTGTGTTCCTCGCATGTAATGTAACTGTAATGTTGACCTGATGTTATGTAATACAAGTTTATTGCACTGTAATGTCGGGCTCATGTGATGTACTGCAATGTTGGGGGCAAGTAACGCGATGCATATATGTATTGTCTGTCTGAGACATGTAATGCAGTACTGCAGCAGTGGTGGATATTTAAGTAAGACTGCAATAAGTCACTGTACTATGTACTCATGTAACCCTGACCCCTCCCCTGGTGCCAAGCATTTCTAAATGGTTTGTACTTCCAGACTCAGACATCACCGACACAGAGATCAGACAACAGACCCACTACCTCCACCTCTGGCGTCACCCAGCCCTCTCCTGACTTCACCACTGGCAGAGATGAGGAAGACGAAGAGGAAGAGCTGATCATGGAGCCAGCGGAGGTGGGGGTGGAGATGGAAAAGGATACACCAGCTACATGTAGGCTGGCTGGAACATCTTCCACCACGGAGTCTGTATTCAGGAGATTCCCCCATGGCTCCTCTGATTCTGCGGGACCAAGTGGTACGCAGCAAGGCACACCCAGTGTTGCAGCGCCTTTGCCGCAGCGACGAAGGTTGGTGCAGAAAAGATCGGTTGCTGTAGGCATGTACCAGGACATGGTGCGTCTGTCACAGGCCAGCATCAACATAGGTTGAGAGCTGCTCAAGGCCATGACGACGATAGCTGCAAACATCGTATGATCACCGTGATAAAGCGGACCGCCGACGAAGCTAATCTTTCTTTTGCTTTCTGTACCTGAATGGACTCTTTGAACTTACACGTCCTGCTCATTAACGATTCTTTAATCTGATTGGTTAAGGAAATACAAAGTTGTTTGTCCTGTTCACACAGGTCCCAGATCTCCTGTAGAGGGCGCCGTGCTGTTCAAACATCCTGCTGACAGCAACTTGCTGTGGAAAACCCCACAGAAACTATGGGCAAGTGCAAGTGTAATAAATGGCAGATGCTGTTTGTTCACTGCTCACAGCAAAGTCTGTCCCATTATATTCACTGCAATATTATACCCGAGAAGATGCTTATTCGCAAAATTATATTTGACGACTTTCACGCGAGTTTAACTTTACCACAAATATGTCGGACTATATAAAAATATTTTTTAAAAAAAAGTGAAAGAAACAAGGTAAAGCACTGCACTTCTCAAATCACAGTATATGAATTTGTAGCTGTGTTTCAAATAAATGGGGCATTAACTCGTTCGCGTCAGCGTGATCTCTTATTCTGCACGAAATTCACAGGCGTATCGCAACAAATGCTGCCACTAATTCTTCTTGACTTCTACTTTTTTGCAGTTTTAAAACCATCAAGATTTATAAGGGTGATTAATGATGTTTGGCAGTTTTCACTAGTAGTCAGACTGACCTCTTGAAAACATGAGTAACTGTATCCAATTTTATAAAGAGAGCTTCTTTATACCAGCAGTAACATAAATGACTACAGACTTTATTTCAGAAGTGTGGGAGGCTTTCCCAAAGATCCGCTGAACTTCAAATTATGTGCTGTTAGGGTGAAATACTAGCCAAAAATGTATGGTGGCTTTATCAAGATTAACATTTTTCAACTATCTGATCTCTACATCCAAGTTATTCAAGAGCAAATAAAGCAAAGACATCAACTTACTCATAGTACTCCGCAGCTGGTGTGATTTTATATTTTGAATATTTGGTTCCATTTCCCAGAATCGAGGTGTTGAGTAGCTTTGGGTCAGTACAGTTTGGACTGTTCCAATAGTTATTGCAGTGTACCCACGGAAGGTCGGATGTGAATGAAGAGAAGAGATAGTACAGAGACCAGGCTATGATGACGTTATAGTAAAAGCCAACATATAGGGCTATTAGTATCACAGCGTAGCCCACACCTAAAAGAAAAATTATTTAATTTCTATTAATACAGTTATGGTTCATAATCCACTGCAAGATATGAAAAGGGGTACGAGGTTTCCTTCCCCCTTTCTCCACCAAATACAACATTAAAGGGCCCAAAAATACATGTCTTCTTAAAACAAATTTCTATTTACCATAGAAAATTTACCTTGACAGTTCATTTTTTTTTACTGTAATAATATAAATAGACAGTTGTTGTAAAACTTAACATCTAGTAGTAGAAAATGCTGGTTCATTTTGAAATTATTGTGCAGTAGGTCATTTTAAAAAAAGGTCCTAAAGACATTTGGGTCCCCAATTTTCCGAGGGAGCATACCGATTGCAACCAAGGAACTAATGTTTTTTCTATGGATGAATCCAGCATAGGTCTGTAGACTCTGTGCCGGAAAATATTTTGTTTGTTTTAAAAACAAAAAAGTGCACTTTTAAAAAAGGAAGTTCTTCAGTTTCTGTTCAAAATATACCAATTTCATTTTGATTTAATATGGAATATTTACTGGAGTAATAGACTCCTTACTCAATGAGTCCTTATGTATTAGAAGTCAAAATGGCCAGCAATGGGCTGCCATCAGTGCTCTAGTATCTCATTTGCATATTAATTTAACACATTTGCCTCTTCATGCCGACAACAAAATTACAAGTTTGTCTTTGTGAGCAAACAATGCTGAAAGGGCATCGCAGCAACTTTCTATCACTGTGTGAATAATAGGCTAAATGTTCAGGGAAGGGACACAACATATGCAACTTGCACTTGTGTGGAATCTTCTGTGCCAAAGAGCCGTTCTCCAATCTATAGTGCTGTTGTGCAGACATTGAAAAAATGGCACTGTCAAAGGGCTCATTTCAACAATGAAATGTAAATACCAAGAATTGCACGAGTGTTCCTTTGGCATCATTCCCTCAATCTTCTGAATTGTAAACAGTGCTGTGCAGGCTGCAAATGCCACAGCTCATCACCTCTCTGCAATTTCTTTTTCTCCAAAAACATTTTTCTTCTCACTAATTTTCTCCCCTCCTCTGCTGCAGGATTTGAGGTATGGTTCTCCAACACCCACCAAGATCAGCTAACTCAGTACAGATGGAGGATCAAATCTAGGATCTATCTGATCGGCATAGCTCAACTAGTCAATTGACCTGAAATGTTAACTTTGCTTCTCTCTTCACAGATGCTCCCTGACCTGCTGAGTATTTCCTGCATTTTCTGTTTTTATTATAGTCAATGGATACACTTGCTTATTTAATGAGGTATTCAGGCTACACTTTCATTGCCTAGAACCAAAATTTACAGAAATGTTGTTAGGTGTAGAGAGAAAGTAAAACTTCTAACTTGTGCGAACAATGTGCCTCAACTCTCAAGTTCTGAGGAGCACTCTACTGCAATTGGCATGGATTCTTCCATCTCACGAGTTAAATTACCATAGCATACAGCCCCTTCCTCAAATTGGCTTAACTGAATTTTGGGGCCATTGCTATGCCTTTTTCAATGTGCCACTCAAAGATATGGGTTCACCTGACTTTTTAAAGAAAACATATCTCTGACTTCATATCATTTACAGGTACAACCCATTGGCTGAATCTGATGCAAATTCTTTGAGGACCCTCAGCAATGAATTTGTCCAATAACATTCTTTTGCAAGAGTCTCAATCTTCTCATCACTATTCAGTGTCTTCAGCCCTTGTACAATTCCATTGATAAGTAAAATGTTTTCAAAGATTTGAATTGTTACTGGCTTGATTTGCAGCCATGAAGGCCAATGCCTTTATCCATTAAGTAAATAATTGCAGTAAAGGAAGAAGGGCAAGAATATGAATATGGTGAGACCACACCTAGAGTACTCTGTACAGTTTTGGTTTCCTTACCCAAGGCAAGATGTACTTGCCTTAGAGGGAGTGCAACGAAGGTTCACTAGACTGATTCCCAGAATGAGGGGATTGTCCGGAGGGGAATGATGAGTGGACTAGGCCTACAGTTTGTTAAAAAAAAAAGGTGATCTCATTGAAACATATAAAAGTCTTAAGGAACTTGAGAGGCTAGATGCTGGGAAGAAGTTTCCCCTGGCTCGGGAGTGTAGGACTAGGGGTCAGTCTCAGAATAAGGCCATTTAGGACTGAATGGAGGTGAAAATTTCTTCACTCAAAGAGTTGTGAATCTTTGGAATTCTCTACCCCAGAGGGCTATGGATGTTCAGTTATTGAGTATATTCAAGACAGAGATGGATAGAGATCTTATTGAATGCCGAAGCAGGCTCGAAGGCCAAATGGCCTACTCCTAATTCTTATGGTTTTGAATATCGGCCAGGCACTATACCTACACACCTCTATACACACACACACACACACACACACACACACACTCTCTCTATGGGCATATACAACCCACTGGCCATTCTTCATAGGAGATCTAAAAAAATTGTGTGTTGGCAGGCTGTTCAACTGTGGAATACATAACAGTTGGTGCAGCCACTTTCCACCATGGACATATTAGATAGCAAAAATCCTGGCTGATTTCTCAGTTTCATAAGCAAGAGGCAGTGAGAACAAATGCAATGCTCTTACTGAAGCCAATGACTGCAATTAGCTAACTCAGCAAACACAATGATTCTTATTTGGAATTTCCTGGGCTGCCTGGCCAGAATTTAACAGAAATGCCATTATTTTCAGGAGGTTTCTGGACAAGTGGGAGCAAGAAACATGGCTGAGGCCTGATCTCCATTGCTACTTATGGAACATTTTCTACCCGAACTCATGGGAACGCAGGATACTTTTCATATTTGGTCGGCATATTCAAATAAAACGCTAATGTCAGAATGCCTTAGCCAAGGTGTTCCTGCCATCCAACACAGCAGAGGTGGGTTTTAAAGTGAAATGGCGGGCCATGCCTAGTGTAATTGATTGCATTAGGAAAGTGTGAAATTTCACCCCCCCAAAAAAAAATCAGCCAACACCTTCCAGCCATGCTATGGTGTGGCAGATAAACGATGAAAAGTTGGGAGCAGTGGAGGTCCAAACAGATTATAATGTTGTAATCAGGTACAAAAAAAAATCAAAAATGCTAATGGAATGTTAGCCTTTATAACAGGAGGGCTAGAAAAAAAAAGGAAGATTTTTCTACAACTATTCAAAGCCCTGGTTAGACCACATCTGGAGCACTGTATACAGTTCTGCACACCAAACTTAGAAATGATATATTGATCTTGGAAGAAGTGCAGTGCAGATTCAGGGATACAGTGATTAGATTATGAGGAGAAATTGCATAAACTAGGCTTTCCCTGGAATATTGGGGGGTGATTTGATTGAGGTTTAATGGGTTTTGAAAGGAATTGCTAGGGTGGTTACAGAGAAACTTTTTCCACTGATGGGAGAGTCTAGGATAACAGGACATAACCTTAAAATCAAAGTCAGGCCATTCAAGAGAGAAGTTAAGAAATACTTCTTCATGCAAAGAGTAGTAGAAACGTGCAACTCTTTTTCACAAAACGCAGTAGATGCTAGCTCCATTAATCATTTTAAATTTGTGATCGATAGATTTGTGCTAGCCAAGGGTATTAAGGGATATGGAGCCAAGGCAGGTAAATGAAGTTAGGTACAGATCAGGAATTCTTAATGAATGGCAGAACAGGCTTACAGGGCTGAATAGCCTACTCCTGTTCCGATGTCTTAGGTCCTGAAATGATTTCCCTCCATGGGAGGGGCAGGGAAAAAGCACTGGGAGCCTGCCACAAAATTAAAGTGAGCTCAACTCCAAAATACCCACTAGGGTCAAGGTACTGAGGGGTGGGCAGGCTGCAAAGGCTGCACTACCACCAATCCGACAGGACTCCTGCCAGATCAGAAATTCCAAGGCTGTGGCTCAGTGCCACATCATACAGTGCATTTACCCACCAAACCATCAGGAGGTACAATTTCAGAGAGAAAGCACTGTTTTGCTGAAACTGTGAATTTGTCATCAGTTTGTTGCTGACTCCTTTCCCAAGCTGTTTCTGGAGACTGGATATTTCTGCTTAAAATGTACAGTTATGGCAAATGATTTCATTTTTCAACCAGCTAAAGTACACTTATGATGACAGTAAAATAGAATTTTGCTGCATAACTTCTGTCCTTGATAAAACTATTCAATGTTTTGAATACTTGAAAACATGGATTTGTACAAAGTCTCATTTGGGTTCACTTTTCTGATGGGCATATATGCTAATAAACAATGAGTACATTTCTAATTACCTAAAGTAATGACCCCACAAATTAATAGCCGTTCAAGTCTCATTGTCTGCTTTGAACACAATCTAATTATACTAGAAATGCACATGTTTAAACACTTATTTTTAGATATAAAAATATAAACACTCCAAACAAGATCTGTGGAGCGATCCTTTGGCTCAATGGTAGCATTGCCGCCTCTACATCCAGCAGGACACTCGGGAGTGTGGGTGGTCTCCATCACATGGGTTGTGAGAGCCCATAAAACCCTCCAACCTATAGGACTAACTACCCTACCGGCTGATAAAGATTCCAAAGCCACGCAAGTCCTGTCAGACTTTTAATCAGCTTGCAAATCCTTCCATTAACTCACATTATTCTCCAAGGGAAGAGTGTGAAGATACAAAAACAAGAAAATGTGAGATTAACAGAAACTTACTGACCAGGGACAGACAACAGACCTTCCCTTTTGTTCTTTCTTCCCTTTCAGTGCTTCTAAACAATGTGCTCTTTTTGAACATTCGCCAGTTCTGACGAAGGGTCATCGACCCAAAACGTTAACTCTGTTTTTCTCTCCACAGATGCTGCCTGACCAATTGAGATTTCCAGCATTTTCTGTTATTATTAATAGATACTTCCTGCTTTGTGTTAGATTCAAATGTATGTCACATGCTTGAGTATAATTGAAATCTTGTGAATATGAAAAAGCTACAATGTATCATCAAGTACAAACACTTAAATTATTTCCTGTGATCTCACTAAATTCTACGTGAATATAAGCAGACAACATGTAAATTAATATGCGTTCTTCTACTGATATGACATAAATAACATCCCCACCTTTGAAGATGGGGCAGATTTTCCAGACAGTAGCAGCGCCCTCTCGATTGTACTGTCCCAATGCTAGCTCCATGTAAAACAAGGGCATTCCAGCGATTAACAGAAAGAACAAGTAAGGAATAAGGAATGCACCTATAAACAGGAAGAATACAATCTGTTTATTTGCGATGGGGGGGGGGGGAAATCGCACAGTATCATTTTGTGGTAACCAGTGATCCCTATACATAACAACGGTTGGCCCAGGTCAGATATGGTGTAA
This sequence comes from Pristiophorus japonicus, assembly GCF_044704955.1. Classification (NCBI taxonomy): domain Eukaryota; kingdom Metazoa; phylum Chordata; class Chondrichthyes; family Pristiophoridae; genus Pristiophorus; species Pristiophorus japonicus. The sequence goes on from NC_091989.1 coordinate 124,953,689, forward strand.
GATTTCACCAATGACAAGTTAGAACTATCGCTTCAATGACATGTCAGTCATCTCCATTCTCCGCATGCCCCAGGAGAGCAGTTGAACTGGAGAAGTTTATTTCGGTGATCCCCAGCGGGGACTAACTGGAGACAATCAGAACTTTACTAATGGGTGAACTCCAGTTACCTATTCCTGGGTTACATTCAGATATCCGTCGCCGATCCCAGAGGACACCATCCTAGCGAGAAGCAATTTATCAGAAGCAGCTCCTGAAATTACTAAACCTCATTATTTTAAAATCGCAGCACAGTTAATGCTCTCTCCCCCACACTTCGCTAAAAGAAGCGACGGGTCCATCAGGAGCGTGCACTTGCTCTGAAATAAACGGCAGGGCGATTTATTTGGATTGGAATGCCTTTCCGGGACCGTAAGGATTGGATCCAAACTGGGTGATACAACACTATATTGGACGGGGAGGGAAGGGAGGTGCAACAGTGGCAAAGCAGCGGCTCAATCGAACATTAAAAACACACACAACCCAGAAATCACAACTGGTTTATTGGACAGATGTTCATTTAAAACAAGCCAGTCGCTGGGTTCAACGTGAATTTTCCCTTGACCTAATTAAAGCAGACATGGAAAAGTGAGAGAGAGAGAGAGAGAGAAAAGTATCACTCACCGCCTCCGTTCTTGTAGCACAGATAGGGGAATCGCCACACATTCGCCAGGTCCACGGCAAAGCCGACAACAGAGAGCAAGAAGTCGATCTTCTTGCCCCAGGTCTCCCTCTCCTCGCCCTCTCTGTCGACGGCGGTGAACGGGGGGGCATTGTTGACCAGAGCAGTGTTGGTGTACTGAACCCCATTGTGCTCCTTCACCAGAACCAGCTCCACGTCCTTCCTCTCCACGTCGTTGCACTCTGTCATTGGAGCAACAGATGCCAGCTTGTGGTCAGAAAGGACCTGCTTGTTCATCATTCCTCTCGGGAAAGCGGGATAATATTCTGGGGCAAACTGGGATAAGCACACACAACACAGCCAAATGTTAGAACCACAGCGATGGCAATCCGGCCGGCAAGCCTCACGGATGGAGCCCGATCAGAAGTCCCTTAGCGGCCGCCAGCTGTGGAAACACAAAACAAAAAGAAAACAGTTGCTTTATTACTAAATATAAACACCATGCCAAAGAAAAAAGAAACCTAGGCAATGGTCAGCGAAATAACACGATGCACAGTACTTCGACCGAGAGCAGTGGCGGACTAAATGAACGGTTGCCACCCAGGCTGGGATCCCTACACAATCTGCAAAAGTCTTGTTGCTTCCGATGGAAGTTTGTAAGGCAATGAGCTGCAGGCGATGTTAAATGTCAGGTTTTAAATCAGACTCCACTCACTTCACGTGGTCTGAGGTCAGTATTTTGCCAAACCGTGCCACTATTTGACTTTTGCATGTTCTGAACCCACCCGGCTCCGACATCTGCAGACAACATTTAAGGCGTGTGTTCTCCCGCCCCACCTTCAATTTAACAATCAGAACACGCTTTAACAAAACCTCACACACGAAGATTTAACCGCTCAATGCCTGTTGCATAAATCGGGATTTTTCATTTTATTTTAAACCACAGCTATTTTCATTTATTACATCTAGCACCTCCTTGACTTTCAATAGTATTTACACAACCTCCAAGTATATTCACCTTTATTTACAGGATATAATTTGGGGGGGGGGGAGCTTAAATTATTTGTTTTCCAAAAATTCTAAATATTCTTCAGTCTCTAAATGGTTTTATTTATATGTAAAAGTCCAGTTGACCTGCAGGATCTCCGATAAATATATCCGCACTGAGATCACAGCGAGAACACCATCACATCCTTTAACACCACTGAGCCAACTTCAGTCAAACTTCACCTGAGCCCATTATAGCACCGCGACCTGTGTTAACATGGCCTTTGCTCTGGTGTGGCGTTTCATTGTTAAATAATCGCTCACGCAGCTAGCTCCCCAGTATGTTCGAAAGTTATTTACGGATCAGCTACTTTGCATGAAAATCTCGCCTACAATGCAGAATCCTCACCCCTCAATAAGCAGGGATTGTGAATGCGAGCAAGGTTGACGCCAATGAAACTCAGTAGTTGCCTTTGTAAGCGAGCAGGAAGTTGATTCAAGCAACTTAGCCGCTTGTCTAGCAAAACAATTCGTTTGGTAACTCTTCTGCAAATGAAATTAAAAAAACAAAAAGAGTTTATTTTGTTGGTTAAGATGTAAAATTATAGGATGCTTCTTTCATTGTATTACAGATTACCCGCCCTGTTTGAGAAGTACCTCATTACTGCTGCAAGATGGTTAAAACGTCCATGATTTTTCCTACTTGTAAATGACTTGTAACAAAATATTGGTCTAGGTGCATGGGCACTGCTATCTTGGTGAAACACAGGTACATACTCAACACAGCTCACCCCTCTGTGAATGTGGGAATAAAGGCAATCACCAAAAGGATTTGTGCTTTTGTTTAGACGCTGCTGCAACAGGCCAGTCATGTTCTCGCCAAAGGACATTGTGGGCTAAAGCCAGACCTCGGCTTTGCTCTTGCTGGGCAATAGACATTTTTCCAGCTTTCCAGTAGCACCTGAACTGTACCTGTCATGAATTTAACTATCATTGTAACCCATGTATAAGCTGACCTAAGTCGTACACCTTGAGAAAATTGACCACAAGGGGTGAACTTGTGGGAGACACGCCTAACTTGGACTTTCAGGTATAAAAGGGGAAGCTCCACCCACCTTCATCACTTGAGGTCTTGGTAATAAAGGCAACTGGTCACAGAGTGACCTTCTCTCAAGTATGGGCCTCCTGTGCATTTATACTGTATAGTAAGGACATACCATTGGCGACGAGAAACTGGGATTTAAACCACGCGAGCATGGCCACTAGCAGCACAGAAGAGAGGTATTGTGTTGGTGATGATTGGGACGACTTTATTGAGAGACTACAGCAAAGTTTTGTCACTAAGGAATGGTTGAGACAGGATTCGGCTGACAAACGCAGGGCTCATCTCCTGACGGTTTATGGATCCAGAACGTACACCTTAATGAAGGACCTTCAGCGCCGGAGAAGCCGGCAGACAAGACGTTCGAAGAGCTCAATAAGTTGATCGAGGAACACCTTAAACTGGCGAGCAGCATGCACATGGCGAGACACCGGTTTTACACGCACCGGCGGCGAGAAGGGCAAAGCGTTCCAGACTTCATGGCAGATCGCCGGTGAGCCAATGTAAGTTTCCAGATGCATGCAGCGCGGAGATGCTGCGAGACATTTTTTATTGAGGACATCGGGCATGCTGGGATTTTGAAGAAACTGATTGAGACCAAAGACTTGACCTTGGAAACGGCAGCTCTGATAGCCCAGACATTTATCTCAGGGGAGGAAGAGACCAGAATGATGTATGACAAAAATCTTGGCTCAAATGCGGCAAACGACCAGGGAGTCAACATTATTAAAGCGGCACACAGTTCTCTAGGAAGACAAGGGCAATCGGACATGCCCCAGCATGTAGTCGAACCCAAAGGGGGAATTCAACAGAGACAATGGCTAGCTGAATGGCGGTTCATGCCATCGCAAGGGACAATGCGGCCAGTAATGGGGCCATCAATACCTGTTAATGGTGCGCTTAAGGATAGTTACAGAGACAGTCAGAGACGATCGACTGGTGATGGACATTTTGTTTCCAACAACGGGGCCTCCAGCTCATGCTGGAGGTGTGGAGGCAAACACCCAGCCAGAGCTTGCAGGTATCAGCAATATACCTGCAGAAACTGCAATGTCAGCGGTCACTTGGCGCATATGTGCAGGAAGCCTGCAGCCAGATTGATGTACGAGGAGGACGGGCCCGATGTAAGCTCTACGAGGCCAAATGAAAATTGGGGGAAATCGCTGGAAGCTGAAGTTCTGCGAGTTCATGTGGAGCACTGATAGAGAAGTCAAACAGGCTGCATTTAGACAGGTTGAGAAAACACAGACTGCCATGTCTATGTGCGACTGAGCACATTGCATTAAGTCATCAATCAACTTGACATTTTAGGACCTTTGGGTAGTGAGCCAATTAAAGGTTAAAAGACTATCAAATGAGTCAATAAGTTCAAAGAAGGCGAGTTCTTTTCTGTAAATTGCACCAGGTATAAGTAAAGCCATTTTGACCATGTGGTCTCAGAAGGACAAAGGCCTGGCTTAAAGCCAGAAGCTTGTTGCTGCTGCCAAAATAAAGTTACATTAAAACTACAACCGGAGTTCGTATTTCATTGGAAATTAAGAGATCTAACAATTTTGGCGTCACGAACAGGATCGCTGAGGAAAGAAACTGAATTTTGGACATCGGACCTACATACTGAGGTAAGGACTCCTCTTTATAAAAGTCCTCGGTCAAAAGTCTAAATTCGCCTCTCCTTCTACGCGATTCCGAAAGCCTCCGGTTTGTAGTCGGCTCGAGGTCCCATAGACATCTAACTTCGGCGGTGTGTTAGTTAATTAATCATTGACCCACTGATCAGCTGGAAAGCCTACGACTCGAGACCCCAGTAAAGAAATCAGTATTATGGCAGCAGGAGATAAGAGCAAAGAATTGCCTACAACTGTTAAAGGCGGGCAGGCACCACCTGAGGTTGAGATAGATGAAGTCCTCGAACAGTTGAAAGAATACATAGAGCAACAATTCAACTTATCTAAAACCTGTATTAAGATCGAACAAAAGTACGGAACCTCTAAAGGACAATGGTCCTTGGACGAGATTAAAAGGGTCTGGGGAAAAACGACCCGTATGAAAAATAAAGAGCGAACTAGATGGTCCCGAGCCGTTAAGGGAAAGATCCGAAAGCGGAATGAAATTATAATCCGTTTCCAATGTGATCGAGAACTGACCAGTACAAAGGACCAATTGCAAGCTGTTGTGAACAGCTCCGACAGAAAAAACTTGAACTTGAAAAGTCGGAAGCGGAAGTTAAAGATCTTAAAGGTGAAATTAAAGAATGGAAAAAATCATTAGGTCAAGAGACAGTAATAGGAAAAGGAAAATGTATCGGTCAATTCCCAGGGTACCCATGTTTGGATAAATTAAAAGCGCAAACCCGAAGACACGACCGAGGAATAGATATGGATTCTGAATCCTCTGACGATACAGGGTCGGAGGATGAAGAATTATGGGTGCGCTTTGCCCCGTTTAAAAAAAGACGAGTTGTAGTCAAATCAGAAGAGACTGCGGATGAGGGCAGAACCAAAAAAACAAAGAAAAGGCTGTATGAAAAATACTTATTTCATGATCCGGCAGACCCAGAGAAAATTGATAAATGGTCCAAGGAGTTGCCCAATCCAAAGAAAGGGGGAATGAAAACGTGGGACCAATTGGACCGCTTAAGAAATATATATCAACTTCATCCCTGGGACGGAGTGCAAATTTTGACCATAATGGTGCCAAAAACACAGGGAAGAAAATTGCATGACAAGGTAGAAGCAGCTTTGGAGCAGGATGAGCAAGAATTAAACGTAGGGTGGGAGGCGATTAAACACTGGCTGCAAGCCTTCAGTCCAGCTAAGACAGACTGGGGAAAAATTGCAGCCTGCCAATAGAAAGGAACAGAGGAGGTCCTGGAGTATGACGAGCAGTTTAGATGCACGTGGCTAGAACATTTGGGTATGAATAATACGGATGAGGAAATGGATGAACAAGTGTTTGGACCCTGAAAGCAGCTTTCGTGGCAGGTCTAAAGCCAGAACTGTCCAAAATGCTTAAGGTAGTGTTACCGGACTGGGAAGGTAGAGGAACTACCTTTGCAGCATTGGTGGATCGATGTAACCAATTAGATCGGGATATGGGAGCTAAAGTCCGATCTGTACAGGCTATGGGATGGAAATCCCAGGATTCCGATAAACAGTTATTAGGAAAATTACCCGGAAAATGTCATTATTGTGGGAAAGAAGGTCACTGAGCCAAGACGTGCAGGGCAAAACAGCAAGGTCGCAGCCGGGGAAGAGGACGCAGCCAGGGATACAATTCAGCCAACAAACCAGGCTTGTCACAAGATAACGACCTCATAGAAGCATTTAAGCGACTGACAATACAACAACAGAAGGAGTTACCTGGGATAGCAAAAAACGATTAGAGCCCACCCTGGCCCCCCTCCTCGCACTAATACAACAAAGGGGAGATGGGCTATATATAACTGTGAGGGTGGGCGATAAGGATGTGGACTGTCTTTTAGACACAGGGGCGGAATTAACATGCTTACCCCTACAATATGGAGATTTTTTGCCGTTGGATGGTAGGCCGCGTACAGCCTATGGAGTTGGGGGCCATAAAATGGAAATTAAAAGGACAACACCAATACTTATAGGGCTAGGTCCACATGAACTAACCTCACCGGTCTGGATAGGCCCAATAGATCAACCCCTTTTGGGAATGGACGTTCTAATCCAAGTAGATTCATCGTTGCATTTCGAGGATGGTCGGGTGACATGGTCAATTAGAACTTTGAAGAAAGAAGAATTGAATGAAAACCCGATATGGGCTAAAGATAAGAACGATTGTGGCCTACTCCAGATGGAGCCTGCGTCATTTACCGGGACCAAGCCTCCATGCACTAAACAGTATCCCATCAGTCCAACTGGCATCGCGGGAATCTTACCGGTTATTCAGCAATTGGAGAAACAAGGGGTGCTTATTAAAACGCATAGCTCCTCCAATAGCCCTGTGTGGCCGATACAGAAATCTAATGAGACTTGGCGTTTGATTGTCGATTATAGGAAAACTAACCAGTGTATTGATCAAAAAGCTCCTTTGGTCTCAGATCCCTCCACTATTTTTAATGTCCTCAAACCAGAACATAAATATTTCTCGGTTATAGATATGGCCAACGGATTTTGGTCGGTGCCTCTGGTACCGGAGGTTCGACAGTGGTTTGCTTTCACAGTCCAAGGACCCGATTACCGCAGGGTTTCCACAACAGCCCTACGGTATTCCACATGGCTTTACAAAGCCATTTGCGAGAATTACCTCCCCGTCTTCCAATATGTAGACGATATCCTGCTAGCTTCAAACACGGAAGAACAGCATGAACAAGATTTACGAGCTTTGCTGGACCACCTTTGGCTGAAAGGACATAAAGCCAGCATCGACAAAGCACAAATATCCCAAGAAGAGGTTGTATACCTTGGACAAAAGATTTCACAAGGAAAGAGAGAACTTACCCAGGATAGAACTGCAGCCATTCGGGCTGCTAAAAAACCCACCACTATTCAGGAACTAAGGTCTTTTTTGGGATTGTGTAACTTTAACAGAAATTGGATTGACTCCTTCACACAGCTTGCTCAGCCATTGAATGATATCTTAAAGGGGAAACGTGCCTCTAAAGAAACCATCACCTTCACTAAGGAACAGCAAGAGGCCTTCCTGAGTTTGAAAAAGGCTTTGTGTTCGGCACCGGCTCTGGGAATCCCCGACAGTGGTAAGCCATTTACCCTGTTTGTCCATGAGAAAGAAGGATATATAACAGCTATACTGACACAAGAACATGGGGATCGGCAAAGACCTATTGGCTATTATTCGGCAAAACTGGATGCGGTAGCCCTCGGATGGGGAAGTTGCCCAAGAGCCATGGAAGCTACGTGTCGAGCGGTAATGATCACTGCGGGTCTAGTCCTCAACCAAAAGCTGATTGTCAAGTGTCCCCACACCGTACACGCTTTGCTGTCTATGAATAGAATGTCTCAGGTGACGGCAGCTCGATGGACCCGCTGGACAGCAGTTTTGGAAGCTCCTAATCTCCATATCGTCCGGGCCAGCCCGGTTAATCCCACCACTATGCTCCCGATGTCAGAATCGAGGGAGCAAGAGGGGGGAGAATGTGAAGAGCATGACTGCATGGAGATTTTAAAAGAAACAGAAGAAGCAGCCTTAGCAGCAGAGGAGCCTCTGCACAACCCAGACCTCATCCTGTTTACAGATGGTTCCTCCTTTGTTGACAATGGTACCAGAAAAGGAAGATGGGCAGTTACAACCTTATCTGAGGTAGTGGCAAAAGAATGTTTACCCTCAGGAACGTCAGCACAACAGGCCGAGTTACGGGCCGTGTCAGAAGCATGTCGAATAGCAGAAGGACAGACAGCTAATGTCTACACAGATTCGCGTTATGCTTTTGGAGTCGCTCACGACTTTGGTCTGTTATGGCGGAAAAGAGGATTCCTCACTGCTGCTGGTACACCTATCCAAAATGAAAAGAAGTCCGAGACTTAATAGAGGCCATACAATTACCTCAGGAAGTGTCCATCCTGAAGTGTAAGGCCCATACCAAGGAAAATACCACAGAAGCACAGGGAAATGCCCTAGCCGACCAGGCAGCTAAAGATGCCGCCTCACAGGGCGTTCCCCCAGAAGAACCAACACAGATGTGCAGATTGAAAGCACTCAGGACTCTGACACGAGACCTTCAAACAATGCAAGGTGTGTGCTCCCGAGAGGAAAAATGGACATGGATTGAGGCAGGAATTAAGCTCTGTGAAGATGGTGTCTGGAGACAAAGAGTTACCGACAAGCCAGTCGCGCCACAAGCGCTTATGCCTTTTTTAGCCCAACAGATCCACTCGTGGGGACACTTGGCCTCAGAACAGATGACGGCATGGTTCCAGAAAAGCTGGTGGGGTCGGGGATTTAAAAAACATGCCCAGCTGGTAACAGACCGCTGTGTGGTCTGCCAGAAAAATAATTCTGGACCCATCACGGTAATGCCCCAACTGAGGCCCCCTGCCCCTGTCGGACCATTCCAGCATCTGCAGGTTGATTATATATCTCTTCCTTCATGCCAAGGATACGCTAACATTCTTGTCATGGGTCGACAGATTCTCTAGATGGGTAGAAGCTGTCCCAACTAAAAGAGCCACAGCCAATCACACTGCAAAGGTCTTGTGTAAGGATTACATTCCCCGATGGGGAGTCCCAAGTAGCATTGACGCAGATCAGGGAACACACTTCACAGATGCTGTCTGCCAAGAAGTCTGTAGGTTACTGAACATTACGTGGGATTAACACTGTCCTTATCATCCACAATCATCAGGACAAGTAGAGCGAATGAATCGAACTCTGAAACAGCAGCTTGCCAAATATCACCAAGAAGAAACACCATGGCCCCAGGCACTACCAATAGTGCTATGTAGTATTCGGGCAATCCCGAACAGAACTACAGGTCTAAGCCCATTTGAAATTATAACAGGAAGACCCATGTCGCTGCCAGGAACTGTTGATTTAAGGAAAGCTGATATTCACTTAACGAGTGACACTGTTATCATACTGTCAGAACCTAACCAATGCTATTAGTTCTGTTTCCCGACAGATATCGGCAGCTTGGGGTAATCCACCCGAAGGAGGACACGACATCATCCCGGGAGTCTGGGTGTATGTGAAAAAGTTGCATAAAGAACCTTTGGGTGCCAAGTGGGAGGGACCTTATCAAGTGTTATTGACCACCCAGACAGCTGTTAAAGTCCAAGGAAAGAAAGCCTGGATCCATGCTTGACACGTTAAACGAGCACCTGTAACTGAAGCTGAAATCTAATAAGGACAATTACTTTTTGCCAAAATGTATAAATTTACTGTATTACTGACTGTAGGTATTCTAGGCATAGGCCTACTTCTTACTAGCCGACCCTCTGCACCAAAGGGAAATAGTGCAGTACCAAGGGAATTACATGTAAATACCTTTTTATATATGTCATACATTTATGCCAAACAAGGTAACATTTCTAGTTGTTGGGTGTGTGCGCATATTCCTATTCACTCAAAGGGAGGGATTCCCTTGAGGCCAGTTCCCTTGAATATCTCGGAAATGGCTGAGTGGATAATTAATCAAAACAAACAGGCAAGGTATTTCAGGATACGGAAGACTGGGCACATAAATGAAAGTCAGCAGGTTACAATCTGACTACCTTTGAAGGGGGATACCAACCATGCTACAATAATTCCAAACGGCCCCCATATTTTGTTATCACTAATACAACGGGAATAGGAAGACCGGGGGAAATCGGTCTGTCTGATTAGAAACATCAAAGGAGGCCAAAATATGGGGTATAGTAACTGCTCCCGGAATTATAATATAATCAAGCCACGGAACCGTCCAAACTGGGCCGACGTGGGAATTTTTAACCCAACGGGGATTCTGAATAAAACAGATGGAAAAGCCTGGACAAGCCCCGGAGTGTTGCTGACAAAGAAACAGCTAACATTCATTGCCTATAATGGCACCTACTGGGTGTGTGGCCACAAGGCCTACCTTTGGCTGCCCCAGAATTGGATGGGATCCTGCTATTTAGGCTACATTGTGCCTTATATGTATCATATAAAGTCACTGTTGGAACATTTACACCGCCCTAAGAGAGCTATCACAGAAACAGAGAGGTTCTTTGCCATTCTGATCCCCAGGTATGGGACCGCCAGACTGGCAAGGGAATCCATTAACATGGCATCCGTTGTGGAACGGGTAGCCAATGATATCTCAGAGGCCCTAGTTAAAATCAATGCAGAAATGGTAGCAATCTGTACAGTAGCCCTGCAGAATAGACTGGCCCTTGATTACATCCTGGCTGAAAAGGGAGGTACTTGCACCCTACTTGGAACTGAGTGTTGCACATATATCCCAGATAGCTCCGAAGAAATTACCCACTTAGCGAAGCATATCCAAAAGGAGGTAGAAAAACTTAAGCAACCCCCATCATTCACTTTGTGGAGCAGAGCCACTGAATGGCTAGGTTCAATAAGAACTTAATTGGTGGAAGGTTTAATTCTATTCGTTGTAATTATTTTACTTTTATATTGTTTGTTTATGTTGATTAAATGTTGTTGCAACCAGGCGGCTGTAGCTGCTGTCCTGCATGTGAGACACCTAGCAGGTCCCAGCAGACCATCTGTACGTTTACAGGGGTATGTTATGCTTAAGGGAAGGTTGTTTACTGGTTGAATTAAGATATTGATTTGGATTAAATTGGAATAAGGTTAATTAACCTACTAAAACCAGACTTCCATTGTGGCCACGATGGAACTCGGGTTGGTGTAAATTTGTGTGGAAGCTACTAGTCCGGACATGTGGCGAAACACATCAACAAATTTTAGAAGGAAACTCTATTAACATGTATGAAATTATTTTGTAGAATGCTTAACCAGTGATACTTGATGTTTTATGATTCAGTTTGTGAAAGAATCAAAGGGGGGATTGATAGAGAATTCAAACAGGCTGCATTTAGACAGGTTGAGAAAACACAGACTCCCATGTCTATGTGCGACTGAGCACATTGCATTAAGTCATCAATCAACTTGACATTTTAGGATCTTTGGATAGCGAGCCAATTAAAGGTTAAAAGACTATCAAATGAGCCAATAAGGTCAAAGAAGGCGAGTTCTTTTCTGTAAATTGCACCAGGTATAAGTACAGCCATTTTGACCATGTGGTCTCAGAAGGACAAAGGCCTGGCTTAAAGCCCGAAGCTTGTTGCTGCTGCCAAAATAAAGTTACATTAAAACTACAACCGGAGTTCGTATTTCATTGGAAATTAAGAGATCTAAACATATACAGTTCATATACCAGGACGCCACCGATAATGATGAAAGTGCTCCTCAATGGCATCCCAGTATTAATGGAGCTAGACATGGGGGCCAGCCAGTTCCTGATAAATATCAAACAGTTCAAAAGGTTGTGGGTGCCCAAGGCCAGCAGGCCAAAATTATTGCCGATTGACGCACAGCTATGGACATATACAAAGGAGATCATTCCGGTGCTAGGCAGCGCCACGGTAGTCATGACCCACAAAATTTTGGAGAACAGGTTGCCACTCTGGATTGTTCCAGGGCACGTTCCTGCACTACTGGGGAGGAGTTGGCTTGTTGTCATGAACTGGAAATGGGGCGATGTCAATGCAATTTCTTCTGTGGAGAGAGTATCATGCTCACAGGTCCTGGACAAATTTGACTCATTATTTCAAACCGGCATCGGCGCTTTCATGGGGGCCAAGGTAGTGATTCACATTAACCCGGACGCCAGGCCAGTACATCACAAGGCCAGAGCGGTGCCGTACGTGATGCGGGAAAAGATAGAATGCGAATTGGACCGCCTGTTGAGGGAAGGCATCATCTCACCAGTCGAATTCAGTGACTGGACGAGCCCGATCGTGCCGGTGCTCAAGGTGGATGGGTCCGTCAGGATATGTGCCGATTACAAGGCCATCATCAATCGGGTGTCACTCCAAGACCAGTACCCGTTACTGAGAGCAGAGGACCACTTTGCGACGCTATCCGGTGGCAAACTTTTTTCAAAATTGGTTCGGACCTCAGCTTACATGACCCAGGAGCTGGCGAGTGAGTCGAAGAAGCTGACCACCATCACGACACACAAGTATAACAGATGTCCATTCGGGATTCACTCGGTCGCCGCGATCTTTCAGCGAAATATGGAAAGCCTCAAGTCGATTCTAACGACAGTGGTTTTTCAAGACGACATCCTCATCACGGGTTGCGATATTAAAGAACACTTCCACAACCTGGAGGAGGTGCTATGCAGACTGAACCGGGTAGGGCTGTGACTGAAAAAGGTGAAGTGCGTCTTCTTAGCTCCAGAGGTAGAATTCCTGGGGAGGAGGGTAGCAGCAGATGGGATCAGACCTACTGCGTCCAAAATGGAAGCGATCCAGAGAGCACCCAGACCCCGTATCACGACGGAGCTGCGTTCGTTCCTGGGGCTCCTGAACTATTTTGTTAACTTTCTTCCCAAATTGAGCACGCTGTTAGAGCTGTTACATGTGCTCCTACGCAAAGGTCGCAATTGGGTCTGGGGGGACAGCCAGGAAAGGGCTTTTGATAGAGCATGCAATTTGTAATGCTCCAACAAACTGTTACCGTTATATGACCCGTGTAAGAAACTTGTTTTAACATGCGATGCATCGTCCTATGGGGTCGGGTGTGTGTTGCAGCATATGAATGCCAATGGTCAGTTACAGCCGGTAGCTTATGCCTCCAGAAGTCTGTCCCGGGAAAAAGGGGCTACGGGATGGTAGAAAAGGAAGCGCTAGCATATGTATATGCAGTAAAAAAAAAATGTACCAGTACCTGTTTGGCAGGAAGTTTGAGCTGTAGACAGAACACAAACCCCTAATGTACCTTTTGGCCGACAAGAAGGCCATAAATGCGAATGCATCGGCCCGCATACAGAGGTTGGCACTTATGTTAGCCGCCTATAACTACACAATTTGGCACAGAGCAGGCACTGAAAACTGTGCTGATGCACTCAGCAGGCTCCCACTAGCCACCACTGAGGGGGCAACTGAGCATGATGCGGAGATGGTCATGGCTGTTGAAGCTTTCGAAAGCGAAGGCTCACCTGTGACAGCCCGTCAGATTAAAGTCTGGACAAATAAAGACCCGCTACTGTCTTTAGTTAAGAAATGTGTCCTGAATGGGGACTGGGCAGCCACGTACGGGGCATGCAGTGAGGAATTTAAACTGTTTCATAGGCGCAAGGATGAACTCTCGATCAGGCCGATTGCCTACAGTGGTGAAATCGAGTAATCATGCACCAGATGGGCAGAGAGGTGTTTATCAGAGAACTTCACAATGAGCACCTGGGCATTGTCATGATGAAGGCAATTGCCAGGTCACAAGTTTGGTGGCCAAGGATAGATGGAGACCTGGAACTTTGTGTTCGCAGGTGCAACACGTGTGGTCAGCTGGGCAATGCACCCAGGGAAGCCCCCCTTAGCCCCTGGTCCTGGCCCGCCAAGCCATGGTCACGTATCCATGTGGACTACGCAGGTCCTTTCATGGGAAAAATGTTTTTGGTTGTAGTAGACGCCTACTCCAAATGGATTGAGTGTGCCATTTTAAATTCAAGGACATCCTCTGCCATGGTAGAAAGTCTACGGGCAATGTTCGCCGCCCATGGTCTCCCAGATGTCTTGGTCAGCGACAATGGCCCGTGCTTCATAAGCACTGAATTCCAGGACTTCATGGCAGGCAATGGAATCAACCATGTCAGAACGGCACCGTTCAAGCCAGCCTCAAACGGCCAAGTGGAATGAGCAGTGCAGATAATCAAATAGGGGATGCTCAGAATCCAAGGGGGTTCCCTACAAAGCTGCTTATCACGCCTCCTGTTGGCCAATAGATCCCGACCACACTCGCTCACAGGGGTTCCACCCGCAGAGCTGTTAATGAAAAGGATGCTCAAAACCAGGTTATCCCTTATACACCCTACTATGAAAGAAATTGTTGAGAGCAGGCATCAGTTACACTGTGACTACCATGACAGGAATGTGAGGGCGCGATGTATTGATGTCAATGACCCTGTTTTTATCCTTAATTACGCTGCAGGGCCCAAATGGCTTGCAGGCACTGTGATTGCCAAAGAGGGGAATAGGGTTTTGGTAGTTAAACTTACCAATGGACAAATCTGCCGCAAACACATGGATCAAACTAAAAGGAGGAGGTTCAACAAGCCCATAGAAGAAGCAGAGGAAGAACACGACGTAGAGTTCACTCCACCACAGGTGACCGAACACCGGAACCAAGTGGAGGAGAGCCCAGTCACTGTGGGCAGTCCGGACAGGCCTGAGGCACCGCAAACAGCAGACACTCAGGCCAGCGCCCAACAAATGGAGCCCCAACTCAGGCGCTCTACAAGGGAGCGTAAACCACCAGAGAGACTTAATTTGTGATCCCAATAAGACTTTGGGGGGGGGGGGAGGTGATGTCATGTATTCAACTATCATTGTAACCCATGTAGAAGCTGACCTAAGTCATACACCTTGAGAACATTGACCACAAGGGGTGAACTTGTGGGAGACACTCCTAACCTGGACTTTCAGGTATAAAATGGGAAGCTCTACCCACCTTCATCTTGAGGTCTTGGTAATAAAGGTAACTGGTCACAGATTGACCTTCTCTCAAGTATGGGCCTCGTGTGCATTTATACTGTATACTAAGGACATATCAGTACCCACCCACAAAGGCAGAAAGACATGGGCAGAATTTTGAGGTGGGTAATGACGGCGAACTGTCAGCGTTCGCCTTCATTACCCAGCTGAAACTGACCATTAGGATTTAAGTGCATGCGCATCTAAATGCAGAAATCCTGAAGTTGCAGTCATTCACTGCTCTGACACTGGCTGTGCTGTGCTGTGCTGTGGACCCCCCTCCCCCATAGCCGGCAATTAGTGAAACCAGTTGAACTGACAAAAACTGGAGCTTTTCCATGCTAATATTGCAGTTAAACACCCCATTAAATGTTAAGCCTCGTTAGACTAGGCGTAACTGGGGGTTTCATGGGTACTGACTGCTAAACAACCGTTCTGTCCTGAAAAACTAATTTTTATATTTGTGAAATGTCAAATTTCTCCATTATGATAAAAATTACAATTTAATGTTTTTGAAGTTTGTTTATAATATTTCAGCTTCTGCTTCACTTCATGTTGGAATCTTTATTTCACTGCAACATTTTTTTTTAAAGTGCAGATAATCAGTGCTTTTCATTTCCTGGTTTGCTATCATTGAGAATTCTTCAATGTAATTGGCTGCTTAGACAGCATGATGATGTCACTGCTACACTATGCTGGCAATCCCCTTTTTATAGGGCTACAATCAAATACACATCAAAAAGTTTGCACCACAGAGATTGCAAGATCTGTGGATAGCTTTCTTCGAGGGCAGTGGCAATCAGTCAATGGTGATTGCCATCGCATCACCGCTGACCGAAAATTGTGCCATTGTGTCTACAGTTCAATATTGAATTCTATGGCATATGTTTTTGCCATTTGAGAGTCATTTTATTCTCTGTTCATTGTAAATATTCTAAGTAAAATACGTTTAGATGGTCTCAAGCCAGTTCTTGGTCTAGTGGGCATTAAATTACAACACAAAACTGAATAGTAATTGGTACTGGCAGTCTCACTCAGATATTCCACCTGGGTGGCCAATAGAATGAAAGCAAATGCCATGCTAAGCATGCTTTTTCAAGGTTTTTGAGGTAGTGTAAATGTAGCTTTCTTCTAAATCTAACCTTATCTCCCCAACACTGTACAATATGGACAACCAGTACAAGAACTGAGTAACCGTCTCAAATCTAGGCGGCCATTTTGGACCGTCGCCCTTCAGCGATCTCCCTTCAACTTTGATGACCGATGGCAAAATGCTTGGAAGAACTATGACATACAGAATGGATTCCTTATAGGAGGACCCCACAGTACAACCTGTAGGATCAAACCTTCCTCGCAAAACAGTCGACAACCATCAACTGCTTCAGAACTGGTGATGGTAGATACTGCCACCTTCTCCATAGGTGGAAGATTAAAGCATCCGCTTCATGCGACTATGGAGCTCCTAATCAGACCCTGAAGCACATTATTGAGCACTGCCCTCTGAGGAAATTTGCAGGTTGCCTACAAGATATCCACGCTGTTACACCAGAAGCTTTGGCCTGGATATGCAACTTGGATATTGACGTTTGATTTACTACTACCATACGAAAGAAGAGTAACTGTTGCATTCCCGAGCACTGATAACTCTCATCTTGGCAAGACTCATTAAAATCTTCAATAAAATACAACGATTCAGGCTCAAATTCTGTGAAATTATTGGACTATAATATAAATGTTGTATTTTATTTTTCAAAGCTGTTAGTCAACCATGTAGGCATGGGGAGAAATCCAGTTGACTACAATTTCTGAAATTAAATATTATCCTTTTTAAGTAGCTGAGAAATGAATTGCTCTGGTCACTATGTGTAGCAACATCATAAGTGCTTTCAAAAAGAACAATTTTTCAGAATTATTCTTCTCCCTATTTCTCAGTAATTAGAGATTAGGAGATATTGCATGATCTATAGTCAGGGCCTGTGAAAGTGAATTGGTGTGCAATGAATTTCAGGAATGAACTTCAAATGGCTTTTTCTCATCCTTGAATGTTGTTAAATGTAATAAGTGTTCCGGAGGGATATGAACACGAATAAATACAACTCACTGCCTCTAAATTCTGAAAGAATTACAGCTGAAATGTTAACCTATCTTTCTCTTTCAAATGCTGATAAAGCTACTGTATGTATCCTGCATTTGCTTTTATTAAATATTTCCAGCATTTGATGTCCTCGTTTTTAATACTAATATTTAATTGAACGGTGCTTCGATTATATAATATTAAACTTGTCAGGCACAAAGTAAACTGCTGCCAATTATTACACAATTATTTATAAATATCTGTTACCAAAATTAGTTCCAGCTGTTGCTATATTTGTCTTGCCTAAAATCAATAGGATCATGAAATATTCTACAGTGAAATTATTCCCTTAAGAAGGCAGTCGGTTTAATATTTGTTCATTTTTTTTCTATAATTTTTTCTATATATCAAAGATGTTAGTATTGGTGCATGGAATTCTTCCCATTTCATGTACTGAGGGCAGATTTTGTAAAGCACTACCACACAATTTTTGGCAGTTGTGAAGTGGTCAAAGACAGGAAATGGGTTCGGCAACCAACCCACCAGCTCCCAAGGCTCACTACCACATTTGAAGGGACAGCAGATATTTAATGTTTCCAAACCCATGTGTTGGCAGAAATATTTAAATGTAATGTTAATGACAGGAAAGCATCATCCAATGGATTCTGCATTACTAATGCCCGAGCAATGCTGTGCCTCAGGAATGCTGGTGTATACTTGAGATCCATCATTGCTAAATCAGAAGAGAATGGCATTAAAACTGAAAGGGTCATTTTCCTATTATAAATCGATTACAGAGCATTCAGCAACATTTCTGATTTTTTTAAAAATCTTGAGTCAGTGATGCCACTATTTCCCTCTCCCACATCCATGGTGGGCAACTCACAACTGTGGAACAATTATTGCAACATATAAATTAACCATGTTTTCTACATTACAACAGTGACTACACTCCAAAAGTAATTTATTGGCTGTAAAGCACTTTGAGACATCCGGTGGTCATGAATCTAAGTCTTTCTTTCTTATGTCCCTAGATGTTTCCGCTGGTGTCAGTGCTCACCAGAAAGGAAGAGCATAGCTCCGGCCATTAGTGTCAGGTCAGGTATAGTATAGCCTGATGCAGAGTAATGCTCCCTCTACTCAGCCCCAACCCTAGATGCTCCCCCTTCTGCATCAATGTGACATTTTTTCAATTTCTCTCATTAGACATCCTGTGGCCTTGCTGAATGAGATTGCAAATTAGTACCAATTTAGGGATAGTTTTATGCTGTCGGTCCATGTTTGCATGGAGCTGAATTGAGACTGTCCAAACTAAGTTCACATAGGTCCCTTACAGTCAGCAGACACAGGAGAATTTCTCCTCATCAGTCTGGGCTGGATTTAATACAGAGTGTTAAACAGGCCATTTGAGGTCAAAGTTTACTCGCCCTGCAAGCAATAGTCCTAATCACATTTACCTGCCCTGTTCCCAAAACCCTTTATCCTCCTTTCCTTTACACACATATCCAATCTAATATAGAACCATGGCCTAGACGTGACAAGCCCAGGTTCAACCCATAGCACCGTCTAGTTCTCAAAGTCTGTTTCTTTAAGGTATTATAGTCCCCCCATCCCATCAAGACTGATTAATCGACCTGCTCTTAAATGATAGTGGTCTCCTGATCCTTCTCCTCCTCGCCCCAATCTTCTCCCAGAGTTCAGCAGATGCTTGTCTCATTCTAGATCTTTTCTTGGCCAAGTCTGCCTGCTGCTTACCTGGCAATTTACCCTCTGCTGTCTTACCAGCTTTCCAGTGTTCTTTGTCCTGTACCTCACCTGGCCCTACCATGTGTCACCCTGATACTCTGGCAGTGTTTTTGCAACGTAATGTCTAGTGCTCTTTTTTGCCTCCATTCTGTAGGAAACTTTTGCTTTGTGTTCTGCTTGTTCCTTTTGAAAGAGGAGAAGCAACTATACATTCCCGACAGTCACTCTACATTGAAGAACAACTTGTTGCCACTAGGTGCAAGCATAACTGATTAAAAATGAATAACTCAGTGGCAAATCTTCCCTTTGTACTTACTTGCCTGGGTGGCAGAAACATGAAGGCAGAATATTATCTGAATGGCGGCAGATTAGGAAAAGGGGAGGTGCAACGACACCTGGGTGTCATGGTACATCAGTCATTGAAAGTTGGCACGCAGGTACAGCAGGCGGTGAAGGTGGCAAATGGCATGTTGGCCTTCATAGCTAGGGGATTTGAGTATAGGAGCAGGGAGGTCTTACTGCAGTTGTACAGGGCCTTGGTGAGGCTTCACCTGGAATATTATAGAAACATAGAAAATAGGTGCAGGAGTAGGCCATTTAGCCCTTTGAGCTTGCACCACCGTTCAATAAGATCATGGTTGATCATTCATCTCAGTACCCCTTTCTTGCTTTCTCTCCATACACCTTGATCTCTTTAGCCGTAAGGGCCATTTCTAACTCCCTCTTGAATATATCTAACAAACTGGGAAGAGAATTCCACAGGTTAACAACTCTGAGTGAAGAAGTTTCTCCCCATCTCAGTCCTAAATGGCTTACCCCTTATCCTTAGACTGTGACCCCTGGTTCTGGACTCCCCCAACATTGGGAACATTCTTCCTCCATCTAACCTGTCCAGTCCCGTCAGAATTTTATATGTTTCTATGAGATCCCCTCTCCTTCTAAACTCCAGTGAATACAGGTCCAGTTGATCCAATCTCTCCTCATATGTCAGTCCTGCCATCCCGGGAATCAGTCTGGTGAAGTTTTGCTGCACTCCTTCAATAGCAAGAACGTCCTTCCTCAGATTAGGAGACCAAAACTGAACACAATATTCTAGCTGAGGCCACACCAAGGCCCTGTACAACTGCAGCAAGACCTCCCTGCTCCTATACTCAAATCCCCTAGCTACAAAGGCCAACATGCCATTTGCCTTCACCACCTGCTGCACCTGCATGCCAACCTTTAATGACTGATGTACCATGACACCCAGGTCTTGTTGCACCTCACCTGTTCCTAATCTGCCGCCATTCAGATGATATTCTGCCTTCATGTTTTTGCCACCAAAATGGATAACCTCACATTTATCCACATTATACTGCATTTGCCATGCATTTTCCCACTCACCTAACCTGTCCAAGTCACCCTGCAGCCTCTTAGCATCCTCCTCACAGCTCACACTGTCACCCAGCTTAGTTTCATCTGCAAACTTGGAGATATTACTCTAAACTGTGGAGGAAGGACATTCTTGCTATTGAGGGAGTGCAGCAAAGGTTCACCAGACTGATTCCCGGAATGGCAGGACTGATATATGAGGAGAGACTGGATCGACTGGGCCTGTATTCACTGAAGTTTAGAAGGAGAGGGGATCTCATAGAAACATAAAATTCTGACGGGGCTGGACAGGTTAGATGCAGGAAGAATGTTCCCGATACTGGGGAAGTCCAGAATTAGGGGTCACAGTCTAAGGATAAGGGGCAAGCCATTTAGGACCGAGATGAGGAGCAACTTCTTCACTCAGAGAGTTGTTAACCTGTGGAATTCTCTAATGCAGTGAGTTATTGATGCCAGTTCATTGGATATATTCAAGAGGGAGTTAGATATGGCCCTTACGGCTAAAGGGATCAAGGGGTATGGAGAGAAAGCAGGAAAGGGGTACTGAGGTGAATGATCAGCCATGATCTTATTGAATGATGGTGCAGGCTCGAAGGGCCAAATGGCCTACACCTGCACCTATTTTCTAGGTTTCAATGCTTCTATGCTGAGGGTGCTATTCTTGATGTGCCTAACTTGTGTCAAACCTGCTACACTGACCATGTATCGTCCTCAGATTCTGTAGGATTTCACCACCATGCAGCACAGGACAGATCATGATGCTTTTTATACTTGTTGACATATGGGACTGATCACACTCTGAAATTCAGAAGAAACGAATTTATACAGCATATATAGCACTATTACCAGCCAGCACAAGAGATATTTACTTATCGGTACATCAGAGACCGTCTAATCAAGTGAGCTAAACATGAATGTCATTATTATACTGGTAAGTGCCACAATGGTATTCAATGAGGTTTCCTGTTGGTTCCTAGCAGTAGGCTTGAGGTGACACATTGCGAATTCATCTCAAGTTCACCACCTTAAAGAATTCTTTCTAGAAGGCTGGAAGAGTGTCTCTATATTGAGATTTGGTTCTACATTTTTGTTCATAGTGATGTGGACACAGCAGCAAAACCTAGCTATATCATCATAGGCAGTTGAGGAAAACTTGCTTCCACTGTTAAAAATGAGTGCTTAGATGGCTGAACAGTCCAATATGAGAATCACAGTCCCCGTCACAGGTGGGACAGATTTGCCACACGCTCTTTCCGCTGCCTGCGTTTGATTTCTGCATGCTCTCGGCGATGAGACGCGAGGTGCTCAGCGCCCTCCCGGATGCACTTCCTCCACTTTAGGGCAGTCTTTGGTCAGGGACTCTCGGGTGTCATTGGAGATGTTGCACTTTTTCAGGGAGGCTTTGAGGGTGTCCCTCTAACGTTTCCTCTGTCCACCTTTGGCTCATTTGCCGTGAAGGAGTTCCAAGTAGAGCGCTTGCTTTAGGAGTCTAATATCTGGCATGCGAATGATGTGGCCTGCCCAGCAGAGCTGATCAAGTGTGGTCAGTGCTTCATTGCTGGGGATGTTGGCCTGGACGAGGACGCTAATGTTGATATGTCTGACCTCCCAGGGGATTTGTAAGACATTGCGGAGCCATCATTGATGGTATTTCTCCAGTGACTTGAGGTGTCTACTGTACATGGTCCATGTCTCTGAGCCATATAGGAGGGCAGGTATTACTACAGCCCTGTGGACCACAAGCTTGGTGGCAGAAAAGGCTCAACAGTTAACCTGTTCTAAAGTAACTGTGAAAAAAGGCTGACTGGTCAAACAATTTTAATATTCCTATTTCTTGGTATGAAAGGTTTCAGTGCTGGGGAATGGAACAATTTTTAAAATGTTATCATTCAATGTCAGCATCAAAGACTCCTGGGCCCAGTGCTTTACTTCTCTCCAACAATGGGGAACATTTCCTCTAGATCCTATGTGTTAGCAACATTATACCTAGCAGAAAGATTTTGATGTTCCTTATGATTGCATTGCAAGTAGTGAAATCACAAACTCTCCCGAGAATGTTTACAATGTTGCTAATACCAGAGGAAATGTTACCACAATCTTCCTTCATTCCAACTTCAGAAGAACAACTGACTGCACAAATGTCATTAACACCTTTCAGAGACATTGCCAATCCTGTCATTTAGGAGCAGTAGTGCTCACATTGGGAATTGGTTTAAGACTGTCTAAAATCACTTCATTTAGGGCCTGCACAGCTAACAGAGAAAGGAAACTTCTGTCCCACCACTCTGGAATAGATTCAAACCCAGACTCTAGAAATTACAGTGCAGTATGTAACCCACTGCACCAAACCTGCTTATTTAACCACTGTGCCAAGAATACACTCAATTTTCTAAACTCTCCTGTCCGAAGTACTAATAGTCTAGATAGGGATAAACAAATTGTAAAAATAAATATATTCAGCCTAAGAAACTAGAAAAACATATGACATTGTACAAGACATTCATGATAAGGAAAGCAACATAATGTTTGCTGTACTCTTCATTGTAATTAAATGATTATAGGCATAAATAAATGGCTTAACATATTGTAAAGTCTTTGCTCTACAGCATGAAACCACACGAGGCACATTCTAGGAACAAGGTCACTCCGTGACCTTAACTCTTTATTCACAGGACTCCAAGTGATGACCCTGCGTGGGACCTCCCTTTTTATACCTGTGTGATTAGGTAAGGAGTGTCTCCCACAAGTTCACCCCTTATGGTCAAGGTGTGCATCTAGGTTGAGTGTATACAGTAATACAGTGGTGTTACATTGAGGTTACATACATAACACATATGGTAGATACATATACAAGAATGATTTTGTTTATTTGCATAAAGTTTTCTCGGGTAGGCAAAAGTTATTTTCCAAGGGCAGCCTATATGTAAATAAACGAGCCTGGGAGACCACAAAATAACAGTTGATCTCAAAATAAATAACAGACTAGGGGTAACTAAGGAAGGAATCTTTGACTGGATGAGGATATATTTGAATATATGAATTAAGTAGATGAATTAAGAGGACAATGAAACAGTACTACAACAGTTTGTATTTCTATGGCAATTGTGCAAGATCATCATAAGTGCCATTCAAAATTAGTTCAAGAATTGATTATTCAAATAAGAATGACTACATTTACGGACCAGAGAATAACGAAAAGGTAGATTTGAACTATTTAGAAATAAATGGGATTTTGTGGCACAATCGAAGAATTAATTGTATAAAACTAGTACTGGGCTGCTTCATGAAACAATGCATTCAACAAATAACCTGGTGAAGTTCTGAACTGGATCTTTGACTTTGCAAAATAAAAGATGTGCTTAACAAACTGAAAATGTGGGAGTATTTGGTTACAAGTGACTACATTAAATTCAACATTTCATTTGAAAAGTGCAAAAATAGGACAACAATAGTAAGGCTGATATTCTCGATGACCAAAGTACAAACTTTACGGTTGCAAAGATAAAGCTGCAAAGAAATAAGCGAGAAAATAATACAAGCACAACAGAAATATTTTAAGGTTCATCACAAGAAACAAAAAAATAACTCCAGGGTTAACAACTGTCCCCCACCATATACATATGGAAAATGTTAGTAACTCACAGTTACAAGATGTTATTTCCCCAATATGATCTGCTCATGTGCCTGTATCATCAAGAGTACTTTTGTAGAGCCAATGGGTGATGCGCTGTCAACTAACTAGCCTTTGACTGTTGAAAGCTGGACTTGAAAGTAGCCTGAACTGAAGAGATGGGTATCTTCTTTCTTTGCTGACATTACATGAAATGATTTGGTCCATTTTCAACCCATTTCTGAATAGACTTCAGTTCACAATACAAAACTGCCTGCAATTAATCACAAATGAGTGATCTCAGGTAGGCCACAACAATGGTTGATGGAAAAATGAAAACAAAATCACACTGATCAGTATTTAGGATCCTTTTGATGCTGAGGTTAAGGCACATTATTGGGACAAAATAGAAACAGTTTAACTCTAAATCTGTGCAATACCCGACAGAGAAAATGCTGGAAACACTCAGTCAAGCAGCATCTGTGGAGAGAAAAACAATTTAATGGCTCAGAATTTGCAGGCAGCGGTGAACTGCACTTGCTGCAGACCTCGAAGAAAGCTGCCCACAAAGATCTCGCAATCTCTGTGGTGTCAATTTGAGCTGTCCAGACCTTTGTTTGAAGCTGGTGCCAAATCAAGTGAATCCTAAGGGTTAGAAATTGGTCTTTTGGCGATAGCGGTATTTTGGGTGCATTTTTCACCAAAAATACCATTACAAATACCGCTATCTTTTAAAGGCATAAAATTGGCAACAAAATGCACCCAATGTTAAAAATCGGCATTGCACGAGGATCCGTGGTGGAAACCATGGTCCTTGCTAACTTTAGTCTGAGGCCAATTACCGCTAAAAAAGATGGGCCTGGGGAAGGAGGAAAACACAAAAAATTGAAAAAAAAATTTAAAAAAAGACACAAAACATTTACAAGACTCTTAACTAAGTAATCGCTGCAAAAGTATTAATAAAAACTTTAACTTGCAGGCTTTACTCGGGAATTTTTTTTTGCGCAGAATACAGGTTCGCTGAACAGCCAATTTAAAGCAATAGCTTTTTTTGGTGTTGCACGACAGCAATCCACTTTTCAGCGGCATTTCAAAACCGCCAGCGCACAACTTTGGCCAATTTAGGTGAACACCTTTTACCATCAAAAAAGGCAAAATATCGCCAAAAGAACAGGCATAAGGCTGGTCAATTTCTAGCCCTATGTGTTTAGCAACAGTGATGTCAGGCTAAGCAGCTTCACATTGAAGAATTCTCAAAGACAGCAAACCAGGAAGCAAAATGCACAGATTTTAATTAACTATTTAATACATTTTACAGAGTGAAATAAAAATTGGGACATACACGTGATTAAGGTCAGAGCTGAACAGTCACAAACAAACTTTAAAAAATATTAAAAACTTGTAATTCTGAATCATATTAATGGAAAAAAATTGACATTCCACAAATATAAAATTAGTTTTTCAGGGCCAGAACAGCTGTTCAGCAGTCAATCCACTGTTAAAAAGCCAGTTACACCTCTTTCAACAAGGCTTCAAGTTTTATTCCATCGTAAAAGGGGAAGTTTTTCTGCTTGTATGTGATTTCAACAGATTGCCGGCTCCGAGGAGTTTCACAGTGGCATAGTAGTGAATAACTCACCGCAACTTCAGGATTTCCAAGTTTATCTGCACATGCGCTAAATCCTGAAGTTATGGTCAGTTTCAGAAGGGTAATGAGAACAGAATGTTCATGAGGATGAAAGCAGGAACCAATGAAACAAGCTTGGGCTCCTCTTCTTGAGGCAAGGATAGGATACAAATATTTGAAACAACAACAGGGGAATTAATAGCATTGATGTAATTATATCTTCATAATTATTGCAAAGGGCAGAAGAAAACACAACTGAAGGTCGTTTGAAAAAAAATTCCAAGAAATGGAAGCTGACGTTCTTGGAAATTAACAGTCCGAGCTTTGTCAGCGGGTTACAGATTATGTGTTGCAGGGGGAGGGCTGGAAGCCAACTACTTGAAGGGATGAGACAAGTAGGAATTTGAAAGCAAGACACAAGTCTGGTGTAGAAATACACTTCCAAATACACAGCAAAGACAATCATTTTGCAGAAGTGAACATATAAACACGTCAAAAAGTTATGGAAACAGCATAGGATAGCCTGGCGAGGAACCTGGGCAGATGCAGCGAGCGAATCACTGGAGGAGTCCAAAGAGTCTTTGCTGGCTCCTTATTTTTTTGCAAAGTATTTTCACGGTAACTTTATTTGGAGAGTTGTCGAAAAACGCTTATTTAACGTTGGCATCGGGCTCCCAGATTACCTGTGTGTTATGAGCGTTGAAGTGTGTGCTTAACTTAGCGTTCTTAATAGCAGCAAACAAACTGTCGGAAGAAACGCGGGCACGAGTGTTTATTACTGAAGTCATAGCTGCCAACTCCCGTCCAAATAGCCGCTCAAACCTCGCAACAAGTACATTCAACTATAACCATGATCTAAAATGCACACTGATGAAAAAGCACATTACATTTTTTGACGCTTTTGAATTCTAATACCCAGTCCTGCAAACAACAACATATTAAAAAAAAACAGGCTTTCATAACTTTTACCGGAAAAAACTCAGGTTTCTAAGGTGCGACAGATATTTCTTGCACAGGCCTCGTAAATTCGAGATTTTTTTAAAAGATTTATGCAAAAATAATACATCTTCGCAAGAAAGCGGGGCTGACAAAAAGTAGGGAAATGTCACGGTATATTGCAACAGAATAGAGGAATAGCTTAAATCAGAACTAAACGGACTTCCTTCCAGTGCCAGGTAGCCCTCACAAACGGAATTATTCCTGAAAAACATTCAGTGGGGTTCGACATTTCCAAGTCAGTTCAGCATTTACAGCTAATTGGACCTGAACCTTTCATGAACAATTTTCCAGCCACATCTCAGGGTTAAATGCAAATAAAGAGCGAGTTCTAATTGACAATATTTACAAATCACCCATACTTTTAATATAATTTTACAAACAAAGAATACATATCAAAATAAAGTCATAATTTTGTTTTAGCTCAGGCCATGGTAAAATAAAATTAAATTAGACACTTTGCTCGCTCCCAGTGAGAGATGTTGACTAGACATATATCCTCAGGCCCAGTTGAAATTGATATATCAAGCTTTCAAATTGCACAGAAAAGCACGGGGCATTTTAATTGATCGTTAGTAACCTGATCAGTGCAGATTAAATCAAACGATACCGATACTCTGTTTTCAATAGAAAGTTTAGTACAAATTGGAGTTTACAATTTCTTTCATTTGGGAAATGCAAGGGTAAAGTTAAAGTGAATGCTACAATAAACTTTTCAACTTTTGTAACCAGACAAGTTTCTAACTTCCCAGAACTGTTTACAGTTTCACACTTTCAGCGCGACATATACCGCAGATGGTGTTGCTTGGAATTGCTCCTTTATTATTTCCAATATATACTGTACCTTAAAATTGTATTGCTACTGGGAGGAAGGAGATAAATCAGTGAACAACAGCCAGTAGGTAACATTGCCCCCAAATGCACAGGTATTTAGAGGTAATTTATTCTCAGTTTGTTGGTTTTGGTGTAACCACTCAGTCAGTAGTTTTACTTTTAATGAATCAATGTTATTTGGTGGTTTTCCATAGAACTAGTCACCATCAGGAAAATACATTAAAACCCCAGGGGGAGTTACTGTAGTGGAGGAAAACAGTACAATCTTTATGGGTGCAACCCGAAAAGAAAGAAAACATACTTTATAGCACCTTTCACAACCTCAGAACACCCAAAAGGTGCTTTATAGCCAATTAAGTACTTTTGAAAAGTAATCACTGTTGTAACGTAGGAAACACGGCAGCCAATTTGCACACAGCAAGCTCCCACAAACAGTAATGTTATAATGATCAGATAATCTCTTCTTTTGGTAATGATTGAGGGATAAATATTAGTCAGGACATCAAAAACAACTTGCATTCATATAGCACCTTTAACATAGTAAAAAGTCCCAAAAGCGCTTCACAGGAGCATTATCAAACAAAATTCTACATGGAGCCACATAAGGAGATATTAGGACAGGTGGCCAAAAACTTGATCTAAGAGTGTCTTAAAAGGAGACAGGTGGAGAGGTTTAGGGAGAGAAATTCAGAGTTTAGGGCTTAGGCAGCTGAAGGCATAGCTGCCAATGGTGGAGTGACCTAAATTGGGGATGTGCAAGAGGCCAGAACTGGAGTAACACAGAGATCTTGGAGGGTTGTCGAGCTGGAGGAGGTTACAGAGATAAGGAGGGGCAAGGCTATGGAGAAATTCTAACAGGTTTTGCCAGACTGGGAGCCAATGTAAGTCAGCAAGCACAGGTGTGATGGGTGAACAAAACTTGGTGTAAGTTAGGATACGGGGAGCAGAGTTTTGGATGAGCTCAAGTCTATGGAGCATGGAAGATTGGAGGCCAGCCAGGAGTGCATTAGAGTAGTCAAGTCTGGAGGTAACAAAGGCATGGTTGAGGGTTTCAGCAGCATTATAACATTAAAGTTTGTGGGAGCTCGTGTGCAAATTGGCTGCCGTGTTTCCTACATTTACAACAGTGACTACGCTTCAAAAAGTACTTAATTGGTTATAAAGCATTTTTGGATGTCCCGAGGTGGTGATAGGTGCTATATAAATGCAAGTCTTTTTTTCTTTATTTTCAGGTTGCACCCAGAGAGAAAATTGCAACAGCTGAGGCAAGGGTGGAGATGGGATATGTTATGGAGATATAAGTAGGCAGTCTTGGTGATGGAGTAGATATGTTGTTGAAAGCTGATCTCAAGCTCAAATAGGATGCCAAGGTTGCAAACAGTCTGGTTCAGCCTCAGACAGTGGTGAGTGAGACAGCCTAGGGAACGGAGTTTATGGTGGGGACCAAAGGCAATGGCTTCGGTCTTAATATTTGGTTGGAGAAAAATTCTGGATGTTGGACAAGCAGCTTGACAAATCATAGGATGTGGAGCGGTCGAGAGTGATGGTGGTGAGGTAGAGCTGGATGTGGTTAGTGTACATGTGGAACCCGACATTGTGTTTTCAGATGATGTTGCTGATGAGCAGCATGTAGATAAGAAATAGGAGGGGGCCAAGGATAGATCCTTGGGGGACTCCAAAAGTAACCATGTGGGAGCAGGAAGAGAAGCCATTGCAGGTGATTCTCTGGCTTCGACTGGATAGATAGCAATGGAACCAGGTTGAATGCAGTCCCACCCAGCTGGATGATGGAGGAGAGGCATTGGAGGAGGATGGTGTGGTCAACCATGTCAAAGGCTGCAAACAGGTCAAGAAGGGATTGTTTACCATGGTCACAGTTACATAGGATGTCGTGTGATTTTGATTAGGGCTGTTTCAGTGCTATGGCAGGGAGAACTCCCCTGCTCTTTTTTGAAACAGTGCCATGGGATCCTTTACATCCACCAAATGTTTAACGTCTCATCCAAATGACGGCCATCAGACAGTGCAGTGTTCCCTCAGTACTGCACTGGAGTGTCAGCTAGATTTTCTGCTCAAGTCTCTGAAGTTCAGACAATGTAAAGTTACGCTTCAATTTTCTGTGAATCTCATTGGAATATGTCTGAACGCAAGATGTGGGTTATTGGGTGGAAATCAGTATGAACAATCTGGGCCCCAAGGGAAATGCAGAATTCACACCATATTATTTCTTCATAAGTATGAAAATTAAAGTTTCACGCCATCTAACCATCATTCATGCACATCATGTTTAAAAACCTGCAATTAGGGAAGCTTTTCAATTTTTAATGCAATAGAACTGCATTCAAAGAAAGAAAAAATACAGAGCAGGTCTCAGTGAGGATTATCTTTTTTAAAGCTCAAAAAGTCAGTAAAACACCAGAAAAATGATTGTTTCCTGTTGCACTTGAAAATCTGGCCACAATTTGAAGGGAGCCTCAGAGCAGGTGCAACTGCAAGAAACTTGCAGACAAGGCTTGAAGTTGGAAATAATTATGGGCAGAAATGTGTTTGGGCAGAGGGATATCCGATCAATATCTGTGGGATCTGTATCCCAATGAGAGTTGGTGTTTGGGGGACCCATACCCCAGTGAGTGTCAGTATGTGTGGATCATCATCAAGGTCCAGGTCGGTGATTGGAGCTTGGGCAGGTACATCAGGAGCGGCACGATTGGGGCAAAGGAGTGGCGAGAGACTGTAGAGGGACACGATCGGGGCCCAGGAGAGGCAAGGGCCAGCCCACTCTGCGATATGTGTGCGCACTAGGTCCATGCAGCAGAGCAGGTCTCCAGTTGTCTTGGTTAATCCTTGCTACTGGACCAAGACCTAGCTCTGTCAAACCCGTGTGGTGGCTGGTGTGCAATGGTCACCACACGTTAAAAAAATCCAAGCACAGGCATCTTCCACCCTTCAAGATTTAGTTCGAACCTGGAATTTTAGGTCCATCATTGAAACACCCGTGAACTTTTTGACGTAGAAGCAAGTCATCCTCGCTTCGAGGGACTGCCTATGATGATAAGATAGACAGTTGTAAAATATTGAGGAGCTTTTGGCTTTTTTCCTCTGGAAAAGGGAAGGGTAAGAGAAGCTCTGATAAAGCTCTTTTAAAGTATAAAGGGATTCGATAGGTTGGATGTGGAGAAACGGTTTCCTTTTGTGGGCGAGCCCAGAACAAAGGGGCATATATATGAATAGCCATAACCAATCAAATAAAGATAGGAGGAGGAATTTCTTCACATGTAAAGTGGAAATCATTGATACATGGAGTGGTTAAAGCAAATAACATTGATGCATGTAAAGGGAGGCTTGATGCATCCATGAAGGGGAAGGGAATAGAGGGCCGAGTGCGAGGAGGCTTGTGTGGAGTATAAACACTGACATTGACCAGTTGGGCCAAGTGACCTGCTCCTGTGCTGTAGAATCTATGTAATTCTATGAGTGAGTATGTTTAAGCTGTGTTTTGGAAAGGAAATAGGTGGTTTTGGTAATGAATCTGATGTGAGACTTGAAGCTCAGGATCAAACAGGATTCAGCTTCAGTGAGCAGCGAGGAAGGGTTATAATTTCTGTTGAGACCCAAACAGGATGGCCTTGGTTTTTCCAATGTTGATCTGCAGAAAGTTCGGATTCATTCACAACTTGATGTTGGAATGAAATTCAAGCAGCACAACAACAGGCGTGGTGCCAAGGGTGCTGTTTCCATCTGCTCATTCGGAACACTAAAATAGAGTGTAGCTCAGCATACATGTCCAAACTCACTTGCGTAGAGCTTCTTTGTCACTGAAATCGTTAAGTATACGTAGCCAAGAGAATAACTGCTGGCGGTACGTTACACTCCACAGTACAGACATGTACAGCTGTTACACCATAGAAATACCACTTGCCATAGGATGCATTCCTGATACCGCCCAATGTCCCAGGGTAAAAGGGGATTTATATTGTCACTGTGGAATCTGCCTAAAAATGGCATGAAGATTGGCTGCAGCAGACCCTGGAGACTTTGAGCAGCATAGAGTGGCATCCGGCCTCCTGGGCTAAGTGTTATTGAAAACAGTTTATTTATTTATTTATTTTTAAAACTGCATTAGCTTTCAGGCTCTTTAATTTTTGAAATCTTGCTTTGGCCACTTTTTGCAACATTTTATTTGGTGAACACACAAAGCATTTCTCGTCCAACATTGATGGAACAAAAATCACATTGGATGATATACATAGAAACATAGAAACATAGAAACATAGAAAATAGGTGCAGGAGTAGGCCATTCGGCCCTTCGAGTTTGCATCGCCATTCAATGAGTTCATGGATGATCATGCCACTTCAGTACCCCATTCCTGCTTTCTCGCCATACCCCTTGATCCCCGAGTAGTAAGGACTACATCTAACTCCTTTTTGAATATATTTAGTGAATTGGCCTCAACAACTTTCTGTGGTAGAGAATTCCACAGGTTCACCACTCTCTGGGTGAAGAAGTTTCTCCTCATCTCGGTCCTAAATGGCTTATCCCTTATCCTTAGACTGTGACCCCTGGTTCCGGACTTCCCCAACATTGGGAACATTCTTCCTGCATCTAACCTGTCTAAACCCGTCAGAATTTTAAATGTTTCTATGAGATCCCCTCTCATTCTTCTGAACTCCAATGAATACAAGCCCAGTTGATCCAGTCTTTCTTGATATGTCAGTCCCGCCATCCCGGGAATCAGTCTGGTGAACCTTTGCTGCACTCCCTCAATAGCAAGAATGTCCTTCCTCAAGTTAGGAGACCAAAATTGTACACAATACTCCAGGTGTGGCCTCACCAAGGCCCTGTACAACTGTAGTAACACCTCCCTGGCCCTGTACTCAAATCCCCTCGCTATGAAGGCCAACATGCCATTTGCTTTCTTAACCACCTGCTGTACCTGTATGCCAACCTTCAAAGACTGATGTACCATGACACCCAGATATCGTTGCACATCCCCTTTTCCTAATCTGTCACCATTCAGATAATAGTCTGTCTCTCTGTTTTTACCACCAAAGTGGATAACCTCACATTTATCCACATTATACTTCATCTGCCATGCATTTGCCCACTCACCTAACCTGACAAGTCACTCTGCAGCCTCATAGCATCCTCCTCACAGCTCACACTGCCACCCAACTTAGTATCATCCGCAAATTTGGAGATACTACATTTAATCCCCTCGTCTAAATCATTAATGTACAATGTAAACAGCTGGGGCCCCAGCAATTGCATGGTGTTGGAATCGACCCGCCCATATCACTGTCATTTTTGATAGAAAAGCACAAAGGTGGCAAATGGGGTGCCTGTGCAACTCTAGCAGAAAATCGAGGAAATGGACTCTGCAGTCCCACTGATACCTGTATAAGGATGGTCTGACGCTTGTCAGAATTGAGTTACGTTACTGGCTGTATCTTGCTGGGGCATGCACGGAGCTCAGAGACAAAGGAACTATATACACGAATGTTTGGAAGCACATGCAGAGTTCAGCTCAATGGAAAGACTTATTTTTACTAAGCTATGACCGGGTTATGAGGAAGTCAGCTTTAAAGTGTATTCCATGGCAAGGAATACACTAATTTCCCATGAGCATAGTCAACATGACAAGTTTACTCAGGAGAAGACTGCATCTATGCTTGCAGACTCTTGGTTCATGCAAGAGTCATTGGAGGGTGATTAATTTTCACTTGGAAGAAGTTTAGCTGCTGTCACTTGGGTCATAATATTCCAAAATACAAAAGAGGATTATGCTTTTATCTTTAGGACTGCTCTAGACTTGTGTGTGAAGCACATATCAAAATAACAGGCTGGCACTGCCCATGATAGTCCACCAATTAAAATAAATAAGAACATAAGAAATAGGAGCAGGAGTAGGCCATACAGCCCCTCGAGCCTGCTCCGCCATTTAACACGATCATGGCTGATCCGATCATAGACTCAGGTCCACTTCCCTGCCCGCTCCCCATAACCCCTTATCGGTTAAAAAAACTGTCTATCTCCATCTTAAATTTATTCAATGACCCAGCTTCCACAGCTCTCTGAGGCAGCGAATTCCACAGATTTACAACTCAGAAGAAATTCCTCGTCATCTCAGTTTTAACTGGCAGCCCCTTATTCTAAGATTATGCCCCCTAGTTCTAGACGTCTCTATCAGTGGAAACATCCTCTCTGTATCCACCTTGTCAAGTCCCCTCAATCTTATACATTTCGATAAGATCACCTCTCATTCTTCTGAATTCCAATGAGTAGAGGCCCAACCTACTCAACCTTTCCTCATAAGTCAAACCCCTCATTTCTGGAATCAACCTTGTGAACCTTCTCTGAACTGCCTTCAAAGCAAGCATATCCTTTCTTAAATATGGAAACCAAAACTGCATGCAGTATTCTAGGTATGGCCTCACCAATACCATGTATAACTGTAGCAAGACTTCCCTGCTTTTATACTACATCCCCTTTGCAATAAAGGCCAAGATTCCATTGGCCTTCCTGATCACTTGCTGTAACTGTATACTAGCCTTTTGTGTTTCATGCACCAGGACCCCCAGGTCCCGCTGTACTGGGTAGTGGGTGGAAAATTATGGGCAACATATGGCCAGTTTTCCCATATGCACTCCTGACGTGTGATGCTTTGCAACTGAAGACAAAACTGTCCTCTTTACAAGCATGAAAAACTGAAAGGCAGCTGAAGTGGACTATCTGGAATCTTTTCATAGAAACATAAAAATTAGGTGCAGGAGTAAACCATTCAGCCCTTCGAGCCTGCACCACCATTCAATAAGATCACGGCTGATCATTCAACATCAGTACCCCTTTCCTGCTTTCTCTCCATACCCCTTGATCCCTATAGCCGTAAGGGCCATATCTAACTCCCTCTTGAATATATCTAACGAATTGGCCTCAACAACTTTCTGCGGTAGAGAATTCCACAGGTTAACAACTCTCGGAGTGAAGAAGTTTCTCCTCATCTCGGTCCTAAAGGGCTTACCCCATAGCCTTAGACTGTGACTCCTGGTTCTGGACTTCCCCAGCATCAGGATCATACTCCCTGCCTCCAGCCTGTCCAGTCCCGTCAGAATTTTATATGTTTCTACAAGATCCCCTCTCATTCTTCTAAACTCCAGTGAATACATGCCCAGTTGATCCAGTCTCTCCTCATATGTCAGTCCTGCCATCCCGGGAATCAGTCTGGTGAACCTTTGCTGCACTCCTCAATAGCAAGAACGTTCTTCCTCAGATTAGGAGGCCAAAACTGAACACAATATTCCAGGTGTGGCCTCACCAAGGCCCTGTACACCTGCAGTAAGACCTCCCTGCTGCTATACACAAATTCTCTAGCTATGAAGGCCAACATGCCATTTGCCTTCTTCATCGCCTGCTGCACCTGCATGCCAATTTTCAATGACTGATGTGCCATGGCACCCAGGTCTCGTTGCACCTCCCCTTTTCCTAACCTGTCACCATTCAGATAATATTCTGCCTTCCTGTTTTTGCCACCAAAGTGGATAACATTTATCCACGTTATACTGCATCTTCCATGCATTTTCCCACTCACGTAACCTATCCAAGTTACCCTGCAGCCTCTTAGCATCCTCCTCACAGCTCACACCACCACCCAACTTAGTGTCACCCAGATATTACATTCCATTCCTTCATCTAAATCATTAATGTATATTGTAAATAGCTGGGGGTCCCAGCACTGAACCTTGCGGCACCCCACTAGTCACTGCCTGCCATTCTGAAAAGGACCCATTTATTCCTACTCTTTGCTTCCTGTCTGCCAACCAGTTCTCTATCCACATTAATACATTACCCCCAATACCATGTGCTTTAATTTTGCACACCAATCTCTGTGTGGGACCTTGTCAGAAGCCTTTTGAAAGTCCAAATACACCACATCCACTGGCTCTCCCTTGTCCACTCTACTAGTTACATCCTCAAAAAATTCATAAATCCATGCTGACTTGAACTGATCCTGTCACTGTTTTCCAAATGCTCTGCTATTTCATCTTTAATAATTGATTCCAACATTTTCCCCACCACCGATGTCAGGCAAACCGATCTATAATTCTGTGTTTTCTCGCTCCCTACTTTTTTAAAAAAGTGGTGTTACATTAGCTACCCTCCAGTCCATAGGAACTGATCCAACTATTCTTAAAGATCAACTGACACAAAATAAACCTAAAACTGTTGTCAGTGCTGTCATTACATTATCACTGTCTCGTTAATGAAAAGTGTTGTGTGATTTGCATCAATGCAAAAAAATCAATATAACCCAAGAATCAGTTCCTGGTCTGTATTGTATTGCAACTGTGAGACCACCTATAAATCAGTAATCACACCACTGAGGCTTTACATCGGGTGTACATAACTCAAAGCTGCATTTTAATCTGTCCAGGCAGTCCACTGGACCACCCACAACACTTTAAAATCTGGATGGAATGTTTTTAAGGTTGAGAGAGCAGGGCTTCATCCCCAACATTAAAAACATATCTTCAGAGAAGCCAAGCTGTACACATGCCATTTACTGAGTCAGTAACTGTATATAGAGTGAGGAAGGCCTCGTAGCCCCAAGTTGCTGCAGGCTTCCACGTATCACAAATGCAAAATATTGCGGATGCTGGAAATCTGAAATAAACACACAAAATGCTGGAAATACTCAACAGGTCAGGCAGCATCTGTGGAGAGAGAAACCATTTCAGGTTGATGACCTTTCGTCAGATGTACAACCTGTAATATGTTATAAATGATCATCGACCATTTCCACTTATCACTTTCTGTCAAGGGCCAATGGAGTTGGTAAAATTTTAATCCTAACAAAAGGAAAGTTGATGAAACTCTCACAAAAATTACACTGCAACAGAATCCTAGGCATCAGTTATCACTGGTCACTCGAGTGACTTTTTGATTTCCCCCATTTCCTTCTCCATCCCAGAAATTCATCATAACATTTTGATACCTTTACTCCTGGTTTCTGTAATAAGATAACTGGAATAGGCAAAATTAATATTCAGATCAAGAGTTAAAGATTTAAAAAATTGATCAACAGACAGTCACTTTTGTGATGTAGAGCTACCTTTGTATGCTCCAGATCATCATTAGACAGTCTTGAGGGGACCTACACCCCAGGACTGAAATAATTCTTTTAATTGCATTAATTATACGACTCCCTATTTAATTACAGTGAATGTTCTCAGCTGTTTCATGCTGCTCTGCTCAATATCATTCTATGGCTATTTATTTTTGCCATGTTATATTTGTCTTACTAAGAATTACAGAAAAATTATGGAATGGAGGACTCAAGGTTCTGCAGAAATATTATCCATATAATCCTGGTATTCAAATAAACTAATGTCACAAGTGTAGGTTCTTCATGTGTACCTGAATGATATTTCTTAAATCAATTTTCAAATACAGAAAAGCTGTTCAGGTAATCCAAGCAACCTATATACACACACACAATAGCATGGAGTGCTATCACCTTGTAAATTATAGTTTTTGAATGTAATTAAATAAGCAAATGAGAGTGTAAAATAAATAACATTACCAATGAAAGGACATAGGAATTCCTTAAAGATCAAATGCCAGGATTAAATGTTTGTTCCCATGTTGCTAATTCCACAACAGTATAGTATATATTATGGATACTATTACAGTAATAAAACTCAATGATTGTTCTAACTCCATTGATCCGTTCCAACATCAAAAGCTAAAAATTAAAGTAACATTTAGTCAACTCATAATATAAACTATACCTTTATTACAAATACAGATTGCACAATTTATGAAACAATGACAGTAGTACTGGACATGTGATGAGGAACTGTGATAAATGTATATTCCACAGGTGAACTTACCCGATAGTTCCTGAGCAATTTATGGTCAGTGGCACCAGTGCAATATAGATACCTTCATGTCTCTGACCAAGCTTTTGGTCTCCTGTCCTAATATATGTGACTGTCAAACTTTGTTTAAAAATCACTCCTGTGAAGCACCTTGGGACATTTTGCTACATGATACTATAAAATTGCACGGTTTTGTTATTGTACATGTCAAGTAAGTAATTAAAATGCTGAAAACAAATGTAAATTTTAATGTTAATGTGGAGATAAATTGATAAGCGAATTATGAAGCGATCACTATTTACCCCCTCGCAGTACTATTTATTCTCAATTGACATAGGGCCTGAAATTAAGGTGCTTCAAACAGCATATGCTGTTGGAAGCCTTCAGAATGGTCCTGCAAGTTCCAGGTTTCCGCATGCACAAAAAACACGGATCTTGCGATGTCAAGTTTAGCTTGGACAGGTCCACCGCATCTGCTACAAAATCACACTTGCTGATGCAGAGTTGGGCTATAGGAGGTGGGTGGGGTGGCTTGACCCATCCACCTCCACGGAGGTGTGTGGGGGGCCTGACCCATCCACCTCCATGGCACGAACCTGGTATTGCAGTACTTCCAGGAACGGTGCAGTGGCTCTAGGCCTTTTGGCTAAGAGCATTGGCGCAGAGTGATCCTTGATGTGTGCAAGGTGACCTCTGGCGTTTGTGATTTGACAAAGAATTGGAAAGATTGGCTACGAATTAAAAAAAAAAAAATTTGCCCAACTACTGCCCACGAAAACCTTATGCTTGGTAAAAGTAGGCAAAAGGCCTTCTTTTACCAGTGTAAGAGTTAAAATTAATTTTTTTTAAATGATTTAAACATACATGTAAATTAGTTTAGGTAAACTTTTGGCCAGTTTTAAAATTATTTCAATAAATTTAATTTGTATTTTAAATGCTTAATTAAAGGGTCTTTTAATTGATTTTGACCATGTGATAATTTTTATTTAGGTGGGTGCGAATTCTTAATTTATTTGGGGATTTCTAACATGCTTATGGAGATTCTGTATGGAAATTAAATCCCCATAAGCATCATAATAATCCCCCTATTTGATTGGTTGACTGGGCTCACATGATCCCAAGGACACTTGCGAACTGCAGCCATCCCTGGGATCCGTGGCCCTTTACGCAGGCGTATTCCTGGGCCAAGGAC
Source organism: Pristiophorus japonicus (assembly GCF_044704955.1). Lineage (NCBI taxonomy): Eukaryota > Metazoa > Chordata > Chondrichthyes > Pristiophoridae > Pristiophorus > Pristiophorus japonicus. The sequence continues at coordinate 124,991,927 of NC_091989.1, forward strand.
CCGAAGAGTCCGGAGCTCCGGAAAAACCAGGTAAGTTGGGATTCATTTTCGGAGGCATATTCTTCTGGTACGCCTCCAACCACAAATTCTGGGCCATAATCTCCATGAGTAAGAAAATATTTTAGCGAGCCATTACGTGTGGAACAGTACAATATTTATGCCACAGGTGCGGGTGAATATCCAGAGCTCATCGCCAATGAATTATTTTCTGAACCTCTAACTTTCCCCGAACCCCCACCACAACAGTCAATGCTCATTTGCTTTTGGACTATCAAAGCTTACACATTAGCAAGAGAGGTGCAAGAAAGAAACACATGGATACACTCTGCAAAACTACCACACTAAAATCTAATTTTAAAAAAACCACTAAATTCAATTGAAATGATAAGTTTTATTGCAATTTCCTGTTACATGTTTTGTTGTCTGTTGAAAAACCTAAGTAGAGTGCTTAGGCCCAGCTATGGTTAAAAATAATGAAATATAAAACTAGTGGTTATTACGTAATGCCATAATTGGATTTTTTTAAATCTATAAATTCTCAGAGGAAAGGAAGTGCAGAGCGTTGTCTTTTGTGGTCCTAGTAAAGGATGATTTTGAATAGGAAATAGGGTAGTCTCGATCTCAGGCTAGGGAGGATACATGGCAAATTCATCAGCTGTGTGAGGGCGGTAGGTGGTAATCAGCAGGCGGTTTCTTTGCCCGTGTTTGACCTGATAACATGAAACTTCATAGGGTAACCGGAGTCAATGTTGAGGATTCCCAGGGCCACTCCTTTCCGACTGTATACCACCACCTCTGGTAGGTCTGTCTTGCTGGTGGGACAGAACATACCCAGGGATGGTGATGGAGGAATCTGGAACAATGGCTGAAAGGTATGATTCTGAGAGTGTAACTATGGCAGGCTGTTGCTTGACCAGTCTATGGGACAGCTCTCCCAATTTTAAGGAGGACTTTGCAGGCTCAACTTGGCTGGGTGTGCCTCTGTTGTGTCCGAATCCTATGCCGGTGGTCCATCCAGTTTAATTCTTATTATTGTTTTTCGTAGCGGTTTGTTACAACTGAGTTTCTAGGCCAGACCAGGCAAGGACAGCAGATTTTCTTCCCTGAAGGACATTAGTGAATTAGATGAGTTTTTACAACAATCCTGTAGTTTCATGGTCACCATTACTGATATTAGCTTTTTATTCCAGATTTATTTGATTAACTGAATTTAAATTCCCCAGCTGTATTGGTGGCATTTGAACTCCCATCTCCAGATCATTAGTCCAGGCCTCTGGATTACTTGTCTTCAAGTTGTTGAGAGGTTTTGATAGATTAGGTAGAGAAAATGTATTCCCTCTAGCGAGTAGGTTAATAAGCAGAGAACATAGATTTAAAATCATTGACAAAAGACCTAGAGGGGAGAGGAGGAGAGCTTTTTTTCTCACTCAAAGAGTTGTCTAGATCTGGAACGCTCTACCTGAAAAGGTGGTGGAAGCCGATTCCATAAATAATTGTAAATGGAGATGGACAAGTACTTGAGGATGAGGAACTTAGTGTTACGGGCAAAACGTGAAGGTGTGGGACTAAGCACGACTGTTCTTACATAGAGCCAGCACAGGCACGACATGCCGAATAGCCTCCTTCTGAGATTTAAGTTTCTATGATTCTTCGATGATTTGTCAAGATCTTTATGATTAGAGTTGGGGCTGAAAAGTGAGTCCGGATCAGTTTTCTGTTTAGGAGAAATAGCAATTGAATCAATCAGGATAAAGGGAAAAAGGAAGGAAAAATTTGCTGGAGTGAGGAGACAACTCCATCAAAGAATTGAAAGAATAACACCTGGATAAGCAGGTATACTGCAGTTGATATTTTTCAATGAAGATATCTTAAATCAAGAACTTACAGAATTCACATGTGGAAATAAAGTAGCCTTAGGATGCTAGTTGGTAGATTTATTTATGATCAAATGACAGGATGAAACAGTTCCAGATCTGAGATTCAGGAAAAGTGAAATGTTCTAGGTAAAATAACATTAGTTACTTCACTAGTACAGACAGAAGAATCAGAAGTGTAAAATGAGCTGTTGGGCAAGGGATAAGCAGTAAATAATTAAGACCTTCAGTTTACAGATTTATAACCCCAAGCAAAATGAACCCTTTTCCTTTCTTCTGTGTCCCTCTTAATGTGCCACCTCTCCTGTCATTGATCTCTCCACAGCTCTATTCCTTTTTTTCCCCCTTATGTTGACATTCTGCACTGTACAGTGGGTCAGTCACAGCTCATGCCCCATTGCTACTCATTAACATTCAGGTTGCTTCTGCATAAAGGTATGCCATCATAAGAAGCATAGGTAACTTTCCAAAGTACCAATACCACATATTCTTGGGCTAGAAATTCGGTTTTGGGTCATAGCGGTATTTTTCCGCCAAAAATACCACTATGATATTGAGACCTAGCATTCGGGAAAAAATGTGCCCAGTGGTAAGAATTGGCGTTGCACGAAGATTCGCAGCACAAACCGCAAATTTTTTGCAACTTTTCTCGGCTGCGAGTTGGGCCTAGGGAGGGAGGGGGGGAAAATACCCCAATTTTATTTTCCATAAAACAAAAAAAACATTTTTTTAAAAATCACAAAACATTGACAAATTCCTTTTCTAGTGAATTGCTGCAAAAGAATTAATAAAAACTTTAACTTACCTTTTTTGCAATGTAGGTTTTACCCCGGCGGTTTTTTTGGTCCTATTTACGGGTCACCGCTGAGCCAAATATCAGATGAAAATGATTTTTCTAGTCTTGCACGCCGGCGGTCCGCTCCCCAATGGTATTTCAAAACCGCTGCGCAAGATTTCAGGAAATTTCCCGCTGCACCATTTTCCAGTTAAAATAGCAAAATACTGCCGAAAAACTGGGCGCAAAGTTGGAGAATTTCCAGCCCAATTTGTGGTATAAACAAGTTACCCAGCAGGTATTTGATAAGGTGCCACACAATAGAATGTTGCACAAGACTAGGGCTCATGGGGTTGGGGGTAATATATTAGCAATGGATTGAGGATTAGTTAACAGAAAACAGAGAGTAGAAATAAACAGGCAATTATCCGAATGGCAGAGTGTAAATAGTGGAGTGCCGCAAGGATCAGCGCTTGAACCTCAGCTATTTACACTCTATATCAATGACTTACATGAGGGGATGGAGTGTAATATATCAATTTTGCTGACAACACAAAGCTAGGTGGAAAAGTAAGCTGTGAGGAGAGCATAAAGAGGCTGCCAAGGGAAATAGACATGTTAAGTGATTGGGCAGGAAAGTGCAGATGGAGTATAATGTGAGGAAGTATGAAATTATCCACTTGGTAGGAAGAATGGAAAAGCAGACTTAAAAAAAATTGTTTTGAGACGAGTAAGTGTTGGTATTCTGAGGGATTTGGGTGCCTTTGTACACAAATCACAGAAAATAAATATGCAGGTACAGCAAGCAAATAGAAAAGCAAATTATATATTAGCCTTTATTGCAAAGGGGTTGCAGAACAGGAGTAAAGACATCTTGCTACAATTATATAGGGCTTTGCTGTGACACACCTGGAGTACTGTGCATACTTTTGGTCTCCTTTCCTAAGGAAGGCTATACTTGCATTAGAGGGGTGCAACGAAGGTTCACTAGATTGATTCCTGGGATGAGGGCTGCCCTATGAGGCGAGATTGAGGAGAATGGACCTATATTCTCTGTGGTTTAGAAGGAGGAGAATGATTTAATTGAAACGTATAAAATTCTTAGCGGGCTTGACAGGATAGATGCTGAGAGACAATTTCCCCTGGCTGGAGAGTCTAGAACTAGGAGGCATAGTCTAAGAATAAGGTGGCGGCCATTTAGAACGGAGGCGAGGAGGAATTTCTTCACTGAGGGTTGTGAATCTTTGAAATTCTCTACCCCAGAGGGATGTGGATGCTGAGTCATTGAGTACATGCAAGACTGAGATCGATAGATTTTTAGGCAGGGGAAAGTGGATTTGATGTAAAAGTTCAGGCATAATCTTATTGAATGGTGGAGCAGTCTCCAGGGGTCTATACCCTACTCCTGTTCCGACAAGAACATAAGAAATAGGAGTAGTAGAGTAGGGCATTTGGCCCCTCCAGCCTATTCCACCATTCAATAAGACCATGGCTGATCTGGTCTTGGCCTCGACTCCACTTCCCTGCCCGCTCCCCATTACCCTCGACTCCTTTATCGTTCAAAAAGTTCACTATTACTTGCGTTATGTTGTAGTTGTAAAATAATCATCAAGTGTGGTTTGCATAATTTACTGTTACACTCATTACGGAGTACTAAACATCCAATCCCATCGGATATGCTCTGTACAGTAAGTGATCAACTATACACGAGAGAGAGTAAAGCACATTCTTACAAGACAGCAATTTCACGATTAAGGGAAGATGGATATTCTTTGGCTATTACAGTACTCGTTAGTTGTTAAAGATGCATGGACATGATGGCATTTTTGGAATACGCAAGTTTTGTTTACTGATGATTTCGTTATTACCCGATTAACTTTAACCACTTGCCCCTTTGGTGCGATTTAAATGCAAATCATTATAACTCAACCCCAATTTTAACAACCCAGGGGGGACAATTATCTGTCGTTAATGTTCTCGTGTTCCTTTCCCGATCGATTGAAATTAAATGAATGCAACAGGTTAGGGCACAAATGAAAGATTTTCTCAACGGGGTTTATCGAGCCGAGGCTGAATGAAAGCTTCGTTAGCGCGAAAACATAATTAGCGGCCAATGTCCATACGCATTCTGGTCTGGATCATAAGGTCAGCTGTTTATACAATAACGCGGCCTTGAACCCTCCAATTGTCAGGGCGAAAAACAACTTGCAGAAGCAAAGTACTGCGGGCTCTATGTGGTTAATGCAATCTTTTAAAATAAATGGCTTTAATGAATCGATGTAGATAAAACCATTAACAGATGTCCTTCCAAAAACTAGTCTCGCTTGCATCCATTTGACTGAGACAATATTACACATCATTCTTCAGCAATACAACAGTTCCGAAGTAATCCCGAATACCTGAAAATCTCAACTAGCTGCAATATAAGGTGAAGCATCAAACAGCAGCTTGAAATACGGTTTTCAGTGTGCTATGAATGCTTTTTGGGTTTAAAACTTTAAAGCAGTTAAGATAAAGTTAAATATCATGAACTGTCCTTCCAGGAACAGCAAGTGCTAATTGCACTGTTCCAAAAGACAGTTTCTCCGAAATTTTCAGGTTAATGAGCTTGGTATATTTAGAATGTTTGAGAGATTTAGGAAACTTTCTCTTTGTGCATTAAAATCATGTCTAAAGTTCGCGGCTAAATGCAACATTGCTTAAACGGACTGACGGCTTCCATAGCTCTATCGCGTGTTGCCTGGTCTAAATATTGGCAATCGACCCACACTGCCACATGAAATTCTACACTGACTGCCCAACATGCCGGGGTGCACCAGAAACAGGAGGACGGCAAAAAGGTTTTCCCAAATACGATTGAATAGGCCAGTCAGCGTGAAAAACAGCACGAAAGTGAGTCAGATTAACTTCGAAATGATAACTGGATCCAGAATTGGGATTAAAAACAAGTTGGCAACATAGCGCAACTCGGAGCCTCCTTGCTCCTATCTGATCACACTGTGAAGCGTATATATTTGCAGTTTCCTGGAGAACGCGTGCCGAGGTTGCTGTCTTGTCAAACAGCCGAATGCTCTTTTAAAATGAAATACATTTGCCCCTCCAAGTGGAAGAGTTTCCCAATTACAGCTCAACGCAGAAATCCTGCACTGCAACACAACGCGCAAAAAATGGTTCATTAGTTCAAATCTTCTCAGACCCATTCCCAATGAGTTCTTTAGCTTTCGGCACCCTGACAAAACAGTAATAGGAAGTATTGGTCACAGGTGGATTATCGTCTCATTTGGCAGTCCATTTAAAGTGAATACCAACTGACATTACGCTATCAATTCTGCGTAGTTAGTGTTTCCAGTGCATCGGTTCGTTTTTGAAAGTTACATACGAAATAAATCCGAATGAAATGTAACTACCCCATACATAATTCAGATATTGTTACAACACGAATAGGCATACACAATGTTCCAACTCTGCTGGTCAGTGATTTAGAATGAGATCCTACCTGCTCCTGTATACAAACACGCGTGGGACACTGTGACTTACCCTTAACTTTCAGGCTTCAATGTCCTAGATGGGACTGGGATTGTTTGTAACGTATTGCGACTAGAGTTGATGCATTTGAGGTTGATGTAGAGCGTATTGAGAATCATTGACATCGTACGATATCGCAATTACCCCACCGGAAACGACAGGAGAGCTGGGTCTGTTGAGCACGATTGGTTTGCAAGTTACATGGATTAAAAGGCAGCACGTCGTGTGTGTGAATTCAAACAACATTTATGAAATACTACATATTAAAAATAATTTGGAAAAACTTGAAATATAATAAAAACATTAATAGTTTAAGTACTAGTATTTGCCGATTAATTTAGGTTACATTGAGCGTTACATTGTATGTCAATTCTTGGTATATTAATCTCCAGCACAACGTGCACTTTTCTAAACATGTTGGTTTAATGTTTTCCATATTTATTTAGCGCCATCTTCCGTTCAATTAGGTGTTACTTCTCTTAGTTAAACATGGTAAAGTTTTACTTAAGAATACAAACATGACAGCAGAAAAGGCAATTCTGGCCATCAACTAGGTTCCTGTCACATACTGTGTACACAATCGTGGAATATAATCAACCCTTATTGTCCTCTAAGGAAAGTAATTGCAATTTTTTAAATTCCACCCACTTTAATAAAAAAAAGGCAAATTAAGTAAAACAACACAACAACCATCTAATCTTCCATTTTATATTATTCAAATCCTTCCTTGGCATCCTTTCTTGATGGTTCTGGCAACTCAGGAATTATCAGATTCCACGTAATATCAAATAATTTGGATTTGTACTTACTACCACGAATACTATGCCTGTCCAACTCTTTAAAAAAAATCTCAATTGCCACAAGATTACTTTATCTAGGAGTCTATTCCACTTACTTTTGTATTAGTGGAGGATTCCCAATTGTCTATCATAACTTCGGTGGAAGATTAACGGAAGCGGAACAACTGAAGAAATGCAACTGCACGAACAACGATTTGCACCATTTTTCTGGGGTTTCCACTGATCATCAACTGAAATTACAGCAGGAGATCGGGAACCTGTAGAAATTGTATCCCCATATTCCAATTGTGCCATCATTTAATGGCCTAGAATAGTCTCACTGGCCATGACACTGAGACATTATCTTACCTTCAATGTGTCGTATAACTATGCTATAAGTAATAATTTAAATTGTATTTTAAGGTTCAATTAACGTGACACTTTCTCATTTAGTTTGTCTCTCTCATTTCCAGCTTCTCTTTCTCTACTGCTGACATATCTTAGTAGTTTCAGCCTGAATAACAGTTGATGGAAAAAAAGACTTGGTGGTGGTGGTGGGGGAAATTGGATGCTTAATAAGGGTTGGTGCTAAAGGGGCGCAAATGAGTTTGTGACCAGGCAAGCCACTGCTAACGACTCCTGCTAAATTCGGCTGCAGTTTAGCAACGGCATCGGAGATCGTGATGTCATCGCTGTGCGCATTGCCCCAGCCCCTAAATTGGGTTTTGCCCTCTGCAGCTGAGTTGAGCGATAACAGCGGCAGCTTCATGGGACGAGCATCGGGCAGCCAGCTGCTACCAGGGCAGAAATTAAAGAGGAGGTGGCCTAAAAAAAAACACACCTTTTTGTTCCCGCTCCCCGGTGGTCCAGGAAGGTGGCTTCTTCTTTGGCAGAGTATGAAGCTTGGGCCTTTCCCTTTAATTGAGGGAAGAGCCCCTCGGACACGGCAGTGCTACGTGGCCAAGTGCGTAGCACTGCTGAGGTGTGCACCCCATTACCGCTCCAGGAAGTAAATGGAGTGCTTGCTTCACGTCCTTCCGGGCCAGTAGCACAAATTTATCGAGAGGGGCGAGACTTCTGCGCCTGGCGCAAAATCTAGTTCTCCCGTGTGTTATTGGCCCCAAACAGGGTGATACCGAAGTTCTAGGCCATGTTAACATGGGGAGCGGGGAGCAGGGGGTGGGGCAGGGGGAATTGTCAATACTGAGGAGGACTGCAACAAATTACAAGTAGACATTAATAAACTTGCAGAATGGGCACATAATTGGCAAATTAATTTCAACACATAAGTTTGAGGCATTACATTCTGGTAAGTAGTAAGAAAAATAAGGAGGTCACATAATACTTGGAAAATAAAAATCTAAATGGGATAAAAGAGCAAAGGGATTTCAGAGTACAAATGCACTAATCATTAAATTAGCAATGCAGGTTAATAAGGCCATTAAAAAATCAAACCAAGCACTGGGATTTATTTCTCGTGGGGTAGAATGGAAAAGTAGAGAAGTTATGCTAAATTTGTATCGAACTTTGGTTAGACCACACTTGGGAGTACTGTATACATTTTTGGTCGCCATATTATAAAAAGGATATAGAGGTACCGGAGAGGTTGCAAAAAAGATTTACAAGGATGATACCAGAAAGGTGAGGTTATACCTATCAGGAAAGGATAAAAGGGCTGGGTCTCTTTTCTCTTGAAAAGAGAAGGCTGAAGGGTGACCTAAGAGGTCTTTAAAATTATGAAAGGTTTTGATAGAGTAGACACAGAGAGAGGAGGCCAAATTCAGATATTTTATGCCTCCCATTAGTGCCCACGGAAATGGGTTTTCATCCGTGTGCGGCAAGAATAGCACCCTGTGAAATTGACCTGGGGTTTTGTGAAGGCACTAAGAGGCAGCTCCTCGCTCGGCTGTGCCCGGCGATAATGACGTCATCGGCATGTGCAGCGCCCCGTTACTGTCCCAGATGAGAAATTGTACTGCGCCCCCTGACTTACAATCTGACGCTGACAATGACAGCTTCAGCTGTCGAGTTTCATTCAGGAGTCGGCTGGAGGAGCGCTATTTAAATGCGCCATCTTTAGAAATAATTTTTGTCGGCCATTACTGTTTGCAGCTTACTAACACATAGGCAGACTTGCTGTTGGACAGATTTGAGTGATGTTCAGTAGGAGGAGTGTTCTGCCCGTTAACCATTCCTGTGTTTCATTGAGGGCAGATTTGAAAGGACAACATTTAAATCATTTCATGGGGGCTGTCTTGGCACTCGACTGCCTGCTCCGATGTCACCGTCTTAGGCAGAGAGAAAGGCAGGGAGAAAGTCAGCAAAATGTGGCCAGAGGGAGGTGGCCCAACAGGGCTGTCAACAGGAGAGCTTACCCTCCCACGGTATTCCATCAGCAGTTCTCCTACATCAATTTCACTGAGGAACAGTGTGTTTGAAGGCTGTGCTTCAGCAAGGACATGGTCACAGAGCTCTGCCACCTCCTGACACCAGACCTTGAGCCTCAGACAAGGGTAAGGACGGCTCTCTTAGAGGCAGTCAAGGTCACCATCGCGCTCAATTTCTACATCAATGGATCTTTCCAAGGTGCAACAGGGGTCATCTTCAACATCTCCCAGTTCGCCGTCCATTGCTCCATCCAAGAGGTCACAAATGCTCTGTGCAGAAGGAGAAGGAAATACATTTCCTTCTCCATGACCAGAGAGAAGCAGCTGAAGTGTGCATGTGGTTTTGTCAGGATAGCGGGCTTCCCCATGGTGCAGGACACCATTGACTACCCACGTCGCCTTGCAAGCACTGCATAACAATTATGAGGTATTCCATAACCACGAAGGCTACCATTCACTGAATGTGCAGTTGGTGTGCGACCACATATGTTGAATCCTCATCGTTAATGCCCGCTATCCTGGCAGCAGCCATGATGTCTTCATCCTATGCCAGACTGGTGTGCCAGCTCTCTTTCAACCATCACATGAAGCTCGCAGCTGGCTGGTGCGAGACAAGGGCTATTTGATCTCCACCTGGCTTATGACTCCCCTCCGCAACCCCAACACTCCTGTCCAGCACTCATACAATGAGAGCCATGCCACCACCAGAAACATCATTGAGCAGACCATCAGAGTGCTCAAGCAACGGTTCTGCTGCCTTGACCGCTCGGGAGGAGCCCGCCAGTACTGGTTGAGTGAGTGTCCCTATTTGTCGTCGTCTGCTGAATGCTGCACAACTTGGCCTTCATGAGAGTGCAGCCATTGCCACTAGGCATAGCTCCCCCATCTCAGGACGAGGAGGAGGATGAGCAGCAACACCAGTGATGGAGGAGGCAGGAAAACAATCGGGATTCCGTCTCATCAGACTTCGGTTCCAGTGAATTCCATCTCACTCCCCAATGTCCCCATCACCACATCAATTTGCCTCGAAAGATAAAACATTCCAATTAAAATTTATGTAATAACAAGTAACAGTATCATAAAGAACAATTGTATTAATGAATCACCCTTGTGCATTTCCTTATATCCCCTCTTTGCTTTAACTATTCTACACCTTCTCCCTGTGGCTGCAGCATGGCTGGTGGAAGGCTGATGTGTGTCAGGGCCAGACACTATAGTTAGCCTTGCAAGACGCCCTTGACGAGTGCTGGGCCTTGAAGGCCTGACTGGACACTGCACCACCTCAGGCTGGGCGGCGGCAGTCTGGGCTGGCTGGGTGACAGTCAGTGACCAGTGCAATGGTGGAGTGGCAATCGTGGGATCAGGAATGCTGTCATCCTGAGAGAGTACAGTGGGTTCTGGCTCCACTGACCCAGTGCAACTCCCCCAGGGCAGCACCTCAGCATCCCCACCAATCTGCTAGAGCACAGATTGATGGGCTGCTGCAACACCGTGAGGTCTACGGTGGACTGTAGTTGACCCAGCGGTGATGGCAGCAGTCAGAGCATGCATTGCATTCAGCTGAGATTCGATGGCACCAAACATACTTTGCATCACAGCATCAAGACGTTGCGTTGCTTTCGCCTGTGCTGCAATGGAAGATGCCACATCGTCCATGACACACGGCTTGAGGTCTGGATCAGCACAGTTTCCCTTGGAGTCCATCATCGTCTGCAGACTGGAAATGATGGACTCCATGGTGTGCGCAGAGCCATCTGCAATGCTGGAGGTGGACTTCTCCACGCTCCTTACCATTGCCGAGAAGCTCTCGGGCACCCTTGCCATTGCACTCATCATCTCGGAGTGCATTCCCTTCTTGTGAATGCCTTCTCATCGGGGTCCTCATTTGAGTCCTATGCACCAGAACTCATGCGCGAGCACACCCTCGGGGAGCTGGCTCCCGAGGTTCCCTTTCCCCTTGACTTTACTGCAGCCCATTCATTCCCGGTGCAGGACCCAGTGCAGACCACTCTGCTAACCTAACCTCCAAGGATCACGTAGTGTCAGTCTCTGAGCTGGTGCCTGCGGAAGAGTAATGCAATGATGCAGTGCTTGTGTCCTCCTCCTCCTCTCCCTCCTGACTGTGCTGGGGGAGGGGGGGGGGGGCCGGGAAGGGGGGCTCAGATATAGGCTGCATATCTGCTGGCTGATTATCTGAAAGCATAAATGGCACAAGACTTGCGTTTAGGTGAAGGCAGGGGGCAGGAATGGAGCAAAGAAGGCAGACAGTATCAGGAGCTGAAAAGTGATAAAGCCTTCTGGTTTGATGGGGAAGTGGGATGAGAAAGGGAGTGGGGATAAAGATACCGTTGTTGCTCCTAGTGGGAACAACAGCTCCGCTGGCCACGTCGCCTACCACATGCGAGCCAATGAGCCACAGCACTCGCTCCTCCAGGCTCCTTCAATTGAGGTTCACCCCATCCAGTCCTCTGCTGCTCCATCCTATTATGTGCCATTGTGGCCTGCAAAAGAAAGGAATTGTGTGGATGAGAGTCCAGCTATATGTCTGATATGGCTGATATGTCTGCTGTGATTGAATAGCTATGAATATAGGCAAGACATGAGATGAGGATGCGAGTCTGAGTAGCCGCACATTTTTGGTGGTTGAGTGGTGGGGAAGTGATGGTTTGCTCAGTGTGCATAGACATAGGTTCAGAGGCAGGTATCTAGGAAGTGTGAAAGCATGTACTCAACTTGACCACCCGACTGAGGTCGTTTGAACTTCTTGCAGCAATATGTCAGGATTCAGCCTGGCCAACACCTCCTCGGCCACTTCTCGCCACATGGTCCTGAATACCTGTGGCGATGGCCTCCTGCCAGATGCAGGGGACAGTGAATCCCTCCTTCTCTCCACAGCCCCCACCACTGTCCACAATGCCACATTGTTGAACCACATGGCCCTCTCCCTTGCAGCAGGATTTGCACCAGTCATCCACCAAAGTTCTCTCAGCAGCTCAGAGCTGTGGCTCAAGTGCAGCAATGCTGAAAATGAACAGCTGAAGCTGGATATTACCTCCACTTCAATATCTGGAGTCCACAGGGCAATGTATTGCACTTGAACTGTAGTGACCTTAGTCCATTTAATATAACTCCAGAGTGAGGATCACACATGGTAGCCTGCCTTTTATACTAGGCCTGGCCCACCTGCACAGGTAACCTACAAGTCTCCCTCTGCAGTGCCCTCTGGTGGCAGCATGGTACTACTCGATTAGCCCTCCTCGGCGGACTCTGAGTTAAGGGACTTGGGGGCCTGTTCTTTTTCCCCTGAAGAGATTCACGTTCTACAGTCCAGCCTTTAAAAGGCACCGGTCTATGTAGAGTACTTGCCGGGTTTGAGTCCTGAGGATGAGTCATCCGCCTAGAGCCGCAGGTCGAGGTCATGAATGCCTGACTCATGGTGATGGCCTTCTGCAGCGTGACTGTGGTATCCGCAGATAGTAGCCTGTGAAGAAGGCCCTCATGGCCGATTCCGATGACAAAGATATCTCGCAGAGCTTCGGTGAGATGGTCGCCGAAATCACACGGTGCTACCAGCCTCTGGAGGTCTGCAGCGTATTTTGCGATTTCCTGTTCTTCGGGCCGTCGGTGGGTATAAAACCGGTGTCTGGCTGTGAGGATGCTCTCTTTGGGCTTGAGTTGTTCTTGGATCAGCGTTACAAGCTCCTCGTACGTCTTGGTTGTTGTCTTTGCTGGTGCCAGCAAGTCCCTGATGAGGCCATAGACAGTGGGCCCACAACTGGTTAGCAGGATAGCTCTGCGCTTATCAGCCAGTGTGGCCAGATTATCGCCTGCCAGGGGTCGTTTGCTGTGAAGAAATGGTCGAGCCTCTCCACAAAGGCGTCCAAATCATCACCATCGGCGAACTGCTGCAACGTACCAAGGTTAGCCATATTCGCGTGAAAGTCCGTAATCTCATCGCCAATTGTTGTGTCTTTGAATGCTCTGATAATGACTCCACGAGGCAATGTATTGCACTTGAACTGTAGTGACCTTAGTCCATTTCATATAACTCCAGAGTGAGGATCACACATGGTGGCCTGCCTTTTATACTAGGCCTGGCCTACCTGTACAGGTAACCTACATGTCTCCCACTGCAGTGCCCTCTGGTGGCACACCTTAGTGACCATGCAGCTGGTGTACAATTTTCCCATAGTAGTGCTCTCTGGTGGCACATCATATGTAATAGTACAGGCAGTAACATGTCTAGGTACATGACAGTTACAGATCTAAAGCTGGAAAGTGGGATTAGGCTGGAAAGACTCTTTTTGGCCGGTGCAGACACAATGGGCTGAAATGGCCTCCTTTCATGCTGTAAACTTCTATGATTCTATGATTCTAACAATAGCGGGGTCGGGGCCCAGGGAAGGTGCAGCACGGGCCAGCAGCAAGGCTGTGAGGCCCACAACTGTGACCTATGAATTCCAAGGATAGTAAGAGTATGTGTGCGTACTAGGCCCATACAGCGGAGCTTGGCCTTCAGTCATCTTGGTTAACCCTTGCTGCTGGACGAAGACTTTGCTCTGTCAAGCCCGTGTGGGGGCTGGTGTGCAACGGCCACTCCACAATCCACGCACAGGCATCATCCACCTTTCAAGATGTAGTTCAGGACCTGGAATATCAGGTCCCTCATGGAAACACCTATGAACTCATCTCTTTTTAGTGTGGAAGTGGGTCATCCTCGACATGAGGGACTGCCTAATACTAATACTAGATGAGAATAGACAGGTGAGGGCTTGAGTGGAGCACAAATGCAGGCATATACTGGTTGGGCCGAATGGCCTGTTTCTGTGATGTATATCCTATGTAATTCTATTTTAATAAGTAAATTCTGTATTATATAACATGAATGTGAAATGGTGTTAACAAATATCACAGTATAAATCTATATTCATAGCAACAAGATTATATTTTTAGGAAATAATATATACATTACATGGAAAAAAAAAGTTATTTTTTATCAGACCCTATTCAAGCATTTATGGATCCATAAAAATAAGATCAAAATTTGGGCCCAGGTCTGCCCTAAGATTATTCCTGATTATGACAAGTCTGTGCCGTGGGGAAAGGTAACCTGCTTATAAGTGGTTCAAAAACTGACAAAACATGCGGCATGTGATTGAACCCAACATATATCTATTGGAATATAATCTGCTTCTCACATTGAGCTTATGTCCTAAATTAGCAAATTACATCCCAATATGCATCAAATGTTATGTTCTATTGAGCAGTTGTTTTTCATTGAGAACTGAACTCAAGATTTTAACAACACAATGGTAAAGCTGTAACCAATTATATAATAGCAAAAATCAGGGAATTATGCAATCTTTGAAATTCTCTCCAAGGTGTTTACATCTTTTTCAATTAAAATACAGGTTCCCACTGCTGATTGCAGTCCAGTGACTCTGACTGGTTAGTGTTTGCGTGCGTGTGACCAGGATAGGACTGAGCTCTGATGTTCCCATCGTCAAATACCATGCCAACTGAGTTGGTTTACACTGAACAAAATGGGGGTAATTCTAACTTTGTGCAATAGAGCAAAATGTGCGGTTTTTATTTCATTCGTTCCTGTGATGTGGCGTCTCTGGGAAGGTCAGTATTTATTGCCCTAGGGATGGGCAATAAATACTATAGTCCATGCGGTGAATGTACTCCCATAGTGCTGTTAGGGAGGGAGTTCCAGGATTTTGACCCAGCAATGATGAATGAATGGCAATATAGTTGCAAGTCAGGATGGTATGTGACTTGGAGGGGAAACATAGAAAAATAGAAACATAGAAACATAGAAAGTAGTTGCAGGAGTAGGCCATTCGGCCCTTCGAGCCTGCACCACCATTCAGTATGATCATGGCTGATCATGCAACTTCAGTACCCCATTCCTGTTTTCTCTCCATACCGCTTGATCCCTTTAGCCGTAAGGGCCACATCTAACTCCCTTTTGAATATATCTAACGAACTGGCCTCAACAACTTTCTGTGGTAGAGAATTCCACAGCTTCACAATTCTCTGAGTGAAGAAGTTTCTCCTCATCTCGGTCCTAAATGGCTTACCCCTTATCCTTAGACTGTGACCCCTGGTTCTGGACTTCCCCAACATCGGGACCATTCTTCCTGCATCTAACCTGTCCAATCCCGTCAGAATTTTATATGTTTCTATGATATCCCCTCTCATTCTTCTAAATTCCAGTGAATATCAGCCTAGTCAGTCAGTCCTGCCATCCCGAGAATCAGTCTGGTGAACCTTCGCTGCACTCCCTCAATAGCAAGAATGTCCTTCCTCAGATTAGGAGACCAAAACTGCACACAATACTAAAGGTGTGGTCTTACCAGGGCCCTGTACAACTGCAGTAAGACCTCCCTGCTCCTATACTCAAATCCCCTCGCTATGAAGGCCAGCATGCCATTTGCTTTCTTTACTGCCTGCTGTACCTGCATGCCTACCTTCAATGACTGATGTTGCATGACACCCAGGTCTCGTTGCACCTCCCCTTTTACTAATCTGTCACCATTCAGATAATAAGCTGCCCTCTAGTTTTTGCCACCAAAGTGGATAACCTCACATTTATCCACATTATACTGCATCTGCTATGCATTTTCCCATTCACCTAACCTGTCCAAGTTCCCCTGCAGCCTCCTAGCTTTATGCTTGCAGCTCGCACTGCCACCCAGCTTAGTGTCATCTGCAAACTTGGAGATATTACATTCAATTCCTTCGTCTAAATCATTAATGTATATTGTAAATAGCTGGGGTCCCAGCACTGAACCCTGCTGCACCCCACTAGTCACTTCCTGCCATTCTGAAAAGAACCCGTTTATTCCTACTCTTTGCTTCCTGTCTACCAACCAGTTCTCTATCCACGTCAATACATTACTCCCAATACCATGTGCCTTAATTTTGCACACTAATCTCTTGTGTGGGACCTTGTCAAAAGCTTTTTGAAAGTCCAAATACACCACATCCACTGGTTCTCCCTTATCCACTCTACTAGTTAAATCCTCAAAAAACTCTAGAAGATTTGCCAAGCATGATTTTCCTTTCATAAATCCATGCTGACTTGGACCGATCCTGTCACTGCTTTCCAAATGCGCTGCTGTTACATCTTTAATAATTGATTCCAGCATTTTCCCCACAGCCGATGTCAGGCTAACTGGTCTATAATTCCCTGTTTTCTCACTCCCTCCTTTTTTAAAAAGTGGTGTTACATTAGCTACCCTCCAATCCATAGGAACTGAACCAGAGTCCATGGAATGTTGGAAAATGACCACCAATGCATCTACTATTTCTAGGGCCACTTCCTTAAGTACTCTGGGATGCAGACTATCAGGCCCTGGGGATTTATCGACCTTCAGTCCCTTCAATTTCCCTAATACTATTTCCTGACTAATAAGGATTTCCCTCAGTTCCCCCTTCTCGCTAGACCCTCGGTCCCCTAATATTTTCGGGAGGATATTCGTGTCTTCCTTAGTGAAGACAGAACCAAAGTATTTGTTCAATTGGTTTGCCATTTCCTTGTTCCCCATTATGAATTCCCCTAATTCTGACTGCAAGGGACCTACATTAGTCTTCACTAATTTTTTTCTCTTCACATATCTATAGAAGCTTTTGCAATCAGTTTTTATGTTCCCTTCAAGCTTACTCTCATACTCTATTTTGCCCCTCCTAATTAAACCCTTAGTCCTCCTCTGCTGAATTCTAAATTTCTCCCAGTCTTCAGGTTTGCTGCTTTTTCTGACCAATTTATATGCCTCTTCTTTGGATTTAACACTTTCCCTAATTTCCCTTGTTAGCCACGGTTGAGCCACCTTCCATTTTTTATTCTAATGCCACACAGGGATGTACAATTCATGTGATATTTAAATGTCTGCCATTGCCTATCCACCATCAACCCTTTAAGTATCATTCTCTAGTCTATCCTAGCCAATTCACGTCTCATACCGTCGAAGTTTCCTTTCTTTAAGTTCATGACCCTAGTCTCTGAATTAACTGTGTCACTCTCCATCTTAATGAAGAATTCTACCATATTATGGTCACTCTTCCCCAAGGGGAACTTGCAGGTGATGGTGTCGCCAGCGCCTGCTGCCTTTGGTCTTGTAGATGGTAGAGGTCGCAGGTTTGGGAGGTGCTGTCGAAGAAGCCTTGGCGAGTTGCTGCAGTGCATCTTGTTGATGGTACACATTGCAGCCACGTGTATCAGAGGTGGAGGGAGTGAATGTTGAAAGTGGTGGATGCTGTGCCAATCAAGCAGGCTCCTTTTTTCTGGTTAGTGTCAAGCTTCTTGAATGTTGTTCGAGCGGTACTCATACAGGCAAGTGGAGTGTATTCCATCACATTCCTGATTTGTGCCTTGTAGATGGTGGAAAGGCTTTGGGGAGTCAGAAGGTGAGACACTCACTGCAGAATATCCAGCCTCTTATCTGCTTTTGTTGCCGCAGTATTTATGTGGCACGTCCAGTTAAATTTCTGGTCAATGTTGACTCCCAAGATGTTGATGGTGGGAGATTCAATGAATGTAATGCCATTGAATATCAAGGGGCAGTGGTTAGATTTTCGCTTGTTGGAGATAGTGATTACCTGGCACTTGAGTAGCGAGAATGTTACTTGCCACTTATCAGCCCATGCCCTAATGTTGTCCAGGGCTTGCTGCATGCGGACATGGACTGCTTCATTATTTGAGAAGTTACGTATGGAACTGAACACTGTGCAATCATCAGCAAACATCCCGACTTCTGACTTTATGATTGTTATGTATGTAAACCTGTAATTACCATATCTAACCACCAGAGGCCTTTCTCCCTGGAGTCCCAAGAGATCCCACAATCCCTTGGGAGCACCAGTATATATGGAGGCCTTACAGGCTGGAGACGCATTCTGAGATCTGCAATAAAGGACTATGGTCACACTTACTTTGAGCTTGCAGCATCTAGTCTGACTCTTTATCCAAGACATAACAACTGGCGACGAGTTACAGATAACAAACCCCAAAGCAACAATGCAGAGAACTGTGGGCATCCTGGAGAAATTTTTGGAGGGAGATGATTGGGAAACCTTCGTGGAGCGACTTAACCAACACTTCGTGGCCAACGAGCTGGAAAGAGAAGCGAACGCTGCCAAACGAAGGGAGATCCTCCTCACTGTTTGTGGGACATCAACGTAAAAACCTCATGAAAAGCCTGCTCGCTCCGGCAAAACCCACAGACAAGTCATATGATGAGTTGTGCACACTGGCCTGGGAACATCTAAACCTGAAGGGAAGTGTTCTGATGGCAACGTATCGGTTCTACCAGTACAAGAGGTCTGAAGGCCAGGAAGTGGCGAGCTACGTTGCCAAGCTAAGGTGCCTTGCAGGACATTGCGAATTTGAAGGACACGGGCGCAAGCCAGTCCATAATGAGTAAAAAGACTTGATAAGTTGTGGTGCAACAAGGCTTCAAGGCCAGTCCTGACTCCCATTTGTAGCAAACTCAGAATGTACACAAAGAAACTGATTCCCATAATTGGCAGTGCTACCATAAAGGTCTCCTAAGATGGAGCGGTGCACGATTTACCACTCTGGGTGGTACTGGGCGATGGCCTCATGCTGTTTGGCAGGAGCTGGCTGGGAAAGATATGCTGGAACTGGGACAATGTCCGAGAGCTTTCGTCCATCGATGACACCTCATGTGACCAGGTTCTAAGCAAGTTCGCCTCGTTGTTCGAACCAGGCATTGGGAAATTCCAAGGAGCAAAAGTGCAGATCCATTTGCTTCCAGGGGTGCGACCCATCTATCACAAGGCGAGAGCGGTACCTTACATGATGAGAGAGAGGGTGGAGATCGAGCTGGACAGGCTGCAATTATAGGGCATCATTTCACTGATCGAATTCAATGAGTGGGCCAGTCCGATCATTCCAGTCCTCAAGGGAGATGGCACCGTCAGAATCTGTGGTGATTGCAAAGTAACTATCAATCATTTCTCGCTGCAGGATCAATACCCGCTACCAAAGGCAGACGACCTATTTGCGCCACTGGCAGGAGGGAAAATGTTCACGAAGCTGGACATGACCTCGCCCTACATGACGCAGGAGCTGGAGGAATCTTCGAAAGGCTTCACCTGCATCAACACGCACAAAGGTCTTTTTGTTTACAACCGATGCCCATTCGATCAGCCACGGCGATATTCCAGAGGAACATGGAAAGCTTGCTGAAGTCAGTCCCACGCACTGTGGTCTTCCAGGATGACATCTTGGTTACAGGTCGGGACACCGTTGAGCACCTGCAGAACCTGGAGGAGGTTCTTAGTTGGCTTAATCATGTGCGGCTCAGGCTAAAACGCTCGAAGTGCATTTTCCTGGCACCTGAAGTGGAGTTCCTGGGGAGAAGAATCACGGCGGATGCATCAGGCCCACCGATTCGAAGGCGGAGGCAATCAAGAACACACCGAGGCCACAGAACGTGATGGAGCTGTGGTCGTTTCTAGGACTTCTGAACTATTTTGGTAACTTCTTACCAGGTCTTAGCACATTGTTAGAACCCCTGCACTCTTTACTGCATAAGGGAGATGAATGAGTATGGGGTAAAAGCCAAGAAAATGCCTTTGAGAAAGCTAGGAAGCTGTTATGTTCAAACAAATTGCTTGTGTTGTACGATCCATGTAAACGTTTGGTAATAGCATGTGATGCGTCATTGTAAGGGGTCAGGTGTGTATTGCAACAAGCTAATGAATTTGGGAAATTGCAACAGGTTGATTATACATCCGGAAGTCAGTCTAAGGCCGAGAGGGCCTATAGTATGATCGAAAAAGAAACATTAGCGTGTGTTTACGGGGTAAAGAAAATGCATCAATATCTGTTCGGGCTCAAGCTTGAATTGGAAACTGACCATAAGCTGCTTATATCCCTCTTTTCTGAAAATAATAGGATAAATACGAATGCATCAGCCCGCATCCAGAGGTGGGCGCTCATGTTTTTTTTTTATTCGTTGCCAATCTTTCCAATTCTTTGTCAAATCACAAACGCCAGAGGTCACCTTGCACACATCAAGGATCACTCTGCGCCAATGCTCTTAGCCAAAAGGCCTAGAGCCACTGCACCATTCCTGGAAGTACTGCAATACCAGGTTTGTGCCATGGAGGTGGATGGGTCAAGCCACCCCACCCACCTCCTATTTCGCTGTGGGCGCTCATGTTGTCCGCATACAACTACGCCATCCGCCACAGGCCAGGCAAAGAAAACTGTGCCGATGCTCTCAGTTGGCTACCATTGCCCACCACCGGGGTGGAGATGGCACAGCCTACAGATTTAGTTATGGTAATGGAAGCATTTAAGAGTGAGTAATCACCTGTTACCGCCCGACAGATTAGAACCTGGACGAGCCAGAACCTCTTACTATCCTTAGTAAAAAACTGTGTGCTTCACGGGAATTGGTCTAGTGTCCCGTTAGAGATGCAGGAAGAAATAAAGCAGTACCAGCGGCGCAAAGATAAAATGTCTATACAGGCAGACTGCCTCCTGTGGGGCAATCGGGTAGTTGTGCCTAAAAAGGGCAGGGACACTTTCATTAGTGATCTCCACAGTACCGCCCCAGGTATTGTAATGATGAAAGCGCGAGCCAGACCCCATGTGTGGTGGCCCGGTATTGATGCAGACTTAAGAGTCCTGTGTGTATAAATGTAATACATGTTCCCAGTTAAGCAATGCACCCTGGGAGGCACCACTAAGTTTATGGTCTTGGCCCTCCAAACCGTGGTCTAGGGTTCATGTCGACTATGCAGGCCCATTCTTGGGAAAAAAGTTTTTCGTGGTTGAAGATGCGTACTCCAAATGGATTGAATGTGTGATAATGTCGGCAAGCACATCCGCTGCCACCAGTGAAAGCCTACGGGCCCTGTTTGCCACGCATGACCTGCCTGATGTCCTTATAAGTGACAACGGGCCGTGCTTTACCAGTGCCGAATTCAAGGAATTGACGACCCGCAATGGAGTCAAACATGTCGCGTCCGCCCTGTTTAAGCCAGCGTCCAACGGTCAGGCAAAACGAGCAGTTCAAACAATCAAGCAGAGCTTGAAAAGGGTAACTGAAGGCGCACTGCAGACTCGCTTATCCCGAGTCCTGCTTATTTACCGCACAAGACCCCACTCGCTCACCGGGGTCCCTCCCGCTGAACTGCTCATGATAAGGGCACTTAAGACAAGGCTCTCATTAGTCCACCATGATCTACACGAACAGAGAGAGAGCAGGCGGCTTCAACAGAATATATATCATGATCGCGCAAATGTGTCACGCGAAATTGAAGTAAATGATCCTGTATTTGTGTTGAACTATGGACAAGGTCCCAAGTGGATTGCTGGCACTGTTTTGGCCAAAGAGGGGAATAGGGTGTTTGTGGTCAAACTCACAAATGGACTCACCTGCCGAAAACACTTGGACCAAACCAAACTCATATTTACGGACTGTCCAGAACAACCCACAATAGACCCTACCTTTTTCGACCCTCCAACACACACACAAGTGGCAACCGACCCAGCGGTTGACCACGAAGCAGAACCCATCACCCGCAGCAGCCCAGCAATGCTCACCACCACCAGCAGTCCAGCAAGGCCAGCCGCGCAGCAGCCCAGCGAGGGCCCAACAAACGACTCACCAACACCAGCATTTGCACCGAGACGATCAACCAGGGAAAGGAAGGCCCCAGAGCGACTCACATTGTAAATAGTTACACTATTGACTTTGGGGAGGCGTGGAGTGCAGTGTTGTTATGTATGTAAACCTGCAATTATCAAGTTTAACCACCAGAGGGCTTATCCCCTGGAGTCCCAAGGGATCCCACAATCCCTTGGGAGCACCTGTATATAAGGAGGCCTCACAGGCTGGAGGGGCGCTCTGAAATCTGGAAAAAAGGACTATGGTCACTTTTACTTTGAGCTTGCAGCAGCTAGTCTGACTCTATCCAAGACATAACAATGATGGAGGGAAAGTCATTGATGAAGCAACTGAAGATGGTTGGGCCTCGGATACTGCCCCAAGGAGCTCCTGCAGCAATGTCCTGCGGCTGAGATGATTGATCTCCAACAACTACACCCATCTTCCTTTGTGCTAGGCATAACTCTGGCTGGTGGAGAGTTTTCTCCTGGATTCCCATTGACTTCAATTTTAATAGGGCTCGTTGATGACACACTTGGTCAAATGCTGTCTTGATGTCAAGGGCAGTCACTCTCACCTCACCTCTGGAATTCAGCTTGTGTCCTTTTTTAGACCAAGGCTGTAATGAGGTCTGGAGCCAAATGGTCCTGGCCAAACCCAAACTGAGCATTGGTGAGCAGGTTATTGGTGAGCAAGTGCCATTGATAGTACTATCAATGACACCTTCCATCAATTTGTGGATGATTGAGTATACTGTTAGGACGGTAATTAGCTGGATTGTATTTGTCCTGCTATATGTGGACAGGACATACCTGGGCAGTTTTCCACATTGTCGGGTAGATGCCAGTGATTTAGCTTTACTGGAACAGCTTAGCTAGAGGTGCGGCTATTTCTGGATCACAAGTCTTCAGTACGACAACCGGGATGTTGTCCTTTTCTGTACCCAGTGTGCTCAGCTGTTCTTGATAACATGTGGAGTGAATAGAATTGGCCGAAGACTGGCTTCTGTGACGGTGGGGACCTCAGGAGGAGGCTGATATGGATCATCCACTTGGCACTTCTGGCTGAAGATGTTTGCAAACGCTTCAGCCTTGTCTGTTGCACTTGCTGGACTCCGCCATCATTGAGGAGGAGGATATTCATGGAGCCTACTCCTCACATTAGTTGCTTAATTGTCCACACCATTCACGACTGGATGTGGCAAGACTGCAGAGCTTTGATCTGATCCATTGATCGCTTAGCTCTTTATACAGCATGCTGCTGCTTCCATGACATTGTATACCAAGTGTTGAACAGTGTTGAGGAGGTCACAAAAAATCTGCAAAGGGATATAGACAGGCTAAGTGAATGGGCAAAAATTTGGCAGATGGAGTATAATGTGGGAAAATATGAGGTTATCCACTTTGGCCAAAAAAATAGAAAAGCAAGTTATAATTTAAATGGAGAAAAATTGCAAAGTGCTGCAGTACAGAGGGACCTGGGGGTCCTTGTGCATGAAACACAAAAAGTTAGTATGCAGGTACAGCAAGTAATCAGGAAGGTAAATGGAATGTTGGCCTTTATTGCAAGGGGGATAGTGTATAAAAGCAGAGAAGTCCTGCTACAACTGTACAGGGTATTGGTGAGGCCACACCTAGAGTACTGCGTACGGTTTTGGTCTCCGTATTTAAGGAAGGATATACTTGCATTGGAGGCTATTCAGAGAAGGCTCACTAGGTTGATTCCGGAGATGAGGGGGTTGACTTATGAAGATAGCTTGAGTAGGTTGGACCTAAACTCATTGGAGTTCAGAAGAATGAGAGATGATCTTATTGAAACATATAAGATAATAAGGGGGCTCGACAAGGTGGATGCAGAGTGGATATTTCCATTCATAGGGGAAACTAAAACTAGGGGACATAGTCTCAGAATAAGGGGCCGCCCAATTAAAACAGAAATGGAATTCTCTGCCCCAGAGAGCTGTGGAGGCTGGGTCATTGAATATATTTGAGGTGGAGATAGACAGATTTTTGAGTGATAAGGGAATAAAGGGTTATGGGGAACGGGCAGGGAAGTGGAGCTGAGTCCATGATCAGGTCAGCCATGATCTTATTAAATGGCGGAGCAGGCTCGAGTGGCCTACTCCTGCTCCTATTTCTTATGTTATGTTCTTATGTGCATGCTCCCAGAAATTCATTATTGACTCAAAATGAGTTGCAACTCAAAGTATATACTGGTAGTCTTTTCATATTTTTCACATCATTTTTATACTGTGACACTGATGTTTATGTGATATATGCAGAGTTTAACTTAAAGTAAGAAACTCATCATGTGGAGCCCTTTAAAAACCAAATTGTTGCAAAAGAATTATGATTAGCTTTGATATATTTACCCCTTATTTTACTGATTATCTTTAAATACTGAGACCAAACGTCAACAGCAGGAGCATTGCCATGGATTATTTTCTGATTGGGATAGTGCAAGGTAGTTATGGAAAAGGACAAAGATAGACCAAGAATAAAAGTTCCTAATTGGGGAAAAGCCAATTTGATTAACCTGAGATATGATTTAGCCAAAGTGGATTGGAAACAGCTACTTGAAGGTAAATCAGTGTCGGAGCAGTGGGAGGTATTCAAGGAGGAGATCCTGAGGGTTCAGAGCAAGTATGTTCCCTGAAAGAAAAAGGGTGGGACGAACAAATCTAGAGTCCCCTGGATGTCAAAGTGCATACAGGGTAGGTAAAGAAAAAAGGGAAGCTTATGACAGATACCGATGGCTCAATACTACAGAAACCCCAGAGGAGTATAATAAGCGCAGGGGTGAAATTAAAACAGAAATTAGGAAAGCAAAGAGAGAGCATGATAAATTATTGGCAAGTAAAATCAAGGAAAACCCAAACATGTTTTATAAATACATTAAGAGCAAGAGGATAACTAAAAGAGTAGGGTCTATTAGAGACCATACAAGTAACCTGTGTGTGGAGTTGGAAGATCTGGGTATGGTTCCTAACGAATACTTTGCCTGTTTTCACAAAAGAGAAGGGTGATGCAGACATTACAATCAGGGAGGAGGAATGTGAAATATTAGATGAAATAAACATTGTTTAGAAAGGAGATTCAGCATCTTTGAAAGTGGATAAATCCCCAGGCTCGGATGAAATGTTTTGCAGGCTGTTGAGAGAAGCAAGAGAGAAAATAACAGAGGCTCTCACCACCATTTTCCAATCCTCTCTGGTTACAGGTGTGGTGCCAGAGAGGACTAGAGGACTGCTAATGTTGTACCAGTGTTTAAAAAGGAGAAAGGAATAGACCGAGTAATTACAGGCCAGTCAGCCTAACCTCAGAAGTGGGAAAATTATTGGAAAAAATTCTAAGGGACAGGATAAATCTTCATCTAGAAAGACACAGATTAATTAAGGACAGTCAGCATGAATTTGTTAAGGGAAAGTTGTGTCTGACTAACTTGATTGATTTTTTTGAGGAGGCAACAAGGAGGGTTGCTGAGGGTAGTGCATTTGATTTAGTCTATATGGATTTTAGCAAGGCTTTTGATAAGGTCCCACATGGCAGACTGGCCATGAAAGTAAAAGCCCATGGAATGCAAGGCAAAGTGATAAGTTGGATCCAAAATTGGCTCAGAGGCAGGAAGCAAAGGTTAATGGTCGATGAGTGTTTTTGTGACTGGAAGGCTGTATCCATTGGGGTTGCGCAGGGCTCAGTACTAGGTCCCTTGTTTTTTGTGGTATGTATCAATGACTTAGACTTGAATGTAGGAGGTATGCTTAAGAAGTTTGCAGATGATACAAAAATTGGTCGTGTGGTTGACAATGAAGAAGAAAGCTGTAGACTGCAGGAAGATATCAATGCTCTGGTCAGGTGGGCAGAACAGTGGCAAATGGAATTCAATCCGGAGAAGGGTGAGGTAATGCATTTGGGGAGGGCTAACGAGGCAAGGGAATACCCAATAAATTCTAGGATACTGAGAAGTGCGGACGAACAGAGGACCTTGGAGTGCATGTCCACAGATCCCTGAAGGTAGCAAGATAGTAGGTCAGGTGGTTAAAAAGGTACATGTGATACTTGCCTTTATTAGCCGAGGCATAAAATATAAGAGCACGGAAGTTAGGCTCGAACTGTATAAAACACTAGTTAGGCCACACCTGGAGTACTGCATGCAGTTCTGGTCACCACATTACAGGAAAGACGTGATTACACTAGCGAGGGTAGAGAGGAGAATTTTAGTTATGAGGAAAGATTGGATAGGCTGAGGTTGTTTTCTTTGGAAGAGAAGAGGCTGATGGAGACCTAATTGAGGTGTATAAAATTATGAGGGGCTTGAATAGAGTGGATAGGCAGGACCGATTTCCCTTAGCAGAGGTGTCAATAACCAGGGGGCATAGTTTTAAAGTAATTGGTAGGAGGTTTAGAAAGGATTTAAGGAGAATATTTTCACCCAGAGGGTGGTGGGGTTCTGGAACTCGCTGCCTGAAAGAGTGGTAGAGGCAGAAACCCTCGTAGCATTTAAAAAGTACTTGGATATGCACTTGAAGTGCTGTGACCTACAAGGCTACGGACCAAGAGCTGGAGAGTGGGATTAGGCTGGATAGCTCTTTGTCGGCCGGCATGGACATGATTCTATGCAAGGGAGCTGAATGCTCATCAGTTTTTAAAAATGTATTCATTCACGGGATGTGGGAGTCACTGGCAGGACCAGCATTTATTACCCATCCCTAATTGCCCTCGAGAAGATAGTGGTGAGCCACTTCTTTGAACCACTGCAGTCCATGGTAGCAGTTTTTATTTGATACGACAGAGTGGCATGCTAGTGCCTATTTCAGGGAACAGTTAATAGTTAACCACGTTGCTGTAGGTCTGGAATCACATATAGGCCAGACCAGGTAAGGACAGCAGATTTCCTTCCCTAAAGGACATTAATGAACCAGCTGGGTTTTTACAACAATCTGGTATATTCATGGCCACCATTACTGATACTAGCTTTTTATTCTAGATTTATTTAATTAACTGGTTAAATTCCCCAGCTGCTGTGGTGGGATTTGAATTCCTATCTCCGGATTACTAGTCCAGGCCTCCAGATTACTAGTCAAGTAACATTACACTGTGTTACCATACCCTCATCCTCCAAGTGGATCAGCTTCAATTCCTCTGAAATACATTGTCATTTAGCAAAAGAGTTCACCACCATTCACTCTTTATTAACTAGGAATGACTAAATATAAAAGAAAGACTTGCATTTATATAGCGCCTTTCACGACCACTGGACGTCTCAAAACGCTTTATAGCCAATGAAGTACTTGTGGAGTGTAGTCACTGTTGTAATGTAAATAGTAACACAAGGAATGCAAAGCTTGATTATATTACTTTTTAACAGGTTGATTTATTTTTAAAAAGGGGGTGTTGATGGTGAGATTTTCCTCATACATCGATGTAATTTAAAATTAAAGTAAACATTAGATAATAAATTGCTACAAAAAATGCCATCTCTACAAAATTCAGCATGGTAATTATAAGAAACAAAACTTTGGTGAGCCACTCCCTCAATATTTCTTGTGCAGAATATAATTTTCCTGCATGAGTAACCATTCCTTAGCTCTTTAAAAATCAATTATTATCTTTTAACAAACATTGTAGCTATGCTTACAATGGACTGTTTGAAAAAGTTCCATGTAATTTATTTTTCTGATGACATATTAGAGAATCCTTACTGACAATAGTATCTGTTGTAAAGGTTTCAGACTACAAAAAGCAAGTCAAATGCAACTAAATACTGTGACTAGCACCATCTTCTGGACAACTTGTAGGTTGAAGTAATTAAAAAATATATAATTACAACTACAGGCACAAGGTAGTGATTCAGTCATGGTACATCATATTTACACAGTGGTTTGCAAGAATATCTATATAATGTTTGACCTTTTTCATTATAAATTCCTATGTCCACATTCATAATGAAAACTGGCCATGTCAACTTGCCATGCTCTGATTACACTCTTCCAACAATGGTGGTACTATCAATTCTCGGTTTTGCACTTCCTACTTTCCCAGCCTGAATGACAGAGAAACTCCAATGGTCAGCTAACTGTATGTGTTTACTTCTCAAATCACCATTAAGTTGTGCTATTTAACTCTAAATAATAAATTTTATTAGATGTATTATATAAAAATAAGGACATAATATCCAATTTTAAACAGGGGATGGAATTACTTCTGTGCACCCTGGTCCAATTATTCAGAGAAAAGTGGAGATGGAGTGCGATAGGAATAGGAAAACAGCAGTGCCAAAATGGGCATTTGAAACAGAGAGAAAGGAGGAGCAGAGAGGATTAATTGAAATTTAAATAGATAAAGAATATAAATGTAAAATGCAACTATAAATTTAGCATTTATAGCAAGAATAGTAGCACAAGAAGGAATATATGAATTGGAGGTGTTAACTCGGATAAACCCACCTGAAAGAACTGTTTCCATCAGAAATGACTGAGCTCAAGATCTCAGAACGTGGAGTTGGAGCAATCTGACACATCAGGGAGGGAGAGATATTTCTGGAGCAAAGGTTTCAGAGGTAGTGATCCCATTGAAAGATCAGGAGCTGGCAGTGGTAGAGGAAGGAGTGATAGCTATCCATGGGTCAGGATAAGCAAGGAGGGAGAGGCTAGAACAAGAATGTTCAGAGCAAATTACCCTCCCCAACCAGTTTGAAGCACTAGCTTCCTGTGGGGATGAGATCTCTGGACAGGACCAACAAATGGATTGTAATGGTACCAAAAAAAACATTAGATGGCTCAAGGGAGAGGTGGGCTTAGCAATTTAGTTAGGAATACAGTAGGAATAGGAGACTTGATAGTTAGAGACGTAGAGGCCAAGTTTCCACAGGAGTTGCTCCTATTTTTTTGGAGCAACTATTTTTTTTTGGAGTACCTTAAAAATCGCAATTCTCCACATTTAGTTTGCTCTAGTTTCAGTGAGTTAGTTCAGTTTCTTTTTAGTTCAGTTTTTCTAGGGGCCTATTATGTATGTAGGCACCTTTGGTAATGACTCCACGAGGCAGGGTATGGTACTTAAACTGTGTGGACTGTAGTCCTTTATTTGCAGCTCCTCGAGTGAGGACAGCTCGCTTTTATACTGGGTTACCTGCAGTGTGCAGGTAACCCTTAGGTCTCCAGCAGCAGCACCCTTTGGTTAACAGGTAAGGTGTATACAGTGTAAAGGTACATTCAGTGTTACAGACATCATACAACAATACAAGCATGCATACATAACAGGGGCATTACCAGCCACTTATGCCTGTTTTGGCCATTTAAGCAAGTTTAGACAGCCAATAGTTACTCCAAACTAACTTAGGCCAGTGTATGTGTCCACGTTTGTACACTCAGAAAAACCTTGCGGCCACTTTAGAAATCAGGCGCAGGTAGCCAGAGATAGGGGAGGGAAGTGAAGTTAGATGATTTTCCAAAGCACTAAACACCTTCACAACAACATTAAAGAAGCATAAGTACTAAACAAAGCCCAAAAATAAACATTCAATAACAAATAAAAAATACAAAGAAAGCACCAAGACTTACAAAGCACTAAACAAAGCGCAAAAAGTAATAATCAATTAATTAACAAATTAAAAAATAGAAGGAACCCTGCACCTAAAGCATCAGACCAAAGTAATAAGTAATCAATCAATCAGCATAAGAACATAAGAAATAGGAGCAGGAGTAGGCCATAAAGCCCCATTCAATAAGACCTGATCTGCTCATGGACTCAGCTCCATTTCCCCGCCCATTCCCCATAACCCCTTATCGTTTAAGAACTGTCTATTTATGTCTAAAATTTATTTAATGTCCCAGCTTCCATAGCCCTCCGAAGCAGCGAATTCCATAGATTCACAACCCTCTGAGAAGAAATTTCTCCTCATCTCAGTTCTAAATGGACGGCCCTTTATTCTAAGATTATGCCCTCTAGTTCTAGTCCCCCCCCACCAGTGGAAACATCCTCTCTGCATCTTGTCAAGCCCCCTCATAATCTTATACATTTCTATAAGATCACCTCTCATTCTTCTGAATTCCAATGAGTTCCCGGTTATCCCCGGGATCAACCTAGTGAACCTTCTCTGAACTGCCTCCACAGCAAGTATATCCTTTCATAAATATGGAAACTAAAACTGCATGCAGTATTCCAGGTGTGCCCTCACCAATACCCTGTACAGCTGTAACAAGACTTCCCTGCTTTTATAATCCATCTCTTTTGCAATAAAGTCCAAGATTCCATTGGCCTTCCTGATCACTTGCTGTACCTGAATACTATCCTTTTGTGTTTCATGCACAAGTAGCCCCAGGTCACGCTGTACTGCAGCACTTTGCAATCTTTCTCCAGTTAAATAATAACTTGCTCTTTGATTTTTTTCTGCCAAAGTGCATAACCTCACATTTTCCAACATTATACTCCATCTGCCAAATTCTTGCCCACTCATTTAGCCTGTCTATGTCCTCCTGCGGTCTCTTTAAGTCCTCCTCACACATTACCCTTCCTCCCATCTTTGTATCATCAACAAACTTGGCTACGTTACACTCAGTCCCCTCTTCCAAGTCATTAATATAGATTGTAAATAGTTGGGGTCCCAGCACTGATCCCTGCGGCACCCCACTCATTACTGATTGCCAACCTGAGAATGAACCATTTATCCTGACTCTCTGTTTTCTGTTTGTCACCCAATCTTCTATCCATGCTAATATATTACCCCCAACCCCGTGAACTTTTATCTTGTGCAGTAACCTTTTGTGTGGCACCTTGTCAAATGCCTTCTGGAAGTCCAAATACACCACATCCACTGGTTCCCCTTTATCCACCCTGTTTGTTACATTTTCAAAGAATTCTAGCAAATTTGTCAAATATGACTTCCCCTTCATAAATCCATGCTGACTTTGCCTGACCAAATTTTGCTTTTCCAAATGTTCTGTTACTGCTTCTTTAATAATGGACTCCAACATTTTCCCAACCACAGATGTTAGGTTAACTGGTCTATAGCTTTTTGTCTGCCTCCTTTTTTGAATAGGGGCATTACGTTTGCAGTTTTCCAATGTGCTGGGACCTCCCTAGAATCCAGGGAATTTTGGTAAATTACAACCAATGCATCCACAATCCCTGACGCTACTTCTCTTAAGACCCTAGGATGTAAGCCAGCAGATCCAGGGCATTTATCTGCCTTTAGTCCCATTATCTTACTGAGCACCGCCTCCTTAGTGATTATTATTGTGTTAAGCTCCTCCCCCCCCTATAGCCCCTTGACTATCCACTCTTGGAATATTGTTAGTGTCCTCTACCGTAAAAACTGATACAAAATACTTGTTTAGAGTTTCTGCCATCTCCATGTTCCCCATTACTTTCACCGGTCTCATCCTCTAAGGGACCAACATTTACTTTAGCTGTTATTGTCTCAAATAAAGCAATGTGACTGAGTACTGTAGACTTGAGTAAGTGTGACCTTCATCTCTTTATTCTGACTCCAGAGTGCTCGCACAGCATGGGAGGCCTGCTTATATGCAGTGCTCCCAAGGGATGCTAGGTTAATTTGGGACTCCAACAGATGTGCCCTCTGGTGGCGGTAGAATGCTGGTTGCAAGGTGTTGCATACATAACATCACTCCCCGCCAAAGTCAATACTACACTTATTACCAGGTGAGACGATCTGGGGCTCTCCGCTCCCTAGTCGATCGTCTCGGTACAAACACAGGTGCAGGTGAGTTGGTTGGGCCTTCGCTGGGCTGCTGCACATGATGAGTTCAGCTTCGTGGTCAACCGTGATGTCGGTTGCCACTTGTGTGTGCATCGGAGGGTCGAAGTTGGTGATGTCCTCTTCAGGTTGCTCGTGGCTGTCTGTGAATCGCAGTTTGGTTTGGTCCAAATGCTTTCTGCAAGTTAGTCCATTTGCAAGTTTGACTTCAAACACCCTACTCCCTTCTTTGGCTATGACAGTGCCAGAAATGGCCATTTGGGACCATGTCCATAGTTGAGTACAAATACAGGGTCATTGACTTCAAAATCACGTGGCAAATTTGCGTGATCATGGTACATGCTTTTTTGATGCCGCCTGTCCTCGACATGATCATGGAGATCAGGGTGGACGAGAGAGAGCCTTGTTTTGAGTGCCCTTTTCATGAGCAGTTCAGCAGGGGGATCCCCGGTGAGCGAGTATGGTCTTGTGCGGTAGCTGAGCAGGACACGGGACAGACGGTTCTGCAGGGAGCCTTCCGACACGCGTTTCATGCTTCGCTTGATGGTTTGGACTTCCCTTTCTGCCTGGCCGTTGGATGTGGGCTTGAATGGGGCAGATGTGATGAGCTTGATCCCATTGTGGGTCATGAATTCCTTGAATTCAGTGCTGGTGACAAGAACATCAGGCAGGCTGTGCATGGCAAACATGGCTTGTAGGCTTTCGACGGTGGCAGTGGATGTGCTTACAGACACTATTGGACACTCAATCCATTTTGAATAAACATCCACAACAACCAAGAACATTTTGCCTATAAACGGGCCAGCGAAGTCAACATGGATCCTAGCCCATGGTTTGGAGGGCCATGACCACAGACTTAGCAGTGCCTCTCTGGGCGCATTGCTCAGTTGATAGCAAGTGTTGCATTGGCGCATGTAAGATCCCAAATCTGAGTTGATGCCGGGCCACCACACATGGGATCTGGCTATAGCTTTCATCTTTGATGTCATGTTTGTAACCTCACATAACTGTAACCTTTATGTACACTGTATACACCTGAGAAATGCACACCTTGATCACAGGGGGTGAACTTGTGGGAGACACTCCTCATCTGGTCACCCAGATATATAAAGGGAGGTCCCACGCAAGGTCATCACTTCTTGGTCCTGTGAATAAAGGTACAGGTTACAGAGTGACCTTGTCTCCAGTATGTGCCACGTGTTGATTTGCTGTAGTGTGTAAGGACACAACATTTGGCGACGAGAAACGGGAATCAACGACTCAAGAGAATGGCCACCGGTAGCATGGAGGAACGGTACTGTGTTGGTGAGGACTGGGACGATTTCGTTGAGAGGCTCCAGCAGAGCTTTGTCACGAAGGACTGGCTGGGAGCTGCAGCGACTGACAAGCGAAGGGCGCATCAACTGACCAGCTGTGGACCTAAGACGTACGCGCTGATGAAAGACCTGCTCGCACCCGAGAAGCTGGCGGACAAGAACTTTGAGGAGCTCAGCAAATGATCGGTGAGCACCTCAAACCAGCGAGTAGTGTACACATGGCCCGACACCCATTCTATAAGCATCGACATCGGGAAGGGCAGAGCATACAGGACTTCGTTGTGGACCTTCGGCGCTTGGCCAGCTTCTAAGTTCACAGATGCCTGCAGGGGGGAGATGTTACAGGATTTCTTCATTGAGGGCATTGGTCATGCCGGGATTTTTAGGAAGCTAATTGAGACCAAGAACTTGACCTTGGAAGCAACGGCGTTGATGGCTCAAATCTTCATGGCGGGGGAGGAGGAAACCAGGATCATATACACGCGCAACCCTGCTCCCAACGTGGCGATGGAGTAGGGAGTTAACATGGTAAACGCGACTCAGAACCCCGCAGGCAGGCAAGGGCAATTCGACACCAACCAGGCAGTAACAGACTCTAGGGTGGGTCTGCAACAGAAACAATGGCAGGTTGAACAGTCATTTACACCATCACAAAGGACAATACGTCCCGGGATGGGACCATTGACACCCACAAACAGAGTGCTCAAGAGTAATCAAAGAGACAATCAGAGAGGAATGCCTGGTAACAGCTCTTTTGTTCTCAACAATCTCAGCTCATGCTGGAGGTGTGGGGCAAACATCCTACGAAGACCTGCCGGTTTCAACAATTCATCTGCAGAAATTGTAACTTGAGTGGTCATTTAGCCAGGATGTGCAGGAAGCCCACAGCGAGGCTGGTTTATGAAGTGGATGAACTACAAGAGGGGTCTGCAAGGCAGGGTTATGCCTGAGACACAGCAATGGATGCTGAAGTTCAGCAGGTCCGGGTGGCAAACATCCACAGCTCATATACAAAAACAGCACCTATGATGATGAGAGTACTGTTAAACAGCATCCCGGTACGCATGGAGCTGGACACAGGAGCCAGCCAGTCACTTATGAGTGTCCAACAATTTGAGAAACTGTGGCCACTCAGAGCTAGCAGACCCAAACTAGAATGCATTGACACGCAATTATGGACATACACCAAAGAGATCATCCCAGTGCTAGGCAGTGCAATGTTGGTGATCGCACATAATGGATCTCAGAACCGGCTGCCACTCTGGATTGTCCCGGGAAATGGTCCCGCGCTTTTGGGGAGGAGCTGGCTAGCCGAGATGAACTGGAAATGGGGGGGATGTGCAAACCATTTCATCTGTGGAGCGAAGTTCATGCTCACAGGTCCTACAAAAGTTCGAGTCATTATTTCAACCTGGCGTCGGGACTTTCAAAGGCACCAAAGTAAGGATACGCATCACCCCGGACGCCACACCAGTGCACCACAAAGCCAGAGCTGTGCCATATGTGATGCGGGAGAAAATTGAGAGTGAGTTGGACAGGTTGCTAAGAGAGGGCATAATTTTGCCCGTTGAATTCAGCGACTGGGCAAGCCCCACCGTCCCTGTTCTAAAAACGGATGGCTCGGTCAGGATCTGTGGCGACTACAAGGCCACCATCAAACGAGTGTCCCTTCAGGACCAATACCCGCTTCGGAGAGTGGAGGATCTTTTTGCCACGCTGGCAGGTGGCAAGCTGTTCACCAAGTTGGACCTCACTTCGGCTTACATTATCCAGGAACTGGCCGAAGAATCCAAGCTACTGACCACCATCACCACGCACAAGGGGCTGTTTGTCTACAACAAGTATTCATTTGACATTTATTCAGCAGCTGCTATCTTTCAGAGAAACATGGAAAGCCTGCTCAAATCCATCCCCGGAACAATCATAATTC
Source organism: Pristiophorus japonicus (assembly GCF_044704955.1). Taxonomy (NCBI): domain Eukaryota; kingdom Metazoa; phylum Chordata; class Chondrichthyes; family Pristiophoridae; genus Pristiophorus; species Pristiophorus japonicus. The sequence goes on from NC_091989.1 coordinate 125,026,880, forward strand.
AGGACGACATCCTTATCACGGGTCGAGACACCGAGGAACACCTCCACAACCTGGAGGAGGTGCTACGCCAACTGGACCAGGTAGGCCTGCGACTAAAGAAGTCCAAGTGTGTGTTTTTGGCCCTAGAGGTCGCATTTTTGGCAGGAGGGTTGCCGCAGACGGGATCCGGCCTACCAAATCCAAAACGGAGGCGATCTGTCGCGCGTCCAGGCCCGGCAACACATTTCTGGGACTATTGAACTATTTTGGGAACATTCTACCGAACTTAAGTACATTGCTGGAGCTGCTACACGTGCTCCTGCGTAAGGGTTGCGATTGGTTTAGGGGGGACTGTCAGGAACGGGCTTTCAATCGGGCGCGGAACCTGCTTTGTTCTAATAAGTTATTGACTCTGTACGACCCCTGTAAGAAATTGGTTTTGACATGCGATGCATCATCCTATGGGGTTGGGTGCATGTTGCAGCAGAGTAATGATGAGGGCCAACTCCAACCTGTGGCTTATGCCTCCAGGTCGCTCTCCCAAGCAGAAAGGGAGTATGGGATGGTTGAAAAGGAAGCACTCGTGTGCGTCTATGGGGTAAAAAAGATGCACCAGTGCCTTTTTGGCAGAAGGTTTGAGTTAGAAATGAACTACAAACCGTTAACATCCCTGTTGTCCAACAGCAAAGCTGTCAATGCCAATGCGTCAGATCGCATAAAGCAATGGGCTCTTATGCTGGCTGCGTATGACTACACCAAAAGGCACTGGCCAGGCACCGAAAATTGCGCTGACATGCTCAGCAGGATTCCACTACTCACCACTGAGGGGGCAGCGGAGCAAAGCGCGGAGATGGTCATGGCTGTCGATGCCTTTGACAGTGCAGGCTCCCCCATCACAGCCCACCAGATCAAAACCTGGACAAACAGAGATCCCCTCCTATCTCTGATTAAGAAATGTGTCCTGACTGGGGATTGGGTGCCCGCACACGAAGCATGCCCTGAAGAGGTCAGACTGTTTCACAGACGGATGGATGAGCTCTCCATCCAAGGGCAAGCGCCAGTCTCAAAATGAGTGCCACGACCGTAACTCAAAGGAGATGGATAGAAATCGATGACCCTGTATTTGTTCTTAATCACGCTGTGGGGCCCCAAGTGGCTCGAGGGTACTCTAATTGGTAAAGAGGGGAATAGGGTCATAGGGGTCAGACTCAACAATGGGCAGATATGCCGTAAGCATCTGGACTAAGTAAAAAAAAGGTTCAGCATGGACACTGAGAAACCTGAGGAAAATCATGAGATGCTGCCCACAACACTGCCAGTGAACGAGCAACAAGAACCGTCAGCAACATGCACTATGGGTCAGCCGGGTAGTCATGCCCCAGAGGGGTAGGGAAGCATTCATCAGGGAACTCCACAGCGAGCACCCAGGCATCGTGCTCATGAAGGCTGTTGCCCGGTCACATGTATAGTGGCCGGGAATTGACTCAGACCTGGAACACTCTGTTCGCAGGTGCACAATGTGTGCCCAGCTGGGCAATGCCCCCAGGGAGGCCCCACTCAGCCCGTGGCCCTGGTCCAGCAAGCCATGGTCACGTATTCACGTAGATACACGGGCCCATTCATGGGAAAAATGTTCCTGATTGTTGTTGATGCGTATTCAAAATGGATCGAGTGCATCATATTGAATTTGTGCACGACATCCACCACAGTGGAGTGTCTGCGTGCGGTCTTTGTGACCCACGGCTTGCCGGACATCCTAGTTAGCGACAATGGCCCGTGTTTCACTAGCTATGAATTCCGGGAGTTCATGTTGGGCAATGCCATCAAACATGTCAGGACAGCACCGTTCAAGCCGGCTTTCAATGGCCAGGCAGAACGTGCGGTCCAAATCATAAAGCAAGGCATGCTCCGGATTCAAGGACCCTCCCTTCAATACCGTCTAACATGCCTCTGCTGGCCTACAGGTCCCGACCGCACTCGCTCACAGGATTCCCGCCAGTGGAACTACTCATGAAACGTACACTAAAAACTCGGCTGTCCCTCTTTCATCCAGTCTTTTCAGACATTGTTGAGGGCAAGCGCCAGTCTCAAAATGAGTGCTACGACCGTAACTCAAAGGAGATGGATAGAAATTGATGACCCTGTATTTGTTCTTAATCACGCTGTGGGGCCCCAAGTGGCTCGAGGGTACTCTAATTGGTAAAGAGGGGAATAGGGTCATAGTGGTCAGACTCAACAATGGGCAGATATGCCGCAAGCATATGGACCAAGTAAAAAAAAGGTTCAGCATGGACACTGAGGAACCTGAGGAAAATCATGAGATGCTGCCCACACCACTGCCAGTGAATGAGCAACAAGAACCGTCAGCAGCATGCACAGTCCCTGCGGTCAACCCGGACGAGCCGGAATCACCACAGGTGACAAAGACACATGCCAAGGCTCAACAACTGCGGCGCTCCACGAGAGAGCATCGACCACCTGAAAGACTCAATCTTTGACCCAATGACATTGGGGGGAGATGATGTCATGCTTGTAACCTCACATAACTGTAACCTTTATGTAACAATGTTGTACACTGTATACACCTGAGAAATGCACACCTTGACTACAGGGGGTGAACTTGTGGGAGACACTCCTCACCTGGTCACCCAGGTATATAAAGGGAGGTCCCACGCAGGGTCATGACTTCTTGGTCCTGTGATTAAAGGTACAGGTCACAGAGTGACATTCTCTCCAGTATGTGCCTCGTGTTGATTTGCTGTAGTGTGTAAGGACACAGCATTTACTATGCCTGAGTGGGTGCTGTGTAGGTCGCGTATGTACGTTTCCTTGCCTTTCTTAGGCAAAACCACGCGATTACCCCACAAAAGACAGTCTGCCTGTATGGACATTTTGTCTTTGCGCCGCTGGAACGGCTTGATCTCTTCCTGCATCTCCGCTGGGACGCTGGACCAGCTCCCATGGAGGACACAGTTTTTTTTTTTTACAAGGGACAGTAAAGGATCCTGGCTGGTCCAGGTCCTGATCTGGCAGGCCGTAACGGGTAACTTTTCGTTTTCAAACGTATACGTCACCAAGAGCAAATCTGCAGGCTGTGCCATTTCCAGCCCGGTGGTGGGCAATGGTAGCATCAGCGCCGCTCTCTGTGCCTGGCCTGTGGTGAATTACACAGTTATATGCAGACAGTGTGAGCACCCATCTTTGGATGCGAGCAGAGGCATTGGTATTAATACCTTTGCTCTCTGAGAATAGAGATATGAGCAGCTTATGGTCAGTTTCTAACTCGAACTTAAGCCCAAAAAGATACTGGTGCACTTTTTTCATCCCATGAACGCATGCCAGAGCTTCTTTTTCAATCATGCAGAAGGCCCTTTCAGCCTTGGACAAACTCCTGGATGCATAAGCAACCGGTTGCAATGTTCCCGATTTGTTTGCTTGTTGTAACACAAACCCGACCCTGTACGAATACGCATCGCAAGCTAGCACTAAACGTTTACATGGGTCATACAGAACAAGCAGTTTGTTGGAACATAACAGATTTCTGGCTTTTTCAAATGCAGTCTCTTGTGATTTCCCCCATACACAGTCATCTCCCTTGCGTAGCAACATGTGTAGAGGTTCTAGCAAGGTGCTTAACCCGGGTAGGAAATTACCAAAATAATTGAGGAGTCCCAGGAACGACCGCAGCTCCATCACGTTCTGTGGTCTCGGTACGTCTTGGCGTCGGTGGGTCTGATGCCATCTGCCGCGATTCTTCTCCCTAAGAACTCGACCTCTGGCACCAGGAAAACACATTTCGAGCGTTTCAACCTGAGTCCCAGACGATCTAGCCGACTTAGGACTTCTTTCAGGTTCTGTAAGTGTTCGATGGTATCTCAACCTGTGATCAATATGTCATCCTGGAAAACCACAGTGCGCGGAACCAACTTTAGCAGACCCTCCATGTTCCTTTGAAAAATAGCCGCGGCCGATCGAGTCCCAAATGGACATCTATAGTAGATGAACAGCCCTTTGTGCGTGTTGATACAGGCGAGGCCTTTCGAAGATTCCGCCAGCTCCTACATCATGTAGGCCGAGGTCAGATCCAACTTAGTGAACATCTTCCCTCCTGCCAGCGTTGCAAATAGGTTGTCTGCCTTGGGTAGCAGGCACTGGTCCTGCAGCGAAAAATGGTCAATCGTTACTTTATAGTCCCCACAAATTCTGACCGTGCCATCACCCTTGAGAACTGGCACAACTGGACTGGCCCACTCGTTGAACTCAACCGGCACGATGATGCCCTCTCATTGCAGCCTGACCAGTTCGATCTCCACTTTCTCTCACATCATGTATGGCACCGCACGTGCCTTGTGATAGATGGGTCATGTACCGGGAGCCAAGTGGATCTGCACCTTCACCCCAGAGGAATTTCCGATGCCTAGCTCAAACAACGATGGGAACTTGCTCAAAAACTGGGCACATGAGGCGTCGTCGATGATGAAAGCGCTTGGATGTTGTCCCAGTTCCTGCGGAATTTTCCCAGCCAGCTTCTGCCGAACAGTGTGGGGCCATCTCCTGATACAATCCATAGTGGTAGTTCGTGCACTGCTCCATCATAGGAGACTTTTACTGCTGCCCTGCCAATTACAGGGATCAGCTCTTTAGTGTAAGTTCTCAGCTTGGTATGAATAGGGCTCAGTGTGGGCCTTTGTACCTTGTTGCACCACAGCCTTTCAACGGCCTTTTTGCTCATGATAGACTGACTCGCATCCGTGTCCAATTCCATGGATATTGGAATTCCGTTCAGTTCAACTTTTAACATGATCAGTGGACATTTCCTGGTGAAGGTGTGTACCCCGTACAGTTCTGCCTCCTCGGTTCGAGTCTCTAGTTCAGTTTGATCCGCCATGGATCGGTCTTCCTCTGCAACGTGGTAGTTTGCAGGGTTTGCAGCTTGTCTGCACATTCGCTGGAGGTGTCCCATTGTTCCACAGCCTTTGCATGTATAGTATTTGAAGTGGCATTGATAGGCTCGATGATCACCTCTGCAGCGCCAACAAGGTGTTAATTGGCTCGCATTCACACTTGATGGCAGACTCAGTCATCTGAGGTCGTGCAGCTGCAGGCATGTATGTTCTGCCATATGTATTCCTGCCTGAAAACAACATTACTTTGTGTACAATATTTGCTGATGCATCTTTATGCTGCAAAAATTTCTTTGGTGTTATCGCTGATGGACATAAATGCCTGGGCTATCGTTATGGCTTTGCCAAGCACAAAAAAGTCTCTTAGCATTTGTTCCAGGAATCCACCGAATTCACAATGTCCTGCAAGGTGCCTTAGTTCGGCGACATAGCTCGCCACTTCCTGGCTGTCAGACCGTTGCCATGTATAAAATCAATACCTTGCCATGAGAATGCTCTCGTTCGGATTTAGGTGCTCCCGGACCAGTGTACATAGTTCTGCATACGATTTGGTTATGGTTTCACTGGAGCAAGAAGATGCTTCATGAGGCCAAAGGCTGTTGCCCTGCAGACGGTGAGGAGGATCGCCTTTCGTTTGGCAGTGTTCTCATTCCCTTCCAGTTTGTTGGCCAAGTATTGGTCGAGTTGCTCCATGAAGGCTTCCCAATCGTACCTTCTGAGAATTTCTCCAGGATACCAACAATTCTCTGCATTTTCGCTAATGATTCATTATCTATTACTCATCACCAGTTGTTACCTCTCAAATAAAGCAATGTGACTGAGTACTGTAGACTTGAGTAAGTGTGACCTTAGTCTCTTTATTCTGACTCCAGTGCTCGCACAGCATGGGAGGCCTGCTTATATGCAGTGCTCCCAAGGGATGCTGGGATCCCTTGGGACGCCAACAGGTGTGCCCTCTGGTGGCGGTAGAATGCTGGTTGCAAGGTATTGCATACATAACATTAGCCACTCTTTTTCTTTTTATATACCTATAGAAACTCTTAGTATCTGTTTTTATATTTTGTACTAGTTTACTTTCATAGTCTATCTTCCCTTTCTTAATCATTTTTTTGTCATTCTTTGCTGACTTTTAAAAGCTTCCCAATCTTCTGCCCTCCCACTAGTTTTGGCCACTTTGTATGCCCTTGTTTTTAAATCGGATACCGTCCTTTATTTCTTTAGTTAGCCATGGATGGCTTTCTTTTCTCTTGCACCCTTTCCTCCTTACTGGAATATATTTTTCTTGAGAGTTGTGAAATATCTCTTTAAATGTATAGCACTGTTCATCAACCGTCCCACTCTTCAATCTGTTTTCCCAGTCCACTTTAGCCAACTCTGCCTTCATACCTTCATAGTCTCCTTTATTTAAGCTTAGTATGCTGTTTAGAGATCCAACTTTCTCAACCTCCATCTGAATGTAAAATTCAATCATGCTATGATCACTCATTCCAAGGGGATCCTTTACTAAGAGATTGTTTATTAATCCTGTCTCATTACACAGGACCAGATCTAGGATAGCCTTCCCTCTGGTTGGTTCCGTTACATACTGCTCAAGGAATCCATCCCTTATGCACTCCATGAACTCTTCCTCAAGGCTACCCTGACCAATTTGATTTGTCCAATCAACATGGAGGTTAAAATCACCCATGATTATTGCTGTTCCCTTTTTACAAGCCCCCACTATTTCCTGGTTTATGCTCCTGCCAACAGAGTTGTTACTGTTAGGGGGCTATATACTACGTCCACCAGTGACTTTTTCCCCTTATTATTCCTTATCTCCACCCAAACTGTTTCAACATCCTGATCCTTTGAGCATATATCGTTTCTCACTATTGCAGTGATTCCATCTTTTATCAATAGAGCTACCCCACCTCCTTTTCCTTTCTGTCTGTCCTTCCAGATTGTCAAATATTTAATTCCCAGTCCTGGTCACCTTGCAACCACGTCTCTGTAATAGCTATCAGATCATACCCATTTGTCTCAATTTGTGCCGTCAACTCATCTCTTTTGTTAAAAATGCTATGTGCATTCAGACAAAGTGCCTTTAAATTTATTATTTTACCCTTTTTTCCTGCTTTTTCCTCTCTCCTTCAAACTCACTTTCTTTATTTTTGCTTTCTAATTTCCACTTTTCTCCCCTCCCTACTGAATCAACTCTCAGGTTCCCATCTCCCTGCCAAGCTAGTTTAAACCCTCCCCAATAGCATTAGCAAACCCTCCTGTAAGGATATTGGTCCCTGCTCCATTGAGGTGCAACCCATCCGGCTTGTACAGGGCCCACCTCCCCCAGAAGCGGTCCCAATGTCTCAGGAATCTAAAGCCCTCCCGCCTGCACCATCTCTCCAGCCACGTATTCATCTGCTCTATCTTCCTAGTTCTGTACTCACTAGCTCGTAACAAATAAAAAATAGAAGTCCTACCTTTATGTGAAGGGAAGGCAGCGGGCCACCAATGAGGGGAGGAGGAGGAGGAGAAGAGAGGAGGGGGGAAGAGAGGAGGGGGCAAGAGGTGAAGGGGTGGGAGAGGAGAGGAGGGAGAGGAGGGGGGGAGGGGGATCCTTTTGTGTTTCACTTAACCTGTCTATGTCCTTTTGCAGGTTTTTTTGTGTCCTCCTCAAACATTGCTTTTGCTCACAACTTTGTATCATCAGCAAACTTGGCTACATTACACTTGGTCCCTTCATCCAAGTCACTAATATAGATTGTAAATAGTTGGGGTCCCAGCACTGATCCCTGCGGCATCCCACTAGTTACTGATTGCCAACCCGAGAATGACTCATTTATCTCGAATCTCTGTTTTCTGTTAGCCAATCCTCTATCCATGCTACTATATTAACCACAACCCCGTGAACTTTTATCTTGTGCAGTAAGCTTTTATGTGGCACCTTGTCAAATGCTTTCTGGAAGTCCAAATACACCACATTCACTGGTTCCCCTTTATCCACCCTGTTTGTTACATCCTCAAAGAATTCCAGCAAATTTGTCAAACATGACTTCCCCTTCATAAATTCACGCTGACTCTGTTGTGTATGTATAATATAAGTATACTCAATGTACAGTTACATAAGACTACTGGATGTACCTTCACACTGTATATACTATGCTTGTACCACCAGAGGGTGCAACTGGTGGAGACCTAGGGGTCACCTGTACACGACAGGTAACCAGGTATAAAAGGGAGCTCACCATGCTGTACTCTCACTCAGGAGCTGCAATAAATGGACTAAGGTCACAACAGTTTAAGTACAATACCTCACCTCATGGAGTCATTACTAGAGTGCTTACAGACACAATAGACTCTGCCTGACTGAATTATGCTTTTCCAAATGTCCTGCAACTGCTTCTTTAATAATGGACTCCAACATTTTCCCAACCACAGATATTAGGCTAACTGGTTTATAGTTTCCTGCTTTTTGTCTGCCTCCTTTTTTGAGTAGGGACGTTACATTTGCAGTTTTCCAATCTGCTGGGACCTCCCCAGAATCCAGGGAATTTTGGTAAATTACAACCAATGCATCCACTATCCCTGCCGTTACTTCTCTTAAGACCCTTGGATGCAAGCCATCAGGTCCAAGGGATTTATCCACTTTTAGTCCCACTGAGTACCATCTCCTTAGGTGATTGGGATTGTGTCAAGTTCCTCCCCTACTATAAGCTCCTTGACTATCCACTGTTGGGATATTTGTTTAGTGTCCTCTACCGTAAAGACTGATACAAAATATTTGTTCAGAGTTTCTGCCATCTCCATGTTCCCCATCACTAGTTCCCCGGTTTCATCCTCTAAGAGACGAAAATTTACTTTAGCCATTCTTTTCCATTTTATATACCCGTAGAAACTCTTGCTATCTGTTTTTATATTTCATGCTAGTTTACTTTCATAGTCTATCTTCCCTTTCTTAATCATTTTTTTAATCATTCTTTGCTGGCTTTTAAAAGCTTCCCAATCTTCTGCCTTTCCACTAATTTTGGCCACTTTGTATACCCTTGTTTTTAATTGGATACCATCCTTTATTTCTTTAGTTAACCACAGATGGTTTTCTTTTCATTTACACCCTTTCCTCCTCACTGGAATATATTTTTCTTGAGAGTTATGAAATATCTCCTTAAATGTGCACCATTGTTCATCAACCATTCTACACTTTAATCTATTTTCCCAGTTCACTTTAGCCAACTCCGCCGTCATACCTTTGTAATCTCCTTTATTTAAGCTTAGTACACTGGTTTGAGATCCAACTTTCTCACCCTCCATCTGAATTTGAAATTCAACCATGCTATAATCACTCATTCCAAGGGGATCCTTTACTAGGAGATTGTTTATTAATCCTGTCTCATTACACAGGACCAGGTCCAAGATACTGCTCAAGGAACCTGTCCCTTATGCACCCCATAAACTCTTCAAGGCTACCCTGACCAATTTGATTTGTCTAATCAATATGGAAATTAAAATCACCCATGATTATTGCTGTTCCCTTTTTACAAGATATAGCGCCTTTCTCGACGACCAGACGTCCCAAAGCACTTTACTGCCAATGAAGTACATTTGGAGTGTAGTCACTGTTGTAATGTAGGAAACTCGTCAGCCAATTTGCACACAGCAAGCTCCCACAAACAGCAATATGATAATGGCCAGATAATCTGTTTTTGTTATGTTGATTGAGGGATAAATATTGGCCAGGACACTGGGGATAACTCCCTTGCTCTTCTTCAAAATAGTACCATGGAAACTTTTACATCCAACTGAGAGCAGACTAGACCTCGGTTTAATGCCTTATCTGAAAGACGACACCTTCATCAGCACTGCACTGATAGACTAGATTTTTATGCTCAAGTCTCTGGACTGGGACATGAACCCACAACCTTCTGATGCAGAGGTGAGGGTGCTACCCATTGATTTTAGGTTCTGCTCCTCGTGGTGTGGCCGCCATCTTCTGGCTCTCCTGCAGGTAGGCTGTGGTGCTATTTTCTTCCACAGGTTTGACCCTGGACGTCGGAAATCCATTTCTTTCGTCGATGTTCCTCTTTTGGAGTGCTACCTTGGCCTGGTAAGTGGAGTTTTGATCCTCGGTCCTGGAGATTTCGCCAGGGTGCTGTGGAGTTGTGGCCACGCCGTCGAGCTGGACTGTGGAACCTCCGGATGCAGTGATGGATCCATGTTTGAGGTCGACTGCCGGAGCCCGGAGGCCTGGGAGCAGCTTCGCTTGGACAGGATGCCGTTGTGGTCAATTGGCGGGATTCATCCAAAGTTCTTCAAAGGTCGCTTGACCCATCACAGACTGGCTCGTCCCTGTGTCGCTCTCCATAGAAACTGGGACCCCGTCAATGTCTACTTTCATTGCCCACGGAGAACTTTCAGTGGAGCAAGTATGATTTCCATACTCTTCTTCCAGGGGTTGAACAACTTCACCTTCATCTGTGTCGGAGCCCCGGTGATCAGCCAACTCATCAGTGATGCGGTGAGTACAGCTTTTTCTGCACATTCTTTGGAGGTGCCTTTTCTCTTTACATGCATAGTCCTTGTAGCGGCACTGATGGGCCCTGTGGTTTCCTCCACAGCGTCATTACGGGGCCATCCGGTTTGCCCCATATGGCAGACTCAGGGTTGCGGGACTAGGGGCAGCATTTCTGCCCTTAGAAGTATCCATGCGGTGCATTGCTCTCGTCGGTTTAGAGTCCCTTAGTGCTTTATTTAGGTGGTCACCAAAGTCGCATGGTGCAGCCAGTCTCCTTAAGTGTTCCAATCTTTCTACAAAAGCGTCCCAATCTTCCCCATCGGTAAATTGCTGAAAGATGCTAAGATTCGACATGCTGAGCGTGTGGTTCGTGACCTCGTATTCTCGTCCCCAGTTATTATATATGTAGGCACCTTGTTAATGACTCCACGAAGCAGGGGTATGGTACTCAAAATGTGAAGACTGTAGTCCTTTATTTGCAGCTTCTTGAGTGAGGATACAAAGCTGTGAGCTCCTTTATATACTGGGTTACCTGCAGCTTGCAGCTTGTAAGGGTACATTCAGTGTTGCATAACAGTGTTACAAACATCACACAGTAAATAGGCATGCATATACAACAGGAAATATTACATTTGGTTTCCTCATCGAAATCACTTACATATATATTGTGAATAGCTGGGGCCCAAGCACTGATCCCTGTGGCACCCCACTAGTCACTGCCTGCCACCCCGAAAAAAAACCATTTATTCCTACTCTGTTTCCTGTCAGTTAACCAATTTTCAATCCATGCCAGTATATTACCCCCAATCCTATGTGCTTTAATTTTGCACACTAACCTCTTATGTGGGACTTTAATCAAAGGCCTTCTGAAAATCCAAATACACTGCATCCACTGGTTCTCCCTTATCTATTCTATCAGTTATATCCTCAAAAAACTCCAGTAGGTTTGTCAAATGCGATTTTCCTTTCATAAATCCATTTTGACTTTTTCTAATCCCTTTGATATTATCTAAGTGTCCCGTTATCGCATTCTTTATAACAGACTCTAGCATTTTCCCCACTACTGATGTTAGGCTAATCGGTCTGTAGTTCCCGGTTTTCTCTCTCCTTCCTTTTATAAATAGTAGGGTTACATTTGCCACTCTCCAATCTGCAGGAACTATTCCATAATCCATAGAATTTTGGAAGATGACAACCAATGCATCCACTATTTCCAAGGCTACCACTTTTAATACTCTGGGATGCAGATTATCAGACCCTGGGGATTTATCGGCTTTCAGTCCCATTAGTTTCTCCAGCACTATTTTCTTATTAATAATCATTTCCTTTAATTCTTCTTGCTCACTGGACCCTTGGTTCCCTAGCATTTCTGGGATGCTATTTTTGTCCTCTTCTGTGAAGACTGAATCAAAGTACTTATTTAATTGTTCTGCCATTTCCTTGTTCCCCATTATAAATTCTCCCGTTTCTGACTGTAAAGGACCTACATTTGTCTTCACTAATTTTTTTTTTACGTACTTGTAGAAACCTTTGCACTAGATAGGCTCATACGTGGACAATGGGTGAGATAACAGAGAAAAACCTACATACCTGAAGCAGGGTATGTAAGGAGACAATTCTTTGGAGGGGAGGGAATAGAATAATCAGTTAAAAGTGAACCATTTACATAGCTGTCAAAGGTAATATAGAACTTAGTTTGTACTATTTGTACCCCAAAATCAATTTTATTTGGTTGAAGAACATTCAGTGGTGCTTAATTTGAAGGCAGAATTGTGCTTGGCTGTGAATATCCATGGCCAAATAGCTTGCCAATGTTCATGGTCACGACTCATATATGAAGAATGTTAAATTGTACCCAAGCAGAAGTCACTGCTTTCAGGAGAGGAAGGAAGAAATGGGAGAAAATAGTACGAAAAAAGATACATTTAGAAAATGACACTGCAACACTACTGATATGTAAATTTTTGTCTGATTACATTCCTGTGAAGAACTGTGGGACATTTTACATTAAAGGCGCCATGTAAATGAAAGTTGTTGTTGTTGTAGTGCTGCTGCCAAACAGATAAAATTACCTTTGTTCTGCCTCCAAAATCACATTAAGTGTATCTGACCCCTCTAAAGCAACAACTTGCATTTATATGGTTCCTTTAATATATTAAAATGTCCTAAGGTTCATCACAGGAGGATTAGTAAACAAATTTTGACTATAGTATTGTGCTACAAAAGTCCTGAATGAAGCGGAGAGGTCACACATTATGTATGTTACTCTATTGCATTAGACCGCCATAAGGCAATTGGCTCACTAGTTTTGAAACTTTGCTCAGAGCACTTGCTTGGTGGCATGTGAAAAATTGTATGCTTATCTTTAAAAACTGAAATTTGATGGAAAAGAAATATATAAACAGCTTGATTAAAAAATAATAAACTGAGTGGAACAAATACACTACAGCCATAATAAATTATAATTTCATATTTTTAAAGTACTAGTTAGTGTACAAATTTTAAAAATCTTGTTGAATGTTTGCTTTCTATTTGGGTTGGGGGAATGAGCAAATCTTTAGCATTTACAAATATGGCAGCATGCAAACCATTGTTGGATTACAGACATGACATTGGTACAAAATTAAGCAATGAAATACTTTTTCAAGTTAGAGGATACTGCATAGAAAACAATCTTAATTACATGTGAGCTCTAAAATTAATCTTAAAATTGTACATTAAAAATGAGCAGTTGAAGTGTTATTTGAAACTCTTTGGAGGAGGAATTTGCAAATTAACTTTTGAAATCCAGAAATATTAGTTCCAGGCGTTAATGATTCTCAGCTTTCGCCAAATTGGGTGTTTGCACTCCAGGAAGAAAGTGGAGCGCTAAAATCAAACCATGCAGCGCTGCCGGGATTCGAGGCTCCTTCCCTCCCTTAAAGGGAAGGGCTATCACTGCAGGCTCTGTATTGCAACGAGACTCGTTGCTGACAGCAGTCGCGATCCGGCCCGTAACAGCCCCAAGCATTCTAGCAGAGTGCTGGGCTGATCGATCGCGGCCCGATCTGAAAATTCTGACAAATGGCAATTATGCATTAGGGAAAAAAAATCTTTTCCCCACCAACATCCCTTTAAACAGTGCTCCCGAAGTGCCCGGCCTTCCAAACAATACCTCCTGCAGCTGTCGGTGTCGTCGCCTGGCAACGTTGCAGGGGCGGAACTGAAGTTCGAGTCTAGGGCGACGAGCAGCACAATGACGTCACAATCTGAGTGCAGGAGAGTGTGCCGCTAGAGGTTACCTCCGACGCGAATTTAGCTGCAGTCGTTTCTTTCGCTGTGCCTGGTTGGTAAATCGTTAGCGCCCATTATCGCCCCGGAGGCAATAATGGGAAACAGAAAAGAGGCCAATTTTTAGGCCTTTAATTTTTCAGTAATTATTTTTGGCTGAAATTTAAAGAACATTATTGTAGAGGAATAAAATGATCTTGACTATGCCATTCTGACCTCCTGTTTTGCTTGCAATGTTCTCAGCATCTGGAAGGTGAATACAAAACATATTTTCTGTGCAGAAAAGCAGGCAATTAACAAAAGTGTCTGCAGAAGGTTGAACAGGCTGACGATGAAAGACTAAAAGTAATAAGGCAAAAGGTTAAAGGAATACACTTAAGGAGGCTGAAGGAGAGAATTCTCTACTGAGATGGATCTAGTTAAAACAAAGACCTAGATTACAATGTATTTACTTCAACACTATAGGGCTCAATTTTGCCCAAGTCCGTTTTCTGGCATATTGCCAGAGTTATGCCCGTTTTTCTAGGCCAGAATTGCACCAGAAATATTTTGCCAAAGTTTCCCCGATGTATAATTCAAATTTGGCGCAGCGTGTCCATCTCCTCGCGGGGGGGGGGGGGGGCCGAGCCTGCCGTCTGCGCTGAAAAGATAATGTTGCACCTTCTGCACATGCGTGACAAAAAAATTGTGAATGTTTGACGTTATTTCAATGGACGCGCATGCGCAGTACAGCTCCGGGTTGGCAATCGGCCATTTTTAAAGAGCCAGTTGTGTGTGTGAGAAGGAGTGCTGTGTGAGAGCATTGGAAAAATCGGATCTGCAGCAATACAAGATGCAACGCGGTGCAAGGACCAAGAATTTATTACAGATTGAAGTGGAGGCACTAGTTACTGTGATTGAGAACAGATGGCAGGAGCTGGATACCAGCAGAGGTCACATAAAAGTTCCACCCAAACAAATGAAGAAACGCTGGAATCAAGTTGCAGAAGATTACTGCGCAACGGTGCCACCACGAGATCTGGAGGCCAGTGTAAAAAGAAGTGCCAGGAACTTGGTCAAGTAGTTTGTGTAAGTAACATTTTCATTTATTCAATTGAATTGCAATTGTAAATGTGACCAGCTGTATATGTCCCACCCAGCAGAAAGACACCCTCTCTAAAAAGTTGCATTTTCATCTTTGCAGGGAAAGAACTCGAACAGGAGGTGGCCCAGCAAATCTGCAGCCACTGACACCCTTGGAAGAGAAGATCGCTGCTTTGATGGGTCTTGCCTGGAGAAAAGTAACCACTACTGTACAAGCTGGGCCCATACTCAAGGCAGAGGGGATGTCCTACAAATTCCACAGTCTGGCTTTGCTAAATGTTAAGTACTGTGCGGGCTAGCTATGCTTTGGTTCCTGGGGATGTATCCGTCAGCTACGCTTCGGTTGATGCAATGTACTATCATTCATCGTGGTCCTTCAAATGAGCCTGCTGCCTGTGCTGTGTGAGCCTACTCATGCCACCCACTCTGACCCCTCCTCTGCTGCTAACCATTTGTCTGTTCTGTTATATTTTGCAGAACCTGAGGCCAATCCTGACGATGCAGATGATGATTCAGATGAGCACGAGCCTGAAGAGGAGATCATCTAATCCTACCCTCCAGACCAAGAGCATGGGGGTGAGGGTGAGGGGATGGAGATGGATGAAGCCTCCACTGTTTTACTGACTTTCTGGAGGTGCAGGTGCCGTCTATTGAGGTGCCAGTCCCTTCCCGGACTAGTGGTTTGAGTGTTGGTGGGACATTACGTGGCTTCCTAACGTCCGAGGCTGCGTGTCACAGTGTTGTGGTGCAGCGAGGCACACCCAGCCCCCACCTTCCGAGGCTGCAGGTTCCAGTGGTGTGGTGCAGCGAGGCAAACCCAGGGCCCCACCTTCCGAGGCTGCAGGTTCCAGTGGTGGGGTGTGAGCCACATCCGTGGGGAGGAGGGGAAGGAGGGCTTGACCGAGTGGGGAGAGCATTGACCTTACGCGATCATTCCTGTACACCATCAGTGGGGTGGGTGATGAAGTAAGCGGGACTGTTGGGAGAAGTAACAGCAATCTCATGAGGAATGGGAATTATGTCAGTGACCATGAGGGAGGGAATGTCACAGGTAGGTGATGCGCTGACAGGGAACATCAGGGAGGGAATATCAGAGATGGTGTAAACACTATCACTGAACATGAAGGAGGGACTGTCACAGGTAGTTTCAGACAGTTTTGCTCAACATGAGGGAGGGAATGTTGCAGGTCGTTGAGACATGGTTAGGGCACATGAAGGACAGCATGTTGGAGTTAGCTGCTGCAATAAGGGAACATGCCCAGACCCCGCGCCCATTGACAGAATCAACTGCCATTCCAACTTCAATCCCCACACCAGCCTCAGGAGAGCCCCAAGCTGGGCCCTCTACATTACTCCCTGCCGCCACCACCCCCCCAAACAGGTGCACACTACCCAAGATCTTAGAAAGAATAAGCTTGGTACCAAGCCCAAAAACATTGCGCCACCGCCTGTGGGCAGGGGTGGTGAAGTCACCAAGAACAAGCGCGGCGGGCGGTCTTAGAATAAGGTGGAGGAGAGATGGGTGCAGCTTTTCTTTGCTGCTGTTGTTGTTATTATTATTGTTACTGCAACAGGAGACTCTACAGTAATTCTTTCAAGTATTAGCTGCATAACAATTCATCTAGCTTGGGTGAAACTTAATCATAGAAACATAGAAACATAGAAAATAGGTGCAGGAGCAGGCCATTCAGCCCTTCTAGCCTGCACCGCCATTCAATGAGTTCATGGATGAACATGAAACTTTAGTACCCCCTTCCTGCTTTCTCGCCATACCCCTTGATCCCCCGAGTAGTAAGGACTTCATCTAACTCCCTTTTGAATATATTTAGTGAATTGGTTTCAACTACTTTCTGTGGTAGAGAATTCCACAGGTTCACCACTCTCTGGGTGAAGAAGTTTCTCCTCATCTCGGTCCTAAATGGCTTACCCCTTATCCTTAGACTGTGACCCCTGGTTCTGGACTTCCCCAACATTGGGAACATTCTTCCTGCATCCAACCTGTCCAAACCCGTCAGAATTTTAAACATTTCTATGAGGTCCCCTCTCACTCTTCTGAACTCCAGTGAATACAAGCCCAGTTGATCCAGTCTTTCTTGATAGGTCAGTCCCACCATCCCGGGAATCAGTCTGGTGAATTTTCGCTGCACTCCCTCAATAGCAAGAATGTCCTTCCTCAAGTTAGGAGACCAAAACTGTACATAATACTCCAGGTGTGGCCTCACCAAGGCCCTGTACAGGAATGGGGTACTGAAGTTGAATGTTCAGCCATGAACTCATTGAATGGCGGTGCAGGCTAGAAGGGCCGAATGGCCTACTCCTGCACCTATTTTCTATGTTTCTATGTAGCAACACCTCCCTGCCCCTGTACTCAAATCCCCTCGCTATGAAGGCCAACATGCCATTTGCTTTCTTAACCGCCTGCTGTACCTGCATGCCAACCTTCAATGACTGATGTACCATGACACCCAGGTCTCGTTGCACCTTCCCTTTTCCTAATCTGTCACCATTCAGATAATAGTCTGTCTCTCTGTTTTTACCACCAAAGTGGATAACCTCACATTTATCCACATTATACTTCATCTGCCATGCATTTGCCCACTCACCTAACCTATCCAAGTCACTCTGCAGCCTCATAGCATCCTCCTTGCAGCTCACACTGCCACCCAACTTAGTGTCATCCGCAAATTTGGAGATACTACATTTAATCCCCTTGTCTAAATCATTAATGTGCAATGTAAACAGCTGGGGCCCCAGCACAGAACCTTGCGGTACCCCACTAGTCACTGCCTGCCATTCTGAAAAGTACCCATTTACTCCTACTCTTTGCTTCCCGTCTGATAACCAGTTCTCAATCCACGTCAGCACACGACCCCCAATCCCATGTGCTTTAACTTTGCACATTAATCTCTTGTGTGGGACCTTGTCAAAAGCCTTCTGAAAGTCCAAATATACCACATCAACTGGTTCTCCTTTGTCCACTTTACTGGAAACATCCTCAAAAAATTCCAGAAGATTTGTCAAGCATGATTTCCCTTTCACAAATCCATGCTGACTTGGACCTATCATGTCACCTCTTTCCAAATGCACTGCTGTGACATCCTTAATAATTGATTCCATCATTTTACCCACTACTGAGGTCAGGCTGACCGGTCTATAATTCCGTGTTTTCTCTCTCCCTCCTTTTTTAAAAAGTGGGGTTACATTGGCTACCCTCCACTCGATAGGAACTGATCCAGAGTCAATGGAATGTTGGAAAATGACTGTCAATGCATCCGCTATTTCCAAGGCCACCTCCTTAAGTACTCTGGGATGCAGTCCATCAGGCCCTGGGGATTTATCGGCCTTCAATCCCATCAATTTCCCCAACACAATTTCCCGACTAATAAAGATTTCCCTCAGTTCCTCCTCCCTACTAGACCCTCTGACCCCTTTTATATCCAGAAGGTTGTTTGTGTCCTCCTTAGTGAATACTGAACCAAAGTACTTGTTCAATTGGTCTGCCATTTCTTTGTTCCCCGTTATGACTTCCCCTGATTCTGACTGCAGGGGACCTACTTTTGTCTTTACTAACCTTTTTCTCTTTACATACCTATAGAAACTTTTGCAATCTGCCTTAATGTTCCCTGCAAGCTTCTTCTCGTACTCCATTTTCCCTGCCCTAATCAAACCCTTTGTCCTCCTCTGCTGAGTTCTAAATTTCTCCCAGTCCCCAGGTTCGCTGCTATTTCTGGCCAATTTGTATGCCACTTCCTTGGCTTTAATACTATCCCTGATTTCCCTGGATAGCCACGGTTGAGCCACCTTCCCTTTTTTATTTTTACGCCAGACAGGGATGTACAATTGTTGTAATTCATCCATGCGGTTTCTAAATGTCTGCCATTGCCCATCCACAGTCAACCCCTCAAGTATCATTCGCCAATCTATCCTAGCCAATTCACGCCTCATACCTTCAAAGTTACCCTTCTTTAAGTTCTGGACCATGGTCTCTGAATTAACTGTTTCATTCGCCATCCTGATGCAGAATTGCACCATATTATGGTCACTCTTCCCCAAGGGGCCTTGCACAATGAGATTGCTAATTAATCCTCTCTCATTACACAACGCCCAGTCTAAGATGGCCTCCCCCCTAGTTGGTTCCTCGACATATTGGTGTAGAAAACCATCCCTTATGCACTCCAGGAAATCCTCCTCCACCGTATTGCTTCCAGTTTGGCTAGCCCAATCTATGTGCATATTAAAGTCACCCATTATAACTGCTGCACCTTTATTGCATGCACCCCTAATTTCCTGTTTGATGCCCTCCCCAACATCACTACTACTGTTTGGAGGTCTGTACACAACTCCCACTAACGTTTTTTGCCCTTTGGTGTTCTGCAGCTCTACCCATATAGATTCCACATCATCCAAGCTAATGTCTTTCCTAACTATTGCATTAATCTCCTCTTTAACCAGCAATGCTACCCCACCTCCTTTTCCTTTTATTCTATCCTTCCTGAATGTTGAATACCCCTGGATGTTGAGTTCCCAGTCCTGATCATCCTGGAGCCACGTCTCCGTAATCCCAATCACATCATATTTGTTAACATCTATTTGCACAGTTAATTCATCCACCTTATTGCGGATACTCCTTGCATTAAGACACAAAGCCTTCAGGCTTGTTTTTTTAACACCCTTTGTCCTTATAGAATTTTGCTGTACAGTGGCCCTTTTTGTTCTTTGCCTTGGGTTTCTCTGCCTTCCACTTTTCCTCATCTCCTTTCTGTCTTTTGCTTTTGCCTCCTTTTTGTCTCCCTCTGTCTCCCTGCATTGGTTCCCATCCCCCTGCCATATTAGTTTAACTCCTCCCCAACAGCACTAGCAAACACTCCCCCTAGGACATTGGTTCCGGTCATGCCCAGGTGCAGACCGTCCGGTTTGTATTGGTCCCACCTCCCCCAGAACCGGTTCCAATGCCCCAGAAATTTGAATCCCTCCCTGCTGCACCACTGCTCAAGCCACGTATTCATCTGCACTATCCTGCGATTCCTACTCTGACTAGCACGTAGCACTGGTAGCAATCCCGAGATTACTACTTTTGAGATCCTACTTTTTAATTTAGCTCCTAGCTCCTTAAATTCGTAGGACCTCGTCCCTTTTTGTACCTATGTCGTTGGTACCAATGTGCACCACGACAACTGGCTGTTCTCCCTCCCATTTCAGAATGTCCTGCACCCGCTCCGAGACATCCTTGACCCTTGCACCAGGGAGGCAACATACCATCCTGGAGTCTCGGTTGCGGCCGCAGAAACGCCTATCTATTCCCCTCACCATTGAATCCCGTATCACTATCGCGCTCCCACTCTTTTTCCTGCCCTCCTGTGCAGCAGAGCCAGCCAC
The DNA here is from genome assembly GCF_044704955.1 of Pristiophorus japonicus. Taxonomy (NCBI): domain Eukaryota; kingdom Metazoa; phylum Chordata; class Chondrichthyes; family Pristiophoridae; genus Pristiophorus; species Pristiophorus japonicus. The sequence continues at coordinate 125,046,980 of NC_091989.1, forward strand.
GGTGCCATGAACTTGGCTGCTGCTGCCCTCCACTGATGAGTCATCCCCCCCAACAGTACTCAAAGCGGTGTATCTGTTTTGCAGGGGGATGACCACAGGGGACCCCTGCACTACCTTTCTTGCACTGCTCTTCCTGCTGGTCTTCCATTCCCTATCTGGCTGTGGACTCTTCTCCTGTGGTAAGACCAACTCACTACAAGTGATACTCACGTCATTCTCAGCATCGTGGATGCTCCAGAGTGAATCCACTCTCAGCTCCAATTCCACAACGCTTGAGGCGGATACACTTCCCACACACATAGTCGTCAGGGACACCGGAAGTGTCCCCGAGTTCCCACATGGTACAGGAGGAGCATATCATGTGACCGAGCTCTCCTGCCATGCCTTAACCCTTAGATACCCTTAAATTGGTAATAACAATGTTACAGTTCACTTACTGATATAAAAAATAAAAAGAAAAGCTACTCACCAATCACCAGCCAATCACTTACCCCATTGGCTGTGACGTCACTTTTTGATTCCTTTCTACTATTTTGCTTTCTCTCCCGCTGTAGCTGCACTGGTACGCCTTTATAGGCCGCTCCGACGCTGCTCCCGCCTCTCACCAACTGCCGCTGACTCTCGAGCTCCCGCTGGGCCTTTATAGGCCGCTCCGACACCGCTCCCACCTCTCGCCAACTGCCGCTGACTCTCGAGCTCCCGCTGGGCCTTTATAGGCCGCTCCGACGCTGCTCCCGCCTCTCGCCTCTTGCCAACTACTTTGTTAACTGCTCTTTATCTACACTACTTTAAAATCATGGATCAGCCATGGATCAGTGGTTGTAAACTCATCTCTAATAAGAAGGTGGAATTCAAGCCGAGTTCAGAGACTTGGCACAAAATCTTGGCTGACATTCGAGTGCATCATCCATCACAGGCAGTCTCAAAATCGAGGAAGTTTTGCTTCCACTCTAAAAGTGAGTTCTCAGGTGACTGTACAGTCCAATACGGGAATTACGGTCTCTGTCTGGGGGCGTACCATTCCATTGAGCGGCGCGTGCTGGAGCAGGAGAGTGAAGGAGGACGTCATCAAGGTCCAGGTTGGTGATTGGAGCGTGGGCAGGTAGAGCAGGAGCGGAGAGGTCAGGGCGAAGGAGTGGCAAGATATTGCAGAGGGACGTGATCGGGGCCCAGGAGAGGCGTGAGTTTGGGGCCCATGAAATGCGAGGGGCCAGCGGCAGCATGGGCCAGCCCACTAGGTTCGTGCAGCAGAGCTGGTCTCCAGTCATCTTGGTTAATCCTTGCTACTGGACCAAGACCTAGCTCTGTCAAGCCCGTGTGGTGGCTGGTGTGCAATGGCCATCACACGTTAAAAAGAAATCCACGCACAAAAAATCAACTCATCTTCCACTCTTCAAGATTTAGTTCGGGACCTGGAATATTAGGTCCTTCATTGAAACACCTGTGAACTTCTTGACGTGGAAACAAGTCATCCTCGAGGGTCTGCCTATAATGATGATGATTGTTACTGTTGCAACTGTTGTTCTCAAATTAAAAGTTTTTTTGTAAGTTATGTAAATTTGCAAGTTTAAAAGTTAGTAAATGACCTTCAAGTTTTTAAAGTGATCTTAGAGTTTGTAAGTGATCGTAACTGAAAACTTTAACATTTGATACAAGAATAATTTTATTAAAGTTAAGTACAAAGAACTGTTTGTTAAACTTTTAACTAAAATATATTTTACATTAATTCTGAATCATTTACATTATTTGTTCCATTATTAACACAGCAGGCAGAACAGGTTATTTTTCTTTCTCCCCAAGGTCTGTATGGATGGACTTCTCTTCCCCACCGCCCCCCCCCCCCCGCCAACTCATTGCAGTCTTGTGACTTCTGCCCTTCTCCTCCCTCCCCAAACTCATTGCAGTCTTGTGCCTAGTGCAGCAGCCTTCCGATCGCCACCTCTGCCTGCCGGGCTTGTTTTCCAGCCAAGCCCCGAGCCCGTGTCCAGGCACGGGGCCGATTCTCACGGCCGACACTACGACCCCCCCTTTCCAGCCCTGCTTGAAGACATTTGGTGGTGGCGTGAGAGTAAAAAAAATGAAAACTTCAGAAATCCAAGAAACTTCCATGTACTCAGTTGAAAGGTAAAAAAAGTTGAACTTTATTATGGATATTTCAAGTGTTAGAGACTCCCTCCAAAAACAGTGATGAAAAACAATGGCGTCTTTCAGCGCCAAATTTTCAATGTGTGCTGCTTTCTGCTAACTCACCAGAAGGTTTTTTGGGAGTGGCTGGATACGCCGACCTAGGATAAAAAATTTGGGGGCAAACTGCTAAAAATGCTGAAAACTGGCAGACATGAGGGAACACCCCGTGACGTCAAAAAAACCTAACCTAGAAAAATCGTAACTAAAGCACTTACGCTGGCGCAGATTCCGAGGGAAACTTTGAATTAAATAATTATGCCAGAAAAAACGGTGCACGCCAAAAATACAGCGCAAACGATCCTGGAAAATTGAGCCCTATAGCCTTAAATTAGATAGAGAATTTGAGAGTTTAACGTCAGGATCTATGAAAATCTAATTGTGACAAGCACATACAAATAATGGAGCAGAATTAGCAACCTGTTCCCAAGGTATTGTTAAATTCACTGAAGATTCTTCCTGGAAAAATTAACCTGTTTTAATTCTTTCACACAGACATTAGTTCTTCACTGATTGGTATGGGGATTAGAGCATTGTTGTTAAAAAAATTCTCCTCTCCTCTCAATTAATTCCTTTTCCCCAACGTACTTTTCATTCCTCATTCAGTGCTCTTCACCCTCTGCAAATGTGAATAGTGCAGTTGACTCACTTTTACTTTGCCTTTCTTATGAAGCGCCTGGCCTTTGCAGTACCTCATCCAACAGCCTACCTGTTAAAAACTCACTATGAAAAGACATTTCAGAAGGGATTGAGCTGATCCAACAAAGAGTGATTATGTTTAGCAACTGTTTACATCTGTATCCACATCTTCAAAATAAAATAACATAACAACATATTATTCAAATTGGCATGCTGCTAAATGTTCTGTATGCTGCCAAAACCAATACTATTCTAAGGATCTTAGTACATCACTCTCGTAATTAGCAATGTGAAAATAGAGGTCACTGAAGGTATATTCTGCAGAATGCACAGGGAGGCGTTGGATGTGGGAGTGGGGAAATTCCACTTTTGGTGAGTGGCAAAAGAGATGTTCTCTGCTTTTTGATTTACAAGGTGTTACTCACAATTTGTTTTTATTTTAACAGCATTTATGTCAGCTTTTACATTGATCATAAACCTCCCTGGCCCATCAGCCACCAATCTCTTATTTTGTGTGAGGTGGGAGATTTTATTGAATAGTTGCAAAATGTCGAGGAGAATGTACTTTCTGTACAAAGTGCTCCTCTCTACCTCAACATGGTGATGGCCCAGATTTTATGGGCGGTATGGCGGCATACTCTCAGAATACGTCACTATACCTCCTCTGCATATGCGAAATCCAGAACTTACGGGCTGTCACTGTATGCGTTGACAAGCCATCCACACGGGCCATGAGAAAGCAATTGCTGGCAAAGAGTTGGGCTATTTGCCCACCAGCAGGTCAACAATTGCACACAGAAATGTTATGGTTGCTGCCCAGGGCCTGTTTGCATCAGCGCAAGGGGATAGCTCAACCATTAATGAAACATTTCGTATCAGAAATTATACACATGCATTGTATCAAATGAGTTTCTGCAAATATTGGCCCGGATTAGAGTTTTAATGATGTTGAAATTTTAATGATGTTGAAAGTTATCTAAAAAAATGTTTTTAAGTGAAGTTGGCGAAATGAAGCTAATTACAAATTAAATTTCAATTCTGTAAATTGTAATTAGATTAGATTTTGGGATTCCATTACATCTCATTCCAGGATTCCCTTTGGAAATGATTAAAAGAAAATTCTGCATTTTGATTGGAGGATTGATCCCAAGCTACCCCTCTGCACCGCCTGCATCCCTGGGATCCGCTGGCACTTATGCTGCCCTCTGCCTCGCATCCTCAGGCCGCAAGTTTACGCAGCCTTTCTGCGGTCAGCTAGCTGCATAATCCTTTCGTAGATCAGAGGCATACTCTGGAGGTACATCTCTGACTGCAATTTTTGGCCCAATATCTTATACCTTTTAGGAAATATTGTAATTTCTGTAGGTAGTTTTGAACGCCACAGAAACCTAAATTTAGCTTTCTTTCCTCCTGAGCTAATCTGCTAACCTATGTTGTAGGTCAGCTTGAGTACATCTCAGAGCAACACCACTGAACACAGACGATTTACTATTCTAAAATCTAAATTTGTTGTTCGAAAGGTGCGCATGGAAATGGTCAGAACTTTGCCTTTGAAGGGATTGGGAGGGGTGGATAAGTTGGGGGCAGGGTTGTATGGCCACTGTGTACCATCAATACAAGATATTTTGGGGAAACATGTCACATGGAAGAGGTGCATGACTCTCTTAGGTTGCTGGTTGGTTTCCATGGCGAGATTGGTGAAGGTGTTTGCCATGACAAAGAAATTATCTATCACTTGCTTGATGCAGTGGTGCACAGCTGGCTGTAAAGCAACCAGTGATGTAAACGTTCATGATAAAGAGCACCTTGCTAAATACTGGCAGACCCGTTCTTGATCTGACAGGCCAACTAAATGAAACACCGTCAGTGATATTTAGTTGACAGAAGGTAAGGCAGTAAATTTGACCTGAACCGGTGTTTGACATTTAGATAAAATGGATCTGTGTCTACAAGACTAGGCAGGAATAAGAACATAAATAGGAGCAAGAGTAAGCCACACAGTCCCTCGAGTTTGCTCCGCCATTCAATAAGATCATGGCTGAACTTCTACATCAACTCCACAGTCCCACCCTATCCCTGTATCCCTCGATTCCCTTAGTGCCCAAAAACCTATCACTCACAATCTTGATCATCAACTGAGCATCCACAGCCCTCTGGGGTAGAGATTTCCAAAGATTCATGATCCTGAGTGAAGAAAATTCTCATCTCAGTCCTAAATGGTTGACCCTTATCCTGAGACGATGGGAGTTATTTTAGTGAAAGGGTGAAAACAGGCACTAAATGGGTGCCGTGCTAATAAGACACGTCTGGTTTTAGCACACAATTTTGGTCCTAATTTATCATATTTTGAACTTGTATGGAGGCGTTAAATCAGACACCTGCAGCTTTAGCACTCAAGTGCTGATTAGATGCAATTTTCGTGGGGCAGTATATGTGGGCTCCACGCACCCACTTCCACTGAAGGTGTGGAGTGTGCTGGCTGTCACACAGTGGCAGGTTTCAGGATGGCTTGGGGATCAAGTGAAAGGATGCATAGGTTCTTGGACACGGCATTGGGTCCTGGTGGAGGAGGCCCAGAGGAGGAGGGATGTCCCTCTCTCCTGCAGCAGCTGGTGCTGCTCTGCCTGGTCTCATCTCCTCCTCCTACAGACCAAGGGGGAATCCTAGCAAGATGCCAGTGATCAAGCATTCCCTTTCTCCTGGTAACTCCTATAAAGGTGTCCAATAAGGTAGAGTAGCACAGCACTCACTCTTCTTGGGTGAAGTCCTGAGAAGTTCCAGAATAAATGTTGATAATAGTGTTGCTGAAGACTTGAAGCATCCCAGAAAGTCTCCCACTGTGTTTCAAAAGTCCTCTTCAAATCTCCAGCAAGTGAACAATAAAAGTGAACAATATACCTTTAGGTAGAGCTTGAATTCTCAGCAATGACTTATTTACTCTTGTTCAGCTGGTCATTGTTAGGTCACTGAATGAAGCGTTATCCACCAAAATGACGTGCAGCCTGTTTAATAAGCGCAAGCAGGCAATTTAATTGTCAATCAGCCTCTTAACAATCATCCAGGTGGCCTTTACTTGCGCTGGCTTCAACTCCTTTACCAAGATGGTACCTTGCACTAAACCGACATTGCAGCTTAATATCTCATCTTGGCCACCTCTATAGCACCTAAAGTATTTCGGCCAAAACTGCCCCCACAGACCCCTAGTTCTAGACTCTCTAGCCAGCCTCTCAGCATCTACCTGGTCATGCCCTCTATCTTCCAGTTAAACTTGCAACCTGAAAGTTTTGATCCCGGGAGGTTCCACATGCAGCTGCAGCTCTGACTTTCCTGTCCCTTCCAAACGTTGTAGGCCCTGCCAGGGGGCAAACTATATAAATTACATGAGATAGGAAATTCCAGCCCTCTTGGGTCTGGACAAGAGCTAGCACATTTTGTGTGGGTGTGAAACAGGAAAATCTAAATCCTTGAGAGAAAAAGATACTAGTTTACAGTAATTAGATTTCCATTTCTGCTCTTTTCCTTTCACCATCTTTTTTTCAAAGCCTCCCAACATTCAAGGAAATCAAGTTTATTGTTAAGACTATTGACCATTTGCAGCAATAAGGCAATTTCTGCTCGAGTTTCCATTGTTTCCTTTATTAGTCAGTCAATCTAAAGTGCTACCTCCTTGGTTAATGTTTCAATTCTCATCCAGTCTAGGGTAGTTAAATATCATTGTTTCATTTCTCTTCACTGAGTTTTCCTGTTCTCTCTCACTTGTTTAACTAATTTCAATTACTTACATGATGTGTAAAGGTCATCTTATCTAATCCACGTCAGTTGGTATAGTCTTATAAAACTTCTGGAGTCTGGTGGATCCATTTACTTCTCACTCCTATTAGATACTGCTTTAACACCTCCACCAACACATTAATGCCCCAGAAATTGCAGTGGAACTTGCAGGTGGATGCCTCCAACCAGAAAAGTTTCTACGAATCTACCTGGTGGTCCGGGAGGTTTGGAGACGTGTGGTCCTGGGCCTCTACGCGAAGACCTGCATAGAAGCCCACATATTGCAGGGACATAAATACTTCGCACGCATCCCTGCCGGAGCAGGCGCGAGGGACCGTATGGCCTACTCCTACTTCTTATGTTCTTATCACGTGGGCTGGACCAACCATTCTAAGTAGGGGTATTCCGATTCATACTTGGTGAGTTAAGTTTTGACAGAATCACCATAATATGAATGGTAATAGCCCCCAAAACATACAAACACTTAAAAAATATATTTTTAAGCCATCACATTTAAAATGATTAAATATGGAATATTAATATGGAACATTAATTATTTAAAACAAAAATTTAATTTTTTGAAAAATAAATTTACATATTTTAAAGGGTCTAAAAAGAAACTTACTTTTTGGGCTGGAATTTGGTCAGCATTTCCATTGTGCTTTCCGGCGGTATTCCTCTTTTCTGTTGAAAAACCACCCGGTGCTAATTTCATCAAAGTGCATCGCTGGTGGTTTTGAAATACCACTGGGGAGCGGACGGCCGGTGTGCAACACTGAAAAAACCGGTTCCACCTGAGTTTGGTGGTAGCGGTGATCCGTAGTTGAGAAGGAAAAAAAAGCTGAGGAGAAACTAGCCGGAAAAGCCCTTCGATCGGCGGTAGGTATGAAACCCTGCAAAAAAAGATAAGTGGAAGTTTAAAATTTTTTTTTACTGCAGTGATTCACTGGAAAAGGGTCCCGTGAATGTTTTCTGATTTTTTTATTTTTTGAAAAATATTTAGTGTGCTTTTCCCCCCTCCCTCGGTCCAACTCGTAGCTTCGGTCTAAATTTTGCTAAATATGACTGAATTTGACCAGTTTCGCGTTTTCTGCCGAGAACCCACGTGGAACACCGATTTTTCCCATTGGGCGGATTTTCCCCCCATTTTTTGATAAATTTTCCACCAATCTTAATCAAAGCGGTTTTTTGGGTGGTAATCCGGTGGTGGCAGTTTTAGATCAAAAACCAGCCCTAAATGTTTAAATTATTGAAAAAACGTCTTTTTTATCCTTTAAAAGTCTTAAGCTGACAAAAGCAGGCCATTCGCCTGCGTTTATCACTCGTAAGAATTTCGAGGACATTCACTGGTCAGAAGTTGGGCAAATAGCTCAACTCTCCGCCCGCGGAGGCTCTTTACTTCTGGATGTGTGCGATCTGTTAAGAGGATTCTTGACAGATCGCAAGTTGTGGGTTTAGGCACGTGCGCTTCGCATGCCTAAACCCGGAACTTGTGGGGCCCCTACGGGCGTGTGCACATCTCATACATGCCCAAAGGGGCCGCAAATTCAGGGCCGTAGACCACATCATTCCCTGGTCTCCATTGGCTTTCCCTTTAGTTGTGTTCAATCTTGCTTTCTTATTGAATACAAAGTTTCTGGAATCAAATGTCAAGAGGTATATTGTCATGAGGTGCTTTCAATTTATATTGGTGTAAATTACCTCAAATACTAACTTGCCTCAATCAAACATTTTTCATCAATCTGATGTATTTTATAATCATAAACAACCTTAGAGATAATTTGAAGTACCAGATTACAGCCCATATTTGGTGTTACTACATCCCTCCTACTTAAATTGTAAATGGGACAGCATGCCACAGGATGAATCGCATCTTGTTTAAGTTAGGGACTGGAAATTGTATTGGATGCCAGAATCTACTTCTGATCTATCCAAAAAACTGTAAGACACCACACTGACAGACTTCAAATTTTAAGTTATATTAGAAATTATTCAGAAAAATACATTTACACAGGAGCAGGTTAAATCAGCATAGTAAAATATCATTGCAATATTTAATTTTCACCAGTGCATTAAACGGTTTACATATTTTTTAAATTCTGAAATATTAGGAATTCTCTTCAGTAACACAAGTCCATAACGAAGAGATTTATGAAAAATGCCTATTTGCCCCCACACTGTATAGCAATATAGGAAAATGGGGCAATAGCCTGGTTACATGCCTCTCTTTGATGCCTAATTAGACGTGAAGGAAGAATAAAAAAAGATATCCTTCACCATCAATCACATCTGTTCCATTTTGAACTAATTTCTGGAGGGACAAACCAGGGACAAAGGCTGGAATTTTGCGGGGCGGGAGGAGGAGTGGGTGTTGGGTCAGTGGGTGCGATTGGAGAAAGTGTTTTTTTTTTAAACACAGTGGGCTGGGACTCCACTGTGAACCTTCCGTCATGTGCCTTTCCCAATATCGGGTCTGTCAGCGCTGAGCAGAACAGACACACAGCAGCAGGGGACCCAATTCAGATAATTAGTGGCTTGTTTAGAGCTACTTAAGAATTATTTTCAGCTTACCTTTTGCATTTGACAGCTTGCCCATGGGATTCATGCTGGTTGTGGACCATGACCGTCAAGCTGAGGTGAGAGTTCAGTGGCCATTCCTCCAGCTGATTCCTTGACAGCTTCAAATGTAAAGTAAAAGCTTCCACCTTACAGAGATATCTTCCCTCAGTCACAAGCTCTTCCTCGCTGCATTTCCATAACAGATTCACCATGCTGCAAGTCTTTACACAAGTCTCCATCCAGTCTGACCTCATTACCTCTCTCACCATCGACAGAGTGCATCGGTCATCTCTAGTTCACCTGCCATCTATTCCAACAGCATGGGTGCCCTTTATACTCTCTCACCTTGGTCCTCAGAATCACACCACGACCAGCCCCAACACTAGCAGCACCAGGCACACCACCAACCTTTTCTGCAATCAACTGATGCTACACAAGACACAGGGCATCAGCACCCGATCACATTGCTGCCCAGGATGGCCTCACCATGGGCAGATTTACTTCACTTGACATTGTACACCCTGGCTGTCACGTGGTGCACCAGGTTGGCACTACCTCACACCAACACCATAAAGCATCCCTACATTGCCCAAGTCATTCTTTTCACAATCATGACCATTGCGGGGGTACCGTTGTGTCTCGCAATTCACTGTAACTCACTAAGCCACTTCAAAAGGTGCACACAAATCTGTCCAAAAATGCAAAATGTTGAAAATAAGTTTCAATGTTTGACATATTAATAAAAACTTTACATGAACATTGCATAAAACACCCAAGTGCCTACCCTTGTGTGTTGTTAGTTGGTATGATTGCACTAGGATGAAGGTGAGTGTGAGGGGTGGCTAGTGAGATGGGGATGTGATGAGAGGCACAGCAGGATGAGATTGAGTGTGGCTTTGTACTTCCCTGATCGGAGATCATTGAAACATTTGCGGCACTGCACCCAGGTCCTCCTGACCACATCCCCGCTTGTGCCCTCCTCTGCATTGTGCTACCAGGCTGCATTGATCTCCTGGCGAGATCTCTTCTGCCCATGGGAATGGAAAAGGACCTCCCTGCATTCTGTGAGCGCACTTGGGTGCAGCCCTGTGCCTTTGTCTGTATTTGCTGCACCTCAATGCTCAAATGTAAAAATAAATTTGGACATGGTCCATTTAAGGAAATTGGCTGATGACGCATCATCAAATGATGTCACCAGACCTACTTCCTCTAACTGACCGGGAAACATGCTGGGTGGGTGTAACAAGCCCTATCACGAGAAATTCATTTTCCAGATCAGGATGGAGCCAACAGTGGGGTCGGGATCCGCCTAAGTTCGTAAAATCCTGGCCACAGGAACTCAATCGCTGTTGATTAAGTTGAAAGAGACCTAGGAGTCTTAGTAATATGTCCAATCAATGCAGAGCACCAATCATAAAACCAATAGAATTTACAATCACATAGCCAAAACAGTACAACATAAGTCAGAGAAACATAATATTTTTAGCCTTCAGATCCAAGATTATTTGCGAGTTTAAAGGTCAGCATATTTAACTTGTGTATATTCTGCAATATATTTTAACTGTTTGAAAGAGACATCAATTTAATAGATTACACAATAACCATGTGACTCAGGTTGAAAAAAACATACAGCATATTAAAAAAAATTCTCCAGCAGATACACCCACCACAATTGTAAATTATTGCACATCCACATTTACATCACAAATGTTGGACTTTTAATTTAATTGCATATATGTTACACTTCAGGTTTTTACAGTTACCTTTCAGATGTTGCACCAGACTCCCACATCATTGTGATTCAGCTTACATCCAAGGTTGCAAAGCCACATTTAGCAATTACCATATCTTGCAGTAACAGTGCACTGGAAAAATTGTGTAGGATTCTCAATTCATCTATTGATTCAAATGCAGGAATGACCCTCTCAAGCCACAACACTTAGAGTAAAATTATCACTGTATTTATTTGCACTTAAATCATATGTTCAGAAATTTAGGAACAAGGCAATACAGAACTATAAGTACACAGCAATATTGTCATACATATAAGTATAAGAAAGTTGTCTGAATAGTCTTTAGCTCTATCAACTTCTCCAGTAGGAAAAGTCTTCCATAGTTCAATAGCAAAAATAGTAGAATAAGCTGTTCAGTAATGTCTTTTGGTTCCTTCAAAACTCCATTTGTGAATTTATGCAGCACCAACACCCATTACAAGGTCTTTCCTGCTGACATACTCTGATTTAGAAATGAACTGGAGATATAATTATGCTTTTACAACACTTTTCCTGTTGAAATTAGGATCGTCAATCAAGCTTGATTCAATTGAGTATCAAAATGACAATACTATTTTGACCAATGAGAACAGTGCACACTTAACATTTCTCTAAGATTAAAAAAAAGACAGGAATTAACTGATTTAGATGGTTGAAATGGACTCTTCTGAAATGCAATGAAGCTAGATATCTGCTATACAGTACTGAGATGTAACTTGCAGTAATCAATGGGCTGGTGCTGAGGGGTTGAAAATCAACACTGACAGCAAGATTCCTAAAATGAAATAATTTTAGGTAGTCTCAGCTTGTTTCTTGGTCAGAGAATGTAGGAGGGGTGATGGGGTGGGGAGGGGCATGGGAAGAGGGAAGGGAAGGAACAAGGCAAAAAGATATCTACTCATAATTCTGTACATTGAATGTTGGGAACTACATCTAACAATTTTCTACATATTCAATTGAAGAATATCGGGTGTTAACATGGGTATAAAAATGGAGCATTTTTTCCTCCAGCATTTTTGGAATGTAGTTGGCCAGGATTGACTAATGGAGGTGTAGTTGTAGATATTGCAGAAATTTACTCAATCAAACCTGGGGATTAGAAAGAAATTTTAACAAACTTTTCTTCTAGCAAATTAAATGTAGGGTAAAATCCATAATATGCAACTTAAAAAAAAAAGTCACAATATCTTGTAAATGTGTTTTCTCTTTCTACAAGTATGCATATAAAAAAGATATAGAAAACATTCCAAAATGTCATACTTTAGTGGTACAATGGCACTTGGGTTGTTCAAGAAAATCATGACTTAAGGATTTTAACTACCTTTTAAAATTTTAATTAGGTTGCGTAGACAAGAATCTATTAACTTATATGTAAAATGTTATTATTTATATAATATAAACACACTAATATATCACAAACACAAAGTGCTTGAACCCTCTTTGCTTTTAAAAAAGGACAGGTTTAAAAAATAGCTATTCTTGTTTCTAAAAATTTTTTTTCTTGGGTTCCCAATAAAGGTAAGGCAACACTAAATTTGGGTGAGAGACTATCGATGTGAGACCTCTGTAACTTTGATTCTGAGGTAAATGTTCTTAATCTGAATTCAGGGGCAAATCGGTCTTACCCAAATATGTTAAAAACTATAACAGTGCCTTGGAGAACCTTCTGACTCGGGCAGCCTGGGTGCAGTGCTGTAAAAAAAAGTGTGCACAGATGCTCAGAGAAAACATGTTTATTTTCACTGAGAATTTCTGATTTTTGGGGGGCTATTTTTAGAGGCCTGTGAGCCATGGCTGTGGATTAGCTGGGTTTCCTATTTCTATCACTATCCATGAGATGCACATTATGGAATGCCCAAAGGAAGATATTGCTGTGATGAACGAGAGGACGCAAGAAAAATAAAGAGACAAAAAAAATATAATTTATTTAACATTGTAGCAAAAGAGAAAACATGGGTTCCAACATGGCCTAGTGGGTAAAGGTACTGTGTGGTGCAGTGCTAATTTAGACTGACTAATAGGTTCCAGGCTAGATTCTCAGTCTGTGCTGAGTTAACTCACCTCAGCAAGGGCAGCAATTGGCTTTTGCAACCCTAGGAGTGTGAAGGGAAGAAGGAATTTGTTTATTATTAATTTTTGTTGTTAACCTGCTATAATTTGATTATATATTTTTTGCATAGTAGAAGGCACAATATCATTACAGCTGAAACATTAAATAGCAAATTAAAACTTCAGAGGTAAAGTATGTACAAATTATGTTTGATTTGGTCCAGCCGAGCTTCATATAAATGTCCAATCCGGACTTGTTATAGCAAGTCATAAAAATGCTGCAAATTCAATAGCATAGCTCAGGAATAAGAACATTAATATATTTTATTTTCTCCCTCTATCTGTCCCACGGTTCATGGCAAAGCCTTCAACTGCCTGAGCCCTGGTCTCAGGAATTCCCTCTATAAACCCCTCTATTTGCCTCTCCACATCCAAAACCCTTCTCAAAATCCATCTTTTTGGCCAAACTTTCCGCCACCCTTCCCTCACCATCCATTTCCTCACTTATTTCTCTTTTGTGAAGCATCTTGGAGTGTTGATGTTACAATCTTTCCACTAAGTGCAAGTTGTTGCTGCTGTTATGAACAAAAGACATACAAGTAGATTTTGACTTGGTATTAACGTTTTAAAAAGCTGCAATTTAATTAAAATGTCCAGAATATATTTTGGCCATTTTATGAGCAGTTAGCTTAAAAAAATCTCAACATATTTACAGGATGAAGCATCATTAAATGGCAGACACCATTCATTTGTACCATAATAAAATAACAGCTGGCAGATTTTACGACAGGAACTTTCTCAATCCTGGTGGACCTCAAAATAGATATTTTGGTAACTTTTCTTCACAATACAAAACAGTAATTTGAACTCAGTCATCCTTTTTGTCTAAGCTACTTAAACTATCATCGACGGCATCTGGGTGTGCTTTATTTGGTATTTCTGGACGTTCATTTTTGTCTTTTGTCTGCAGTGCCTTGTATCGCTGAAGCTCAAGGTATGTGGTAAACAACTTGGCATACTCTGGATGTGACAGAGCAAAGTCGCGGAATGTTTCTATGAATACAAAGAAATGCTTTGTCAGAAGATAATTACTTTTAAAAGGTACTTTACAATTTCATATAAACTTTTTTATTAGAAGACAAACAGCGTTTGCCATTGCTTCATCCTCATAAGTGGCAAGAACCTAGAAAATGCCTCTCATACTGTTGGTGCACTGCCTCGAGTGGATTGCACCATCAGTGCAGCAGGATGGCTTCAGTTAAAAGGAGGGACAAAAACAGATGTATGATTCTAGACAACAACTGCATCTGCATATTCCATCACCCATGAGGCTGAAGTCCAGAAAGAACTTTGTCTCTGAAAATACCTTATCCCAAAATATAACTGTGGAAGACTAACGGTGGGAAACGCTAACGATCTTAGAGAACCTGGTTCCTTCAGAACAATTCCTTACAGGCACTAACCTCAAACAAAACACCAGTGTACCTACATAAATTGAGTGAGAGGTGGGGTAACAAAAACTGGCAACAATATGTCCAAGTGGAAGATGTAAAATGACCTTGGATATGAGTATGGAGAACCTCGACAAGCACTCAAACACTGCATGATGCAGTGCTCCCTGTCTACATCCTGTAATCCCTAAAGGAAATTATTTTCTTCATGTTACAAATTGAACTAAATAGAATGCAGACATTTTTTCAGTGGGGCTAATTCATAATTTTGGACATTTTGTTCTCTACTAAACACCACACAGTTACACTACTTCTCCAGATCAGTTTCTTTTATAGACACCAGAAGATCTGAATGCCAGTGTTTTAATCTCCAACTCTTATTGTTTAAGAAGAAGCACATTTTCTTTTGCTTATTTGGTCCAAGGATGATTAGTGGGAATATAAGATGACATGTATTTAACTGAATGCATTTAGGTTTCAGTCTCAGAAATTTTTTCTCACTCTGTACAGTTTGGCTGAAGTGAAGATTTACAGAGAAGCCCGAAAAATGTAGAGTTCTCAAAACTTAAATTTTTTTCCCTCAAAATTGATGTGGAGGAATTCTACACGAAGGGCTCAATTTTCTCCAAAGCATTTTTTTGGCGTACTTGAAGAGTTACGCCTGATTTTTTGGGGCCTAAGTACACCAAAAAAAAATATTCCAAGTTTCCCCGTTGGATTTCTTCATTTTGGTGTGGCGTAACCTGACCTGTAGTTTTGGGGGTGGAGCCTTGATCTGCGCCAAAAAGATCAGCTGCCATGGTAACCAGGGACACAATGCGAGCTGAGGCTGCAAAGTGAAGCATACAGCCAACTCCCAACACAATAAAAGAATTGAAAAACACATAGCAGCAACTTACCTCCAACCCCGCCCGAAGGGCTTGCCGGTCCGGTCCCATTCTACTGGTCCGGTCCCAATGTCAGTCCCCGTTTATCTCTCTCTCTCTCTTTCTCTCTTGTGAGAACCGGGGACCGAGAATGGGACCGGACAGCCTTCGGGTGGGGTTAGAGGTAAGTTGCTGCTAAGTGTTTTTCAATTCTTTTAGTGTGGCTGGGCATCTGCTGCGCCAATTTCCTTACCTGCGCCGATTTCCTTAACTCTCCGGAAGGTTTTTTTTGCAGAGGCCACATACGCTGGCCTAAGCACAACTGGAGTAACTCTCCGTTGGCCAAAGTTCCCTGATTGGCCAGAGTTGGCGTAGGTGGCTGGATACGCCCCCTTTGGCTGAAAAAAAAACTGACCTAAAAAAATTGTAACTGAGTTACGCTGGTGCAAATTGATTTGAAAAACCACAGTTTCCCCACTTAGGCCAAAAAGAGCAGCCTGCTCAAAAAAAACGCGCAAATCACTGGGGAAAATTGAGCCCCATGTCCCTAACTGTAACAGTACTATGCAAGACACTTATGGAAGAAACCACATGACCTCATCTTGCACAACTGCCACAAGCATCCAGCTTTAATTCTCATTGTCACTGAAATGAATTTTAATTCCAAAAATATCCGCAAATATACTGTTCCTCTTGTGAAGCGAGAAGCAGAGTAGTTTCATTTTTAAAAAATTAAGCATTATTTTGCGCCAGTTTCGTTCATTACATGCTGATTAGCATGGATAAATTATGTTGCAGCATTGCTCAACAGGGACAAGTACTAGCTGCCTTTGGGAAATGACTGAGCAACATATAAACTGCACCATTTTTAACTGTAAGGATGATAAATAATGTTTGACAAAGATGTGAGCGTTCACCCCTTGCAGCAGCTGTAGATATTGGTACCAAGCAAATGGCTTCCCATATAATGGGCACTGTATTTGATCTTACTAGGTAGCCTCAAATCTTGCTCCTTGATAGCAAGTACAGTATACATTTGGCCATCAATTGCAATACTTAGGGGGCAAAATTGCCCCAGTTTCAGAGGCCCGTTAGCAGCTCCGGGGAGTGCAAGCCACTTTTTGGCCAGGGAGGGTTACCAGCTGCCGGGAAATTGTCAGGGAATGTGCAGAGGTACTGCTGTGCAACTGGCAATGATGTGCTGTGCGCACCGATCCCTTACCACCCCGCGGGGGAAATTGCCCAGCGACCTGCGAGGCTGGTGCGAGCGAGTGTTAACGCCAGCTTCGCGGGTCGCAAAGCTGGCCGACATCCGCTCGCGGGGCGGAAGTTAAAGGGGAGGTCTCCAGCGCCCCGCCATCTTACTTTTTTTGGCGAGTCTCAGGTTGGTTTCCCTACCTGTATTTTGGTGTGGTACTCAGTTTTGGGTTCCAGGCTGCAGGCCCGGTACCACGCTGCCCTGGTGATCTCAAAATATTAACATAGTCAAATTGGAGTTAGTAACGGTCACCAGTTGGAAAAAACATTTCAATTTGGTGTTCTCAATCTTCAAGGTAGAGAGAGTTAACAGCATTGCATCATCATCATCATAGGTGGTCCCTTGAACGAGGATGACTTGCTTCCACATGAATTTACAGATGTTTCAATGAAGGACCCGATGTTCCAGTCCTGAACTCCAATTGAGGGGGTGGAAGATTTTTTTGACCGTTGCACATCAGCCACCACACGGGCTTGACAGAGCTCGGCCTTTATCCAGTGGCAAGGGTTAACCAGGATGACTGGAGACCTGCTCTGCTGCACGGACCTAGTGCGCACACATCGCAGCGTGGGCTGGCCCGTGCTACCACTGGGCCCTCGGCTCTTCTGGGCCCTGTACCCTCATTTGCCACACCTCCGCCACGATTTCTCGCTGCTCCTCCGCCACAAAAACGCTCGCCGCACCTCCGCCACAATCTCCCGCCGCACCTTGAATGCAATACTCCGATGTAGTTCATGAGGCTTTGTTTTCCCGCTGCTGTTCTGGTTTCTTCGCTGGGTCCTGGCCGGGATTGCTCAGCCCGGCACTCTGCTTCAGTGCCGGGCTGATCGCGTGGCACCCCCGCTCCCTGGTGGTCCAGATAGGTCCCTTTTTCTTCTGCAGAGTCGGCAGCGTGGGCCCTTCCCTTTAAATGAGAGAAGGGCCCTTCGGATGCGGCAGCGCTGCTGAGGCGTCCGCCCCGTTAGCGCCTCAACAAGCATTGCAACAAACTGTTGGAGCTCCAGTATTCTAAGCCAGACCCTTTTGTGCTGACATTTTAAAATTATAGATTCTTTCCATATCTGCTTTTTGATCTAGGACAGATCTATGTGTTGGGCCCATTAATACAAAAAAAAGGGTTTTCCTCAGTAAGGGTTAACGTTTCATGAAAATGAGCATCATTCCCTCTGCCCAAATGTTGTGAATAATTCATGCATGAAAAAACAATGAGGAAAAAGCTTACCAAAACCTTGCCCTGGCCATGTCGCTTATACGACCTGTAGAAATGAAGTGAAGCTGTATCTCTGATACTTTGGAGAGGGGTAACAGATGGATAACCCTTTTTTGTCTAGTACCATAGTTAGTTCATCACCCAGTTATTTCATGTCATAATGTCCCACATCCCTCTTTACCAAACAGCAAGAACAGACTAGCAGTGGGTTATAAGAAGTTTACAGGGGCTGGAAATGCCACTCAAAAGATGGAGAACTGGTACTTGTGATTTGGAAAGCAACTCTTCTCAAATTAATCAGTGAGTGCCATTAACTGCTGATCGAAACTAAAAATGTATTTCAGTCTGTTTGGGAATGACTTCCTTTTGTTAAAAGTTCAAATTTAATTTTGTGGTAACTAGAAGCAAGTTTAAACAAAGAGGGGAAAAATCCTACATTTATTACATAAGTGCTATTGTTGAAAAATACACTGCACTTAAAGGGGAAGGCATGTTTAAGGGAAGTACCTTTCTTTCAGAGCAAGCCACCTATTTTATAGAAAAAAACGCTCAAAAGTAATTTTGGTAAAAATGTCAAGTCAGATTCTCATGAGTATATTACCTGTTCTTAAAAAAAGTGGGGAAGTACTTAGAACATCTTTAACTAGGATAAAATCTAGAATAATTCTAAGAAACAAAAGGGGGCAGGATCGTACAACCTTTCTCGGACTTTAGCTAGAATGGACTATCGAAACCAAAGTTTGGAAAATCTCAATTCCATTCCTTGTGTGTGCAAGCCCACAGCACAAAAATGGGCCACAATTCAGTACTAAACTGATACTCTGACGCCAAGTGGTTATAAAGATGGATGGTGCAGAAAGTGTAAAAATTTGTACTGATAGAATGGAGCGTTGTTCTGAGTTTGGAGTTGAAGAACATCATCATACAGGTACAACCTCCCGAATCCTGCAAGCTCAGGGCCTAAGCCGAGCCGGTTTTCATGTTTTTCCGGACTTCGGAATGTGTTTCTGATGTCCGAAGTCCAGAACTGCCCGAGCCCAAGTTTTTCCGGAT